>NC_136071.1:731924902-733124902 GCF_964261635.1 Lissotriton helveticus | reverse complement strand
TAATGGCTTCTACTATCGCCTGTGGATCTGTCACCCTGCCTGACTCTCCTGTACTCAATTCTGGCACCAACCTCGACGCCCACTTCCCTTTTTCCAACCACGCAATCAATTTTCCTGCCTTGTCGCCATGTTCATATACCCTACTCTGGGTGCCTGCGTGCTGCACTTTGGCTCTGTCTCTAGCCAGACTCTTATATCCTGTCGCTGCTGGTGCGTTCCCTCGGGGGTGGGGTCCCTTGATACCTCCCCCTCCACAGTTGTCAATTCTGCCTCAATCTTATCCACCTCTGCCCGGCCCTTCCTCCTCCTCCCCGAGACCAGTGATAACACTTCCCCTCTGATAACCGACTTGTAGGTCTCCCACAGAGACTGTGCCGACTCGACTGTTCCCACATTTTCTTGGACATATCTCTCTGTGGCTCGTACCACCTCCTTTTTGGTGTCGGGGTCCCTCAAATGCCATGCATTAATGGGGGCAATCCTCCCGCATCTCACTGCCCCACCTTCACTTTGAGCCAGACTTGAGAGTGATCTGAAATCCTCCTACCCATGTGTCGCGTCTCCCTAACCCATGTTGCCAGCAACGCCGGTACCAGGACATAGTCTATTTTCGATAAGGAGTGGTGCGCAGCAGAAGTGTATGTGTAGTGCACTCTGTCTGGGTTCCTCAGTCTCCACCCATCTATAAGCCCAGTTGTTGCTACGAAGTCCGGCAGCCACCTCTGAGACGGCGCTAGAGTTCGAGCTGGATGCCTATCTGCTTCACCATCCATCACTGCATTAAAATCCCCACCCACAATCAGTATCCCAACAGGCAAAGTCAAGAAAATTGCGCACAGATCATGGTAAGTGTCAGTCTGGAGCCCCGGCGGGACATATACTGACAAAAGGTGCACAGTCAAAATATCGACTACAAAATATTGACTGGACACAATATCGAGTTTTAAATATCGAATGGACAAAATATCGACTGGACAGAATATAGACATCCAAAATATCGTTATTAAGGTAAGTAATGTAATATCGATTGTTAAAAATATAGACATTTAAAATATCGAAGTATATAATATAGTTTAATAAAATTATCGAATTTTTGATAATATTGAATTTTTTATAGTGATATTTATGTTATTATGTGTGTTAAAAGTGTGTATTTATGTAATAAATAATTTTAATTAATGAAATTTCTATTTGTTAATTTTTGCGTAATTTAATTCAGTAGCGGGTTGTGGGTTTATAGGGGAATAGGGTGGGAAGTAATTTAATTATAATTAATTAAATATGTAAATTAATTTGTTATTCATTTTTAATTATTTGTTAATACATTTATATTTGGTAATTAATTAACTTTTAATTAGCAATAAATTTAAATTAATTGATTAATTGCTAATTATGTTAATTTTACTAATTTATTTTCTGTAGCGGGTTGTGGGTTTATAGGGGAATAGGGTGGGAAGTAATTTAATTATAATTAATTAAATATGTAAATTTATTTATTGTTATTCATTTTTAATTATTTGTTAAATAATTTTTATTTGGTAATTAATTAACTTTTAATTGGCAATTAATTTTAATTCATTGATTAATTGCTAAATATGTTAATTTTACTAATTTATTTTCTGTAGCGGGTTGTGGGTTTATAGGGGAATTGGGTGGGAAGTAATTTATTTATAATTAATTAAATATGCTAACATATTTATTGGTATTGTTTTAGAATTAATTGTTAATTAATTTTTTATGGCTAAATAATTAAATTAGAATTGCTAATTAATTTTATTTAATTGAATATTTGCTAATTTTGTTAATTTAATAACATTTTTAATTGTATTTAATTAGAATGTATTGTAAATTAATTTTTAAATGTGAAATTATGAATTGTTAATTTGTAATTAATTTGTATTAATAGTTAAATAATTGTAATAATTAATTTTAATTAGTAATTTTAATTGATTAATTATTATATTATATTAAAATCTTAATTACTTTAAAATAATTTTTGATAGATATTAATTTATATTTATTGAAATAATATATGAAGTATTTAATTTCCCTACTGTTGCACCTACTGGAGTGGGAATAGTGATTTTTACCCCTACGCTATCCAACGCTTTCCCTACTGTTGCACCCACTGGAGTGGGAATAGTATTTTTTATCTCTATGCTATCCAACGCTTTCCCTACTGTTGCACTCTTTGGAGTGGGAATAGTAATTTAAACCCCTACGCTATCCAATGCTTTCCCTACTGTTGCACTCTTTGGAGTGGGAATAGTAATTTTTACCCCTACGCTATCCAACGCTTTCCCTACTGTTGCACCCACTGGAGTGGGAATAGTATTTTTTACCCCTACGCTATCCAACACTTTCCTTACTGTTGCACCCACTGGAGTGGGAATAGTAACTTTAACCCCTACGCTATCCAACGCTTTCCCTACTGTTGCACCCACTGGAGTGGGAATAGTAATTTTTACCTCTACGCTATCCAACGCTTTCTCTACTGTTGCACTCTTTGGAGTGTGAATAGTAATTTAAACCCCTACGCTATCCAACACTTTCCCTACTGTTGCACCCACTGGAGTGGGAATAGTATTTTTTACCCCTATGCTATCCAACACTTTCCTTACTGTTGCACCCACTGGAGTGGGAATAGTAATTTTTACCCATACGCTATCCAACACTTTCCCTACTGTTGCACTCACTGGAGTGGGAATAGTAATTTTAACCCCTACGCTATCCAACGCTTTCCCTACTGTTGCACCCACTGGAGTGGGAATAGTAATTTTTACCTCTACGCTATCCAATGCTTTCTCTACTGTTGCACTCTTTGGAGTGGGAATAGTAATTTAAACCCCTACGCTATCCAACGCTTTCCCTACTGTTTCACTCTTTGGAGTGGGAATAGTAATTTTTACCCCTACGCTATCCAACGCTTTCCCTACTGTTGCACCCACTGGAGTGGGAATAGTATTTTTTACCCCTACGCTATCCAACACTTTCCTTACTGTTGCACCCACTGGAGTGGGAATAGTAATTTTTACCCCTACGCTATCCAACACTTTCCCTACTGTTGCACTCACTGGAGTGGGAATAGTAATTTTAACCCCTACGTTATCCAACGCTTTCCCTACTGTTGCGCCCACTGGAGTGGGAATAGTAATTTTTACCCCTATGCTATCCAACGCTTTCCTCACTGTTGCACACACTGGAGTGGGAATAGTAATTTTTACCCCTATGCTATCCAACGCTTTCCCTACAGTTGCACTCTGTGGATTGGGAATAGTATTTTTTAGACTTATGCTATCGTACGGTAATAATATTGGATATTATTTAATTATATTATGTTAATATATATATATATGTTTTAACAAATATGATTGTAAACATTTTTTTATAACTTTCATTAATTATTTAATTATTATAAGTTAATTTAAGTATTTTTAAGTATATTTTAGTCATTAATTTTTAATTTAAATTTAATTTAACACTGTTTTGTTAATAAAGTCGATATTTTTTAAAACTATATTTTTGTAAACGATATTTTGTACTCGATATTTTTGTACTTACCTGTTTGCAGATACAAACTCGATATTTTGTCTGTAGTGATCCTTGACAAAAAAGTGACGATTCTCCCCTTCCACAGCCCCGAGATGCCAATATACCAGCATCGGTTGTCGGACCAAGTGGCCTGAATAGTCAGTGGAAAGGAGTTTCTCATTAGTATGCCCACCCCCCTGGACCCCGTGGTGAAACCGGCATGCGCCACTAGTTTGTACCCTCCCTTGTGTAAAGCCATACATCGATTACCGACCAAATGCATCTCTTGTAGCAACACCACATCTGGGGAGTGCCTCCTAATCAACTGACTCACGATACCCCTTTTGATCTTGTACCCAAGGCCATTTACATTCCAACTGAGCGTGGATATCCCCAATCCCTGTCTACCAGAAGACATTATAATGATAGTTCCTGTCAAGGTCACCTGATGCTGTTCTAAAAGAAAAACAAATCGACAATGATTCTGCGTCTAATCGAAGCTTGAATACAAAAAAAAAAAACTCTCAACCCCCCGCCCCCCACCCTGCACCCCTGCATGCAGCTTACGCTCATCCCCAACTAGCAGTGTGCCTGTCGCCCCCACACTAATCTACAACTAACTAAAGGTAGAAAATAGAGGGAGGACTGGGTCATCCCGCCAATCTCCTCCTCCCCCGCCTCACCATCGCATCAACTGATCTAGTTGTTCAACCACAATATCTTTCAAATACTTCACGTCAGGGGAAACATTACTTACCCATCCCACCCCCTATTCACAAGACCTTACAAATTAAACCCCGCTGTCGTCAGTTTACAATGATTTATTGTTCGTCCGCTTCGTCACGAGCTCTGCTCTCCGCCTCGGTTACGTGTGCACTGTCCAGCCAATCGGCCGCTACCTCTCGATTGACAAAGAACCAGGTATTTCGATTGAGTTCCACTCGGAGGCGGGCCAGAAACATCATTGCATATTTCAGTCCCTTTTCTCTCAACTTCCTCTTCACCAACATGAAGTCCTGATGCTGTTTTTGTACCAATTGGGTAAAGTCTGGGAAAAAGGAAAGAGTCGCATTTTCGTACCTCAGGGGGTCCCCGGCCCGCCTGGAGGATTACATCTCTGTCTCAAAAATGCAGGACCCTTGTGATCATGGGACGGGGGTGTGCCCCTGGTTTGGGCCTGCCCCCCGGGACCCTGTGCGCCGTCTCCACCGTGAAAAATTTGCTGAGGCCTTTAGGCTTGAAGTGATTGAAAACTATATTTTCGACAAATAGATCCGGTGTTTGACCTTCTGATTTTTCGGGCACCCCAAGGATACGGACGTTATTACGCCTAGCCCTGCCCTCATAATCGTCCAGCTTGCGGTCTATAAGGGCTCTTGAGGTTCCGCACCTCTTGCTGCAGCTGGTTCACATCGTCGATTAGGCTGGCTGATTTGAGCCTGAGCGTCTTGGCCTTCTCGTTCGCCTTTGTCAGATCCGCCCGTATCAGCCCCACCTCGATTGTAACGCTATATAGCTTATTGTCTAGGGCCTCCATCTTCTGGCCCAGGAACGTCTGCACTCCGTTAATGGCCGCCATGAGATCTGTCAATGTTGGCTCAGTAGGAGTATGTGTGGCTTCCTCCCCCCTCCGACGGGATCTTCCTCGACTCCACAGGGGACCCCTTTGGCATGGTGTAGCGATCCAACCTGTTTGATTGAATATTCATGGACCCCTTAGAGGACCGAGGCAGGGACTTCTCCGGATCCGTTTTTGTCGCCATCCCACTGCCTTAGTACACGCCACCAGACACGGCTGATCTCCTCACATTGAATTAGAGTCTCAGGGCGTCAGTCCACACCTGATGTCCACCAACAGGCCGCACACTATCTCGTCCCCTCCGGGTATCTGCTATGACTTGCTCAGTCACTCAGTCTAGGGCACACCCGATCACCTCAGCAGCTCCCCTTGCCGATTCAATACCTGGCGCACCCCCAGGAGTCTCCCTGTGTTGGATCCTATCTTGCCAATGTTCTCCTCCGTGGTTCCTGTCCAATCTGGAATGCACTGCACGGCTAATATCTGCAGGTGGCTTCAGTGGTGCTCCCTCTTCCCCTCCAACAGAGCACAGCTTAAGGGCCCCCTTCAGCCAGTCTTCACACCTGGCTCCTACTGTCAGCAACGCAGGATGACCAAATGGGGTCTCCCCAAGGGCAGTCCTGGCTTTTCTTCTCCCTTAATCCAGGTATGGCCATTGGCCTGCGGGCCTCCTCAAGGTGGGGAAACCTTCACCTTTCCCTATAGCCAAGTTCTGAGCTGGGATGGTGCAGTGAGCTAAAAAACGGTGATGGATCAAGCCCTGATCTTTGGACTTGGTAAGAGTGGTCTGCTTAATTCAGGCACTCTGTTCATCACCACCCCCCTTTCTGATTCACCTTTCCCTGGGCACCACACTCGCCGGGCTCCTTAGGACGGGGCCGCCGCGGCGTTTCACACCTGCAACTCTCTCCTTCACCGCCGCCTCCCCCTCGCAGACAGCGGTATCTCCCCCCACCCCGGGTGCACTCACATGCGGGCACCGGGCCGACGTTCGTCTGTCCGCGGCCGATCGTTCACGGCTCCGGCAGGCAGATCCTCCGGCGGGGCAGCCGTGTCTCAAAGCTCTCGCTTCCTCACGGCTCAGCTTTGCTGCTTTGTGCTCTTCAGGTGCCCCAGGGGATTGCGCACTGTTCGGGCCGGGCCGGTGTCAGCCGGACCGCGGCCCCCGCTGTTCTCACACTTTCGGTTGGCTCCACCGGTCACGCGAGGCCCCGGCTTCCACGTCAGGCAAGGCCCCGATCTTCCGGTCGATGATTCTCCGTCCCCGGACCACGGGGACGGCTCGTAGTGGCACCAACGGGAGTCGCAACACTTCCCGGTTTTGAGGGTGGGACACCACAGGCTCGGGATATGTGGCAGGATACTGCGGCAGGGAAGGGAGGTCGGCGGAGCCGATTCCCTACGCGGCCATCTTGGTCGCCGGCTTGGCTCCTCCCCGTGAACTAGTAATTTTAGTGCCTGCGCTTAAAAAAGGGGAAGGGGAAGCAAAAACCATATACTTTGCTTCAGCCTATGTCACCATAACAGTGCAAAATGGTCCCTTAGTAACACACATACTATAGTGTTGTTAACTAGTAAAACATTGCCACCTTCAGGCCCATTGGATGCACACAGACAGGAACAGATTTAATATATATAGAAAGATATCCAAGCATTGCTACTTATAGCCCTAAATCAGCTACATTTCCTTTGGCACACTTCTAGGCCCAACATGTCTCCCCTAGTATGCCAGGATTGGTTTGTTTGCAAGTTACATGAGATGACCACACTTTATGAATACACCTGTACTGTGTTCCAGTAGGGTTAAATAAACCCCACCTTTAAAGTAATAGTTTCCGCAATACTTCGACATTAAAAGACATCCACTGGGATCAGGGCCAGTTCTAGGGCGGTGCGACCAGTGCCACCACACCGGATGCTGCCAGTGGGTTACTTTTTTCTGGAAGATACTTTTGTTATTTACAGTTTTAGAAGTTAAACTCATAATATATAGCGGTGAGCTACTGACTGTCAAAGAGCTATAGAGATACTACAAGGAATAGATTAGAGCAATATACTTTATTTTTCTACTGTTGCAATAAGTAGAAATATATTCTTATGAATAAAGAGAACTCCCAATCATGGTGTTACCTTTCAAACGCTGAGTTTGTGCTTCTCCAGATCGAGCACTCCTAAACCATACTGCCTATCAGTAGGGATGGCATGTAACTTCCACACCTTGTAGTTCTCTGTCTTATGAAACATTTCTTATCGCCTTAACCGCAGCAGCAATTCCGCTGCGGTGTGGGCGTTCTGAAGGGTGGGCGGGGCTGCGAAGGCCCACGGTCGTTCGCAGCACCAGGGAGGGAGTGCTCCCGTCGGCCAATGATTGTCTCTATGTAATGTGAGTGTGGTGTGGAGTGTTTTGACACCCTACCCTGGTATGAGTGGCGCTACAAAACTAATTAAATGCATCTGAGAGTGAGTGTTATGGAGATTTGAGGGGGACTGTTGGAGGGTGGTAGTGAGTGGATCAGTGGCAGAGGTAGTCATTGGGGAGTGCCAACAAACATTTTCGCACCTTGCGCCACCAGTGATAAAGTAGAAACTTATGTTCATTGTGATGCCAAGTTTGCTGCTAATTTACTGGTCGATGAGGTAATGCTCCAGTGGGCCATACCTGAGGGGATCAGATTCGATTTTGGCACACACATTTCTGTCAATAATATCTTCTCCCACCTCACCACTCTGTTAGGAATGATACACAAACTCTTGTTAGCTTACCACCCCCAAAGAAACAACATTCTGGTGTGCTTCAATGACCTCTTAAGAAAACAAAATAAGTAAATTGTGTGTAACATTGGAACATAAATGGTTGTAGTGCCAGGGTGCCTGACTCTGCTCTACGGGGTTCAAGGTTCGATCCCCGATGCTGGAGGCAGGTTAGCCCAGCACCATGTGACTCTGGGCAATAGCTTGCTTAATCTTCCCGACGGCCCCCAGTGCCGGGACACCACTTCGGAGGTAGCTGTGTGCTTTACAAATACTGGTATTTTATTTTACTGTCTCCCACTAGCACTGTTCACCTTGAGAAACACCCCAGGGTCAGACCACCATTTGCCGCACATCAGATAGTGACAGGGAGAAGGATGAACACAGTTGTGCCACTAACTAGACATAGGTGGCAGGCTGAGAGTGCACCTGAGAGTGCACTTGTAATAGTATAAACGTAAATGTCTGTTTATTTGTCTCACCTAACACAAGTGTCAAAGTTTGTTTCTAAACAGGGTACACTGTTGCTGCCATGCGCGTCAACGCCCCTCCAGATGACACCCCTCCAATGCAAGACCAACAGACATACTTGCCATTGGGAACTCTAATTTGCATCAGAAACTGTTTCACCAGTAGAGAGATTCTGACAGCACAGTTACCTGCAGTGAAAAATTTGCAGCTACCAGTAATGAATTTCTTTCACACTCCAATGTCCGCCTAGCCCTAGTTGTGCCAACCATCCCTTTGGACACTGACCATGAAAAAGAAGGGGGAGAACAGGAGAAGCAACCAGAGTAAAGTCTCCCTCCTCCGCTTCAACAAGAGCCACCTATTTTAATTTATGTGCTTTCATTTTATTTTTCCTTTTTGGTGCGTTAATACTGATGCTTTTTAGCCCTTGTCTATTTCTATTTTTTCTATTTCTTTTATCCTACATCAACTATTATACGCATGCACAGAACAGCTGATAATGATGTTGACCGTCATCCTCTCCACACTGCTTTGTTTGAAGGAAATGTGGTACCAGGTACCAGCACATGCACAGTATAGGCACATCCACATCTAACACCAGTTATTATGTATGCTCCCTCATCCCCCATATTTCTGCAGTAGATAAACTGCATCCCTCTAAAGAGGTATTCCCAAAGCCTTATTCACTGTCTTTTGTACCTTTTTCATGTAGAATAAAAGCACAGCTGCAACCAACACATCTTAGCCCTATTAATGCGCAAGTTAAAACAACTAGATTTGATACCTTCCTTGAAGTAGTACAGGTGTTGACAGATAGGCTGGAGGAAAGAGATCCTATATCAAGAATGAAGAAAGCAGGTCAGATGAAATATAGACTAAGTGGGAAAAAAGGGATATTATCCCGGGGTATTTTATGGGTAACTCAGCCATTATCAGAATGTAGTATTTATTTGGCTAAACGTCTGCCCTTTGATTGCACAAGCAGGCCAGTACTCAATCTCACAGTATCAATATTTGCCAACGACAAATGATATACAGGACGCAAGTTCACATATAGAGCTATACCATTGTAGAATGGCAGAGAGACAAGTAGCCCTTTAAGATTTGGTAACATAGTAGGACAATTTCTGCTAATAACAATTTCTGCTAATAACAAACAAGTATATACATGGACAGGAATTAACACACACCCTAGAACAGCAATGAAACTAACACAGTTTTCTCTTTGTTTCAGAGGAAATAGGACAGTAAAGGTGGGAAATAGTCTCAACTGCAACACCACTGTGGACGACGCCGACATGCTGGGGGCACCGCCAGCCTGATGGACCACTTTTGTCAGTATGGGACCCGGCTCCACATGCACCTGACCCTGAATTGGAATGGCCTCTGACTGTATACACCCTCCCTGGTGACACGAGCAGTAGACTTCTCCGATTTGTATGACCATCCCATGCGCTGTCTAAGAGACTTTGGGCCTCATTCATGGGAAGTGATTCATCGCTGCGTGAAAGCAGCGATGCGACACTTCTCAGTGCGCCCTCCTTGCGACATGAGTGATGCATTATATTTACTGTATGACGCATCGTGTTGCAAGGAGTTACAGATACATCAGTATTGCTGACGTATCTGTATGGCGCAAAAGTGACGCATTGCTGGAGTGTGTCACAGAAGTGATGCAACTCCAGCAATGTGTCCTTTCACATGGGGCAAGCCCCATGTGAAAGGGCCTGCATCAGTCTTACGCTTGCTGTAAGGCAGGTGTAAGATATTGACGCATTTGCGTCCTAGAAGTGGTGCCGTGAAATCTTATAGATTTCACTTCGTCACTTCTATGACCCTTTCTTGCGTCAGAACGCCCCCACGCATACATTATACCTGGAGCAGGTATAATGTGGCGCAGGGGTTTACAAAGTAATGCATCTACCTAGATGTGTCCCTTTGTAAATATGGTGCAACAAGGCACATTTTTTACGCTGCTGGTGCGTCACAAAAAGTGCCGTACCGGCGGCGTAAAAGTGACGCACTGCTTCATAAATAAGGCCCTTTGTTTCACCATCAGCGGAAGAAAAGAGCTTCAGAATATTATGGCATTGCGGTTTGGGAACAGGGTCCCACAGGAAAACAGACTATTCAATGACACATGTGGTCATAATTAGCGTGGTGGCAGTCATTAGAGGAGGGTTGACCCGGGGGAAAGCGGAGACGGTCTGGCTTGGCCCAGATGCTGTTTGAAAGCCCTCTGTGAGCTTCCCAGCACTTGATTTTGAAGCAGAACCAGAATTAAAGTTGATAGTGACGGCCATAAGCAGGGAGGTGCAAGAGGACAATGGGACATTGGTTGAGCCCATTCAGACATTGCATGATCTACACAAGAAGTTGGTTGAAGAGGGGGGTGCAGCAGATGAGTGGTTTGAGGGCTAGATCGAATGGATGCAGTCCTGGATGTCAGGGTTGTTCAAGACCTTGTTGCCTCTAATGGTTGTGTTGCCTTTGCCTTGTCTTATATTTCAGGTGATATTAGCATGAGATTCCCCTCAAAGATGGGAGGTTAGGAGAGGAGCTAGTTGAAGAATCAACTAGAGGGGGGAATGATATAGGGAAAAATAGGATACATTATAACAAACACACACAGAGCTAAGGCCTGCAACTTCCATGCAAATGTTTCAAGTTAGAAGCAGTTTTAGGCCCCAGTAGGAATACAGGCCTCTGTATGAGAAATAGGTTTGCAATAGAATGTTACAAAGGACAATGTGTTTAGCTGAACTAATCAGGTCACACAGTTTGTTGAAAGGTCAGGAAATAGCCTGCGGTCACTAAGTTGATCTACTGCATGAAGCATAGATCATATCTTCCTTCAGACTCAGGAAACCAGCAGCGCTTGAGTATAGAAACTGCAAAATTAGGTTACCACAAGTTCCATCTACTAGAGATATGGGCCAAAATGTACCAATCACATAAGAGCCTGCTTCCTCTGAAGCGCTGTGGTTTCTTACACCTTTAAGCTTGAACACATACATAGTAAGAAATACCAGGTGCACATCCTGCCTTAGTACATACTGACGCACATGTGCACATTTCTGCCGAGATCACACCTACAAGTCAGATAGCTGGTCACTCACTTCTGCAGAAACCACAGCTTCACGCCTAGGCAGTTAGATGGCTTAATGGAAGAAACCACATGCAAAGGTTAGATAAGCTTGGCCAATCAGCATTGAGCAGGACATAACCATGCGCTGCGCAGTTAGAAAAATATATCTTTGCTCCGCTTAGATTCCAAGACCCAAAATCCATATGGGGGTTTCCACGTTCATCATGTGAGGCTAGGCCCACCTACAAGCGCTTCTGTTTCTGAGAAATTGCTACATCTACTGATGCTATCTTGTATGTTATGTGTGAACATTGTTTAAGTCAATGGCCAACTTGTGACCTTTTCCTTTGTGGTTTGGATGCATAAATAGAGCTGATTCTGAGCTAAAAGGGGAGACATCAAGTTGCATCTCCTCTGAAGTGACTTGATCTCTCTGTAGTGACTGATCATCACTACAGTATTGCAATAAACCCATATTGTATTGTCAACTTGCTTTTCTTGGTGTTTGTTCAATATATTTTTCCTTTACCAAGCATCAGGCATATCATAAGTAACTTAGTTATCCAATTACAGTCTAACAGAATCTGACAAAGGCAACTTAAATTACCCACTATGGTTGTATTGCACTACGGGGGCATGGATAAAACGCTGCAAGATATCGGACACAAGTTAGTGAGGCTTTGGGAAAAGTGCCTGATAATCTGACATCATCCAAGAGATATGGGGCAGTACAGACAGGCCTGAAGGGACTGGGTGGTTCGTGTGATTGTGGTGCTGTGGTAGGGGCTGATGGTTGACTGACGTAGGCATGGTGGATCGCCCTGGATTTGGCCTAAAGAGGTGCAGAGCCAGGTTGCTGCGGCCTCCATGCAGACTGCAGACCTGTCTGAGGACGACGGAAGCCGGTGGAGTGCGTTGATGCACACCTATCCCCGACTGCTGGGGCACACGGTAGGTCTTGCGGTGCCTGCAGCACAGGGAGGAGAGAGATTTGTTGGGCCCATGAGGACACCGTGAGGCCTGAAGCAAGCTGGTGCCGAGGTGAGCGCTTTACGGGCCTGCAATTGGGCCTGCCTACAGCTACCTACACCAGCAATACAAGCCTACCTCCTTGGAGGCTAGGGAGGTGGCCTAGAGTGCACAAGCCCCCCACCTTTTCAGCCCTAATGTGTCCCCCACAGGAGAGCGCTCAGTTGAGCGAAGGAGCCCCAGCTGGACTATCTTTGTGCCACAGCTGATGTGATGGCTGGGTCTGGAGGAGGTCCCATGAGGTTTACATGAGTTGCTATTGCTAACCCCCTAAAAAGAGAGTGGGCAGGAGGACAGCTTTGGGAGAGAGGCAATAGGCTGCTCGTGCCTCCCCTTGTAAGTACACCTGTGGGATGGTGGCTGTTGGATGGCGTGCCTAGAGTAGACAGGGGTGAATATGTCCCAGTCCACGATGTCCCTGCCCTAAGAAATGAAGATGGGGGCTCAGGGAGTGATTGACAATGGTATTGAGCACTGCAAAATTGCACATTTTGAGTGAGGCACATATCATTGACCCTGTAGCTTCCCCCCACCACCTGAAACTGACCCCATGGCCAAGAAACTGGATGTGATCCTCATGGTTATCATGGACACCAGGCTGGATCTTGGAGGTAGAGTGAATGAGGTGGCACTGGAATTTGGTCTACTATGTGAGGAGCAGCGGACGTTCAAAAGCAGAGTGACGTGTACAGAAGCAGCCTTATCTGACCAGACTCAGGCGCAGACTCTCACAAACAAATTGAGGACCTCATCGGGAAGGTTGGACTCTTGAAGCAGAAGCTGGATAACCTGGAAGGCCGGTCATGGAGGAACAACATCCACATCATTGGCTTTCCAGAAGATGCGGAAGGTGAGGACCCAACTGCCTTTTATGAAGAAAGGGTTTTCATACATGTGACACCCAAAGGGTTTTCCCTAAACTTTACAGTGGAATGTACGCACAGGGTACCTACCAGACCCCCTCTGCCAGGCGCTCCCTCAAGGCCTGTAGTAGCCAAACTCCCAAACTACAGGGACAGGGACAGAATATTAACATGTTGTCAGAAGACTGAGCTGAATCAAATTTGACAATGGCCAGATTATGCAATGTAAAGATAAGGGCCCCCTGCAAATGGGCAAGAGTTCCTCTAGGAAGGGAAAAAAATAGAGTGTATAAACCTAGGGCAACTCACATCTATTTAAAATTAACATGGTAAGGACTTACATAGAGGTATAGGGATAAGAACAAATTATTATGAACTAATACAAAAATGTATTCATATTGTACAAAAAATCTAAACAGTACAGGTAAAAATATAAAAATGTGATTCACATCCTCGCTCCATTCATATCTACATTCACTCTAAAATTAATCTGCACAATAAAAACAAGGTACACAGGACTAGGACCATGACAACAAAGTTAGGATTAACCAATTATATCTTGTGCTTCAAATTTTGTAATGCACAAATAGTCAAGAAGAAGCTGATGATAGATAACATATAGTAATGTATAATCAAAATACATTTGGTAGCTTAACAATCAGATTTCTTTCTAAGCACGTTTTGGGACAAGGTGCCTTCTTTAGGAAAGCCACAGAGGACATTCGTGAAGTACCAGTGTATAGGCTTAAAGGAACCTGAGACAGGAAGTTCTAATTATGCTGATTGAGATATAATGATTCCTAAGTGTGCAAGGCACCAATGTTCGAATTGGCTGTGATGTCCATACTTAGGTGGATGAGAACTTCATACTACCACCAGCGGGACAACTGGAAGTACATTCAAATGGAAACAAATGATAAAGAAGGGAACATGTTACGTACGGATGCCTGACAAATATATATGGATCTATATAAGAAGGTACTCCTGCTGCACGTGCTGAGAAGGTACCCATGAATAAATGATAAAATCATGATTGATAATCAACTGGGAAATGGATACAGCGAGCTTAGAAGCCGGATCTAGGCCCAGATTATGATGTTCTCGGACTATAGCAGTCCACACCAGTCCCATAGCAGTCCAACACGGATGAGCATCATTTATGGGCGCAAAACTGAAACAAGGAGACACCAGTTTCAAATAATCACTCCTCTTCCCTGCAAAACTCAAAGTGATGGCGAATTGGAAAACATACTTCTGTACAGAGCCACTGTATGCCCGGGATTTGGCCGAGCAACGGAGACATGCCTCACCAAGACCAAGGACTATGAACCACAAAGATGCCAATTGAAACTGTCACGACCTTGGGGGTATGGGTGGCTACGTCAGTAGGTTTCACCAAAATGAGCAGACCCCCTGGTGTCCTCTGGCCCTCCATCACCTGCACAGGTGCATTAATGAAGGATTTTGGCATTTGCTGTGGTGGCTCATCTCAGGACCCAACTCGCCTTGCCCCTCAGTGAGATCAGATGATACGTCCCCAGATAGAGACACTGCAGAATTCAGCCTTAGTGAGGCATATACCCCCCCTCCTGAGGTGATGCAACAGATGATTGAAGAAATACTTTAGGCAGCCCCGCACTGGCAGGTGTCCCTGACCACCCAGACCACTGGATGGGTAATCCAAGCAATCATACCAGTTGCGGCACCATGATTGAGAGACGGCCCTCATATCCAGAAGATGGGCCCTCCCTGTCGACAACCTAACCGAACGCAGTAGGTGCACAACTGCCATCTGCAGGCATGCCCCAACCACCTACTTTGCCATGCACGCAGTGACATTTTCAGGCCTGATAGACACCCAGTGGACTTTCTTATGGACTAGATAAGTTGTTTTAGTTTTACAGGTTTGGGCAGCTAGATGTTGCACTGCCACCCTTGGTTTGGGAGTTGGGATGTTTCTGTTGCTGAGCCTTTATCAAGTGCATGGTACTGGGTGCCTTGGCTTGAAGCAAATGTATGTTCTTTCCCAACCTCCCCCCTATTGGGTCTTGACCTCCCTCTGACTTTTCTATATTTTCTCGATGGGTACGCTGAACCTAATGACATGGAATGTCTGTGGCATGACTACTGCAAAAAAGCGAAATTCCATATACCTAAAGAGACAGAGAGTGCTTATAACATTCTTAAAATAAATGCACCTTACCACAGGGAAGTTACAAGGCAGGCTCCAGAAGGGCTGGAGGGGGTCAGTGCTATGGGACTGAATACTTTTCCAGGGGGATGTTTATTTGGATTTGACCAGCAGTCCATTTTTTACCCATCTTAGTGGAGAAAGACCCTAAGGGGCAATTAGTACTAATTGAGGGAGTGCTGGACAGCATAGCAGTACTACTAGGATGCTTTTACGTGCCCAAAGCAGGTCCGTCATCATTCCTAGCCTCCCTTTTGTCCCACAAAATACATTGGGCACATATACCATGGATAATAGGGGTTGACTTTAATAACGTCCTTGACCCGATTTGCTCATACCCCCTCCAACCCTCCAAGTCTCCACAGTTTGTGCTCTGACATATCGGACACAATGGGTGACACACTGGTCCCTAGTTGACAGTTGGTGCACCCTGCATCCCAATGGTAGGGACTACTCCTTCTATTCTTCCCCACATGATCTAAATGTTTGACTGGATAGATTTCTCTGCCTCCCTTTCATATAGCTACAGGTGACAGATACTGAATATCTCGGCAAGACTCTCTCAGATCACACCCCCCTACTAGACCTGATAGGCGAGGTGGTGGTATTGCCTACATCCATAGGAATAACCTCTCTGTGAACCGCTCCAACTCCCCGGTGTTCTCCTCCTGTAAATACCTTTTCCTACACATCACTAGCAATAACAAGCCAATATGCTCACTACACTCTTTCTACCATCCTCCTGGTAACAACCTTACCTTCATCGAACACATGATGGATATTCTAGCCACAAATGTCGGACAACAGAATACACAGAACTTCCTGGGGGACTTCAACCTCCACTGGAGCGATCCTGTTGACCCAGAGGTCAATAGCCTCAAAGCTTTCCTATCGACCTTAACTTGTCCCAAATCTGTGACAGCCCCACCCACAAAAAAGGCTCAATCCTCGATCTAGTAATTTCCAAAGCAGACTCTACCCAGCTGGGATCGATTTTCCCTTGCGATTGGTCCGACCATTACATAATCACTTTCCAAAGCAAGGAAGTCTCTGTCCAACCCACAAGAATGAACATCTAGAAGAGGAACCTAGAAAACATCAATCCTGTTGATCTTGCATCCGCTAGTCACATCCTCACGCCCCCACCGGATGAATTAAAGGATGTACAGGATATGACCAATCACTACTTCCACTCTATGAACAGGGTACTTGACACCTTAGCTCCCCTACAATTAAAAAGAGTCATTACAAAAACTCAACCCCTGGTATGATGGTAGACTAAATGAAGACAGAAGATCATTGAGAGCTATCGAAAGACAATGGAGAGCCGCCCCATCCGCTGCCCACCTCAAATTACTAAGAAGCACCAGAAATGCCTATTACAGAAGGATCAGACGCTTAAAAGCTGATTTCATATGCAAACAATTAGACCAAGCTAAGATCTAAGGGTGTCTCCCACTCCCCCCAAGCCAATCCTGATACCCTCCTCAATTGCGAGGATCTTGCCTCCTTTTTCACAACAAAGACTGAAAACTTAAAGACAGACCTACTTAACGATCTATTATCCCTTACCGACCCACACACAATCTTCTCACGGACCACACCAGGGACCCCGCTTAACGGCTCTGCAAAGCTCAACCTCAATAACAGCGCCTCCTGGACCGCCTTCAACCTCTACAGTGAAGAAACAATCCTAATCACGCTCACTACTTTGAATCCCTCCAATCATTTCATAGACCCTCTCCCAGCATCCCACTTAAAGACCTTCATTCCACTGCTAGTGCCCCTATGGAATAGGATTATAAATACCTCTCTTCTGCAAGGAACCATCCCAGACATCCTCAAAGCTGGCCAGGTATCCCCCATCCTAAAGAAAGTATCAGCAGACCCATCAGACCTGAATAACTATCGCCCAATATCCAACATTCCGACCCTGGAACTATTCGAAAAATGTGTCCACATGCATTAGGAACCACATAGACCACTTAAACCTGCTCGACCAATTCCAATCAGGCTTTCGATCAGGCACAGTACTGAATCAGCCATGACCCACATAATAGATGAAGCATTATAAATACTGGATCAAAAGAAAGACTGTTTGCTAATCCTACTCCGAGATTTTTCCGATTGCTTGGAAGAAGGCTTTGATACTTCCCCCTTTTAACCCCTTCAGTGCTAATGACAAGGGTAACTCGTCATGGAGTTTCCATTGATTTCAATGGAAATTCAATGGAAGCACAGAAATGTGCTTAGCATCCAAGTGGTTAAAGAAGCCTCCTTTGGATCCTACAGACCGGGGAATTATCGGCCTATTTCACGACTCCCCTGCCTGCAAAAATCACTGAAAAGGCCATGAATGTACAACTTAGTACAGCAATAACGTACTTGATCCCACCCAATATGGCTTCAGAGCTGACCATAGCACCGAATCGGCCCTCATCAAATCCTGTAAGGAGGTAAGGGAGGCTTTGGACTGTGGGGGGAAGGCTATACTCATAATGTTAGATCTCTCAGCAGCCTTCGACACGGTGCACCATAAAGTTTTGATGGACCGGTTGTCGGGGGCTGGGGTGCAAGGGGTTGCTTGGAAACTCCTTCACTCCTTTTTATCAGGGAAATCACATACGGTCGATCTAGATAATAACAAATCTCAGCCTTTCAGCTTTTCAGCCTTCCATGCGGGGTGCCGCAGGGGTCGGCACTGAGCCCCACGCTCTTTAATATCTATGTGACGTCCCTGGCAGCCTTGATTAGATCGTTTGGTTTTCAGTTGACCTCCTATGCCGACGACACTCAGATTGTACTATCCTTCAAGGACGATCAGGTAAAAGAAACAGGTGTTCGCTTCCATGACTGCATGAAGGCTATTGCAAACTGTATGTTGGCAAATTGTTTAAAACTGAACTCCAATAAAACAGAGGTGATTGTATTTGGAAAGAACCCTCATGTATGGACTCCAGACTGGTGGCCAACAGATATGGGAAATCACCCTACCCCAAGTTCTGAAGTGAAGAACCTGGGTGTAATAGTGGATAATAAACTGACTTTTTGTGCCCACATTAGTTCAGTTATGTCCACTTGCTTCTTGATTCTGCGAGTCTTAAGAAAAATAAAACCTTGTCTTTCGGACGGCAATTTTAGGATGGTAGTCACAGTCCTTGTACTGTCACGCCTTGATTATTGCAATAGCATATATTGTAGTGTAGTTCCTATATTCCCAATAGGCTCTGCGCATTGGAATAATAAATCCTGCAGTTTAGACATAGGACTGAGGTCGACTAGGTCTCTACCGAATCTATTAGACTTAATTATGAGTGCCAGCTAGCTCAGAGGTCACTAGAAACTTTCTCAAATTCACAAGTAGGGATTAGTTTCTGACAACCGCATAAACATGACAACTTTGTTTCCCAAAAATAAGAAAACAATCTCTAGAGTTGTGGAAACAATAGATAGCTATTATACTCAGTCATTCGTGCATGCTTCGTTTCACCAGAGCTGCTGAAAAAATAGAGAGACGGGCGTTTTCAATAAAAGTATTTATTGAACAGTCTTCTTTCTCAAGCATGAGAAATGTACTGCTACAATCGTAATACTGGTAATAAAGTACAGAGTATATAATACGAACAGTATTATAAAGTAGTACTGTAAAAGCATGAAATGCTTTCTAAACCATAAATTGCCTTAAAACGGATAAAATACATACAGTGTTAAAATGATGGCTAAAAGTACTCAACTGGTGCTTCTAAAATACGCCTACCCCGGTGTACCTGACCTAAGCCTAGCACAAGGGAAGAAGTAAGTGAGGAGTAGTTTAAGCTTAGTATTTTCTGCCAAGAATCTAATCAAGAATTCTCTAAGGGTCTAATCAGCTCCCTACCTTGGTTTAGAATGAAGGAGGTCTTGTATCTCTCTCTCAGGACTCGATTTCCCAGCAACCCGCAAGGGTAGCCTGGAAACACTGGAGCTGGATTTCTCGGGAGGAGAAAAGACAGAGTCTCTCAGTGCGTCAGCTGGAGGGTCGGCTTCCTTCGGCCCCCTGCTGCTGCAGGGCGTCGGGCAGGTAGTTAGTCGATCTGCTCCAAACCACCGTGTGTCTGCTTGGGCAAATCTAGGCATATTTATACTATGAAGGTGCCGAGTTTGACGTGTGATTGGACTTAATAACGTCATAGAAGACTCAGTTCTTCGAAAACTCCATGATTTCTTCGATAAATTAGTATTCAGGCAAGGGGATGTCCTAGCTGCTGAAGGCGGGTTTCTCTAAGAAATCGTTGCTGATTCTTGGAACATAGTGGAAGTAGCCATGCCGTATTTGGGCTGCATTGGCTCAGTCTAAATATGGTAATGATTTCTATGCCTATATAAGGACAGGATAATCCGTATCTATATAAGGGCATGAATCGGGAAAATTTACACTAGGGTCCTAGATTAATTTACAACAATATCTGAATGCACAGAACTAACTTCTTAATAGGCTTCAGATAGTTCAAAATGCTGTGGCTAGACTACTGTCAGGTATGCCCAAATTTGTCTCAGTCCGAACAGAACTAACTTGGTTACACTGGCTCGCGGTGAAACAGAGTGTACGTTTTAAGGCCCTCTGTATAGCCTTCAAGGCCCTTAATTGTATTGGCCCTGACCACTTGAGGCAGAGATTTAAATGGTATATCCCCAGTAGGGCGCTTCAATCCCTGGGTGCTAAACTTGTCCAAACACCGACCTTCAAGAAAGCCGGCTGGGGAGGGAGGAGCTTTATCACCTCCAAATCCAAGGCGTGGAATGAGTTGCCGTTCCACCTGATGAATGCTGCCAATCTGCTCTCCTTCAGAAGAGGGCTGAAGACCTGGCTGTTCTCTCTCTGATCGCATCGACTTACGTTTAGGCCTAGCTCAGCACCAGGACACCCACGGGTAATCGTGCGCTTCTTATAAATTCAAATAACATAACATAACTTGACTTGTCTTCAGCCTTCGATACAGTCAAACACGACAATCTACTTGACCTCTTGAAGCATAGAATGGGTCTATCAAAAACGGTGTTAAACTGGTTCACTTACTTCCTCCAAAATAGAACGATTCAAGATCAACCAATCTTTATCTAACCCCACCCCAGTCACTTTGGGAGTACCCAGGGATCTTCCATCTCCCCAACACTCTTCAATCTGTTTATGGAACCACTCACTGAGCTTCTCAACTCCGCAAATATCCAATATCACATGTACGCCGACGACACACAACTCTACATTAAGATCCACTCTCTTGAAGACATCAAGGGCCAGATGTAGGTAGCCAAATACCGGTCGGTAACGGCCGAATTCGGCCGTTACCGGCCGGTATTTGGCTTTTGAGATGTAGGGGGCAGGAAACAGGCCATTTCGGTAATTTTACCGATTCGGTAAATATACCGGTCGGTAAATTTACCGACCGGTATTTTTACAGAATCGGTAAAATTGAGATGTAGGTGGGACTCTTCTGAGTCCCACAAGCCCTACAAATTCGGTATTTTACCATCAAATTCAATTTGATGGTAAAATACCGATTCAGGTGTGCATGCACATGTGTGCATGCACACCTGTGCCATATGACAGGCAGACCTGCCCTTAGGGCAGGTATGCCTGCCACATGGCCCCCGAACCTTTTTTGGGGGTGCTAGAGGGTGTCAAAGTGACACCCCCTGCACCCTTGTCAAAATCGGTATTTACCGATTCGGTAAATACCGACCGGTAATGTCCCATTCATTCCTATGGGCTTCAAAGCCCATAGGAATGAATGGGGCATTACCGGTCGGTATTTACCGAATCGGTAAATACCGACTTTTAAAGATTCGGTAAATCCACATCTGGATTTACCTACATCTCGGTACTTCTATTTTACCGATTCATAAATACCGAATCGGTAAAATTAGGTATTTATGAGTCGGTAAAATAGAATTACCTACATCTGGCCCCAAGTCCCTTAACTCAACACTCAAAAAACACAGACCTGGCTAGCTAAGAACCATTTCAAACTAAACACACTAAAGACAGAATTCCTCTTAATCGCTCCCCCCAACGAAACAACGATCATCCGCGAGTGGATGAAGCACCTAACTGCACCCGACGGTCAACCTCTCCTCATCGATTACACAAAATCTCTAGGAATAACCCTGGATAATAAGCTAAATATGCAGAAGCACATCAGCGCTGCAACTAAAGGAGCACATTTTCAGATAAACACCCTGAGAAAATTGAAACCCTTCATACCCGCAAATGACTTTAAAGAGTGTCGCTCTCTGTTGACTTCCCAAATCAACGACCCCTCCGCTAAGAGCCTCAATCAGCACAGCCGCTAGACTCATCACAGGCACCAAAAGAAACAGCCACATTTCCCCTGACCTTCATGCCCGCAACTGGTTACCTTTTGAGGCCAGAATCCATTTAAAAATCACCTGTATGACACATAAGGCATTGCATCACTAAACCCTGAGGTACCTAGTGGAGAAACTAGTACTATCAGGTGGTAACAGATCTACCAGGAGTTCTGATAATCTTCTACTTAAACCACACCATTTCTCCAAAAGAAAATATACAATCGTACCTTCTCAGAAATGGCTCCCAGAATTTGGAATGCCTTACCCCCAGAAACGAGACTTAATCCGTCTGCTGCTATTTTCAAAAAAGAAGTGAAATCGATTCTCATGTCCAAATTCACTTGAACTTTTTCTTATACACTCTTGTAAATATGTGCTAATCTCTAATAGTTACCACTACTGTATTCACATAATTCAATGTATTTATATGTATATGTCATTCACCTATATTTGCCCTGTAAAGCGCTCTGATACTTGCAAGGGTCTTGTTTGCGCTATACAAAACCGTCAAAATAAAAAATAAAAATACTACTAAGACTCTCTGATACCCACAGGGAAACTACAGCGCACAGCCCTGGAAGACCAAGCCTTCCGGCTGACTATTTCTGAAGCTATAGTTAGCTATATAGTCGAAAACACAAACACATCAATAGCAGGTTTCATTGAGCGGGAAGCAGTGAAAACTGTAACGCAGGGACATTGCATGAATGCCATAAAAGGGGCTATAGACACGCTATGACAAGATTTGTGCCAACTAGAGAATTCTTTGTTGGCCGTAGAAAGGGCAGATAGGAGGTGTAATGCAAATGGAGCACCCATCTGTTGGACGTGGGAGCACCATGCCCGCCTCCTTGAATCCTGAACTACAAGGCACATCAAGCTAGAACTCATGAGGAGGGTAGCAAGCAGGGGTGTCTTCTAGCCTGGCTCCTTAAAAACAAGGCAGCAGCTGCGCCGGTGACGGCAATGCGTAAATACCCCCCCAAACTTGTCTATTCTCAAACCGATATTCAGAGGGTATTTCACATGCACTATCAAACATTATACAGTTCAAGGGATGGCCAGAAAGATCATGGATGGGAGGCGTTTCTCTCCACCATAACGCTCCCTGGGGATATGGAGGCATGGGAACAGGCCTTAAATGGCCCGGTGACTGAGCAGGAGATCAAGCAAGCCATACAGGACTTTCCCACCTGCAAAATCCGGAGTTTAGATGGGTTGGCTATTGAATTTTGTAAATTCTATGCTGATATCCTGATCCCAAAATTGACCAAGGTGTATTCTTCAGCACCGAATGCCGGCATCTTGCCTGGCCCTATGACAGAATCCCTTCTAGTCTCTCTCCCAAACCAGGAAAGGATCCTTTGGATGTGACTTCACACCGTCTGTTGGGCCTGCTAGGGTGTCATTATAAAATCCTCAGTAAAGTCCTTGCCACGCGCCTTCTGGACTACATGCCCATTTAATTCATGCAGATCAGAATGGGTTCATGTCTGTAAACCTACACAGTCTCCGTTGAATCCTGGAGGAGACTCTGGTATAGCTGCCTTACACCTTGTGCCTTGTATTAGGTCTCGAAAAAGCATTCAGCATGCTAGACTGGGAGTATATGTTTGCACTGTTGAAAAAAGTAGTAATAGGAGAAGGAAAACTCCATTTGATTAAACTGCTTTATATGGAATCAATGCCCAGGGTGAAAATTGGTCAATTGATCTCCGACCAATGCATGAGGCAATGATTCCTGCTGACGCCGCTGCTGTTTGCTTTGGCAAGGTAGCCCCTTGCGCAGCGTCTACATCAAACAGGTCAAGCCTTGGGTATCCCGTTAAGGGGGAGATGCACGTGATTTCCCTTTATGCAGATGACATCCCGGTCTATGTAAAGGACATAAGAGAGGGAATGGCGGACATAGTCCGACATTTAGCTGCTTTTGATGCTGCTTCAGGCCTAGGAGTTAACTGAGTGAAGTCTTGCTTATTCCCCATACACCCAGAATGTCTGTCCCAAGCAGTTGAAGTGGATAACTGCCAAATTCGATGGGAGGCCCACACTTTCAGATGTTTAAGCGCCAACATATATCACTCCACTTGCGACCTTCTCGGCGTTACCTCATGAAAGCTATCTCTGCATTACTGCCTCAACACACTTTTTGGAAATTGCTCCCAATGACCGTACAAGGGCATGTTGCATTATTGAAGATCGTAATGCTTCTGAGGCTGCTGTATTACTTTGTAAATTTACCAATTCTCACACCGCGATTGGTGTTTTGAGTACTTGATGGATTGTTGGGGACCTTGTATGGGATAAGGGGAGACATAGAGTTTCCCTAACAAAACTCCACTTACCTACAGAATCTGGCAGACTTGGCACCCCAAACTTCAAACATTACTATCTCGCAGCTCAATTGTAGTGGGCCTCCGATGTCTTGCGGTACAAAACTACCAGAAGTATTGGCAGTGTTTGATCAAGATACCTTGAATAAACTTCGGGAGGTGTTCCTTCCACAACTGTAGGTCCCTGCACATCATAACTGCCTCTTCAGACTTGCTCTGCAGTGCTACAGCAGAGTCCTGAAACTCACTCAAACTACCCTCCCATTTTCTTTGAAAGTCCTGCTATGTTCCATGACAGTCTATCATGGGGCAGTGGGCAGAGAGGGGATGGCAACATGGGAAACCATAGGGGTGGACACACTTGGAGCTCTGTACTGTGACCACAAACTAATTGCATTTCAAAATGCTCATGGACTAAACTGACCTTCCGCTGTATCAGTTTTTAACATGGTGGTGCTTGACGGCTGAAATAGTGCACCTCTGGTGAGAAGCAGATCGCGAACCTGACGCACATCCATTGACACATGCACTCTTCACCCTGAGGACAGGGCATTGTCTTCTGACATGCATAGTGAGAGCTATTCATGCCAGTACCACAGACTTGTTATCTGGCCTGAAGGCCCACTGGGAACAAGATCTGGGACACTCATTAACACCTAAAGAATGGAATCAGGTACTCATTTACCCAGACAAGGTTTCGCTCAATGTGCGATTTGAATACATACAACATGACATCCTGCACAGAGCCTACATAACCCCGGTTAAGCTGCATAAAATATACCCCTCAGCATCTTCTTCCTGCCTCGCTGTAAACACCCACAGACAGACATACTGCTCATGTTTTGGGATTGTCATTTAGCTTGACACTTCTGGGAGGAGATTTGCACCATTCAGAATCACTGACAGGTCAGACCTTAAGAGTCTGGATACCTGCCTTCTGAGGTTGCATAATCATCGCAAGGTGAGGGGGGCCACAACGAGATTTAACAACTTAGCCCTAGTATTGGCAAGAAGATCGATTACAAAGTGGTGAAGGCAGCGTCCCTCCCTGGGGTCCCACAGTGGCATCGATGCAATGCAGCGCCCGCAATGAAATTCGTTTTATTTATTTATTTATTAACTGAACTCTGTTCTGCCTTATGCCAGAGTTTCCTAGCCCCACCCTGCCCCTCCCCTTCCCCGCCCCTCCGCCTATCAGCACTCCCACAAGGAGCCGCCACTGAAGGTACTGCTTGTCACCCAAACCTTTTTTAAAGCTGGATTTGTAGATTGGCACCAACTGCCTGACTGGATTCTACTGAATTTCAGTCAACCATTGTCCTGTTGTGGTCAACAGTACAATAGTTGACTGAGTCAGAAAAGAAAAAATGCCTCAGAGGAAGGAGGAGCCTGGGAAGACAAGGAAATGGGAAACCATCCAGACCCTGGGGGAGGGTTGTTCTGTGGCTGATTGCCCACAATGCTCCTTGTCAAAACAAAGTGCCCCAAACCAGAGACAGAAAATGCTAGCTTGTGGTCCAGTAGGAGAAAGAGGACTTGACCTGGTTTAAGGACTGCGCTGGAACAGCCCAAAACTCCTGCCTAACACACTTGCAGCTTTGGAATATTCATATTAACTTATAGAGATGGAATATTACCTAAAGGCGTTGTCATACTTTTAGCAGGGTATTTCCAATCAGTCTCCTAGACAGGAGAAGATTGTGTCTCATCGGGTAGGTACATGTTGTATGAACGAAAGCCCTACATGACTGGGGAAGGCGTGCCACCCTTCCTGAGCTCGCCTTATTCTGCCTGGCCTGTTTTTGCACGGGTTGACTTGACAAACGGTGAGACAAAACGAAAGAAATCCGTAAGAATAAAAGGATCTACTCTTCCTTAAAAAAATGACTTGTTAGTGCATTCGCCAATTTGATTTTTCCAATTTTCGTGAACATCGTTCATGTTAAAAAATCTTTTGAAACAGGTTTGAGAGAAAAGGTTCACAAGAACAGGTTTCACTACCTTTCCCTAATTTTCTTTTTCATCACATATGACCTTAAAAATTACAAATTCCTCGTTCAAACCCGTCACAGGGAAGCAGATAAATCCCTGTGTAAATTACCTGTCCCCACACATACTGGTCACATAACCAGCGCCTGTTGTCACTCCTCGCAGGCAGGGAACCAGAGAAATCACACATTTAAATTAATTCTGCTTTCATGGGATTTAATTACTTATTTACTGAACTTCCGTTGGGGACAAGTTAACGTGTCCTTCTTCTTCAATAGGCTAAATGCGGTTTTAAGATTCCAAATCTATATAAAATAGAGTAACCTACCATGCAATATGCTGTCAGCAATAAATGCAGAGAAACTATAGGTAAGAACAGGCAGTGATGATGAAACTGATGATGGTGAAGATCACTGTTTGCCTGTCATTCTTCCAATCACTGGTGCATTTAAGAATGATTTTTTGTGTTGATGAAACCATTGTTGCCATCTAGAATGTAAAGGCCTGTCTAATTGATCTCTATTGAACATCCTGTCCAGGAAACCCTGTTAATCTAACGCACTGAAGAATGCATAGATGAGTTAGTGCTGTTGATGGCCAATTTTATAAAGGCCTCTATAACTGAGCTATTGGTCATAGATACCCTAAATCATGCCTAGATTGCTACATTAAATAGAAAGGCCAGATTAATTCCACGAGTCAGTGAAAAAGTAGTGGCAATTGCCTCCCGCACTGAGGAGGGCACACTTCAGGTGGTGGCGGCGGCTTGGAGGCTGCAAATGAATGAGTTTAATAAATATGGGCTCTCGAACTCTGACCGGAGTGATTACAGATTGCACACTGGTGCCAGTTGTTGGGGTCACCAAGCGTGGGCTTAATTGATGCATGGGTTGCGTCAGCTCGTTGACTTTGTGTATGCACTCCTGTCTATTCTGTACTGCTTATCGCTTCCAGGAAGGCTAAATATGGAACATACCAACTGCAAGCGATGATATGCACTGAATGTCACGTTTACTGTTTTGAAAAATGCGAAAATTAATTTTTACAAAAAAAGTAAGGGCAATTGCCAATACACTCTTCCTTTTCAAGATCTTGGACACTGCATTTAATCTTAAACTGCATATGTTAATCGAGGGACTGTGCACTCTCGGGAAATGGCCAAAATGGGCTTTGGAAATTGCGTTCAGTAGGCTTACCTGAGCACATGTAAAATGTGTTCTCCATCACCCAATGCCAATAGATGCACCAAAGAGTTGAGCATGTCGACATTTCATTTTGATCTGTTTTCCCAACATCTTCATGAATGACTGGCTGCCTTTATAGGTTGCAGTTCATACATATAATGTTGAGTATTGGAGCTTTTTGGGTGTTCTGCTTATAGCACGAAAGCACTTAAGTTTATGCTGGAAAATGTTCAGAGGTGGATGCATAGTGATTATGGAAAACTGATTAACATAATTGGATGAGCATGAGTAGAGTAAATAATGAGTTGTATTTGTCGGCAATGAACATCAAACTGAAGTAGGTCTCAGTAAAATTATCTCCCAATATCCATTGCCCTCATTGACATTCCATTTCAGTCTTTAGTAATGCCTTTTGGAATGATCTTGATTACGATCATGCCTTAGGAGCCTAAACAGTCAGGTGATAAACTATTTGAAGTTGCTAAAAGAGATCTGGCCCCTTTTATCTGAAAATGACTGCCCAGTGTTTTAACAGCAGTTATTTGACATCACTGCCTGGTATTTCAACAGCAGTGATTGGACCCAAAATCTATTATGGGAGATTCCTCTACTGGTGCTTTGGCAAAACCTGTTCAACACCAGCAGGTTGTGCTACATTCTGCTCCTACAATATTACATCTGCATTAACCCCAAGGGGCCTACAAAAGGCTGAACCCCGAGGGGAAAATACATAAAGTTAAACTCTGATACGAAACACACTGAATTATACCATTTCGTAGAGTTATGTTATGTTGATTTGTTTAATGTACTAATCACCTGAGAGAGTATCCAGGTGCTTGGGCAAGTATGTAGGTGTGTGGTTCCCACGGTGTTTATAAAAAGAACCAGGTCTTCAAGTTCTTTGGGTACTCAAGAAATAAGGAGACTTGGATGTGTGCAGAGAGGTCATTCCATGCCTTGGGTGCAATGTAGGAGAACGAGCGACCTCCAGTTTTGATTTAGCGGAAGCAGGAGATATGTGCAAGTGAGAGTGAAGCAGAATGTAGGTGTCTGATGGGCTGATGAAAGTGTATGCAACTTTTCAGGTATTCTGGTCCTGTGTTGTGTTGGGCTTTGTATGTGTGCATGAAAAGTTTGAATTGGCTGTGTGTGTGAATGGGGAGCCAGTGAAGCTTGCTGAGGTAGGATGTGGGTGCGGTGTGGGAGGTAGTGTATGAGTCTTGCAGCAGTGTTCTGAATGGTCTGGAGTCTATGGGGGCCATTGGGATGGCGAGCAGATCGCTACCGCCCGTCTGGCGGTGGCGATCTGCCCGCCATATTCCACCGCCCGCCTACCATTTCCCCCGTCATATTACGATGGTGGTAGGGACCCTGGTGGACAGAAAGTCCGCCTGATGGTTTTCCGCCGGGTCAGACAGGCAACCGGGCGGAAAAGGGGCATGATATAGTGGCGGTGCCTGCAAGACCCGCCATCCATATCACGATGCAGACGTGGAAAGGCATGCAGATTATGCTGCTGGGGGCCCATTGCGGGCCTCCAAGTTGTTGGGGGGTGGGGGTGCACATGTGGGGTACCAGGTACCTCCTACATTTGCATGCACAAGGTGGCAGGCACCGCGCGGTACCTGTCACATTGTGCATGCAAATTCACAACATGCATTTTTGACATTGCGGTGGATGTTGCTTACAGCACCGCCCGCCACAATGTTAAAAATGCGGGATGCGCCAGCAAGTGTGGTGGGCGCATCCTAATCTGAATGGTGGGACTGCCGCACCATGGGCGGTCTGTCCCCTGCTACGTTGCGGTGTCCACCCGCCACCGTATAGCCCCCTGTGAAGGAGTTTTTTTTTTAATGAAATTTTTATTGTTTTTCATACAATAAAGAAATACAATACAATCATTGACGTATACCAGAAGACATATTAGGGTGAAATAGAAGCAGTGTCAACTTTGCACATAGATCGATACAGTTTGCAATATTACTAAATGGTAGGCAGAAGTAGTACATTGTTCTTGCATGTGGACTACTTTCCATTTATCTCGGCAGGTCGTACAATAAGCAGAGAAGTCTCAATGGATTTGGCTCAACTATATAGATATCAGAGAAAATCATCATCACAAAGGGGTTTGACAGCACCAGCACAGCGCTAATGGAAGACCTAATGCAACACATCAGTAGACTTATTTCAGTAAGGAGATAAGAGGGAATGGTTAGTACAGTATAGTTCTCCACCATATTACACTTTTCTTATACTGTGAAGAACCTCATGGTGCCATCGCCTCTGGAGTGTCAGTCGGGGGCTCTGGCGTTTGTGCTAGAAGGTAACTCTGGAGAGGATTCCATATATCTTTAGGCCTCAAGGCCCGGGGTAGTGTTTCAGCATAAAGAGTCAGTTGTTCTTGGCAGTATATTAAATCATTAGCCATTCCTTGAACTTTGGCGCCCGTCCCTTACCCCATCTGCAAGCCACTCTGCGTTTAGCTAGCAACAGGGCAATGGTGAGGTACCTACGACAAGACTTGGGGACGGGCCTGGTGCATCCCAACAAAGTTGTCAGTGGTGTGCGCTCTAAAGAGATGGATGTCATCTGTTCCATAGCATCAAAAACCTGTACCCAGGACTCATTCACTCGTGGGTAATCCCAGGACAAGTGTAAAAAACAGCCCCTGGACTTCCCCATCTTTCGCAGCTATCTGTGTCTTTTAATTTAAAGCGGAACATTTTGACTGGGGTGTAATATAAGCGCTGCAGGAATTTATAGTGCGTGATGCGTAATCTACCACAATCGGATATTTGTTCTGTTTGCAGACAGCAATATGTCCATTGTTCATCTGTCATTTCATACCCCGATTCCAAATTCCACTGTGCGCTGGAAGAGCTGGGAGCTTCCGTCTGTTGAGTAGGTATAGTATGATAAAGCATGACGGAGCCGTACATAGAGAAACACGTCTAGAGAGGAGGGGTGTATCTCATGAAAGATGAGGACGGAAGAATGGAATTTCCCATTGTGATAGAGATCTCCCCATGTGGTAATTTTAGTGCGCTCGCAGAGTCTGCGGAACCCTGTTTCTTGAAGGAATGGCATGCGGGGATGATAGGAAAGTGAAAGCAGCGGTGAGTACAGCATAGGGCATTGAAGGAGGGCCAGGATACCATTCCATGTGTCAACTGTGAATGTTATCATGGTGGGTGACGTGTCACGCGCGCGTGGGGTTGCGCATAACACGCCATCCAGAGGGATGTGGTCTGCTAACTATTTCTCCACTGCGATCTGTGGCATATACATAGGGGGATACAACCAGTACAAAGCATAATGGGCTTGCGCACATGTATAATACAGCTCAAAGTCTGGAACATCAAAGCCTCCCTGTGCATAACGCTGCGTGAGCACTCTCCATTGTAGGCGTGGCTGTTTGCCTCCCCATATCAGCCTGATCATTTCTTTTATTTTTTTATTAAGCAACTTCAAATATTGTACAAAAAACTATGAAAACATTCAGATACATCAGGAATAATTAGTATAAAAAGATCACGAATAATTCATACAATTTATCTAAGAAGATAAAACCATTTTCCCCTGCGTACACCATAAAGCCTAAGATCTATACATAGCTAAAAAGACAAGTTAAAAAAAAGAAAACAGATCATCACTGGGCATTCCTTAAATCATTTCTCCAGTCAGCGATTGGCTGCCAAATTTTGCAGCCACGTATTCTCGATTTTTTATCCCTACCTTCATCAATAGCTTTTTCTTGATTGTCGATTCCTAAAAAACGAGTTAACCACAATTGAAAAATCGGGGGGTCAGCTTCATTCCAGCGACCTGCCAATATTATTCTATACACCGCCGTACCCAAAAATAAACATGTTTCCTCGTCCCTACTATGTCCAAGTGTATTGTCATACCCAAGTACATAGAGTGTAGGTGATACCGGTACTTTATGGCCAAACACTTCATCCCAAAATTCAGATAGCATTTAAAAAAAAAAATCTAATTTAGCACACTCATAAAACATGTGTAATAGGTTTGCTGGACCTATTCCACATCTTGGGCATTCATCATTTATTCTTTTACCCCAGGTATATAACTTGGCAGGCGTATAATATAAGTTATAAATAGTTTTATATAGTTGTGCCTTTAGATTAGGTGATAGGAATAATTTGGATATTAATAGCAGAGACATATCGACATCTACATTGGGGTTATTCAGTTTGCTCACCCATGATGCCTCAGTATGTTCCAAATCATCCCTTTGTTTCTCTATTAATATATTGTAGATAGTACCTATCCTAGTTGAGTATTTCCCTGTAAGTTCGAGGAAAGGAATACTCTCAAGTGTAATTCTCGGAGTTTTTAAGCTAAGGATAGTATTAACTTGTATAAATTTTAAAAAGTCAGTACTTGGAACGGCAAATTTTGTTTGAAGATTCGAGAACCCGGTATCTGATTCGTGACCAAGAAAATCCCCCACAGTAGTAATCCCGAGACTCTCCCATTTTTTGGCAATATTATCATTAGTTTGTATTTATAATACAGAAGAATGCCATAGTGGGGTATATTTAATACATTTTGGAATTGCTAGATGTTTGGAGGTTTTTTCCATACTTTCCATGCACTAACAATAATCTTAAATTTCACTTTCTTAAAATAAGACGGTTCTAGCTGTCTGAGAAGTAGGCCTTTTGCTTTATTCCCGATTGCTAACTCATATATTGAAGGTACCTCTTTGTTCTGTGTATTTTCAGTCTAAGTTTTTAAGTTAAACAATGGTGTCATTTGTTGGAGAAGAGCGGCCCAAAGATATAGCATCATGTTTGGGATCACCAAACCACCCCTATGTTGAGGTAAAGATAGATGTTATAGCCCTCCTGATTTTTCCATATTGCCATATAAATTTGGACATATGTAACTCTATATCTTTAATGATATTATCTTCCACCAGTAGGGGAATGGCTCGAAATAAGTATAATGTCCTGGGAAGGATATTCATTTTTAAACAATTCCCCCTGCCAATGATTGATAAGTGAAGGCTATTCACCCAGGTAAGATCTTTTTTTATAGCCTTCATTAGGGGTTCATAATTAAGCTTGTTAATATTTTCTACCTTAGGTGAAATACATACTCCAAGATCTATAGCATTATCTACTTTCTTTGGATTCTCATAATCAATATTATCCGTACATATAACTACTGTTTTGTCTCGGTTAAGAGAGTACCCTGAGTATTTGCCAAAGGCCTGAGTGATACGCTCGATTTCATCAATTGCCTCAGCGGGGTTAGGTGTTACAATTGCCACGTCGTCGGCATAAGCCAATACCTTAGTTTCATAGATACCCACCGTAATGGGTTCTATTGTCCGGGATATAGTTAATTTTACTAATAGAGGATTAATATACATGGCGAACAATATCGGTGAGCACGGGCAGCCTTGCCTTGTGCCTCTTTGTATATGAATTGAGCCAGATTCTATGCCCATCACTTGGAGTTCAGCCCTAGGTTCTGAATACATTGCCTTGATTGACTTGACAAACCCAGATCCAAAGTTATTCAGTTCGAGCACCTCCCATAGGAAATTCCAAGAAACTTGGTCTATTCAAGTCGATCCAGGTGGCGCACCTGTATCGACTTGAATAGATCGCTGCACCGACCCGTGCAGTACATTACAACATTAGATACCTTCGATTCCTTTGATACCTTTGACTTCGGACGCGCCCGTCCTTTGTCTTTCCCATGCCGGGACGCACTGGTCCAGCAGGGAATCGCTATTCACACGCGTTTTCCACGCCTCATTGTTTACCTGCCGCAGCCGGGTTGGAATTAACACCGGTGTTGCGATTTACCGATCCACTCTTCTCATGCCCCGGTCCGCACTCTTCGCTCTTGTTCTCTTTCTCTTCTTCACATCCCTCGCTTCTGTAAATCCAGAACAGGGGGCACTCGGTTCTCAGTACTGGCTCCTCAGTTCTGGAACAGTCTTCCTCTCTCCATCCGTTCCATTCCCATCTACACTCACTTCCGCAAAGCCCTTAAAACTTTTCTTTTCTCTCAGGCATTCCCTTCCTAATTTCCCTGGGTTCCCTCTGCTGAGCTCTGATTAGGTCCCCAGCGCCAGAAAGCCGCTTGGCCACCGTGCGCTTTATTAAATACTTTATTCATTCATTCATTCATTCATTCATTCATTCATTCATTCACTCTAGAACCGCACAGCCCTGAAGAGTCACATCTTCTACACGGTGTGACGAAGCACATGTCGGCTGGTTTGTTTCATATGTACTGATCAAGATTGAATTATAAATCTATCCTTTACGCAACTCTGGATATCGACCTTCATTACGTTTTTTCTTGAGTATTGTCACATTCATTTGGTTCTAACACTAGAACCTAACACTTTGATACGTGTGCACAGGACTTGGACTTATTTGTAAGGTGTGAGGCTTGACCTACACCTTTACTGGGGTTGTTTCCTGTCTGGGTTTGTTGCCCCTGACCTGTTGGCACCGTGCACTTTGGAACCACTAGTCTAACTTACAATCATACACGCTAGAGCACCAGATCTTCCTGTTCATAAATTCAAACCCATCCTCGTTACTTTAAATATCCTGCAATACAATCGATGGCAGTACCATAGTTGAGGTGCATCAGCTCCTCCCTATCCCCTGAAATACGAATTGCCAGATATCGTAGATCGGTGTCACACCATTCCAATGGGAAGTCCAGGGGAAACCGAGAGGCTGCAGGCGTGAGGGGAAAGATTGGAGACTTCCCCCAATTTATATGGACTCCGGACAATTTCTCAAAGACGATAAATTCCTGCAGGAGTGGGTAAAGATTATATTGCGGATCTCTTACGTAAAGGGTAATGTCATCTGCATATAAAGATATAAGGATCTGCCTCAGGTTGCAATGCAGTGCTTTATCCTGGTGGTGCTGTCGCAGCTTAGATGCCAAAGGTTCGATTGCGAGGGCAAAGAGTAGGGGAGAAAGTGGGCACCCCTGCCACGTACCTCTGGATATAGGGAACGCAGCAGACAAATGGCATTAATTCAAACTTTTGCAGTTGGAAGCTGATATAACAGCCGCATGCAGGAAAGAAATAGAGGAGCAACACCCATTCTCGGTAGCACCCCGAGAAGATAATCCCATTCGACAGAGTCAAACGTCTGAGTGGCGTCTAAGAAAACTGCCACCAGTGGCAGTTCAGGGTCGACATTCTGCAGAATGGAAAAGAGGGTATGAAGATTGTGTGTGGTAGCTCTACCTGGAACAAAGCCCGCCTGGTCAGGGAGGACAAGCTTTCCGATAAGCAGGGCTAGTCAGTTTGCAATGACCTTACCCAAAATGTTTGTATTGCAGTTAATAAGGGATAATGCTCTGTATGAATCACAATGTAATGGTGACTTTCCAGGTTTGAGTATGGAGGTAATAAGCACTTCTCTCATAGAGTCGGGAAGTGTGCCAGTCTCGAGTGAATCTTCATAGATCTCTTTTAGTATCAGGGCCATCAAATCTATATAAGTATTATAAAATTCAGCAGGCAGTCCGTCCAAGCCAGGAGCCTTTCCGGACTTTATCTGCATGATAGCTACTCGAATCTCCTCAAGTTCAAAAGGGGCGCAGAGGAATTCCCTTTGTGAGTCATCCAGCCAACCAAGCGCCACTTCTCCCAGGAAGCTATCTAGCTCAAAATGCTCCCTCTACTGCGAAGTGTAAAGTGTGGAGTAGTGGGTGGTAAAGGTAGTAAGTATGTCAGGCTGTCGCCGTATTGTTTCAGCTAAGGCCTTCCCGGTTCTCTCACCCTCTCCATACCTGCGGTCGACCCAGTATTTCCCCCTAAATTTTGTCTCGCGATCTGCAGTAGTGGTGTATTTGAAAGTTTTTCGTGGAATGCATGCTGAATGCCACTATCCCCCCCTGTAGCCAGTTGCGTCTCCAGAGTCTTAAGCTCCGCTTCCAATCTCCGTAGTGTACACTGTATGTCTCAGAGTACCCCTGAGCTTTTTGAGATACAAAATCCTCGAATCGTTACCTTAAATGCCTCCCAATTTGTTTCCACACTATCCAAAGAGCCTCTATTTCTTTGAAAGAAATCTTGGATTTTTCTCCCAGTTCACTATGAAATACAGTGTCTAACAGTGTTAAGGGTTGTAATCTCCAGCTACTGCGTGGTATTTTGTACCCGGGAGAGGCGAGTGTGAGTTTGACAGGGGAGTGATCAGAATATGTTCTAGCCAGTTGTGTGACGTCTTTTATCGATGGTCCCAGCCCATGGGACAGTAGGCAATAATCTGAACGTGCCCAGGATGCCGCTTGCGTGGTGAAATGTGTACCCTCCCGTGCAAGGGGATGAAGGTGACGCCAAGCGTCGAGTAGGCCGATGTCCGTCTTGATTCCCTGTAGGACTTCATATGATCTGTTAGTGATATGGTGCAGGGTTGGACGTCTCTACTGCTGAATTAAGGGCAACATTAAAATCTCCTCCCCATATTATATGGGTAGAGCCTATTTCTACAATCTTCCCCCATAGCACAGTAAAATATTCAGGAGTGTCAACATTAGGACCACAACAACATACTATAGTGACTGAATCCTTACCTAGGCTCCCCCATACAATTGAGTACCTCCCATTGTGATCTATTAATGAACCAGCTAGGGCAAAAGGAGTATATTTTTTAATAAGTATGGCAATGCCTCTTGCGTAGGAGGAGTACGATGAAAATATCCTGTGATCTGCCCATTTATTAGCGAAACTGGTAGGGTGTAGCGGATTAGTGTGTGTTTCTTGGAGCAGGGCAATATGGATCTGATGTCGCTCTAAATATGCCAGTATCTGGCGGCATTTCCTTGGGTCTCCCAGCCCCCGGACATTCTAAGTGATGGTTCGTAAGTTCTGGTGAGCTGTCAAGTCAGCCATTTTCACTATTGGTGTGCAGAAGATAACTGTGTAGTCCTGTACCATATGCAAAGTAAACAGTATAACATCTATATGTCTGTCTGTCTTGCTGTATCATACTTATGGCAATGAACAGTAAAACAAATACCTTACCTCTCCCCTCCCACTGATACATCCCAATCATGCCAAACATCTCTACCCCAGCCCCCTCCCCTGCTCCCTAATATCCCGTAAATAAGCAGCACATAACAGTGCAGTGTGATTCAACAGGGGTACACCCTCAGGGGAAACTCCTAGGGTCATGCACGTACAGACCTCATCCTCTAAGAGTTAGCGGGATGTTAGTGACAACCTCTAAGAGGGTGAGGGTACTCGGCTCAAATTGTCTTATTTACTCAGAATATCACCCATCTGGTCTGCAGATTGTAGTGTTTCGCCCCAGTGGGCACACAGTTCAGTAGTTCTGAGGCAACATGTTATCTTGGTGTCACAAGCCTCTCGGGATCATATTTCTTCCTCTACATCTGATGTGTCACTCTTTGACCGGTGAGGCTGATCTGGATGAGGCATCTGGTGTGCTGGAGGCTATATTCTGGCGTTTGAGGTGTTTAAAGAATTCTTCCACCTGTCGTGGTTTAGTGTAGAACATCTGCTTGCCTTGGTACGTAACTCTCAGGCGCGCTGGATATAATAACGCGTAATCAATTTGGGCTTGTCTCAGCTTTTGCTTAACAGAGAGAAACTTGCGTCTGTCTTCCTGCACCATTGCCGTGAAGTCAGGATATATAATGAATGAGTTACCCTCAAAACTGAGCTGTCATTTCTCCTGGGTGACTTTCAGGGCAACATCTTGATCCCTGTAATTCAGGAGCCTCAAAATGATGGGTCTGGGCATGCTTCCTGGTGGAGGCCTGGGACCTAACGAGCAGTGTGCCCGTTCGACAATGAAATGTGAAGAGAGGGCTTCAGCTCGGTTCGTGGCCAGCAACATTTACTCCACATAGTCTTCCATTTTGCCGGTTTGTGCACTTTCCGGGATGCCAAGGACGCGTATATTATTGCGCCTGCTTCTCGCTTCGATATCTTAATTTTTTGCAGCTATAATTTTTAATAGTTTGTCCATTTGTGCCACATTTGCTTGGATATGAGATGTAGCGTCTTCTGCACCTAAGATACGGCGTTCTGTCTCCTTGATGCATTTGTCATGGCTATCCAATCTGTGGACTATGGCGTCCATACACGTTGACATGGTGCCCATTTTGTCCACAAGCATGGTAAGTCCCTGTCTGACCTCTAGCAGTATAGCCTTCATGTCGTCATCTGAAGATAAGGACGACTGTTGAGCTCACCAACCAATGCTTCCCTCAGATTATTACTATTGTAGTCAGCGCTTTTTTTGGCGTCAAATGTCAGCTTGTTTGCTTTGTGCCAGGCCTCCTCATGATTTGTATGTTGCAGCAGCGTGTCACACACGTGATGGCAGATTCAAATCCCCAGAGCCTTCCACACAGGGATCAAGGTGCGCCGGCGCCCCAGTGTTTTCACTGCAAATGAGGGCAGCAGTTGTTGGCAGGATCGCTGCTACTCGTGTGTTATTTCTTCTTCCACTATCATTCCAGTCATGCAGCTGCTCCCACGCACCAGGCCACTTCAGCGAAAGTTGCAGCAGTTCGGCACCATAGGTAAGAAGTCTCAGCCAAGAGAGAGGCTCCTCTACTCAGATATATATGAGAAGTAGTGCAGTAACCTAACACCATAAGGAACGGTTCGAGAACTTCACTGCCAGGTATTGCGATGAAGCTGCAGCCCAAACATACCACCAGGACCAGTGACAATGACATACGCCTGAAGGAGGGTGTTTCTCAACCAAAGTCTATGCCGATATAGTGTGTTAAAACTCGCATTTGCGGCGGGCCATAGAGGGGAGCCTTTTAGTGCTATATGGGTGACATTCAGGGAGCTAAGTTTTGACGCCCCTCCGCAGCAGTAGCCTGTCTTAGGCGCTCATGAATATTCACCGCCATATTGCGGCCCACAATAAAGTTAGAGAGGTTGTTAGGACCTGTCTGATGCCAGCAGATCAGTTATGTCTGTTGTGCCTCGTTTGTCTGGGTTTGGGGTATCTACCCCTACCTCAGGTAGGCAGCTGCTGTGTATCAGGCAGGAGAGTGTCTCCACGCGCTGCCGCCTGTGGCCGGCCTACCACCTGGGAGATCGAGGAAATATGGCGCCTCCCGAGCCGATGCAGGGCTGATTATGCGGAGGGCAGAACTCCGCTGCTGCTTCCTTAATCTCTTTTGCAGGGCAGGCGTTTACATTAGTTCGGTCACGCTATGGGAGAAGAGCTCGCACTCACCGCTTGTCTCCAGGCTCCGGTGACAGAAATTCCACAATTCAGGCCTAGTCGCCTCGTGGTCACCACGGCGATTGCTTAGCACGCCTCGCCCAGCAACAGCTCCGGGCAATGCAGGGCTTCTCACCGGTGCGGACAGGATCCGCCGGCAACAGTGCAGCACAGCACAGTAGAGGCGTCGCTTTCACAGCATCGATTCTCTGGCCTTCAGTCACAGCAGCACCAAACTCATTTTGCCGCAATTTTCATCTGGGCAGGATAATTTGTAGTATAAATGCGCCAAGTTGCAAGAGCCTCACTCCAGTGCGGCCATCTTGCTCGTGTGCCACCTAGCGCCCCAGTCTGTGTAGGACAGGGCCTTCAAACTGTGGGGTGCGACCCCCAGGGGGGCCGTTGAACGATGCAAAAGAGGTTGCATCTTCCCAGTCATACTTCTGCCCAGGCCTAAGGGCTTCAGCCCCCTTCTTCCCCCATCCTGTGTCTCAGCCCAGGCTGCTGCAGTGCAACTCGAGCTGCTGGGGGCTCAGCTGGGCAGTGTCTGAAGTCTTATCTCAAGCACGCCTGAGTTTTTCACAGGTCTTTAAAGACCATTTGCATATTTACATGCCTTTGTAAACTGGTTACAGAGGCTTGGGGCCAGATGTAGGTAATTCGTATTTACCGATTCAGAAATACCGAATTTTACCGATTCGGTATTTATGAATCGGTAAATATGAAGGTGTGAGATGTAGGTATTTTTTAAAATAGAAATACCGAATCGTTAATATTCGGTATTTACCGATTCGGTAAATACCGAATCGGTATTTCCTATTGATTCCTATGGGCGATTCCTGCCAGGGTGCAGGGGGTGTCACTTTGCACCCCAAATACAGGCATGTGTACCATGTGGCACACAGACATGCCCTAAGGGCATGTCTGTCTGTCACATGGCATAGGTGTGCATGCACACCTGGATTCGGTATTGTACCACCCAATTGGATTGGGTGGTAAAATACTGAATCTGTAAGGCCTTTGGGACTCAGAAGAGTCCCACCTACATCTGAAAGTTACCGAATCGGTAAAAATACCGATTCTGTATTTTACCCATTCGGTAAATTTACCGAATCGGTAAAACTGGCCCCCTACATACCGAAAACCCATTTACCGGTCGGTAACGGCCGAAATCGGCCGTTACCGGTCGGTAAATGGCCACCTACATCTGGCCCCTGGTTTTTTCCTGGCTCCAGTACCCCATGGGTCCCCACTCTGCCCATACCTTACATTTGTATTTTACATTTAATGCTGAGGAGTGAGAATGCATTTCATGACAAGGAATATAAAGTAGGGTTGCCAAAAGAAAAAATGCCTGCAGTGTGTTGTTTAAAGAGAATGCAAAGACCTCCTCTTGACACAAAATAAACTTATAAATAAAAAAGTATGTATGCATTCCTTATGTGACTTTTCTGTCTTTGTTCTCTTTAATTATCAGTCATGGATCATTGAGGCAGCCCTAGAACACAATTAAAAGTGCTTTCTATTTATGTTTGCTGTTCGAAATATGCACAGATAAGTGCTGAAAATACAGCTTTAGGTGACTGCTTATTTTTGTACTCACTGGGCCAGCAAAATAATCTGCCTGCAACCCTATCCATAGGACTGTAAGTTTGTTGCAGGATCAGCACATTATTTATTTCCTCCACCCTCAATCCCCGATTAATGCCATAATAGCAATAGTTTAACTTAGATCTGAACCCCTACGCCGCTGTCAATAACATGCTATGTTACTTCAAGTGTCTGGGAATGCACTCAGACAACTTTCTCCTCATTCTCGCCCTTCACTTTCACGCTCACCCTGCACTCACAGCAATCACAATGCACTCACACTGATCACCATGCACTCACACCATTCACCCGCTCACCATGCACTCACAGTGATCACTCTGCACTCACAATGCACCTGGGCTGTTCACCCTGTGCCTCCCACCCTGCAGTCACACAAGCACTCTACTCATCCTGCAATCATGTGACACTTCACTCACCTGTCCCCCTCACTACTCAATATGCAACTCACTCAGACAAGCCCATCAGTAATCATAAATTCATTAGTCCCATTCTGAACTGGCATCCGCACCCAAATTCATACACAACCCCACTCACCCTGCAGTCACTCCTCTTACCCTACTCACACTGTTGCACAGCTCACCGTGCACTCACATGGGAACTCTTGTCACCCACACAGTGCAGAGGGTTAATGTGCCTGCTACAAAGAATATGTACCATGCAGATCACAGAAATGAGTGTGAGTAAATTATGAGTAGTGCTATAAAAAAATTAAATGTTTGTCAGAAAGGTGCTATAGAGATATGAGTTGCATTGTTGGTGAGTGATAGTGAAGGAATTCATGGAGAAGGAGGAAACGGGGTGGGGCTTCAAAAAAGACTGTTGCACCGTGTGCGACCAGTTTTAGGGCCAGCCCTAGCTGGGAGTGTTAGCCTCCCCCCCTCCGAAGTTCTGGTCTAGTGACTGCCCTGCTTCTGCCTATTATTACTATTTACATTTGTAGTGCACTACTGTTACCAAAAGATGTCCTGGGGCTAATAACCATTGGTTGCCTGAAGGCAAACGAGAAACACACAGAAGGAGAAGGGGAAGGAGAACCAGCCAAATGGGATAACCTACAGAGCATAGAGAAAAGTTTTTATATCTTCCTAAAGGATAATAGATTCTTGGTGGAGCGAAGCAAAGGAGGGTGTAAGTTCCATGACTGCGCGGCCTGCACCAAAAGAGCGAGATAGACAACTCATGCCTTCTTGAATTAGGGAACAATAAGCAGAGTGGCACAGGCCAAGAGGAGCCTATGGGTCCGACCCGTATGCTTGGTGAGGAGAGATGAGAGGATGAAAGAGGACAGCAAGGGAGTAAGAGAATTCAATTGAAGAGGTCAGGGATGAGGAGAAATGTGAATTGCCAAAGAGAAGTGTGGACACGCAAGAAGTGAGTGTGAGCCAAAGGTGAGGGCTTCTGTTAGAACAAAGGGGAGATGTGAAAGACGAAAGGGGGACTGGAGAGGTGTAAGATACAAATAGACAAAATATGAATGGAGAGACAAGGTGAATGAGAAGTGCTGAGGGGCACGGGAGGTGACGGGCCAGAGAGGCCATGAGATAAATGTGAGAGACTGTTAGAGATGAGGGTAGTGAAAAGACAGAATGGCAAAAGGTGATTAAAGGTGAAATGATAGGTTGAATGGGGAGAGTTCAGAAGTTGTAAAAAGGGGTGAAAGAAAATGACCTGCAAAGAGAGAGAGGGGTCTGGGGTTGGAAGAGGAGAGAGGGATGGAAGGGAGGGGGTGAGAAGAAAGCTGCATGGGTAAACTGCTTTATTCTGCACAAAACCGCCAGGGTTTTAAGGGACCCCTGCTTCTACCGGCCAGGTGAGCTTCTAATGTGACAGCACGTATTCCTGCGGAGTGGAATACCCTTCACAGAGGTTGACTAGAAATCGTTCTGATGTTAATTGCTGTATTTTGGTTATAAACGGGTACTGATGGGTTGAAAGAGAAGATGTTTATGAAAATGTGTGTCCCGTCAATACAGACCATGGAGAAGGACTACGGAGCATTCTGATGCCCCTGGAGACTGAGGGTGCTCTAGATAGTGGACGTACCTTAAAGGCTAATGAAATCGTCTATGACATTATCTGCCAGCAGCAGCCTGTTGTTAAGGGCCGAGGGGAACAGCGCCCCCACCTTTTTCCCAGAATTGAAGAGTGCCGTCAGGCTGAGCAAAAGTCAGCCTGACAGACACTCTTTATGTGTGGGCCAGGCATCCAGGCGCAGTACATGCATTACATGGGCAGGCTTCTAGCTGCTTGAGCTGAAACGTGCAGGAGTGAAGATTTCACAGCCCAGTGGGCGTGAACTCTGCAGCCCAGCAAACCTTTCCCTGAGCCTTTCCCCTATGACGAGGGGAAGTGTCAGTTTTAAACACTAAAGTACCCAGGGCCGAGTGTTTATCAGTGACCCTCGTCACAGAGAGAGGTGGGGTCAGCAAGTCTCACTGACACCCATCTAACTCTGTAACGAGTAAAGAACCGCCATCTCCTCTCATTGGCTGAAGATCAATCAATGAGAGGAGGCGGCAGTCCCAATCCTCCAGGTACCAACAAGGCTTCCCACCTGCCACCTGAAATACGACACAGTAATTTCTTTGTTTCTAATGTTAGGTGTGAGCAAGCGTGTATGTATGAATGTGTTTGTGCGTGCATACTTTGATTGGATGTATGCATGTGTATGTGCTGGGTGTCAGTGGGTGTGTGACAGGGAGTGTGCATGTGCCTGTGCCCACCCCAGCCCGTCCTCCACTTTTATCTGTGTAAAGGATGCTAAAGATGCATACCTTGCAATTTATAGTAGAATTAAATGGGGGTCAGATGGGGGTGGATAAGGGGTGGGAAGAGTGTTTGGGTGGCAGACATTTGTTTTTAGGGTTGTTGTTTCAAATATCTCTTGCTGTGTACATAAAGCATATTGATTATCGGACAGATATACTGATTTACTGTAAAGCAGTCAAAGTGAAATTAATACAAATTTATTGAAAACTAAAGAGACCGTAATAGTTGGTTGTTAAAGTAAGGTTCTACATTTGTTCACACCTATCTTTATAGGAAAGCCTCTGTATATAAAAAGAAGAATCACTCAGTGCTCTCCTATCAGTGCTCTGCATTCTTTTCGGAAAACTGTGTTAGAGATATAAAAATATAGACTGGCCTGTGCATAGTAGATACTGTCTTTTTTCTCTCTCTTCTATTAGATTTTTGTAAGCAGTTCAAGAGATGCCTGTTAAATGTATGTTTGGAATGGTCCACAGCTTTATAGTCCTTAGATGCACTTTTCTGATTTTGTTGTTATACACATCACTAAATAAAAACTGGTATAGAATAGAAATAGAAATAACGTGAAATAGAAATAGGACATTGTTACATGGGTTCAGACTCACCTAATATGCACTTGTTTCTTCCAAGGGTCGATGAAGTGAATTCCATGTGTTCTTGAATAAAGAATAGCTTTCTTCCAAGATGTAAAAAGAACAGCTGTTCACTGATGAGGCAAATAGATAAACCATGCAATTATTAATCAACGCTTCTACAGTAAAAGCCATGTTCTAAATCACAGATGTGGTCATTCCCCTTCTCACCCAGTAATAATAAAAGATGGTTTAATGAGTCATTTGAATCCCTCAAACACAAATGCAGTAGCATGAGTTACCAATGCAGAAGCATGAGTTATCAATTTCATGTAACCTCAAATAATACAAAACTACCAACAAATAAAGTAAGAAAGGGGCAGAAATAATCTACTTGCCTGCCAATCTAAACATGTGATGAGTACTCCTGTAACCCTATGGAGTACACTAAATCCAGCTGGCTAAAATAGACAATCAAAATAGACAGGCAAACCGGTGACAAACAGTCAAACATTTTTATCACAAAAACACCAAGAGTCATAACAATTTTTAAAGAAACAGTACCTCCTCAACTTGAAATTCATATCAAACTGACTCACAAACAAACAGGCAAATGACTTATAATTATGTTCTCATTGCTATCCGTCTGAGAATTATTAGAGGTTTCTAGCGCAGTTTGTATTCTATCAACTTGCACCCCAACAAATCCACCCCTCTTATAAGCTGTTTATTGAAAAAATGAAATGTCTTAGCTCACCAAGAAAAGGAAGAAGTGATGGGTGAAAAGCAAGACTCAACTGCTACTTAAAAGTCTACTCTTGACCCAGCTATTCCTAACATAAACAAGCCTAATTCCATACTCTATCCACTCCGCAGGATTGATGTGGAACCTGTTGTTGATCAGTTACAGACCCACCTTGACACCTACAGCCTTCTCCATGTTTCACTGTCTGATTTCTCATAGCTCCTTGCTATCTGGGCTGATACCCTTGAAGCAGTACATGAAGGTAAGACGTGATTCTTTTCAAATCTCATCACTGCTTTCAACATAGTGGACCAATATAGCAATATCAATATGTCCCACTCAGTAGTTTCTCAGTGGAAGCAGGAACCTCTGCCTCCTCAGCTTTGCATCCTTTCTCACTGGCTTTTTCCAACATCTTAGACTGGGCCCCATTTCTACCGAAGAGTCATCATGTTTAGTGAAGAGCCCCACAAAAGAACTACATTTTTCTCTATCAACCAATATACTTTTTCAAGGTGATGAGGGACCATAAGCTAACCTATTTCGCCATTTTCAGCGGATGCCACCAAACTCTACCTATGTATAACAATTGTGCAAGGCCAATACCAAGCCCTGGCAACCTGTTTGACTACTATTATGTGCTGGCATGCAATGAAGTGCCAGTATACTTAATGGAAACGTAGCATTACTTATTTTCATAAGAGGAAACGCACCACCAAAGTCTCCTCAAATCTCACTCCTCCACTCATACTAGAACAGTCAGTCACACCCAGCTCCAACTTGAACTGCATAGGGAGTAGACTGGGCTCAAAAATGACCCTTGATTCCCAGATTGGCTCTAGGATCAGCACATCCCACCAAAAATGCTGATGCCTTTAACATATTTTCCATTATCCACTTTCACCTCTACTTCTCAGTTGTGGGAACCAATATCAAGTACACTCTTGACTACTTCAACTCACTCTAACTGAACCTCCCATACAGCAAATCGCCTGACTCCTAATGATCCAAAATTCATCAACAACAGTGGTAGCTCACCAAGAACAAATGCACTTATGATAAGGTCCCCATGTACTATGGCAACGACGTACAGTGATACTACACGGGTCTGTTCCTGGCATCATCTGAAAGAAAAAATCACTTGAATGAACCTGACCATGAAATATGATTCTTCAAAAAACCATTGGCAAGTAATATTTTCTTATTCACCTATCACACCCACTCCTGCCAGGAACAACATTCAATTTTTCAGCTTGGAGGGTTTTTACATACCATTGAATGTATTCATGCATTTATTCTGTCAGTGGTTCATTCAGGAACCTTTCTATTTCTGGTATAATTCAGCTAGATTAGAAAGACTACTGCCACAATTACGATGGAGCCAATAATCCAGGGATAGCTTTTAAGCAGTGTGAAGAAGAGAAACATAAAATGTTAATAGCTTAGAGGAGGGATCCTGGCTGCCTGCTTCCTGTTCCTGTAGTCAGAGACAGGAGAGCAGGAGCAGTGACGCGGACCAGCCTCAAGGTAAGTTTATGGTTTTTTTAATTCGCCCCCCATGCAACAACACCTACGACACCACCCCGTGGCCCTCCCTCACGAACCCCGTGCACACCCTCCCACCCGCAAGCTATGCCGGCCGCCGCTGCAGTAATCCCCCCAAATGAGATTTTGCACCCAAATCAGAGTCACAATCTCAATGCAAAAGACAGGTGTTAGCTCCTGTCATTTGCAGTAGGTTTGCAGGAGCAAATAGTTCGTATGCATTTTGTGCATAAATTGTCCTACTGTCACATTTATCCACATTCCACAGTGTCAAATTCGTAACTGGGGCAAATTACACACCAGCAAATTTGAGACACTTGCACAATCGCAAATTAGCAGGTGTTCAATTTGTGAAGTTATTGAGCTCGGCACAAAAGTGACACCAACAAAACACATGGTGCCATAAAGTGCATCATGATTTGCAACGTAAATGTTGTGCGTGTCCGCAGAGGCATAGCGTGGGTTGCCAGCACCCAGGACACATTTTTAAAAGAAAGTATTGCACCCCCTAACCCGTGAACCGTTAGCTCAGGAAGTGCTAATGGTACACGGGTTAGGGGGGCGCGATACTTTCTTTTAAAATATTGCGCCCTAAGAATTTTGCGCCCAGGGCAACTGCCCCTGTGGATCCCCCCACGCTAAGCCAGTGTGTGTCCCTAAACTACTCTGTTAGAAGGCCGCCATCACGCATAAAGTGGTACATAGAGAAATAAGGCTGGGGACACATCTTTGAGTGGCAGCACCAAAGGAGTGATATGAAATGCCTTCAAGTGAATTTCTACATTTTGTGCATGGTGCCTGCAACTGAGAATCACAGGATTTTGACACTGTAGTCCAGAAATAAGGTTGTGCTGTGGTACAGAAATGCAGACAGATAGACCAAATCACATAACGCAGACCACAGATTGCACCATAGCTGGACACTAGCTGGAGGGGAATGGTGACGACTCCCACTGCACAAAAAAGGAATGAGTAAACGTTGACTTTTCTGATGAAAATGGTGGCGCCCACAATGTATTTGTCTAACTTGATGACATGTTCTGTGTGTGTTTATAGAAGATGTTGAACAGGCTCCATGGTCGCTGGCAATAAACAATGCAATTGTTTTCAGAACATTTGATAAAAGTTCGAATTTTTGGGGTGAGAAGTTTCAGCTGTTGAATTGTTTAAAAGAGTGAAATCTTAAATCCCACCAGCTACAAACATGGATACTTTCGCTAGATAGAAAGTATACACAAGATGCATGATCTGGCCATTTCCTGGAGTGGCAAATATAGTGGCACTTGTGCAGATGTTTATTAACAACCTGAAATTTCAAAATAAAGAGAAAACACAAAACATTTAAATATTGTCAGAATAGCACACTTTCAGGGGGCAGGGAGCATTATTTTGGTGCCATTAAGTTAAGCAAGCTATTGAAGTTGTGAAAAAGTAGACCTGATGGCCAGAGACATAGATGTAAAGTTTATGTTATTGTCATCGGATTTGACATACAAGTGTTGATCTCATGCCAGGCCACTCAGAATTATCTGGTAAAAAGGACTGAAACCATCTCAGTGCGTGCCCCAAGCATGAAACCACGTACTGCAAATGTGTGATTGGACTTCCTTGACCCTCTTCTTAAGGGGCCTAAAGAAATACTACCACACGACCCGATCATGATGGAACTTCACTTATTTATTTATTTATTTATTTATTATTATTATTTATTTAGAAGTTTTGTATAGCTCTCGCTGGACCCAAGGGTATCAAGCGCTTCACATCAGGTACAATTATGCGCCTTAACGGCGAAGGCAGAATCCACAGTTGGTAAAACTTAAGAGCATTGCATACAACATTACCATACAGTACTTGTGCTCAAACAGGAGGGTTGAGGCTGCGGGGATTGAAACAGAGGAGTTCCTTTGCTGATAGCGAGAGGGGAGTCCATCAAGTCGGACGAGGTGTAGAAGAATCCCGGTGATTATAATTCTGAGACGACTGTTCTTTCGACCACAACAGGGATGTGGTGCGTTGTCGAACTTTTTCCAGAGTGTCATGTGTTCTTCCCGTTAAGTTCAGGTGCGCTCAAGGAAGAGGGCTTTGAGTAGGGTCTTGAATTTTGGGAAATAGGTGGTCGTTCTAATGTGGGGGGAATGGAGTTCCAGATATTGGGTGCATTTCCCGCAAAGGATTTACTTGTGGTTTTGCGTTTCTGAGATTTCAATGGAATGAGATACATCATATACAAAACAATCACACCCTGCACCCTTACCTATTTGGCAGACAAGCATCCTACTTCTTGGGCCGTATCATACATACAGCGCATTTTCCCTGATAGCAGCGGAAGCTCCTTTGTAACAGGTGCGCCGGAATCAATCAAAGAAAAAGCAGTATTAGGACCAATGATCTGCCCCCACACCAGCCGCAAACTCGCACCGCCCTGTGGGCAGCGAATTCATGTGAAAAATGGAGCGTTTGCTCTGAAGCCACTCACTGTTTCACAGTGGAGGCGGCCACCTGCATGCACTTTTAAAGCGGCTTAGAGATCTCGTTGCAGGCGGGTGTAGTGAGTGACTGCACCCGCTTGCAAGTGGATGTCATGGGACCCCCTATGCCCCCTCTATAAGGCTGCTACGAGGGGGCGCACTGACAGTGTGCCACCCTCTAGGTGGCACAAAATCATTGCGCCTCCTGACTGCTTATTTGACTCTGTGCCCGGATCTGTAATACAGCGCAGGCGCAGAGGCAAAGGGATTCCCTCATTTGCATGGGGCCACACCCCCATGCAAATGAGGGAACACCCTCTAATGATATCACTGGCGCTTTATGTGTGCCAGCTCTATCGGTATTACAGAAGGGGACGCACAAGCGTCTGCGGGCCCTTCTGTAATACCAAAGAGCCCCAGGGGAGCGCAAAGTGGGGGTAAATGCCCTTTGAGCCCCTGGGGTATTTCGCTAATACTGCCCCTAGTGGTTTTTGGCACACCTACAGCCAGGACACCATCAAATTGGAGACAAAGAAATGCACAAAAAAAATAACAAAAAACAAAGCAACAAGAGTTCTCAGTGTCCGCACCCAGGATCTGGAATACTCTCTGTTCATACATCAGTACTGCTCCAACCCTGTTCCAGTATAGGAAGGAGCTGAAGGCATACCTCTATACAGAATATTACATCATGACATGGTAAGAGCCCAACCCCGTTCTCAGATCCCTTTTATCCCTCCGATCATTTGTTGACTGCTTCTTTGCCTTTGATCCTGTACAGTGCTCTCCTTCCTTTCAGGCAGGTTTGCGTCATCTGAACAGGAGACACATAGATAGCATACCACTTCAAAAGCAGCAGAGAGATCGAAGAAGATGACAATGGACACTTATACGGGATCAGAGCTTTAAGGGGATTTGATGCTGTGGCTGCCCAAACCACAGACTTGAGAGAATTAAGAATTGATTGCCTTTCAATACCAGTAACTCCGATGTAACTACTATTTCCAATTCTTTCAAATGAGCATCTTAAGTCTGGAAAAAGTCTCTAATTATCTCACACTAATAGAATAGGAGAGAGTTTTTTTTAACCCTTGAGAGAAAGGGGAATTAATGTGAGTGTAGAACAGCAACTTCATTCAGAAATAGATTTATAAATAACCTGACAGGATGAAACATTTCAGCGCAATCTGCAAGAATTTTCAGAATTGGGTTGCTCCCCTTGTAGGGAAAGTAAAGCAGGACTGTTTGAATCAAGACATAGACGATGCATGCTTCAAACATGGATAGTAGTACAAAGCTTTATTTCGATATAAAATATCTTAAAAAGTACATTGGCAGTTAAAAATACAATTCATTTTTAAAAGACATTAAATAACACTTTGACAAAAGTACAACAGTAAAAAATCATTAAACCAATTACAGCTTTGGACACAATTAATAAGTAGACGCCTTGTGAAATTATCCTAGATTTTTCAGTCTGATCACCCACGCCCAACTAAGAAATGTAGCCACCCCACAAGCTAGGTGGTGTTGGGATCTGTCTGCAAAATTCTGAGGGCAAAAGAATGATTCTTGGTCTCAAGCTGGCGGCAAACAGGTTTTAACCATTTCGACCTAGGTTTATTATAAGCGCTACATACAAAAAATAAATGTGGGATAGTTTCAGGTGCATCGGGACAAAACGGGCAATCAACAGGTGTTTGGTTGGGTGGTTTCCACTTGCAGGTGTGTTGATGAACCGGAAGAGTTCCCAGTCTGAACTGAATGTATAGTGCCCTATCTCTGGGTTTCCTAATGAAATCCAGGTAGGGTTCAAGACGATGTACTGTATTGTGTAGACGGAACTCATCTGTCAACCTGCCCAGGTTGGTATCTCTAGAATCTTGTGCATCAACCCATAACCAATAAGCTGTCTTAATTTCCAGTTTTGTCACCTATACACCTGACTCCCATGCAATATTAAAACCAATAGCCAATAAAAGCTTCTTTACCCTAGTAAGCCAGACAATTTTTTGGGACCCCTGCATATTCATGACTTCTCGAAGGCCATCTGCATAGCTAGATAGCTCAGGTGTATGCCACAAACGGGACCAATAGAGAAGCGGGCGCAAGATAATAAGATCTTTAATTGATCGGCGACCCATATCGCACTGAAGTGGTTTGCTTGGAGTACCCCTAGGTAATGAGACGAGCTCTCTAAAAAACTTGTTTTCAGCCGTAACAAGGGGATCAACGTTGTTGAAACCCCAGAGCTCAGCTCCGTACAATGCACTACCTACTGCTTTTGCTGCATAGATCTCCAGTGCAGGTGCTATGGGTCTGGATGTTGAGGCTCTATGTTCCCTCCCAATGACTCCCAGAACACGCTTATGGTTCAAGGCCATTTTCTCAATGTGTGGGTGCCATTTCAATTGATCTGATATCCTTATCCCTAGATAGTCAAATGTTTTAACACGCTCTAGGGGCACCTCGTCAAGTGTAAGCGTACAGTTGGCTTTCCTGCTAGGGTTAAAATAAAGGAGCTTGGTTTTAGTTGTATTAATTACCAAGCCCCTTAAGTTACAAAATATACAAAAGCGATCTAAAAGCTTCCGGAGCCCCATTGGTGTTGTAGATACCAATAGCGTATTATCCGCAAAGAGCATGGCAGGGACTTTGACACCAGCCAGGGTAGGGGCATCAGCATCAATGTCAGACAAAAAAGAAAAAACCCCATTGACAAACAGCGAAAAGAAGGTCGGCGCCAGGACACACCCCCTGGCGGACACCTCTATTTACCGGGATTTTGTCCGTTTTCTGCTCCTGTGTGCCCCAACGGATGCGTGCATAATTCCCATCATGCATATGGGCCAATAAATTCAAAATAGGCAAGGAAAACCCCATCTCCTGCAAAACCGTCCACAGGCGCTCTCTGGGAACCAGGTCAAATGCGGTCTTTAAGTCAATAAAGGCCAAATACAGACCGTCCTTGCCAATGGTTACTATGTTCCAGTGCAACAAGACCAGCCTGAATGCCTGGTCTACAGTGCTTGTGCACGCCCTAAAACCTGCCTGGAATTGGGAGATGATGTTGTTCTCCTCTGTCTCCTCTGCCCATGAAAGGATCCTCTCCAGAAGGACCCTGCCAACCACCTTCTTGCCAGCATCAATGAGGCTGATTGGACGATAGTTGGCAGGGTCTCCCCTTGGTCCCTTCTTGTAAATTGGGATCACCTCTGCCCCTTTCCAGGAACTCGGAACCGGAGACCCCTGAAGGAGGGCATTAATCAAAAGGGAGAAGAATTTAGCCCATTGCTCGATATTGGCACGAAATAGATCGCCTGGAATGCCATCCTGGCCCGGTGCCTTCCCAGATACAATTTTATTAATAGCTGCCTCGACCTCTTTTTGCCCTAGAGGATCAATAAAGGACGAAGTGTTTATCATGGGTGATGTATCGTGTCCAAGGGGCCCACTATTATCTATTACCCCTACACCTTCATACAGCCTCCTAAAGTGGTCAAACCATTCCCCATCAGTAATATGATTGGGTATTGGTTCAGTGTCGCCACCATTAGAGCTTCTAGCCAAAGCCCAAAACCGCTCACTGTTTTTGGACTGACTAGCCAACTTCAGCTCCTCCCAATGGGAATCATCCCAGGCCCTCCTTGCCACCAATAGAGCTCGCCTATACTGGGATCGGGCCAAGCGAACCTCAACAGCATCACGAGTTTTAATGGCAGATATCAATTTAGATTTTGCCCCCCTACAGTCCTGATTATACCACTTGTCTGCAGGTTTCCTGCTCCTGGATTGGCTTGTGGCCCGGGTATCAAGGAAAAGAGCGCCCATCATGTCAATTGTTTCAGCATAGATCTCTTCAACCTGACAGTGTCCCAATTCGTTGATGCAACTTAAGGAGAGCTTCTCAGTCTGGTCTCTTACAATCTCCCCTAGGGCACTGTTTTTTTGTTCATCTAAGATGAATTTTTGCCATTTAATGAATTTTCTACAATTGGAAGGTATTATTTCCCTGGTCAGCATCCTCGGTCTACTATTAGACCGAGGCTTCCCACTAAACAGCTGATTTCGCATACAAAGGGACAAGGGATTATGGTCGCTATGGATAGATGGAATGACCGTCATGTCACTCACATATTTCCATAGCCTCTTGTCAACCAAGATGTAATCTATTCTGCTCGGGCAGGAGACCCTATTGTAAGTGTGGGCTCCAAAAAATCAGATGGCGTACGCCCGTTAACGGCTACTAGGGCATGCTCCATTATTAGGGCATTCATTTGAATGACAATCGGTGTCCATTTTTTAATTGGCGCGATCGTCAGTTGCGGTATGCCCCATCTAGCATCCTCATCGTGAAATGCTCCAACACCATCCACAGCCAGCGGTTCGAAAGTACAGTTAAAACCGCCGGCAATTAGGGACAGGGAGTCAGTGGGGCAACTTAGGAGTAAGTCTGATAACACAGAAATAGTCGGAGAGTTAGCCCCCCCTTGCAAACCTCTGGCATAAACATTAAAAAGCTCCAGGGTCACTGTAGCCTGAGGATCCCTGATCGTTAGCCTCATCAGGTCCATTGTTGTACTATGGTGGTGGGTAATTTTACAATTTAACGCAATTGTTACCCAAATTAACGCTCCGGCGCCCAGAAAAGGTAGCTGGTACATAGAAGGAAGAATAGCCAGACTTATACATTGGCTCAAGGCACCAAGTTTCGTGAAGAATGCACAAGTCATATTTATCAATGAGGTTATTCCAATCAGGGAGCAGTACTTTTGCGCGCAAGCCCGCTACATTCCATGAAATAATGTTAAGGTTACCGTTATAACCGTTAATGGGAACAGCATCAACGTGTAGCGAGACTGGCCCCTGGACAAAACCTTTGACGCTACCCACAGTTGGAGTCAAACGGCCAGCCAATACGGGCATTATAGGCTCCGTGAGCCCGTCATTGCCATTACCCACTAGAACAGTGGAGTCCAGAGAGGTCATCATACCCAACGAGTGATCTAAACCTTGGACATTGGGAATGACCCCAGCAGCCAAGGGGTTAAAAGTGACTGATTTATCAAAAAAGTAGTAAATCTGCACTACTCCTTGAATGGATGCACATTTACTAATTTTTGGGAGCCACAAACATTGGTAGTAGCAATATGCTAAGGTTTCCGGGCATACAAGTGCCAATCAAACATGTAAAAAGTGATGGGGCAAGTGCATACAACTAGTCTAATCACTGGCAGTCTCTCTGCAAGGGGTTGGAGGTGGGTGCTACAATGAGTAGGTTGCCTTGTTAGTTTGAGAAAACCCATAAACTCAAATGTTTGTGAGCATTCCCAAATCCCATTAAATCCCTTTGCCAACCTTGAAATGGTTGGGAGTAACTCGCCTTGCATTATAGAAAAGCAGAAAGGATCACCTCTTGGTTTGGTGGGACTGCAGGGAAAAGGATTTCTCCACAGGGAAAATTGTATTTCCTTAAAGAAAAAAAAAGACTATGAAAAGAGGACTCCATTCCCTGTGCACGCAATTCTCTGCCTTGTAGATCTATTCACAGGGGGAAGAAGAACGATAGGAAAGATGTCACAGTACTTTCCCAGAAATTCACCTGACACCTGCACCTTGTGCAGTTTTCCAGACACGCTCTTGGGAACGTAAGTGAATTGTAAAGCATAGTACGCATGCATTCGTGCATAGGTTTCCATTTACAGTTGCAGATTTACCACTTTTCATTAATTTGTGCAAACATTTTAGATTGAAGCTTGATTTCTGACAATCTCATGGTAATGTAAAGCAAATACACAATGAGTAAATAACACGATTTTGACTTATGAGGAGGGCCGATGAAGGTGCATCTTCTTATAAATAAGACAGGGACTCTTAAAATCAATTTGAGTATCCAATGGTAGGTAACTAAGAAATGTAAACAACGGATTCAGGGGATCATAGACCTGGGCAGGGTTAGAATGCCTTGTGACTCAATGAAAGAGCCCCTGAAGAGTCCCGCGTGCACTCACAAAGCCCCACAGTATGCTGATGTCCCACATTGGTACTCCAGTCCTGAGCTGGACCATTGCCTGGACAACGGTACTACAACATACTTCAGAATGAAGATCTCCACCAAGTGAAACACAAATAAGTGAAACTGAGAACTTCAGGCCAGAATGTTCAAGTAGTAGTCCATGCAAAAGGGCAGATCATGGATATAATTGAGCAGTTCCACACTAACCAAACAAGCCCTTGAAGTATCTCAGAGTACCATAATGAAGGTTATTAAAAGGCCACTTGAAGACCATGCAGCACCTGCATGGAGGAGCCACCATGATCCAGTATGTGGTACATGTCATTCCATATGGCACTTATTACATATTCAGCGATGCATCCTGCGTAAATCTGAAAGGAGTGCACAGCGATCTTCATACGGTCTTCGTAGCTGAGGGAAGGGCCCTTCATCCAGTAGACAGAGACACATCTTTGACAATTTCCATAAGCCCTGAAATATCCTGAACAGATTGCATTCATCAAAAATCTTGTTTAACACATCTATTACATATCCTCAGAATGTTTGCATGGCTTGGTATTCCCAAACAACGTTGACAGAGTAGCATTTGTTTTCATTTCCCACTTCAAATAGCAGTCCCGGTTGAACCTATGCAGTGCTTAATTTGTTTAACAAAGTGCATTGGTCTAAATTCTTTCTTAGAAACCCACCACCCCCCAGTGCTGCTGAATGACAGGCTTGCCTAATAATAAGACTGCCGAGTCTTTCTTCCACCTCATGTGTCTTTCTTCCTACACTCTACACTTTCTATCCCCATATCTCGCTCTTGAAGGTTCTTTTTTCTCCGTTCATTCTCCTTTTGCTGCTGTTTTCCTATCTTTCTTTTTTCTCCATTTTCTGCCCTTCTCTTTAAATCATAGACTGATGATAAAAAGAAGACCCTGTCCCCAAAAATAAAGTACCTATTCTCACAAACAGCACAAATGACACACTGACTAATATGTGCTGCTGTTAACTACCATGAAACAGTACTTTTTTTTAGAGCACTGCTTTTCTTCGCCTAAATTGCGCCCTTTCTTCCTCGCTGTGGGAATCATATTTCCAAAATAGAATTCGAGAGAATTGATTCTGCATAAGCAGATCCCAAGGTTTTGATTCAAAGGGAACGAACGATTTAATCTGCTTCCTGGAGAGGGGGATTAACAGAACAAAGACAATGGAGATTAGCGCCTCATATCAGAAAATGAGAAATTGTATCGAGAATTAGGACACATTAGACTTTGTAGATATGTCGGTGCAACACGAGCCGAGTTAAATATGACAAAATTGCAAAACAATGTTTTACCTCTCGACCTGTGAAGCTAACAATGCACATTATGCCAAGATAAATGACTAACATAATTGTTACTTACTCTAAGCACTCATAATGATGCGTGAACCCTAAAAAAAGAAAATAAGCATGTAGGTAATCCACATTGTTGTTTACATTTGAGATAGCTGGTGTTATCACTTTTCTCTTTCCATCTGTTTACGAAAATATATGTATGCACACACCCATCCATGCAGATGTAATTATATGTGCGTTTATATGTGTTTGTGAGCCTGCAACAATGCCACATGTTTATAAGAGGTTGTTTTTCAATAAAAAAGAAGGCACTCAAAACTGTACATTTTGCAGGAATCTGATAGAAAGCCAAATAATCGCATCGCATCTGATAAAAGGATTATATAGGAAAGGTGCATTTGAGAGATACACTTCATCAGGCGACGAGGAATTTGACAGAGGGTTTGTCTTGCCTCCCTTCTGGCTGCCCAATTAATAAATAATTTCAACCATAATCCTGATGCTTTCATTATGCTATAACTTGATGAATATTTAGTTTTGATATGTCCCAGCTTCCCCGCCGAGTTCTAGTTTACAGGAGAAAGGATCTCGTGTGAATGCCCAGAAAACAATTTGTTTCTCGTGGTTAAGTATGAAAATATCCCTTCTGGCCTGCTATGGTGTAAAGGATTTTGTTTTGACAAATGCTGAAATAACTGATTCGTACAGAATGAAAGCACCTCTAATCGACATTGTTTAGATTATCTGCTTGGCCAGATATTGATGATGACTCATAAAGCTGGACACCAGGGGTGCCCAAAAATGGGACTCGAATGCTGGAAGCATGCTAGATTTTCAATAAATCCACAATGTAAATCTACAGTTAAACTAAATGGGCATTCATTACATCTCCGTTATATTCTGGAAACCTGCCACGGTCTGGGGCATTGCGATTTGTCCACCCCGACTGTCTACACTCTACACCATCTGATAGACATGGCACTTGCATGATGATCAGCCATTTTTCCATAGCTCATTGGACAGTGTTTATATTGATGGCTTTGAAAGTGATTTAGCCAATAGACATGTAAGTGCAAGTGGGCAGAGACTGCTTAGAGGCAAGAATAGCTGTATTGGAGCTAGGCACGATCACGAATATCTCAATTATCCAGAAAAGATTCACACAGATGTTCCTGTTTAAAGAGACGTCCCATAAATGTGAACAAGAGTGTGGTGCTGGAGTGAAATAATTTCTTTTTACAGCTTGGTAGGAGTTTATGGCCTGATGTATAAAGATTCTTAATAGGAAATTGTTAATTGCATCAAATAATATTTTTCAATTTGCGATTTCTTATTATAATCTACTAAAATTGATTTGGTAGACGTGGGTTCAATTTGCACACCAACGTCTACTGAATGCATCAGTATTTTGTGAACCAACTGATGTATTAATAGGATGATTCACGAAATGCAGATTCATAGTGAGTCGCAATTCAACCTCCCCTTATTAATATGTGGGTTGCAAATTGGGACCCATGATGATTGTTAGAGTCACAGGCATGGTGGGCTGCTAGGGTCAGCAGACCACCATGTCTGTGAGTGTTTTTAAATATTCCAATCTTTTTTTTTAATGCAGTCCATGCCACTTTCCTAAAAGGAAAATAGTTTGCTTTTAAAAAAGAAAATTAATAATTTGACAAACATTTTTTTAGGAGCAGGCAGTGGTCCAGTGGACCTCCAAGAATACAATGCAGTGGCCATGATTCCAATACTGTACAGAGCACAGTACGTATGATTTCAAGAAAGATATAAAAAATCTATTATAGTGCATATTTTCACAAAGTTCTGTATTTTAAAGAATGGGTCATTTCAGTTGAACTGTGTGCCTCTAGATCTGTGGGTAAGCTGTAAAATTATATACTCAGTGTATCACACCTGGTAACTACCATACATTACTTTACAATACTCAAGTCTGTGATATGTTGAAGGGATTGGAAGGGAGAGTGCAATTGCAATTTTTGTGACTTTGTAATTCCTTATGCTAACATATGATCATAAAGCTTGCTTTCATGTTTTATTAACTTCTGTACATTGTGTTAAAATATCAATTAGGTGCTTATAAAAAAATATGTAGGGTGTCAAGGTACCCCACTGATATTATGCACTATATGAAATGTATACATTATTCCTACTTTAGTGGATACAGTAGAGCAATTTAATGAAACAATTACATCATTCACCCATCAGTACCATTTATTTATTTCATGTATGCAAGCACCTATATTCCATGACTGGTAGTGATAGTGCGGGATGATAATGAGAGATGTGCGGCACGCAAATCAGGCACTAGATCAAAACTCCGTTATGCCTATTGGGATGGAACTTTTTGTCGAGCCGAAGTTCAAAGCATTACAGATACAATCACAATAAAGCATATTTTGGAAGAAATTTGCAAAGCCTGAAGGTTTATTAGCACATTGGTGAGGTTACAATTTCACTAAAATCAATTAACCATAAATCAATAATCACCTGAATACAGCATGTGTGAATGTAGTTGAAAAAAGTCAAATGGCAAATGTGGGAACCCGTTATTTTGAAGCTAAGATTGAGAAATATGCAGTTTCTGTTCCCTTAAAGGGACACTCCCTAATACTAAGTTAAGATTGAGGGCAAGATCAGGGAGATCATAAGAAGCAGGTGTGAGCAAATACAGTATCTCAGAAAGAACCATATAAAGGTTCCAATCTGGGCCAGGAAAAGTGTGCTCACATGAGAAGCTATCTCTGTGAGCAAGAATAAGAAGAACATGAGGTCTTAAGACTGAGTAAATGGATGGCTACCTCCAAGGGTGGACAAGTCTAACTAACTAAAGTCTGAGCCACACAATTAAAACATGAAATCACCACTCAAAGCTACACTGTATGAGTTCACATAGAGCAAGAACCAATCACAATCAAACATTCACAATGAGCTTGGTGTCAGCCTCTTTCACACAATTAAGGTAGCAAACATCTTTAACCCATGAGCCTTGGAGATATCAGACAAAGGGAGGCTTCTACTCCTGTGGCTCCTTCTCTTCCTAATTGGTTGCAACAACAACCTTCACATAAAGTTTAAAAAACAACATTTCAGACTAACAAGAGCACTGTAGCTTTTGGTGTCTGAAACAAAAGAAAAGTTAGACACAGCAGACAAAAATACATTTCATTAAAGGCTAGTCATTCTAAGGCGTACCATAAATCACGTTAACTTTATTATGAATCTGTTCTCTAGCTATAGTTCAGCCACGGCCCGTGTAGGGCGTGCCACCGGCCGGTGACGTGGGGCGGGGGAGGGGCAGGGTGGGGGGGTTGTAAAATGCGGGATACGGACTATTTCAGGTAAGTACCGAAAAAAAGAAAAAAAATGTGTTGCGCGCACTGCATCACATTTGGCGCGCAACGAAATTCGTTTTTTTTCTTCTCGGTACTATCCTGAAATCGTTCGCATCCTGCATTTTACAACCCCCCGCCCCACGTCACCGCCCGGTGGCACGCCCTACGCGGGCCGTGGCTGCTATAGTTAACATAAAATATAAAACTACATATTATAAATTGGCTACATATGAAATAATGTACGTAAATGTTCAAGCTATGAACATGCATTTTAATCATTATTATATTCTTCAAATGCAAAACGAGAAAAGTGAAAATTTCCTACTACATGACAATGATGAGCAGACAGTGGGTTTCACCTTCAATGTTTGCTATGCAAATTGCACAGAATTAAAATTAGTAAGGGAATAATATATCACAGTACATATTACTGTACTACAAATTCTACAGAACCATAATGTAACCACTGCCTTTAGTACAGCAGTTTCTCACTAATGACGGACTATTACTTCAAATAATCAAGAAGTGTTAGGAACAGCACCAGTAGCTTAAAATACTGCCCTCTATGTATGGTTCAGAGCAGTGCTTAATTTGAGCCGGTGGTTTACGATGCTTGGCACCAACACTTAATTGTGTACACTGGCACGTATGAAAGTCTACCACAGGGTGCACATGGTGGCACTGTTGGCATTTGGACAAAATATTGAGTTGTACATATCAGGAGACAGAAATATCTGAAAAAAACTTGTGATAAAAAATATTGTGATACAGAAATATCGTTGTCAAGAATATTGCTTTTTTTAGGTAAGTAATATCGTTGTTAAGAATATTGTTGTTGGTAATATCGTTTTTCAATATAATAGTTGTAAAAAATATTGTTTTTTAATTATCATTATGTGTTTTAGTTCATATATTAACTTTGTGTTATTGTTTGTGTCACGGGTCCATGATGAAGGAGTGTGTTTAGCTCCGAAACACGTCGGACGTTAGTGTCGACTGAATAAATCGCACTTTGGATAGAGGCCACGGCTCCATTGTTGTTTGTATCCTTGGATTGAAGGTGACACGCATTGGTGACTGTTCTGGATATACATATGTGGCAGTTGCAGTGGGCTTGCAGCTGTCTGACCGCCAGTACGGCATTAGCCACTGTTCCTCAAGGGTTTGGAGGTCCTACTCGTAATCACCCCTTAGTCAGAATTATCTCACTTGGAGGTGCGGGGCAATGGGTGGTGTAAGCTGCAGTGGTCTCCTCACGAGGGTCCTGACACTTATATTTTTTTTTACAAACTAAGCACTGCTTCTGAAGGAGCTAAAACTCATAGAACGGAGGGAGATGCAGGAGGTGTCATCAGAACGAATGACTGCTTCATATCCAAGAAGTTGTTAATTGTAGCTTAAATTAGCCCAGCCGTAAAAGTCCCATTCCAGGGTTATAGGCCCATGTTGAATGTGAGGGCCCATAGCAAGTGATGCCTTGTGAGGGCGGAATGTTCTAATTAAAAACAAAAGCTTCCCTAAAGATGCAGAAGGTTTAAAACCCTTGATGTCCCATAGCTTCTCAGGCTTTGTTTCACTGCACCGCTGTGAATATTTAACAATGTCCCCGCGCAGGGCCATGGCTGTGACTGTCAAACTTGCACAGCGGGAGCTGTGAAAGTGGGTGGTCGTTTGCCCCTAATTCTCCTTGCGCTCACCCAAACTGCTTTTTTCTGTTTCTCAGAGCTGAGGAAGACTCGGGAGCTGTGAAGAGTTCCCGTTTCTCACTCCTTTTGAGGCTCCAGTGACACTATGAGCTAGGAGGAGGAGTGAAGGGGAAAGACTTGCTGTTTTCTCTCTTCCAAACTTTCTGCCTTTCAAACTTCCTTGCACAATCCACGTATCCTGGCAAGGCAGGGGAGAGGGGGAGTCAGAGGGTGTGGATTAGAAAACTGAAATATTGACAGCAGAGAGCCTTTACCAGTATTTATAACCACTGCTGTTCATTGTCTTTAATGGAGCTCTCAATATTGCAAAGAAATTCCTAATATACTGTATTGCCTTAGAGCATTCAAAAAGCAGATTGCACTATGAGTAATGTTTGCATCTTCTATGTTAGTAGTCTCTGTAGCACAATTGTTGATCCATTGTGACCATTATAGGAGTGGAGCATTCTGCATGTTGCGTATTATCTTGTTGTTGGTGTGTTTCGTTTCAGACTGTAATAACTTATGAGAGAGGCCATTAAGGATTAGCAGAACACATAGGTTATTGAAACTTATAAAGACTTTGAAGTTATGCTCTTATGGATGAGACATCTGTGTCATTGGCGCATTTGCACCAGATGACTTGAAGATTTTTTATAGAAACCCCAAGCATTTAGTCAAAGTACACACCCCTGAAAGCATCTCAAAGTATAACAGTGATTGATTGTTTGATTATGATGTTTGAGGAGATCATAATCACTGCCCTCCCCAAGGAAAATATTGTAATCATTGCACTGGTCCTATGCTGAGGTCATGAAGAGCCAACATGAGGTCCCTGCAGGCCATATGTGAGGAGAAGGTAATGCTGGATCACCAAGAGGGCAATGCAGACTGAGGACAGTGAAAAAGGAAGGCATACAGTCACCATGAGTTTAAAGGAGACCAGGATGGGTGCTAAATAAAGGTCCTTCCATGAAGTCCTTTAAGGAAGAGCTAAATGAGACCAAGCAGGGCCATCATTGCTAGTAGTAAGCCATGTAAATATTATAGCAAGACATTCATTGCATATAATGATGCTAAAAGAATCCCATTCTTTCTCAAGACCACCTTCTCATCACAGATAGTGTGGTGATAATTGCAATTATCACCTCTTTGCCAAATAATCTTAATGGGCCGAAAACAAACAATAACAGAAAACAAGTGATTCAACTATATCACATTGGTCCCCTGTTAGCTTCATTGGCCTTCAGTCAATAAAAGGTCAAATAAATCTGCTCTCCAAGGTAAATCAACCCTGTTTGATTATGCTTCATATCTACTTCAAAAGAAGGAATAGTGCCAATATATTTAAGAAAAGACTTCAGTCCACATCATCCAGTGGCTGGTTGCAAGAGGGGGTATCTTTCACATTCTGAAGACAAGAGCCTGCAATTGCTTATCCATAGCACTTCCTGTGAACCTGGGCCAATGAAATCTAAAAAAGAAAAAGTATGGTTTTGTATTGAATTTTTCAGAACATGTAGGGGTCGATTCTGATCCGGTAAAAAGCGCTCCGAATTGCCGTTCGGAGTGTTTTTCCCATACGAATCGTACCCTGCAACGTCCCCCGTACGTACGACGAAGTACGATTCCTACCAGGAGCTGGACTCTGTACGAATCGTACAGGGACCATACGAATGAAATCCCCGTACGAATCTCCCTCGGAACCCGCTGTACGCGACATTTGTACGGTTCTTGGCTGCTTTTTCCGAACCGGCAAGTACGATTCGTGTTGGGTACGGACCGTACGACCCTTTCTCTACGGGAGCTGAAAACAGCCATAAAAGCAGAGTTCGCCCCGAAACAGGTATGGAACGGCCCCCCTGGGTACGGTGCGTACCCCCCATGATCGCAGGGGTACGGTGCATACCCCTGCGATCACGGGGTGTACGCACCGTACCCCACGATCTTGGGGTGTACGCACTGTACCCCATGTACGCTGGGTGTACGGTGCATACCCCATGTCCGCTGGGTGTACTGTGCGTACCCCCCATGATCGCAGGGGTACGGTGCATACCCCTGCGATCATGGGGGGTACGCACCGAACGGTGTGTATGTTCACATATTCCGGAAAGGACGGAGAGCATAAGCGGGATGTCGGAGGAAGTAGCCCGAGACTTGTCTGGAGGTCTCAAAGCCTTTCCACCCCTTGATTTAGCTACCGTGGAAAGTCTCCTCAACAACCTGAAATCGGGCTCCCCTTTGGATGTTGCGCCTCCGGCGGTTCTCAAACAGGTAGCGGGGACGGTTTGCCCAGCGATAATGCAGGTCATTAATGCCTCCCTGGCATCAGGAGTAGTACCCCCCAATTGGAAGATGGCAAAAGTCAGGGCCCTGCTAAAAAAAACTAGTTTGGACCCTGAAGACCTGGCTAATTATAGGCCCATTTCGTTAATACTGGGTCTCAGCAAAATAGCTGGAAAACATGTAAATCAGGTCCTGTCTTCCTTTATTGAGACCGCGGGTTCACTACATCCGACTCAAACAGGGTTTAGAGCCAAGCAAGGAACGGAGACGGCTTTGGTGATGGTGGTGGAGGCGGCTAGGGGCATTGTGGATGCGGGAGGCTGCGCTGCGGTAGTCCTATTGGACCTCAGCGCAGCCTTCGATACTGTGAATCATTCCCTCCTGCTGCACCGGTTATGTCTTGCTGGGGTTTCCGGATTGGCCCTTAAATGGCTCCATTCTTTTCTATCAGACAGATGTTTTTCTGTCTTTGAAGAAGAGGTATCATCGACCCAGCTGCAATTGAGTCACGGCTTACCCCAGGGATCATCACTCAGCCCCACCATGTTTAACATCTACTTGAGACCTCTGGCTGAGGTGGTGCTTCCCTGGGGAATTCAACTTGTCTCACTTCACAAGGAGCACAGGGGGAGAAAAAGGAGGAGACTGCCCCCCACTCAAAGCCTATTTATACAACAAGAGGCTCCTCCTACTGGACACATCACCTATAAAAGTGACTCTATGGGAACATCAACTTTTCTTGTTTCCCTTTTCTAAGGAATTCATTTATCCAGCAATGTCACTGTGTCCAATTTCTAAAAAACATGTATTGCCAACCAGTTACCACCATCAACCCCACATTCCATCCAGTGAGAAAAATGTGAGGAGCGAGAGAGAGCACCTCACGGAAGAACCGCCAAGAGGGGTTACTGGCTGATGATTTACCAGTTTACCCACTTATCATCATCGGTAACTCTCTCTCACTCATGAAATGAAGAAGAAAGAAAAGAAACAGAACGTGTAGTCATTACATCAATTCACTCCACAGGAACAAAAATTATAATTCCCATTTGTGCACAAGTCTACATACACACCCCTCGTGAGAAAACAAAACAAAGAGTGATTCTCAACAATAAAATTGAGAAGCTCACTTAGCCACTATGACCTTTATTCTGGGCTGTGAGCCTATCAAACTAAAATTGGTTTATGTTTTAACCAACCTACTATTCGATTGCCAACATGTTTCGTTGCTGTTAAATGGCGCAACTTCATCAGGGCTTGTAGGGGTGTATCCTTTCATTCATTTCATGGTGTCTTTCAATACGACACCTGTAATGGTAAACAATGGTAGACAGACAAACCTAAAAACAAAATGACAGAAGCTGTACAGGGCAACTATGAACATGATGTGTTGCATGTAGTTACACACCAGTCACTTGAAACACAATTACCTTGAGGTGGCAATGTGCCAACATACCAGCACACCTCATGTCCGGGTCACCGTGTCAATCGATCACGTTTCCCTGCGAACACCCACTGCACTGTTAGGGTTCTAGACACGTATGCCAGGGGAGAGAGACACACAAGATTGCACATGTCAATGCGTTTGAATTCCAGTTACTCAGTAACCGAACAATAGCAGGTATTCACTTAGTATGAATGATAGTTATGTTATGTTATGTTATGTTATTTGGTATTTTTATAGCGCACAGCTGCCCCAGCAAAGGGGCGTCCTGGCGCTCTGACAGATGCTGTAACATAACACATAATAAAAGAAAAGGAATTAACTAGATGCCGGGAACAGGAAGGTTTTAATCGCCTGCCTGAAGGTGAGCAAATCTTCAAGGGCTCGAATGTGAACAGGGAGCGAATTCCATAAACTTGCCGCTAGCACCCTAAAGGATCGGCCACCCATTCTGCTCAGCTTGAAGCGTGGACAGATGGCTAGATGAAGCCCCTCTGATCTCAAGGATCTAGAAGGCTTGTAGGGTATAAGAAGAGGAGCAAGTGCCGGCGGCGACGAAAATTTTAGAATTTTAAAGGCCAGACACAGCGCCTTGAATTTAATGCGCTGTCTGACCGGGAGCCAGTGCAAGGCCGTGATGGTACCAGACACTGAACAGTGTCTGGGAAGGCCCACAATGGCTCGTGCCGCGGCATTTTGTACTCTTTGGAGCCTAGAGGCCTCCGCTTGATTCACCCCTAATAGCAGTGAACTGCCGTAGTCCAGCCGAGAAAGTATTGAGGCTTGGACTACAAGCTGTCTGGTAGGGGGATCAAAGTACTTTAGGACCGGCCTGGTACCACGCAGAATTCCGTAGCACGTGGCAGCCACCTTCATGGTGTGATCTCTGAAGGTCAACGCAGAGTCTACCCATACTCCTAAATTTCTCACTCCAGCAGCTGGAATAGGAGTGACACCAAGCTCCGAAGGCCACCACTGATTTCCCCATTGCTCCGCGTGCTTCCCTAGAACCAATACCTCCGTTTTGGTGGCATTCAACTGGAGGCAGTTGGTGCGGAGCCAGCCGGCTACTGCCAAGAGACCCGCACGGAATCTGGGGGCCTCCACCTCAGGGTCTTCACTAAGTGTCACCGCTAGCTGTGTGTCGTCAGCGTATGAGGTCATCGTAAGACCCCACTGTTTGACGACACCAGCCAACGGTTTCACATAGAGGTTGAACATTGTTGGGCTCAACGAAGATCCCTGTGGTACCCCGAGCTCCAAAGGATAGGTGGCAGATTGACCAGGTGGTATAGCCACTTTAAAGGAGCGGTCTGCCAGAAAGGACCGAAACCACTGGAGAGCGACATCCGTCACTCCCGCCTCCTGTAAGCGTTGGATAAGTATATGGTGGGACACAGTATCGAAGGCAGCGCTTAGATCTAATAGTATAAGCGCTGCAGTATGACCTGAGTCAAGTACCTGGCGAAGATGTTCCGTGATGTAAAGTAATGCCGTCTCGGTACTGTGTCCTGACCGGAAGCCGTTCTGACTGGAATCCAGAATCTGGTTGCGAGCCAGATGTTCGGACAGAACAGAGTTGACATGGGCTTCTGTTACTTTGGCGATCCAAGGCAACAGGGAGATAGGTCGATAGTTTTCTGGCAGTCGGGGATCAGAGTTGGCTTTTTTTAATATCGGAGTGACCACTGCCTGTTTCCATGCCACCGGTACCGTTCCACAAGACAGTGACATATTGATAAGGTTCAATATGGGGTCACGGCAAAGCGGGGAAAGTGTATTAATGAAGGCTGGCTTTAACGGGTCCGCAGGAGAGCCTGACTTGACCTTAAGGCTGAACCTGTCAAAGGCCTCACTAGACAATTCAGGTAGAATGGCCAGAGGCTCAAAATCTGCCGTGACAGGGGTAAAAGCCAATCGATCCTTGTGGAGTGTGTCAAACCCACGATAGATTTTTGCCACTTTCTCCACAAAAAAGGAGGCCAATTTGTCACAGTGCAAGTCTGTGCAAATCACCTCTGATGAGGATCTATTTTTCATAAGATCCTTCAATACCTTAAAAATCAGTTTTGAAGGATTGGGGCTGGTAGCAAATTCTTGCGCGTAAAATGCAGCTCTTGCTCTGCAGATAGCTCTATGATAGAGCTTCAGCTCAGTGAAATATCGAGTTTTCAGCGCGGGGTCATAGGAACGTCTCCATTCCCTCTCTGTTTTACGGCAGGATTTCTTCAATTCTGCGAGAGATTCATTATACCAGGGGCTAGGTGTTTTTGTCCGGCCTTTCGACCACCGCAAAGGTATAAGAGCGTCCAAGGCATCTGTAATCCAAGCGCAGAAATGTTGATATCCTTGATCCACATTCGTGAAGGTACTCAGCGGTTTTCGCTCTAGTATACCGTAGAACTCTTCCAACGTAAGCTTATGCCAAGGCCTTTTAAAGATAGGCCTGTCTGTGGATATAAAAGGCTTATCGTGGACTGGACAGAAAGCTTCTATTAACAGGTGATCAGTCCACCCCATCAGCCTCGGTTCTGACAACCTTAACCCATCTAGTGTGGAGAAGAAGGGGTCAAGAATATGGCCTCCCGAGTGGGTTGGAAGGGTAACGAGCTGAGTCAGTTGGAGAGCTTCCAGATCCGCCAATAAGGAGCTCACGATAGTGGAAGATCCATTATCAAAATGGATGTTGAGGTCACCCAAAATATTAAAATTGGCACAGCCGAGTGCTATAGGACTGACCATGTCTGCCAGCGCAGACCTAAAAACCGAATCATTGCCGGGGGGGCGGTATACAAGGAGGCCACTGAAAGTAAATTGATGGGAAAAGGCAACTTTAAAAATGGCGCTTTCACAAGCGGGTAGCCCTGACGGCTTCCATTCCGCCGGAAAACAGGATTTGACTGCCATAGCAATACCGCCACCTCTTGTGGTCCTGTTAGAAGTGAAGATGGTATAGTTCTGAGGGAATGCAAGATTCAATATGGCAGAGTCGGAGTCCTGGAGCCAAGTTTCTGTCATTAAGAAAAGATCGGGATCCTCTTTCTCTATCAGGTCATAGATAGACAAGTGATGTTTTACAAGTGATCTAACATTAAGGCACCAAATACGTGGATCTCGCGATGCAACACGTAATCGTGTGGTTGGGGCGGCATTCTCCAAGGAGCATATTTTAGTAGGGCTCTTAAGAGACCAGCCATTACAGGCGCAGCTGTATGGGCCAATTAAAGGGTCCACAGGCTTGGACACAGTGGATACAGTTATCTTATCACTGCAAGACAAATTGGCCCGGCAATAAAATCTCTAGATGAATGTCTTTTTCTCATGGTGTGCGATTGTGCAATTTAAAAGGATGTATGCATGACACCCATATCAATCTCCCACCATCAGATCTCTATCAGATGATCTATGCGTGAACTAAAAATAAACGCGATGTGCCAAAAAATTCAACTTGTCACCTACGCCGATGACACGCAGCTGGTCGTATCCCTGGTGAGGGACGATGCGCTAGATCAAGGGATCAACAACTTGACCCCGTGTCTCACCAAAGTCCTGGAATGGATGACCTCTTCTTTTTTAAAGCTAAATGGGGCCAAAACGGATATCATGCTTTTGGGTTATAAAGCCCCAATTAATCTGGACCCCTGGTGGCCTCACTGTTTGGGTCCCGCTCCGATGCCTAAGACTCAAATAAAAAGTCTGGGGGTTTGGCTGGACTCCTCTTTAGGATTCCAATACCAGGCCAAGAAGGTGGCCGCGACTTGCTACGGATTGTTGAGGGTCCTTAGGAAAGTTTTGGATCTCCTCCCATTCGAAGCTAGGCGCGTGCTGGTCCAGTCGTTGATTTTGTCACGCCTGGACTATGCAAATTCTGTCTATATGGGGGCTCCAGCAGGTCCTATAAAAATTCTGCAATCGGTGCAGAATTGTGCAGCTCGTCTGCTGATGAAAATCCCTAAACGTTGCTCGGCAAAGGCCTCTCTTCGGTCGCTCCATTGGTTACCAAGCCAGCAGAGGATTATGTTTAAAATCTTGTGCTTGGCGCATAAGTCCATCCACAATGTCGGCCCTACCATCCTCGGCCCTTTGTTTCGTCGCCATCAATCGGTGAGACATCTAATATCTTACCAGCGAAATCTGCTGGTAGTACCCAGGGTGAAGTTAGCCCGGATGGGCGGTCGTCAGCTGTCCTTCCAAGCGGCCAAGGGATGGAACAAACTCCCAGATAACATCAGGCATGAAACTAACCATCTTGCTTTCAGGAAGCGTCTAAAGACATTTTTGTTTCAATAGTGTCTTCTCACGTCTCTGGTCTTACAGCGCTGGGATGCCCGAGGGTAGCCATGCGCTCTACAAGAAAGTACTCATTCACTCATTCATTCATGTGCACTTGTCCGTACGAATCGCCCTTACCTGACGTGGACCGTACGAATCGCGTCCTGATACCCCGGCCTGGATGGTACTCGTCGAGTCGTACGGTGTGTGTACGAGTCGTACGGAGACGGCTCCGGATGCGAATCGTACGGACGAGAATTGTACCGGATCGGAATCGGTCCCGTAATGTACTTACGGCAAGAGACAATGAAATATATGTGACCGTCCTTGAATGAGAAAATATTCACACTACCTGAAAGATGCAAAGAACAGATATTTAAAAATAAAGTGGACATGGTTTTCCGATGAATGTTAAGCAGAATACACAGGAAGCAATTGGAAAGTATTCTGTAAATGCATACGTTTTTGACCCAATTATATTTTTAGATGATCATCAGTGAAAAAGGAAGGAATGACAAAAGAACGCATTAAGGTGGCCATGTTGCAGTAGGGAATATCGGATCCCAAATATCGGCGGGAGAGACAACAACAATGGCAAAATTGTTGAAAGGTAAGTGGTTCACTGACACAAAAATATCGACTCCCTATTCTTAAACAGGTAAGTACAAACATATAGAAAACAAATATAGATGTAAAAAATATAGCTGTGCAAAATATCGATTTTATATATAAAAAATAAAATAATAAATATTAAATATATTAAATAATAAAAACATTTTGACAAAATAAATTAAATTTAAATACATTTTGACAAAATATAACACATAAACTTAACTAAAAAAATTAAACATACAAACATAATAATTAATATATATCTATATCTATATAGATATAGATATATTTACTTTAAAACAAACTATTCATTTTAATTTATGTTATAATGCTAAAATTATATAAAAATTTACAAAGATATATATATATATATGTATATACACACGAATAACATAAAATATAATTTAAAAAACATTCTATTATAAATTAAAACATTAAACTATTTAAAAATGTTTAAACTTACATTTCCCAATACAGTCAGTAAAAGTGTTGTATAGTGGAGGGGTACAAATTATTATTCTCATTCCAATAAGTGCAAAAGTAGAGCAAGTGCTGGATAGCGAAAGGGTAAAATTTACTATTCCAACTCCAATGAGTGCAACGGTAGGGAAAGTGTTAGATAGCATAGGGATTAAATTTGCTATTCCAACTCCGGTCAGTGCAACAGTAGGGAAAGTGTTGGATAGCGGAGGGGTAAAAATCACTATTGCCACTCCAATGAGTGCAACATTAGAGAAAGTGTTGTATAGCAGAGGGCTAAAAATTACTATTCCCACTCCAGTGAGGGTAACAGTAGGGAAAGTGTTGGATAGCGGAGGGGTAAAAATTACTATTCACACTCCAATGAGTGAAACAGTAGGAAAAGAGTTCGATAGCAGAGGGGTAAAAATTACTATTCCCACTTCAGTGAGAGCAACAGTAGAGAAAGTGTTGGATTGCGGATGGGTAAAGAATTACTATTCCCACTCCAGCGAGTGTAACAAAAGGGAAATTGTTGGCTAGAGGAGGGATAAAAATTAATATTCCCACTCCAGTGAGTGCAACAGTATGGAAAGTGTTGGATAGCGGAGGGAAAAAATTTACTATTCCAACTACAGTCAGTACAACAGTAGGGAAAGTGTTGGATAGTGGAGGGGTAAAAATTATTATTCCCATTCCAATAAGTGCAAAAGTAGAGCAAGTGCTGGATAGCGGAGGGCTGAAAATCACTACTCCCACTCCAGTGAGTGTAACAGTAGGGAAAGTGTTGGATAGCAGAGGGAAAAAATTTACTATTCCAACTCCAGTCAGTACAACAGTAGGGAAAGTGTCGGATAGCAGAGGGGTAAAAAATACTATTCCCACTCCAGTGAGTGCAACAGTAGAGGAAGTGTTGGATAGCGGAGGGGTAAAAATTACTATTCCCACTCCAGTGAGTGTAACAGTAGGGAAAGTGTTGGATAGCAGAGGTGTAAAAATTACTATTCCCACTCCAATGAGTGCAACAGTAGAGAAAGTGTTGGATAGCGGAAGGATAAAAGTTACTATTCCCACTCCAGTCAGTTCAATAATAAAACCCAAAAAAATATTTAAAATAAATTGTAATTAATATATAAATGTTACAAATTAAAATACAAATATATTTAATATTAAACATCAAAAAATACAAATATATTATATTGTTAATTACATATGACAAATACCTACAAATATTATATAAAATAAAATAAAAAATAAACTTCAAACAAATTAATATTTCTAACTAGAACATATTTACAAAAACATTAATTATTACATCCATGTATTTATTTTATTTCCTACCCTATAACACCACACAAAGTAAAGTAAGTCAAAAGTATTTAATACCCACCCTTTACCCCTTTAAAAGTAAGAACCACACACCAAAAATTTAACAATTACCCTAATTAAATATCAATTAATTAATTAATATTAATTAACTAATTATTAATTAATTAAACATAAATTACTTCCCAACCTTTACCACTATAAACCCCACAACAAACACCTAAAAGTAATTACACAATTTCCATATTTAACTTATAATTAACTAATTAATATTAATTAACATCTAACTATTAATTAAATAAACATAAATGACTTCCCACCCTTTACCACTATAAATCCCACAACCAGCAACTAAAATTAAGTACACAATTGCAATAATTAGTTTTAAATACATTAAATATCAATTAACAACTAATTATGAATTAATCAAAAATGAATTACCTCCCACCCTTTACCCCTACAAATCCCAAAACATGCACCTAAAAGTAATTACACAATTACCATAATTAATTACCAATTAATTAATATTAATGAAAACCAAATATTAATTAATTAATAATAAATTACTTCACAGGACTAAAAAACATAAAATAAAATTAAAATAAAATTAATAACTACTAAAAACTTGACACATATATTAAAAAATATAAATAATTCTTATACAAAAAAAGACATCACATACATTTAAAATATATACTAAAATATATTACACTAATAAAACAATCGATATTTTAAACAACTATATTTTCGCAATAGGGGTGGTTTGGAAATCCCTGACCTAGAACTTCATTATTTTGTGGAGAAGTGTGGCTCAGGGGTTAGAGGCAGCAGACCCGGAAGCTGAGATCGGTCCTGGACCAGGGTTCAATTCCCCGCCTCGGCGGGTCTTGGACTAAAAAATTCCACGGACTCGATAATTCTCGCCCCGGTGCCTCCTCGACTCACGGGTTCACACTCTGCGACTCTGGGCAATAGCTTGCTTAATCTCCACAACGGCCCCTCGCGGCGGGATGCCTGACTTTCACATTGTGGATACCCTGCTATCTCACAGGGGAATACCAGGAAGGGTTCCCTAAGCAAGCGCCGGGAAACCCACTGCGGGTAGCTGTGCGCTATATAAGCTCAACTACATTTACATTTACATTTATTTTGTGTCCCAGTTACAGCACGCAGTGGCTTGGCTCGGCACGGACCCCTCATGGGAAGGTTTGCTCCTGGCCGATACATATGGGGACCAACAGCTGGGCGCGCTCTTATGGCACATGAAGGGACATTGTCCCTCATTAGGCGGATTGTTGGCTGCCATCTGGGCCAGGGTGGTTAAGCGAATTATCCAGGTGCGAACATTCGCCCCAGAGGCAGACTTTTGGCTGATGCCGTCTTTCGCACTCATGGAGCGCGTCATGTCTACTGACAAATGGAAGGCGGGAGGCTGTCTTATGCTGTCGGACCTATACCCGGAACAGCGGTTCATAACATACCAGGAAGCAATAGACTCTCTTGAGTTGGGATCGGGGCAATTCTTGCAATATGCCAAAATAGCGGCAACGGCACGACAGCTATGGCCTACATTCCCGGGAGCCCCAGATCACACACGTACCCTGGTCAAGATACTTACCAAGGCGGGAGGGTGGAAACTTGTCAGACACTTGTATGGGGCTTTAAGGGAAGACAGAAAAGGCGCACCTCTCAAAGTAGAAGGTAGATGGCGGGAGGTGAGCCCTCCGGAGATTACACCACGGGAGTGGGAGAAAATTCATGAGGGAGTACGCAAGGTGGCGGTCTCCAATAGATCTAAGCAGATACAATACAATATGGTTCAAATTACATACCTGTCACCCAAGCGCCTACATACTATTGACAGTTTGAGAGACTCGAGGTGCCCCGGATGCCACTATGAACGGGCAGATTTCCCACACATGGGGGCCATTAGGATGGCGGGCGGACTTTGTCCGCCCGCCATCCTATCGGATAACGGGACTGCCCGCCATAAGGGCGGGGGCCCGTGGGGGGTATTAGGATGCGCCCGCCACAGTGGCAGGCACATCCTGCATTTTTAACATTGTGGCGGGCGGTGCTCTCAGCAGGATATCCCTGATTGAACTACTGTTAGCTGGACCTCTAGGTGGGTGGGCCCGGTGGGGGGGGGGGGTGGAGAGGGGGGTTTAGTTACAGTGATTAATACTGATAATGTTCTTGCTGATTGTAGGTTTGGTAACTACTTCAGGGATCAATAGCCTCTGATTGGGGATTGTACTGCCTATTGTTTAGGGTGGTCCGTGAGATGTAATTGTTTACATATGGGAAGTATACCAGAAAACTGCAATAAAGAAAGTTACAAAAAAAACTATATTTTCGCAAACGATATTCATCACTTCTATATTTTTAAAATCAATATTTCTTACCTTAAATCGATATTCTTGACCGCAATATTCTTGCTGTCGATATTTCTCACTCATGATCTTTATGACTCGATATTTCTGTAGTTCGACATTTAAAATTCGATATTTTGTCTGCACACCAAGGTAAGTGCATAGAGGGAGGCAAAGATGTACTATTCTTATTTCCACATCTATGTATCTTTGAGCTATATATACCACCAAGGTACCACGTATATTTGGACTTAGGTATAGAAAATGCACAGAAACTTACCTTTTGATATTTTGTCCCTCGATTTTGTTGTTAATGTTATTTTGTCCCATCGCTAGTTCGAGATTCGATATTCCCAGCCGTCACCAGGCAGCCATTGGGAAGCGATAGTAGATAAATCTAAACCTAGGCAATAGAAATTTCCTAGATAAATTACCTCTAAACAGACCTTCATTGAGATGGGGAAGAAAGGGAATAATAGCAAAATGATTCCCTTTCTGCCCTACTGGCATTCCCTGGGCAGGCTACTGGATATGGCCCCAGGACGGGCTTCTATGTCCCAATCGTGCCTCTATGGTGCTATCCTAGTTGAGGCCTCCAGTGCTGTGGGCCTATTTGAACACTTTTACCAGCGCAGATTTAGGTTTCCAGTTAGACTCGGGGTATTCCTGCCAGTTTGGCTCGGGGGCATTCTTAACAGAATATTGAGATTTTAATATTGACGTAGCCAAATATAACGGTCACAATAAACCACAACAAAATTGCATACGTAAGTATATATAAGGAAATATAAAGATTTACTGGTCTTAAAATATATATCTTCAAGGTACGTAGATTTGGAGTTAACAATAGTAAATCTATACTTAACAGCCTCTCACATGGAAATGTGTCACTTCTTTCATTTTTTGATAATGCAGATTGACTTTGTATCAAATGTACCTTTTATTTCCAGTTTCTAAATCCATTGTTTTAGTCCATATACAAGAACTATATTTTATTATGTAGCGTCTCCTTCTCCTTTTTGGTCATTTTCACGTAAAAGCGTAATTATTATGTTCACTAAACTTCGAAAATAGTACAATGATGCTTTCCTACAAATATGTGTGTGCAAGTTATTAGGAAGTCAATGCATCACCTTCCAATGTGCAACACAAGATAAACACTATTTATAAGCTCCACATTTTATACACTCGTTCCTTTTAAAATACACTCCCGCAACAAAGTCCCCTGTGAATCGAGCGTGCTGAGTGTCACACAGTCAGGTTTTATTGCAGCAGGGGGAATCTTAATGGAGGCGCGTGAAGTGGAAAACAAGAACCACTAGTTAGCCTGCTGTACTTCTCTGCTATATTAATAAACCAGCCTCTTCTCCCCTGCCAAATTTATTTGCCTTCAAGGAATTGAAACATATCACCAGTAGCAAGAGCAGAAGGAAGCAAAGGCTGTTTAATCTGAATTAAAATTCAGGTAAATCTTGCAACAATTTTGCACTATTCTCAGAGCAGTTTTGCACGTTATTAGCATTAATTGATTGATGCACAATGTTTTTTGCGATCTGTGCAATGTCGTTGTTGGATCTAGCATTGAAAACGTCCTTTCGCAATTGTCATTTTTTATCCATGTTGATGCAAAACATGGGCTCGCAAGTGCATAATTGCTCAGTCACCACTACAAAGTGTGCTCCAAATTTTTGGGGCACTGTACTATACTTAACCTATGCGCCTATGTACTCACCTCTGAGATAAATTACCTAAACTAGAGGTTCATAAATTGACTCTGGGCATAGATCACTCATGTAGTACTGGGGCAGATTCCCAAAAGCATTTATGTGTACAGAAAGTGGTACTACAGGAGTACTCTTTAAAGTCTAACTCGCTATATGTAAAAATGCAAAGAGGGCACAATTCTTTCTGTTTGTCCAAATTTTATTTGATTTTATCCTGAGCATTTCTATTGTATTCCTGATTTAGATCACAGAGGCATGTAAGAGAATGTAATAGAATACTACAGTAGTACTGCTTTGCATATTCCAAAATGCCTTTGTGGATAGGTTCTAAAGTGTAAAGATGAAATGTGAGCCAGATATTGTTAATTGCATCCATATACTACTGATGGCCTTGTGTTTTTTCCTTTTCAACCTCTATACTCAACTGAGTATCTTCACTATGGTGGTCTAAAGCAAGGCGGGACTGCACCAAATAGGCCTTCTGTCAATGGTCCCCTAAAAATGCATGTAGAGTAGGACCCTTTTGCCTCCCCAACCCTACATGAACCCACAACACACCACATTTAAGACTTACTTTTAGCTGCTTATAAATGTGGTTTAGTTTGTGGACTCAGATGGCTTTATAAGAAAGCAAAGCTCATAATAGGTTCCATGTCCTGCAAGAGCTAGAGAACAACATAGACTCAGTAGAAAGCCAGTGGGAAAAGATCAAAGAAGCAGTGTCATCAACCTGCCAAGAGGACTGGGTCCCAAGAAACTCCAGCATAAAGAATGAATTTCCACCGAGACTCTCTGCAAACTCCAAGCAAGAAAGAAAAAGAAAGCTGCAGGCAACACCAGCCGAATAAGATTAAAACAAATAGGGAAAGCTCAAGGCAAATACACCAAAACCAGCAAGCACAGAGAAAATTAAGAGCAGACCAGCAAAGGTTCATCGATGATCTTGCCACAGAATACCAGGAAGCAGCAAGCTCTGGAAACTTGAAAGAACTTTACGACATAACAAGGAAACTCTCTGGTAGACATAGCAAGCCAGAAAGACCTGTTGAAGGCAAAGCTGGTAAGACAATCATGGGTAGCAAAGACCAGCAACGAAGAAGGGTGGAGCACTATGAAGAACTTCTGAACCAGCCCATGCCACAGTTTCCACCAGACATACAGCCAGCTGACAAGGACTTGCCAATCGACTGCAGCAGACCAATGAAGGAAGAAGTATGGCAACCCATCAAACATCTGAGGACGGGAAGGCTACAGGACCTTACAACATTACCAGCCGCCGCTGGCATGACTCGCGGGTGAGTGGACAGGGATGCGCAGGGGTCATGCTGGGGGTATTTGAAAAAATAAAATAAACATACCTTCCCGGGTCGTCTCTGCTCCTGACCTGCACTCCTGCTGTCTTGCCTCCGGCAGGAACAGGAAGCAGGCAGCCTCCCTCCCCTAAGCCAATCACAGCGCTGCAATGGCAGCCAGGCGCCTATAGGGAGGCCATTTTCTCCCTACATGGAGAAAGGGCAGAGTGTGCATGACTGGTTTGGACAGCCCTAGAGGGCCGACCAAACAGTTAGCACCCTCAGCAGTGGGCAAGCCACCCTTGCCCTGCCCTAGAGCAGACCCTGTGAGAAAGCAGTGGAGTGACGCTCCTCTGCCCTAGTGGAGGAGTCGCCCATGAACATTACTGCAGAGGCACTGAAGGAAGACATTGAAACATCAGTAGATATGCTCTACCCCATGTCTGGAACAATCTAGGGAGGAAAAAAGTGTCATCAGACTGGAAGGTGGGATATCTGATCAAGATCCCCAAGAAAGGTGACCTGAGTAACAGCGCAAACTACAGACGCATAACTCTTCTTTCAACCCCAGGCAAAGTGTTCAACAGAGTTATCCTGAACAGAATGAAGAACAAGTTGATGTTCAGTTACAAAACCAGTAAGTTGGCTTCCACAAAGGTAGATCTTGCACTGAAGAGATTGCAACACTGCACATCATCATTGAGCATTTGATGGAATGGAACTCTCCCCTCTATGTCAATTTCATTGACTATGAGAAAGCATGGAGGCATAGAGACCCTTTGGAAACTCCTCTGCCACTATGGTGTGCCAGAAAAACTTGTAAGAATCATCAGGAACTATTACGGGGGAATGACCTGCAAGATAGTCCATGGAGGACAACTCACGGAAACCTTAGAAGTGAGGACCGGAGTCCACCAGGGTTGTTTGAGCTTGCCTTTTCTCTTACTGCTGGCCATAGACTGAATCATGAAGAGATCCACAGCAAGGAAAATAAATGGGATTCAGTGGATATCGTGGATGCAGTTTGATGACCTGGACTTTGCAGATGACCTGGCCCTACTCTCCCATACCCATCTGCAGATGCAAGAGAAGACTAATAAAGTGGCAGCCCCCTCAGCACAACTTAGCCTCAACATCCACAAGGGAAAGTAGGACATTACCAGTCACTGTAAAGAAAAGGGAGGTACCCGCATAGATAGATGTGATGGAGCAAGGTGCCAAAACAAAATTTTGTGTACCCCTTGTGAAGTCAATGTTCCATAATATTAACGTCCACTAATGGTGTGTTGTGGTCTATTAAATCAACAAATAGTATAAAATGCACATACATGAACATGAGGGTATACTAATTTTGCTTGCATGAAGCAATATAATTAACTAATTTGTGTTGTTATTGTGTTGTGAACTAATGCATAGCTTAAATATAAATAAATGCAATGTGAATGTGCTTATTGTACACGCTATTGTGCTAAAAAGTCGTCGGATATGTAAGTATGAAACGCATTTATGTGGCTTATCTGCTAGGTAATAACTAATAGGGAAACATTAGTATGGTGGGAGGGAAACAGAAGGGTTTCAGTACCATAATTAACATGAATTTGTGTTTGTTTCTATGATAGTTCCAAAAGCGGCCTCTGAGGCCTACAAAATCCGGTTACTCTGGCTAACTGAGAGCAAGTGCTGGACTGCGCATGCGTGCCCAAAGCCTGCCAACGAGAGTGAGCTGCCTGTACTCGGATGGGAAGTTCAAGGCTGCTTTGCCCTGAAGTTAGGATGATTGCCAAAATATGGACATTCAAGTGTTCTAAGCGTGAGAAAACAGGCCAACGTTGCGAGTCAAGGAAGTAACCAGACCAAAGACTGTTTAAAACAAAGAACTAATATTATTCTGCTGATTCACCATGAACATGATGTTGTAATGGTGAGGAGATGCTCACCCACCCCAAATTGTCCAATCAGAACCCGAATTGGTGATGTTAGATACTTTTTAGATAGATTAAGTTAGGAAATTAGTGTATAAAACCCCCTGATTTTGCTTAGAGGGGGTTGCTCTTTTGATTTCCTCTCGAAGTGCTGCTGGACTGAAGACCGATTCCTGGATGTAAGATACTTTAACTATTTTCCTTGTTTGCTTTGCAGGATTGAGGGATAAGATGAGGGTGTTAGTTAGGGATGTTAGGAGAGAATGAATTTGGAACTATCTATCTTTTCCTAAGCTTTTAACTGACTTCTAAATAAATTACTGTTTTCTGAGCTCTAAATAAAATGATCATTCTGAAATAAAGATTAAGATTTTACTTAATAAAGAAATAATTAATGCCTAAGTGTCAGACATACTGAAGTTCTGCTTTAATAAAATTGGGAAATGGAATATTAAAAGCTGGTCTTGTGATTTTCCTACACCTAATTGTCTTTCTAGCAGATCCATTGCCACTATGGTGGTGTGTCTGAATAAAACTCACGTTTGATTAAACCATGGTAAAGCATATAAACTGTAGGTGTAAATAGTAACTAATTAAATAGGTTTAGACACTCCGCCAAATATTACAGCATTACTCCTTTGTGTTTCACCAAATTCCTTGAAGCCAAGTTCAAGTGAATAGAGTAAATGTGCAGTGTTGTGGGCCCTACTGACGAATGAGTGTGTGTTCAGAGGTTTCAGGGAAATAGTAAGTGCTGATTTTAAAATGATTTTTGGAGTTCCACTTGAAGGAATATAAAATCTATGTCATATAATGTTGGCTTAATGTATCCAATATATTAACACACTGCCTTTAGATAACCCCTTGTAAATACACTTATCGAAAATCTGGCCTAGAATAAACCGACGCCATTTTGGTTTCATTTCGTGGTGTCTCTTTCGTTAACGAAGAAACCACGTGACATACTACTGTAGGGAGAGCCTGAAAGGTCGGCCTGGGCTATGAACAGACCATTGATTCTAACTTGGGAAACTCAAGGTCGCATCTGCCTTTCTTGTGTGATGAGCACATTCTTGTAGGCGTCATGCCTGTACTCCCGTGCCCCAGAACGAAAGGGAGGCACCTTCACTGACCTACCCCCGGAATAACTTGAGCTGAGTTTCGAAGCAATCAGTTGTGCCTTATATGGGTTTTCCTGTTGGCTTCACGAGAAGTGGTACTTTTCCATGTACGGGGTTTTCATGATGTATGCTGAAAGTATATATGCACTGTCTTGTATGTAATCCAGCAGTCTCCTCTGCGCACCTTCGAGGGCTGTGTCAGGAGTGAGGCTCCCCTATATAGGGCGCTTTTGCAAAATAAACGATTGAACCTTCTCCATTGCGTACTGACTTATTCTTGGTAAATCAGGTACATGGGCTATTGGTAAGTATAGCTCTATGATAGAATATTTTGGTACTTCACGCTGTAGCAGTTATATCTTGGAAGCAGAGTAGTGGTTGCTAAGGAAATTAGCTAGGGTTATGTATAAAATATTATATAGAATTTAATGTACAGGAGTATGACTAATATCTGTTGAGTTCGTATTATGTTATATATAGTTCAGAAAAGGCTTCCAAGTGTTGTGTGAAGCTAGTGCCTCTGTCTGCAGGTAGAGGTTGTGTGACAAGTAAAGTCGCACAGTGCATTGGTCTGTTTCAGAAAAGGAGTATTGTTGTATACTGCGGTGGTATTGTCGCATATCACTGTTTAGGGACATTAGGTGTGAAAGGATAAATGTATAGTGAGGACAGTCTATGAAATCTTAGCCTTCAAGCACAGGGATCATTGCGTATCCTGATTAAAACTTACTGCTGGGAGAGTAGGAGGACTTAACCCGAGCTTGATAGAAGGGTAAAGGAGTGGCGTCTACTTTACTAACGAAAGAGGAATTCTGAGGTGGGCTAGAGGTAAGCTCTGCCTACTGGTGATACAGAGTTCATGTGTATATGAATAGGGATTTCTGTATGAACGTGTGTAAATAAAATTGCAATACGCGTTCTGGTGAGACTCTGGGATTGTTTCTAAGGAGGTGAAAAAGATCTCTGTATGTGCTTTCCTGGAGAAACGAGTTCGTTATTGCCTGATTGAAGGGTAAAGTAGGGTAGTGCTACTTTATCGACGAGTCTAAAAATTCTGAGGAGATAAGCGTCGTCTACTCCGGTTACAGAATACTTGTGTGATTGAGAGATTCTATCACTTTACTAGCAGCCCGTCCGACGTTGTCCGGGTATGAATTGCTGCCGGCCAGTAGTATACTGTTTTGTTGTAGGATTTTGTTTTGATAGCATTTCTTATCTGTGACAGGCCTGTGAAACGCTCCGATTCACAGTGCACTGCTGATGCACTTAAGAGTGCGCGTTCAGTAGTGTGTGAACTCGAGTTTCCCTACTTTATTTTTCCTTGCAATATTATATAGCGCGAACTCGACAACATGGCATGAGCACAATTTACATTACAGAAGAACACATTCATTTGTGGTGGGCACGAGCAGACAAAGCAATTTGCCTGGAATCACAGGATGTTGAGCTGATGCCGAGATTCGAACGTAGCTCCCCAGCTCTAAAGTTCGCAATTCTAGAACTTGTGGCGGGAGGTGTGCCTAAAAGTGTATGTCGGTGCTGGCCTTCAATGAGAGAGACCTGTGCATTTTTCAAATGGGTGGTCAAAAAATATGAGTATGTTGCTGAAGATGTGGGCCGCCGTGCCACCAATGTACTTACCGGGGAGGGTAAACACCCATTATTCCACAACTTTCTTTCCGCATACCATCACTCCGCATACTTTCATTATGAAAGTACCATGACTCCGCAATGCCATTGTAACGCATGGCATTACATTTTATATGCTTTTACCACGCATACATTTACAACGAAATTCGTTGTAAATGCATGAATGGTAAAAGCATGTTTTTTTTAATGTTTGGATAAGGTAAGTATGGGTATAGGGGTATATGTTTTGGGGTACTCAGGTATATGTTTTGGGGTGTTTGGGTATTTTAAGGGTTCAGATATAGTTTTGGGTAATGGGGTAGAGGGGTAGTTTTACGGTTTAGGGATAGGTATGAGTTTTGGGGTACAGGGGTATTTTTAGGGTTCAGGGCTAGGTTTGGGTTTGGGGTACAGGGGTATTTTTAGGGTTCAGGGGTAGGTTTGGGTTTTGGGGTACAGGGGTATTTTAAGGGTTCAGGGCTAGGTTTGGGGTTTGGGGTACAGGGGTATTTTTAGGGTTCAGGGCTAGGTTTGGGTTTTGGGGTACAGGGGTATTTTAGGGTTCATGGTTGGTTTGGGTTTTGGGGTACAGGGTTATTTTTAGGGTTCAGGGCTAGGTTTGGGTTTTGGGGTACAGGGGTATTTTTAGGGTTCAGGGGTAGGTTTGGGTTTTGGGGTTCGGGGGTATTTTAAGGGTTCAGGGCTAGGTTTGGGTTTTGGGGTACAGGGGTATTTTAGGGTTCAGGGGTAGGTTTGGGTTTTGGGGTACAGTGGTATATTTAGGGTTCAGGGCTAGGTTTGGGTTTTGGGGTACAGGGGTATTTTTAGGGCTCAGGGGTAGGTTTGGGTTTTGAGGTACAGGGGTATTTATAGGGTTCAGGGCTAGGTTTGGGTTTTGAGGTACAGGGGTATTTATAGGTTTCAGGGATAGGTTTGGGTTTTGGGGTACAGGGTATATTTATAGGGTTAAGATGGGTTAGTGTTTAAGGGTGTTGGGGAATTTTAAGGAGTAAGGGCGGGTTATGATTATGGGGTGCAGGGGTATTTAAAGGGAGCAGGGTGGGATTAGCACACGATATGAGACATGGCATGAAGGGCGGAACGTACCACACACCCCCAGTGTTTGTCAAGCCCCCAGCACACGTCCACAGCACAACGCAGACACGCCCACAAGGGACTACTTTGCCGGCACGGTTCTTTTACCTTTTAAATGTATATGGTGGGTGTCTGCATAGCCTATGTCCTTCTGCTGCAACTGCCCTTTCCAATGCTGTATTGGGTGTTGTGATTGGTGCTGTGGTTCCTGAGATTACCCGCCTCAAAGGTTTGGGCTCTCTCTTTATTATATTAGTATGGATTAGCGAAACTGGCAAATGGTATTGTCTTGTGTAAGTTACTAACGGATTTTGTAAAATACCTTGTAAATACGGCTTCTTGAAAAAACCCTGTAAAGGAGGGGTCTGTCGGCGCTGCAGGAGCCGCAGCGCTGGTGACGTCAAAAGTGTCGCGCTGGGATTGGTCCTCGTGACCAAGACAGAGTAGGAGCTGATTGGTTCATCACGAAAAGCAGCAAAGGCTATTGGTTAAGCACTATAGTGACGTATCGTGTTCTAATTGGTACATTAGTGTAAACCGCGCTGTGATAGGTTGGTGTTACAGAAACAGAATAGTACGCGATCTTTTGAAAACAGGAGAATTTACTGAAAATGTCGTACTACTATTATGATGAAGACAAGAAGAAACCTTCATGGTTTAAAAAGCTGAAGTATCCACTTAATAGGAGTCAAGAGGGACATAAAGGACTAGGTCGCCCTCCACTCAATCAAGCACTAATCACGAATTGACCCAGTCCTAAAGGCAAATAATTAATGTAGAGCTGTGAACAGCTATAGATTGTCAAATGATCGTTCTATTCGTACCTCTAATTATAGAGATTATTACACTGTTCCAGTCTATTGCCATAAATAAAAGGTAGCCCGTCTCTGATAAACATGTAACCAGACAACACAGTACAAACATCCACTAGAAGGACAACATTTGAAAAAAGTGTGAATAGCTAGATGACACCTCACGGGCGCACCACCAATGGGACCCCTGGTTGGTACTCACCAGGATGGCCCTGTTCTCATCATCGGTGTCAAATAGCTTAACATAAACGTGTCCGAAAACCCAAAGGAAAGAGGAAGACAGTGAATGGTGCAGTGTACGCAAAACTTATATGTGACAAGGACTAACAACGTTCAACATATAACACACAAAATACTGTGCAACAAGATACAACAACCTTTTTACTCATATTTTCTTGTTGCCTACAGTAAACATGTATAATTAAAAGGAGAGGTACGAATACTACCTATCGATTCGTACTCAGCTCACAGCCGACATGTTTCATTGCCTTAGGTATTTTATCAGGCAATTTCTTCAGGGCAAGCGAAATTTAGGGTGCCACTGCCAGCGGTACTGTGCTTTGAATGCTGGGAGGCACCTTTAGCTTTCATACCGTTACCAATATGGCTACATAAAATCCTGGACCCACTTCCCAACGGTAAGTATGGTCATTCCTCCCTTCTATTTTCATCAGTGGAGATACTTCGTTCGGCGTCTTCTCAGCACGAGAGAGGGAAAAATACTTCCTTCACCAAAAACACCTGCTTCTTATATGATAGCGAAATATGGTTACCATACGTGTGTTTGGTTGGAGAATTGGGTACGGTATACCAAGGATGATGGTGTGTTAGCTTTTCTAGAAGGCGGATCATTTGATTTGGCAATTCTGAGAAATTTGAGAGACAAGATGATGAAGCTTGAACCGAGACCTAGACCAACTCAATTCGAAGCATTGGTTGAATGGGAAGATGAGATGCATGAACTGGAAAGCGAGAGGTTGAGCAGGCATATCAGACTAAGAGTTAGAGGTCGAGATTTATGGGGAGAATCACATGAAACTAGAATGCGGAGATGGAGGAATGGTAACATGTGTGATGGCATGTATCCAGTTAGATTGGTGGAAGAATATGAGAGACGGAAATGCACAGAAAAGAAAAAGAATGTTGAGTCAGGGAATCAAAGTTATGGTGAAAGTGAATCAGAGGATGCTGTATTAGAAGAAATATTAAATAGGAGACCGCCACCATATCAACCAGGTTCTTTATGGACTACCCCGAATGCTCCAATAGCAGATGAGAGAGTTAGTGAAACGCCGAGGCAACCATCAAATTTCCGAGATTTCCCTGAGAGAGTAGAAACAAGATATGTCCCAAGTACACCGATCGGAGAAGACTAAAATTTCAGGTACTCCTGTACAAAGTAATGACTCACACAAAACTGTGCTAAGTGCTGAAAGACGAAATGATGTGCAGCCAGATATTTCTGATTATGAAAGTTCTGCACATTAGCTGATTCAAACCCTTACTAAAAATATGGACGCTGTAACTGTCCCAGTAACAATAGGACCTGTGATACCTGTATTCGAAAATCAAAGAATAAAAGAGCCAAGCTTAACAATTCCATTACAACAGAGTCTGCAGAAAGTAAAAGAGAATGTTTATCCTGATTTGTCAGGAATAAGGCAGAATGTAAATGTAAACCCACCAGAATTGACTTTTAATCAAAGTTTGTTATGCAGATACCCGACAGGAGCAGAATCTGACTCTGCAACCCCAGAGAGAAGTGTAGATAAAATAGATTTAACACAAACACCTATAGGACCATCAGATAAAGAATTGAGTGATTGGATTAAAACTTTAAAATTGAAAGAGCAAGAATCAAAAGTGCTGGATGTGGCAAAATTAAAAGTAGATATGGAAGAATTAATAATTGGAACTATTGGAACAGACAGACTAAAAACATACCAGGATGAGGAGCTCATGTTTTTATGTAAAAGCATAACATGGAAGGCCAAAACAATGTATGATCAGCTAGAAGAGGTGGCAAGTGAATGTGGAATAGAATTTTCAAAAATAAAATCATTGTAGATGACCTATTGAGTAGATTTTGCAGAAAGAGACATTGAGAACATGAATACTGCTGGGAGATTAGCACAAATAAAAGATTTGATTGTGCTGTTGCGAAAATGGGGAGATGTAAGTAAATGGAGGGTTAAGTGGGCAAAGAAGAAAGAGGAAACCAGTGATAAATCCACATTAGCTTTTCCAATTAGGGAACAAGAGACAGTGGCAACTGAATTCCTCATGAGAGAGATACCTGGAGGAGGATATGTACATGTTCCTTGGAGCAGACAAGACATATTGTCATTTACAAATGATTTCCCTAGGCTGAGAGAAAAACCAGTGGAATGGTATCGACAAGTAGACAGATTTGTAAAAGTGTCAAAAGTTTTATGGATTGATTTGGATGGATTGTTTGACATAGTAGTGCCAGCAGACCTATGGACATAATGCAAAATATCTGTGGATTGGCAAAGAGAAGAGTTTCCCAGAGATAAAGTAACAGGAGCTCCATCACCAGATGTAATGAGAAAGTACGAACAAGTGATAGTGTGGCTGAAAAATAAAATACCACCAAAGGAAACTGATTGGGTGAAAATAGACAGGACCACACAAGAGCCGAAAGAAACTGTACATTCATTTTATGCTAGTTTTCAAACAGTATAGTGGTTATGAGGAGCTTAATGAAAAGGGCATGAGTCATTTTATATATAGATTCGTATATGGTTTGAGACCAGAAATTTCAGACATGATTAGACACAGCATGATAGGATGGCAATCGAGCTCAGTAGATAAAGTACTGAGACAGGCAAAATACTGCAGTGAAGAAATTGACGCTAAACAGAAAAAGCTGAAAGAGAAAGCCATGTGGGCACAAGTAAAGGTAGCAGAACAACAGGTAGCACAAATGGGGAATAGGATTACAGGGAATTAAGGTAGTTTTAAAGGTAAACCCAAATTAGTAGGGAATATTGATGAATTGAAAAAGAAATTGCCATGTTTTAATTGCGGCAAGTTAGGGCATTGGAAGCGAGAGTGTAAATGTTCGCCTAGACTTAATGAAGAAAATACATCATTGAATTCGCAGGTGCAGTTTGAGGTAAATCAACAGCAACCGCAACAACAGCAGATAGCAAATCAGCAAAGTCAGGTGCCACAACCGCCACTGCCATACAGTGTAAACCAGCAGAGATACAGTGCAGAGACAGGATTCAGCGGAGGTGAACAGGTAAAAAGACCGCAAAGAGTGAATGCGTGTCCTCAGTATTGGTTACAAGAGGAGGATGGCAGTGAGCCGGATGAAAGTTTCTGAGGAAGAAGAGTGTGTACTTGGAGCCACTCTTGAGGTAGATCAGTCAGGCCCATTTGTGAGCGGAAAGGTGAATGATGTGGAGATAACTTTCCTAGTGGACACTGGTGCTACCCGTTCTAATGTTAGATCAGTGGAAGTTCAAAATCTTCCTCTCTCGGGAGAAACCATTCAAGTTGTAGGTGTAGCTAATAGACAGATAAAAACTCCTTTGACAAACCCAGTTGAAATAGAAATTGGAACTTTCAGAGATATGCATCGATTTGTGGTGTGTGATAGCAGCCCTGTTAATCTGTTAGGCAGGGATATACTGTGCAAAATAAACTGTGCCATATACTCTTCACCGGACGGCATAGAATTGCAAACTCCTGATGAAGATAGTTTGTATAAAATGACAATGCTCATGATTGAAGCAGAGCAGGATACGCTATTTCCTGTTTTTGACAAGGAAAAGATTCCTGTTGAATTGAAAGAGACAGTGAAAGAAAGAGTATGGGATTTCACTGGAAAAGATATAGGTTTAATGAAAGGTGTTGATCCTGTAAAAGTTACCGTAAAAGAAGGTGCAAGTTACCCAAATATACCTCAGTATAAGATGACTACAGAAGTAATTGAAGGAATAACTCCAGTGATTGACAAAATGATTGAGCAGGGAATTCTGAGAGAAATAGAAAGCAGTCCTTGCAATTCACCAATTATGGGATTGAAAAAGCCAAATGGAACCTTTAGAATTGTACAAGACCTGAGAAAGGTTAATAAAATTGTTGTCCCCTGCTGTCCGATTGTTCCGAATCCAGCAGTGATTTTGTACCAAATTCCTCATGATGCAGAATGGTACACTGTGATTGATCTGTGCAATGCATGTTTTACTGTTCCATTGCATCCAGAAAGCCAACCAATGTTTGCGTTCCGTTTCCAAAATCGTATCCTAGCATGGTGCAGAATTCCGCAAGGGTACACTGAGAGTCCATCGATTTTTAATCAGCTGCTAAAGAAATTGTTAGAAAACCTGAGCATGCCTGGAGAGTCTGTGTTAGTACAGTACATTGATGATCTTTTGGTTGCATCGAAAACAAAGGATGCATGTGTAAATGACACTATAGCATTATTGAATCATTTGGCTGAAGAGGGACATAAAGTGTCTCCATCAAAATTACAGTTTTGTCAAAATGAAGTAAAATACGTAGTGTAGTGTGTTTATCTAGGAACCTGAATCGATATTTCTATTTTGTGCCCTTGTCCGGTTATAAATCAATAATATCCATACAACGGCATAAAAACCCTATTCATAATTCAGTCATAGCACATGCTGTCACATTAAGCAAGCCTACTCCTCCAGCCCCCTAGAAAGCACACCGAGTTCTCTAAACAAAACCAAGCCTCCAGCAACCTGGGAAATCCCCCTTGCTATTGTTTTGATTTTATCCTAGAACTCCAGTAAAGCACTGTAAGAACGGCCAGTTCTTAGTGACATCTTCATTGACATCTTATGTCCAGCCTTACGTCAAACCCGGCACCTTTCAGGTATAAATATACCAACGTTGCCTTAAGCAAACACACGGTAGTGAATCTGGAGCAGCTATTTACTTGCCCGTAAGCCCAGCTGATGCGAGAGCCCACGGACGCTGCCCCTCCCTTTTGACGCGCTGAGAAAGACGCTGTCTTTTCTCCTGCCGAGAAAATCCAACTCCGGCGTTTCCAGCCTACCCTTGCGGGTGACTGGGATATCGAGTCTTGAGAGAGAGAGATACCAGACCTCCTGCCTTCTATTACCCAGGTACTGAGCTGACTAAACCCATACAGAGAATTCTTGAGTCAGATTCTTGGCAAAACAAACTTAACTTAAACTGCTACTTACTTACTCCTTCCCACGTATTAGGCCAAGGTCAGGTACACCGGGGTAGGCATAGTTAGAAGCACCAGTTGAGTACGATTAGTCAATGTATATATGTATGTATATATTTTACCTATTTTAAAGTATCATATGGCTAAGAAACCATATCAATGCTTTTACAGTATTATTTTATAATCCTGCTTTTACTGTACGCACTTTACTTTACTCTAAGTATTGCAATTGTAGCAATTCATTTCTCTTGTATGAGGAAGAAGACTGCTCAATAAATAACACCTTTTATTGAAAACGCCCGTCTCTCTTTTCTCTGCATTCTGGTGAAACTAAGTACGCACCTTTGACTAAGTGAAATGGCTGTCTTTTGTTTTCACATGACTCTAGAGATATACTCTTAATCAGGGAGAGCAAAGTTGTCATGTTGTATGGCTGTCAGAAGCTAATCCCTTCTTGTCTATCCAGGGAGGTTAAACTCCTCCTCGCTTATTCGAGAAAGTTTCTAGTGACCTCTGAGCTAGCTGGCAAAAACTTAAGTCTAATATAGTCAGTAGAGACCTAGTTAACCTCAGTCCTACGTCTACACTGCTGAATATATTATTCCAATGCGCAGAGCCTATTGGGACTATAGGAACTACACTACATGGCGCCCAACGTTTGGTAAGGCGATAAATCTAACGCAAGACGTTAGAGTAACTCAGTCGTGCTTTTTCACACAGACCCTTTCTCCCGTAAATACTCCAAAGACGTCTGGAGTGGGTCAAAGGTTAAAAATCCACCGAAACGTAGTAGGAAGAGATGTCTATGTATAGTTTTTGGTTTAGTCAACGTTGAAGGATACAGTGTTCCAAAATATTGTGCACCTAATCTTTGTTTCCTTGAAACTTGATCTGCAACAAAAACCTTTCTGTCAGTAAAATGTCAGACGGTGAAGAAGAAAGGGAGGCAGCTAGAATAGCAGCTCGACTCCTAGAGGATGACAATAGTCTCCTACAGAGTGACCCGGATGCAATACTCATTCCGGTCAACATAAGAAAAACTATAACTCTTAAACTTATAGAAAATGGACTGACATCGAGAGGTGGTACAGTCATATTCGTAATTGAGGCACATGAATATCGGCAGACAGAGGTATTCTATTCATGGATAAACTTTCCAGCAGCAAACGCTGTCACACATGAATTCCACTATTACAAAATAGAGGAACCTCCGGATGAGTACACCCCTTTCGAGGAGGTGGAAATCCCATTAAAATACCAAGAGCACCTGCTCTGGTTTAAAGGCGCCCTAAAACATAATAATCACATCACCAGGCTCGGTCCACTAGGTAGACCAGGAGCAACGTGGCCGGTTCTAGCCAGCTACACACCACATCCAGACATCGAAAAAATGTCAATACCAGAACTTTTAATCCACCTAAAAGTACTAATTAAAATACATAGACAATTAGTCCAATATGTAATGAGGACATCAACAGTCCAACCAGCTATTAACATTCCACAGCTGACCCCTCTGAGGAAAATTGAATTTTGCCCTGTTATGTGTCCCTACGTGTTCCCCAACATGTAATATATATATGCATGATTTCTATGCATGTTCCCTTAATGGTCGATAATAAAGACGCATTTGCAGTTGCGTCCAACGTTAATATGTCAGTTATCCAGTCCCCCGTGAAAGCAACGTGAATTAGGCTTTTAGGCCTATGTTGCCCACGTATTTACATAGTGCACGTTAAATCATCGAGATGCACCCGTTTCTAGGCCTTACAGGGCCCGGATACCAGATTCAGGCCTCAAGCCTCCTGAAACGCTCCGAGAGATGCAGCCCCGCCCGCATCCCTGACCCTTCACTTACTTCCTGCCAAGCAACGCGGTGCCCGGATCGGCCTGGCCTGCCTGCCAAGAATATGTTATGCCTACAGTTATCAGTTCAGCCCCCCGGTTTCACATTCCTAGCTAACGAACAGCACAAACATCTCCATCTACAGTCTAGTCTTTCTGTCTCCATGCAAGCGAATTACTGAATTAATATTCATAGAAGATCCATAGCTCACGCAATACATGAAGAAATATATGCATGCACTAGCCTTTAGTGACAAGTAGCCTTTGCCCTGATGACTTTTAGAATCAAGCACCAGATATGCTATAGGTACAGGTCGTTCTGACATCCCAGACTTTAGTCTCCTCTACTAGTGCTAGGAGTCAGTGCCCCCCAGCTCTCCCCAGTTACATGTCATGACTCGTTTTGCGCGCACCAGTAGGTTAAAGGTTCCAGCTGCCCATGAAGCCCCCTCCATGTATCCACCCACTTATGACACCTCTGTGACGTCTACATCACACACCTCCGTGCACGCCCTATGCACGCCTTCTTTCACGCCCATATGTTCTTATCTTTCGTATGTCACTTGTTACGCCTACTGTATTCAATGCAATTGTACTGTTTTACTATATATATTGAATGATGTTAATGAAATGGGGAGATCGAGGTCGAGTCTGCCCCTTCCTGAACCTTAGCAGGTGATGGAACTCGATGTCCATTGGCTCGAGCCACTTAATTAAAGCCCGTATGACTCAGATACCACGGACTCTGCCTCTTATTTATTGAGCTATCCTTTTCCTTTAAATGCATAGAAAAATAGTACCGGTAATTTATTTATTTACCACAGAATGGCGCCCGACGTGGGGCGAGCCCCTTCCCCACGCGCCGGCGATGTAACGCAGGCCCCCCTGACCCTTCTACAGCCGTGACGGACCCCTACTGTGCACCTGCAGGTTTTCCTGCTTAATCTCCCTCAGGCCCACGGAGGAGACGGAGACTGCGGTCCAGCATCCAGACGAGGCGGTGAGGAATGCGGCGAGTCCCGACCAGAGCCCAAGCCGAGAGAGCAAGGTCCGAGGTATCCTGAGGCCCACCTGTTTCCGAAGCCCGAGGCGCATGCGTAGTGTGTAGCAGTAACCAGACGTCGTAGCAGTCCAGTCCAGTCCAGTCCGAGGCCTTCAGTATTGCTTCCCGGTGAGTACCATTGCTGGGAACGCATCTAGACGGGTTCATTAATTTGTGCCCGGTCCAGACGGGTTTGGGTACACAGATCCGGTCCGACGTGTTCACCTAGGTGGATACGGTATGACGTGTCTCTTTATGAGACCGGTATGTTCTGTACTGTATTAGCAGTGCATCCAGTAATTCTGTTTTCTAGTATAGTCTCTCGAGATTTTCCAGTATTATGTTTTCGATGTATTATGTTTTCGATGTACTAGGTAGTACCTGTTCGAACTGTCTTTAATGTGTTTTGATGTCGTGGTATGAATGATTTGTTTAGCTATTTATTACTGTGTTTTATTGTGTTCAAGTTCAAGTACGTTCAAATATGCCTCTGTTTTCAAAGTTACGTCAGATAGGAACTAGAAAAGCATTACTCGAAGAATCAGTTCCTGTCCCACCTAGGGACAGTCCCGGACATTTCATGTATCATAAACATGGCTTAGATGCCATACTGTACTTAGACTTATGGGTAGACTATACCAAAAATCTGGAAGAGAAATATAGATGGCCTGTTTCAGGAACTTGGGATGCCGAGTGCATCATGAGAGTAGAGGAAGCATTATGGAAAAAGAAAGCCAGACAATCCCAGAAAGATGCCATAGAATTGTGGCGTAAAGAATCGCATAAAAGAACAGAAAAAGAGTTCAGGAAAGCAGAATTAAGTAGGGAAGCATCAGAAAAAGCCCAAGAAAGGGAACTACTAGAAGAAGGTGAACGAGTTAGAGCAGAACAGTCAAACAGACAAAGAAATGCCCTTATTAAAGGCATGTATCCCCTTCTCGCCGAGGGCCTGCCTAAGGCGACCCCGGAAGCACCCTGTAATTTACCGCCACCATTGGTCCCGACTAAGCTACGTCATAAACCGACCGCAGCTGAAATTTTCCTTTCTTCCTATTTAGACGACACTGTCCCAGAATATGCTAATCCGAGTCCTCCTCCGCCTGTTCAACCTCATAACCCTGTTAATAACGTAATTACTGTTCCTTCAGCCACTGGTCCTGGAAATCCTTTTAATCCGCCAGTAACCCAGGTCCAACCCACATTACGCTTGCCTACTTTACCAGTCACATTACCACCAGCAACGGCACATCCAGTATTAGTTGCCGATTCTAGTTCAGGAGGAGCAGGGGGAGGTATCCCTATCACCCCGCCTCAAGTAAAACGAATGACGCTGAGAGACGCAGCATTACAGCGCACGCCAAAAGTAGCTACATACGCAGCCCTCAAACAATACCTTACTGATTGTAGATATGATCCAGTGCCAGGCGAAGATCACATGATATTATACTCCGTACGTTTACGACGAGTTGCAAACTTCTTGACTACCATGCCAGAGATGAGGGAACATTTAGACAGAATATATCATTTCATCAGAACAGGAGAAAGACCAGACAGTATTCACGAGGCTATGGCACACAGGAAAGTCGAGACTCAAAATATGATCTTGCAGTTTCTGATAAATTGTTTAATAAGAGAACAAGACCAGCCTGGTAAAGATAAAGACGAGATGAAGGTCCTGACAAGATGGAGTGACAATATAGCAGACGGAAAACACAGTAAACAAGGTTGTATAGAATCCATGTATAGAAAGATTCGTAAGGAAATTCTAGGTATACACGAAAGGGAGAAAGCAGCAAGAGAAACCGAGAAAGAGAATGACACTTCAGACGAAGATGTAGACACAGAGAACCCAGACAGAATAGCGTACGTAGGTAGGACGAGACCTTTTGACAGACACATACGCCTAGAATGTAAGAAAACTTTCCTTCCTCCCGTACCAGAACCGTGTTCTCTTGAGCATTTATTCCAAGCTACCGATAGAGTTCTGAAACTACGAATAGGTTATAGTGAGCTTAGTACCATGCATGAACAGGAACTAGCCCGATCAGCAGTTCAATGGACTAGTAATTCTAGTACATTTTCAGACGAAGTAGTGGCCCAATCGTTTCTGAAACTTTCCCCAGACCAACAGCGACTGGTGGGTATGTACATGATCCAGCACCTCATTATACTGTACGAAAGTCAGCATTCTGATCCAGGTCCCCTATATACTGTATTGGACGAGTTACTCCTAAACCGATGGAAAGGTCTAGGTACCGATTTGATTAATGTCATTTTAGAACAACGCCACAAATACAGAATGTTCCTGACTCCACATTTTGTTCCTGTACCACCCCCAGTAAGAAAGACATTTTACATAGATAGACAGAATCCCTTGCGAGAAGTCCATCCTGTTAAGGGAGCGGGAGGTGAGCTCCAACGAGTATTTGTTTACACCCCTTTAACGAAAATAGAACTACTGGAAATGAAAAAGTTAGAGCCCTGTCACGATAAAGATCCAGCAGGGTTCCACCGTGAATTAAAAGACATGCTCCGTATGGGAGAATACACGTATCCCGATATCATTAAAATGTTAAAAGTCCTGTTGCCTGCGGGCATATATGAAAAACTCAAAGAAAAAGAATGGGAGGTGGGAGAGAAAAAGATTGACTGGGCAGAATTAGAGAACGAAGATAATACACGAGTTCCAGGTACTGGTCTCGGGGACAAAGCCAAAGAATTGCCCGAGCTGTTAATACAAGTCTTGCCAAGATTACTAGCCACGAAAAAGGAAGACTGGGATGCTATCTCAGCCTGTAAACAGAAACAAGACGAAGACACTAGTGATTTTTATTCCAGATTTGAGAAATGTTTCATTATTAATAGCGGCTTGAAAACAAGTAGTGAGTCGTATCCACATCTTTTTGTTACCAAATTAGTAGAGAATTCTTTACCACAAGTTAAGAATCGAGTACTGAAAGTCGAGAGTACCTGGCAAGCTAATACCCCGTCCCAAATGCTACAGATGTTACAGTATCACCAGAACCGAATCAGAGAAGAGCAAGAACATGAAAAGAGACGTATGAAAGACACGAAAATGAAAGTACTAGTTGCACAGTCTGTTCCGGTAGATAGTCAGAAGAGGGGTACGACTCAGACCAGTCATTCTGCAGCTCCCGTTAAAGGGACATGCAATTACTGTAAACAGCCAGGTCACTATATAAACGAATGTGCCGTTCTGAAACACAACATAGCTACTGGTAAGACGAAAGAGAGACCGCGTCCTCCTAGACAGGAACATGTTCCACAAAATACGCAACCACCACAGAACGCACAACAGACAGTCACAGTACCGCAGCCTATAGCTGCCACACAACACGTTACACAACAGATGTACCAGTACGCACAGTCAGATTATCCAGAATATCAGCAGTATTCATGAAACAGCCTAGAGAGGGAGGTTGGCTTGCCTCTCATCGAGGTTCCTGTAGATCAAGAAGGTCCCTATGTACACAGTCAAGTATTAGGGAAAGACAGAAAATTTCTGATTGATACAGGGGCAAGTAGGACTACCATCAGTCATGACGAGGTTCCAGGGGCCCCTCTCTCAGGCTCAAGAAATGTTTCCCTGGGATTTTCAGGAAAGCCTATTGTTAACGAAATATCGAAACCAGTTTCCCTAGAAGTTGGTCCATTGTCCCGAACTACAGACTTGTTACTTACGAAATCATGTCCTGAAAACTTACTTGGTATTAAAACATTGAAAGAATTAGGTGCAGTAATATGTTGTTCTCCGGAAGGAGTGAGATTGTTTTTACGTGATTTTAAAGGACATTATGTGTTAAGAGATTTTGATCCAAGATTATTGAATGTACCACAGCATTTATGGGCGCAAGGTCCAACTGATGTAGGTTGTATGCACATTACACCATACCGTGTCACTCTGAAACAAGGAGTTGTACTACCACGAATCCGACAATACAAATTGCCACCTGAGGCTGTAGCAGCCTTATCGAAAATTATTGACGAGCTCATCGCTCAAGGAGTGGTTGTAGAAACTGACTCCAATGTATGTAATTCTCCTATCATTCCGATTCTTAAACGTACTGACCCAAATGCACCTCCAGTTTATCGACTAGTGGTTGACCTTCGAGAACTTAATAAATGTATCATACCCCAGTACCCAGTGGTTCCAGATATCTCTTCCCTATTGACTGCTATTGATTCCGAAGCAGCGTTCTTTACTGTCATCGATCTCAAGAACGCCTTCTTTAGTGTCCCCATCCATCCGGACAGCTAGTTCCTTTTCGGATTCTGTTTAAATGGAAGAAGCTATAAATTCACACGTGCACCTCAAGGTTTCACAGAAAGTCCTAGTATTTACAGTCAAGCACTTAAACCACAACTAGACAGTATTCACATGCCAACTGACACTGCCCTGCTCCAGTATGTTGATGATCTATTAATTACAGCCCGTACAGAACGTGACTGCGAACGTGCGTCACTGACCGTCTTGTATTTCCTGGCAGAAATGGGGCACAAGGTGTCCCCTTCCAAACTGCAATTCTGTGTCCAGCAAGTGGTATACCTTGGACACTTGCTGTCCAAGAGGGGTAGACAGTTGACACCTGACCGTATCCAGTTAATAGCACATCTTCCACAGCCCAAGACACAGAAGGAGGTACGAGCTTTTATCGGCCTCACTTCTTACTGCAGACAATGGATCCCTCAGTACGCATATCTAGCCAAGCCACTGATACAGTTAACAACGCAGGAGGCAGCCACATCGACTGTCCTCCCTTGGACCCAGGAACATACACTTGTTTTCGAAGAATTAAAGAAAGCTTTATGTCAAGCACCTGTTTTAGCGACACCAAACTACCGTAAACCTTTTACGCTTTTTGTCACTGAACGTGATGGTACAGCATTATCTGTTCTTACACAAGATCAAGCAGGACAACACAAGCCTTGTGCTTATTTTTCTAGCACATTGGATCCAGTAGCCCAAGCTTTGCCTGCGTGCCTCAAATCAGTTGCCGCCACAGCTTTAGCTATCAGACAAAGTGATTCCATAGTGTTAGGACACTCCCTGACAGTACAAGTTCCACACTCCGTGGAAGTTCTTTTAAACCGAACACAGACTCAGCACTTGACAATTGCACGATTGACAGGATATGAACTGACACTGTTTCAGCCACACATAGAGATCAGACGCTGCAACATATTAAATCCTGCTACACTGTTACCCTCGATTACGTTAAATCCTACAATACATGACTGTGTGGAAGTTATTAACACCATGACAAAGCCAAGACAAGACTTGACGGACATTGCATTACCTGACCCAGACCTGACACTTTACGTGGACGGTTCATGTATGAGAACAAGTACAGGAGAGTTAGTTGCAGCATATGCAGTGACTACTGAAACTGAAGTTATAGAAACACACCGTATTGACACTCTGTCTGCCCAAGCAGCAGAGCTCATCGCTCTGACCCAAGCCTGCATACGAGCCAAGAACCTGAAAGTAAACATATATACAGATTCACGTTATGCATTCGGAGTCGTACACGACTTTGGAGTCCTCTGGCAAGAAAGAGGTTTCATGACCTCTCATGGAGCCAAGATTCAGCATGGCCCCCTCATTCAAGCTCTGTTAGAAGCAATACATTTCCCTACAGCTATAGCAATCATGAAGTGCAAAGCACATACGAGAGTCACTGACGCCATTTCCCAGGGTAACGATCTGGCAGATCGAACAGCCAAGCTTACAGCTCAGACTCCAGACATTCCAGTTAACACGACAAAAACAGACGTTCCAGTTCTGACAACTTGTATGACAGTTAAGGATCCTACACAAGATGTATTAGACATACAGACACATGCTCAAGAAATGGTCTGAACAAGGAGGGGTCCAGACAGATCAGGGATGGTTGACGAAGGGAAAAGCCACATGTTTTCTCCCCGACTCTATGGTTCAAGTCATTATTAATACAGCACATAGTCCAGCACACTTAGGAGAAAAAGCCATGTTAGATAGCATTCAGAACCTCTGGTTTAACAAGCATTTACGAGCAGCAGCGAAGCAGAAAGTGCGTACCTGCATGATCTGTTGTCAGTTTAATCCAGGTAAAGGTGTTCCCGTGGAACAAGGTGGATTTCATCCTCCTGACCATCCTTTTGAAGTCCTCCAGATGGATTATATCCAGATGGATCGATGTCGAGGATTCAAGTATGTCCTCGTAGTTGTATGCGCTCTGTCCAGATGGACAGAAGCATATCCAGTCCCAGATTATACTGCCGCGACCACTGCCAAGCAGTTGGTTCGTGAGTTTTTCCCTCGCTATGGTTTACCTCGGGTCGTGTATTCAGATAATGGACAGCCATTCTCGTCCGAACTCATGAAACAGGTATCACTTCTGTTAGGGTACCAGTGGAAATTCCACTGCGTACGACACCCCGAGGCAGCTGGCCTCGTCGAGCGACATAATCAAACTCTGAAAACACGATTAGCGAAGGTCTGTGCAGAAAAAGGTGTAGATTGGATGGTAGCCCTGCCGGTTGCCCTCTTCTATATGCGAATGGTCGCTCACTCCAGATCTGGTTTGTCACCTTTCGAAGTAGTGTTTGGTCGTCCCCCAAACATGTGGGGTACACCAATGCCACGTAAAATCACCGATGTTGACAGTAATATGCTGACAGATTACCTAGCTTCCTTGATGTCTGCACTACTCTCTTGTCGTTCACAGGTCGCAGCTGCCTTTCCAGACAACACCCAGGTGAAACCGCACGAGGTCGTTCCTGGTGATCTTGTTCTGGTTCGAAATTTTGATCGTTCAAGCCCTCTGGAGCCCCGCTGGAAGGAGCCAAAACTCGTTCTGATGACCACAAGGACCGCCGTAAAGCTAGAAGGAAGAAAAGGCTGGCTCCATTCCAGTCACATCAAGCGTTTCCATGGACTGTGTCCAAAGACTTTTTTCAAGGACTGCCCCGATACTGACTCTAAACTTCCCCTGTTAGAGAAAACTCCGCAGCAGGAGTATAAACTTAAGTTGAGGTCTAGTAAGTCAGACAGCGTTTAATTGTTTAAGTCCCTCTCGGGTGAAGCGGTTAGACAGGTTCCTGACATGTATAAGATAGACCCACATAGTGAGAGAGATAGACGAAACTCCAAGAAAACGAAATACTGTAAAACTCTCCGAAGCAGATGCGTCGTTACGTTATTGTTTATGTTATTTCTGAGTCTTACGATCACATGTATAAGTTATATGCTACATGTATTTTTTTCCTCCTCTTGGTTCACATGTACATTTATCCTCTAATGTTACAGTGGAGCACACATTTAGTGAACTACCCCCTCACGAGTTATCCTATATTCGTATGTTACACTATTCACACCAGACCAGCAATGCCACTAATTGCTGGGTGTGTGGTCGACTCCCCCCTTACCAGACCGTGAAGGGAGTTCTGCCACTCTTTCCCTATCCGTTTTCACACAATGGTTCGTGTGGAGCATGGTTTACATTGGCGTCATCTTTAGACGATAAATCCCTTCTGAATAGAACATGTTTCCCAGACAAGGAAGATCTTTCCCATAGGACAGGGTTGGATCTCGAAAATGAAGTATATGATCTAGGTAATTTTTCCTCCAACCTCATGGTTTTGAATGTTCAGTCCGAGACTACTCCAGACTTGCCTTCTATAACAGTTCTACCAGTGAAAGGCGAATTATGTGTCAGAAAGAATGGTTCAGTACATCTAGGACACAGTGATTGTACTACTGTGGTCGAGTACAGTGACAGTGGGAAGTCTACTTTCAAAGCCTCACGTCATTCCTATTTTATATGTGGTCAGACCGCTTATGTACGTTTGCCCCTAGATTGGGATGGAACATGTTACATTGCCTTCCTACTGCCACCAGTTTTTCTAGCCCCATCCGATTATCACCGAAATACACATCTAGTACACGTCAGACATAGAAGGGAGATCGAGTCCCCAATTGTCGATCGGACTGAAACTGCATTAGAACAGTATACAGATTTCAGTAAAGGTTTCTTTTTCTTCATAGGTCCTATCCAGAATAGTGAATTAATACGCAGGTTAACCAGAACCCTTGAAGCAGTAGTGAATGAGACTACTTCTGCCCTATGTAAGGGGCGAGCAAATGATGCTGTATGAACAGATAGATGGTCTTATGAATATTGATGTTTCCTGAGGGAAACGTAGGGAACAAGGAGGGAATGAGGAAAATTGAATTTTGCCCTGTTATGTGTCCCTACGTGTTCCCCAACATGTAATATATATATGCATGATTTCTATGCATGTTCCCTTAATGGTCGATAATAAAGACGCATTTGCAGTTGCGTCCAACGTTAATATGTCAGTTATCCAGTCCCCCGTGAAAGCAACGTGAATTAGGCTTTTAGGCCTATGTTGCCCACGTATTTACATAGTGCACGTTAAATCATCGAGATGCACCCGTTTCTAGGCCTTACAGGGCCCGGATACCAGATTCAGGCCTCAAGCCTCCTGAAACGCTCCGAGAGATGCAGCCCCGCCCGCATCCCTGACCCTTCACTTACTTCCTGCCAAGCAACGCGGTGCCCGGCTCGGCCTGGCCTGCCTACCAAGAATATGTTATGCCTACAGTTATCAGTTCAGCCCCCCGGTTTCACATTCCTAGCTAACGAACAGCACAAACATCTCCATCTACAGTCTAGTCTTTCTGTCTCCATGCAAGCGAATTACTGAATTAATATTCATAGAAGATCCATAGCTCACGCAATACATGAAGAAATATATGCATGCACTAGCCTTTAGTGACAAGTAGCCTTTGCCCTGATGACTTTTAGAATCAAGCAACATGTTCTCCAAACACAAGATACCAGATATGCTATAGGTACAGGTCGTTCTGACATCCCAGACTTTAGTCTCCTCTACTAGTGCTAGGAGTCAGTGCCCCCAGCTCTCCCCAGTTACATGTCATGACTCGTTTTGCGCGCACCAGTAGGTTAAAGGTTCCAGCTGCCCATGAAGCCCCCTCCATGTATCCACCCACTTATGACACCTCTGTGACGTCTACATCACACACCTCCGTGCACGCCCTATGCACGCCTTCTTTCACGCCCATATGTTCTTATCTTTCGTATGTCACTTGTTACGCCTACTGTATTCAATGCAATTGTACTGTTTTACTATATATATTGAATGATGTTAATGAAATGGGGAGATCGAGGTCGAGTCTGCCCCTTCCTGAACCTTAGCAGGTGATGGAACCCGATGTCCATTGGCTCGAGCCACTTAATTAAAGCCCGTATGACTCAGATACCACGGACTCTGCCTCTTATTTATTGAGCTATCCTTTTCCTTTAAATGCATAGAAAAATAGTACCGGTAATTTATTTATTTACCACACCTCATCAGGGGAACACAAATAAAATCACACCACAGAACATACAGTCATGTCTAGGTAAAGTACCCATAAAACGGGAACAAATTCCATTCTGGTTAGCACACAAAAGCACTCAAATTGAGGCAGTATTTCCGGATACTACCCCTACTGAAAAACACAGAATTCTGACTATCTGTCTTCCAATGGGGATCGCACCACATGTGGAGGACTGTGACACTTGGGGCACAGTCTTTGCTTCCATTTACACAAAAACACATGGTGTTCCGTCCATGGCGGTTATACCAGATGTGCTAAGACAGATTCAAAATGAATACGGTCCAGAACCTGCTTTAACTCTGGGTATGAAATTACTGAAAGACTTCAAGCAGGTCTCATCTTTATTATTATCCAACATAAAAGGAGAAGCAGCATCTGTGGCGATCCGCCAGAAATTGAAAGAAACAGATATAGCAGAACAACCATTTGAACTTGCCAGAATCATAGAAAAATCCTATGAAGAACTAGGAAGAGATAGTTTAAGTGGGAAACCACTAAAACCCCAACTAACTGAAAATCCTGAAAAGATATTTATTAAAAATAATCTAAACACTCCAAAAAAGAGCTGGGATGGAAATAAACAATCCACTCCCAAAGAAAAAAGATTCCAGTCCAGAGGAAGGTCTCCTCGGAGGAGAGAAAGATCTCCGGACCAAGGACACAAGTCTCCCCAGAGGGAGCCCTCTGAGAAAAGATACAACCTTAGAAATAGGGATAATCTAAAGAAACCTGATAGATATCAAGATATTGATACACGTCCCTCTCGATCTTTTCAGACTTCCTCGCAGAAATCGGAAAGAAGAGGATGGTCAGAACAAAGGGAAGAGCACGTCAAGTCCAAAGACAAGGAACCTGCTCATCAAAGTAAAAAATTACAATTTCCAAAAAAGAAGGTAGCCAGCGTTAAAGTAATAAAACATGCCGAGGATCCTGAGGACACAGCTGAAAAACGGAGAGTGGGCTCAGACAATGCTAGACAGCGCAGCAGAAGTGAGCATAGCTCGCAAGATCCTGATGAATCATCTGGAGACAGTGGACACGAATGAATACATTCAGGTGGAAACTGCAGATACCAGAGTTAGCAAACCTCATAAAATATACGAAATAACATTACGTATAGAGGGAGATAAGACTAGGAAAATAAGGGGTCTATTTTGGGATAACCTTTCCAAAGGCTATGACATCCTTTTAGCTGAAAAACACTGGCCACCAGAGTTTGTCAGGGGGTGCCCTTATGGCGAAGAAATGATTATGCCTGCCTTCTCAAATCATATTCCAATTCATAAAAAATATACACTTGCAAGAAAGTGGGCAGTAGCCCAAGCTCCTGCATTATATAAAAATCATGTAGAATGGGATGAGGACTCTCCTCCTCACAAAATCCAGTTAAAATGTCAACCAACTGCACAGAGGCAGTACCCAATTAAGCAAGAAGCTAAAAAACATTTCAGGGAGATCTTAGATCAACTTGAATACCAGGGGGTGATTGAAACATGCACCTCACAAATGAACAATCCTTTGTTTCCTGTCTCCAAACCAGACGATTCATATCGACTAGTTTTGGACTACAGACACCTTAACTCATGTTGCAAAACATTTGCAGTACAAAACTCACACAGTGCAGCACTAATGAATAACATCGTGTGCAAAAAATACAAAACATTAGACATCTCTAATGGATTCTTTTGTCAAAACATAGCACCTGAAAGCAGGTATTTGACCGCTTTCTCAATAATGGGCTCGCAGAAAAAATTCTGTCGACTCCCACAGGGGTTCAAGAACAGCCCAGGATTATTCTCAGCAAGAGTAACAGAGTTACTACAAATGTATGATGATGAGGCATTATCTTATGTCGATGACATCTATCTAACAGATGATGACTTGGATACTCACTTGAAAAGAGTGAACACCATAATACTTGGGTTCGCAGCAGAGGGTTACAAATTCAACTTTAAAAAATCGCGAATTGCCCATCTAACTGTCCTATTTTTAGGATATGAATTATCAAGTGAAGGCAAAAGCCTGGCAGACAATTTCTTAGAGAAATGCGCGGTAATCCAAGCACCAAAAACGCTGAAAAACTTACAATCAATTCTAGGTTTCCTGAATTTCGGAAGAACTTACATTCTAAATTATGCAGAGAGGGTTAAACCTCTCTACGAACTAATAAAACCAGATTTCAAACCAATCAATTGGACTCAAAAACATACAGAAATTTTGAGATCATTGCAAACAGACATGTTAACAAAAACAAAATTGCAAACACGCGATAACACACGCAACCTTGTAATCCGAGTCATCCCAGGAAGATGCGGATTTACGTACCTAACCTCTAATGAGGGAGAAACGGTACCAATAGCATACAAATCACATTTGTACACAAAAGCTGAAATGAAATTTAGTTCAACTGAAAAAATTCTAACCGCGGTTCAGACTGCTGTGGCAAAAGAGAGAGCCCTAGCACAAGGTAAACGAATAATAATCGTTACACCAGTACCGGCTCTAGAAGCGGTAACAAAGGCAAGCATTCCGAATGCTAAAGCACTACATCCGAGATGGATACAATGGGTTAATTCTCTTGCTGCAACAGACGTGGTATACAAATTTGATCCTAATTTGAAAACACAAGAATTTCTACAATATGAATATGAATGTCCTCTGCCAACCAAAATCCTACCTCTTGAACATTACGCTGTATAATATATACAGACGGATAGGCACAACCCGCAGTTGGGGGTAAACAAGCTTACAGTGCTGAGTGCGCGATTGTTAAAGGTCGTTGGCACGAAGGGAAATTTAGACCACTGGTCACTAAAACGCAATCTCTAGGAGATTGTACAGCTCAGCGAGCTGAACTACTAGCATTTAAGATGGCGCTTGAAAATACCGATCGCGAATTCCCCACACTCATAGTGTGCGATTCATATTACTGCGTACAGTCTTATAATGAATACTTGCAGAACTGGGTTCAAAACGGTTTCAAAGACACAAAAGGTGGCACAATCAAGCATAAAACGCTTTGGGAACACGTGATACATACACTGAGTCATCAACGTGATGGCGTTCACGTTGCGGGGAATTCATTGGCTGATGAAGCCGCGAAGGCAGCTGTGCAAACGGCTTCCGTAGCTGCTATCACCCGGTCAAAAACAAAAATAGACAGCGAGATACTGCAAGCTGTCAGTGCTACAGTGAAGAATGAGATAAAATCACTCCCGAAAGGCTTTCCAGTAAAGTACTCATACATAACTGATGCGAATAACGTTCCATTTGCTCGAATCCCTGGAGTGGGGGATAGGGCAATTCCAAACATGGAACATAGGTTAGGACTAATTACAGCGGCACACGAAGGGCTAGCTTCTGCGCATGCGGGTGTTTCCGCAACAGTATCGTTATTAAAACAGAGATACTGGTGGACGCGCATGAGAAAACAAACTAGGAACTATGTTCTAGAATGCTCAATATGCCAAAGGATGAAAGTTTCAACAGTGAAACGACCAGCACAGACGCCCCTTCTAATCTCAGATAAACCATTAGCGTGTATTTACCTGTGTTGTATAGCTCCTATATATCCTTATATCGTGTTAAGTTAGCATAGGTACATTTCGGATTTAAACGCCATTTTTCCTTTCTTGCAACTTCTGCACACGACCCTTATTTGTTGACTTAGCTTTCAACCTAGTGGTTTGCCGTGGTGTATGTGAGAATAATATGTTATTGCTCTGATATCAGTTTTGTTTAATAAACCATGTCTGCACGGAGAGTGCTGAAGTTTCAGGAGCAACACGATATGGAATTGTTATGAGGTCTGATCTCCACGCCTTCATAGTCATAACACAAGTGCAGCCTTTGCCAACTTGGGCTTGAGGCGGGATTGATATTGCTTTGCACGAGAATTGTTAACACACTTGATGCGGTGCACATGCAGAGAGAGCTGGTGTATGCTGATGTGATTCCTTCATGCTAGGACACTAAGGTATGGGCCCGCCCTAAAACAACCCAAAGAGACCTTCTTAGATAATAATATAATATATGTGTTAGGGAGGGTGAGATATAAGTGTTGTTAACTCTTATTCATTACAGCATGTTAACATGCTGTCACCATTCGCTTTTTATGTCTTAGTAACTATGCTGATAATTTTGCTACTGATAATAAGTGTACTTGTATTATCTAAGATACTGCGCCTGAGAAGACGGCATTAGTAAATAAACATTTCAAATGCACATGTGTCTTCTTTACTCCATGTTCTGGTTTGTAATGATAATATAACGAAAGAGTGTTCATGAGTCCCACGTACCCTGAGGTACTGTAAGTTCATGTTCTGGTTTGTCTAAACATTGGGTGTTTGATATGTCCAATGAGACACTGTAGCTAGCTCGGTAAGGGGTGAGTTGGTTGCTAAGGTAAGTTTTGGGACACCCTAATTTGCCGAGGTTCCACTCCTCTGTGCACAGTTCTGTGTGAGTACAGAAACCCTGCAACATGGCGCCCAACGGTTTCGGTGGTCTTATATCATGACACTCGAGTAGTTTATCGTTCATGCCTTAACCCCTTCACTTCCGTTTCCGGAAAACGGGGTGTTGGTGAAACCTACCTATTTCTTGGAATAGGTCTTTATTCAAGCTTGATTCTTACCTAAACGGTTTCTTTGGATTACTACCCAGTTGTGCTACAAAGTATTCTTTGTTTTTTCTTGTTTCCAGTTCTGTAATGGCGGCAGCGGTGGCTATTGCGCAGCATAGTCGCGTAGCGGTACGCAACCATCTTCAGACGTACCAGGTCCCAGTAGATGGGATGGCTGTGATTTTCGTAGTATGTGCAGATCCGGCGTTTCCTTACGAGTTGTTTTACTCTTGGGTTACGTTTCCGGCTGTGGACGCTAATTCTGGTTTGTTCCACTCCTACACCGCCTCAGATGTCCCAGCTGAATATACGCCGTACAGGGCATTGGAAATACCTATTGATCATTGGCAGCATCGAGTTTGGTTTGATGGCGCCCTCCCCCACTCTATGTCCCCTGCGAGGTTAGGTCCACTCTCAATTCCAGGTACTAATTGGCCTGCGTTGGGTGGCTTTACCCCGCACCCGAATCACGGGGCTTGCACCCTGGCTGAAATTCGCAGGCTGCATGTAGTTTCCATTTCCGTGATTCGTGCTTTAGTGCAATACATCGGTCGACATCTTCCTGGTGGTCCCCAGGGGGGTGCGGCCGCTCCCATGGAACGAGGCGGTATGCGTCTCAATCCAGTGATGGTAAATTCGGTTTTTGGTGCGCGTCCTGTTGACAACGATGACTTCCCATTCTGGCTAGCAGAGAAGTTTGATCAACTGGAGGCGGTTTTTCCGAATTCTACTCCTGCTGATAAACATAGAATGTTAACGATTACTCTACCGAAGGATATTACTCCTGAACTTGCTGACTGTGACAGCTGGGGAAAAACATTTGCGGCAGTTTATACAAGGTGTTTCGGCACCCCGTCTATGACTGCCCTGCCTGAAATCGTTAGACGTGTTCAGAATGATCACGGTCCAGAGGCAGCGGTTGAATTGGGTATGCGCCTGTGTGGTTCTTTTGAGATTGTAAGTGATCTCATTCTCTCCAATGTTAAAGGAGATGCAGTTAACTTTCAGGTGTCGAATGCTTTGGCTGCTCTGCCCGATGCCGACAAACCCCGCCAGTTAGCAAAAATTGTGGTGGCCGCTTATAAAACGATTGGCCGCACAAGTAGGGGTCTGAAATATTTTCCAGTGAAGGAGAAAAAACAACCACAGGGACAATCTGCAGTGACAGATGCCCAGCCCAAGTCCAAGAAACAAAATTGGCCTAAAAAACAGACACAGGGGAAGCAGACAACGCAGACTCAGGGTACTTTTCCTGCAATACAAGCTCCTGCGCCACCCGAAAAAGTTTATGATTTGCGCGACCGCGCGATGATTAAATCGCCTGATCGTTTTCAGGGTTCTGATCAACGCTCTCCTCGTTCCTTTCAGGACACATCGGCCCCGAAGACCGGTGGAGGAGGAGGGGGTGGACGTGGACGTGGTGGCCAACAAGGACGTGGCCAGTCCCGCCGGACGGACGGCGCAGTGAAGCAGGAGGATTCTACGCCTAGGCGTCCGCAGTTTGCGAAAAAGAAAGTCGCAGCCTTAACAGCGCATCGATATGCCACAGATAGTGAGAACGCGGCTTCGGAATCTGACGTGGGCTCTGACCTTGCTGGACAGCGCGGCGGAGATAACCATAGTCAGAGAGGCGCTGCGTCCACTACTGAGGGTGACAGCGACTGATGTCTACGTTGTGATAGAAACAGCGGATACGAGACTTGCTCCCCCTGAAAGACTATATGAAATTGTCCTGTTGATTGAAGGTGACATACAGCGTACCGTTAAAGGTGTATTTTGGGAGAATCTGTCTTCTACATATGATATTTTACTTTCGGAGGCTGACTGGCCCCCACCTTTTGTGCTCGCGGCGCCGCGAGGGGAGGAGGTAATCCTACCCAGTTTCGCGAACACTGTCTCGAAAGAGCATGCGCAGCATTTTGCAGAAGAGTGGGCTCGGGCTCTCGCGCCGGCTCTGTACCGTAACCAATGTGGTTGGGATAAATTGTCGCCTTGCCACGAAATTCCGTTGCGGTCTCAGCCGCAGCCTCAACCTCAATATCCCATTCGGCGTGAAGCAAAATCTTCCGTCGCGGAAATCCTTGAACAATTGGAATATCAGGGAGTTATTGAAACGTGTGTGTCACCGATGAATAATCCCCTTTTTACTGTGAATAAACCTGACGGATCATATCGTTTGGTTTTGGATTACCGGCATTTAAACTCGCATTGCCGTAACTGTGCAGTACAGAATACCCACGGCTCTGCCCTAGTGGATAGTCTCGTGCGTAAGCGTTTCAAGACAACGCTTGACATATCCAATGGTTTTTATGCCCACAGATTGGACAGCTTTAGCTCCCAATGGACCAGTTTTACAAGCGCTGGAGTCCAAAAGCAATTCCGGCGTCTTCCAATGGGCTACAAGAATAGTCCTGGTGTATTTACCGCTCGAATTGTCTCTATTCTGGAGGCACTCGACCCTGATGCTTTTTCGTATGTGGATGACATATATCTCACAGACGACGATATTTGGGAGCATCTGTGTCGAGTAAATTCTCTTGTTTGCAACTTCGCAGACATGGGTTACAAATTCAACTTTGCAAAATCGCACATTGCTGAACACACAGTGTTGTTTTTGGGCTATGAGCTCAACAATGAAGGTAGAGGTTTGGCTCCTCACTTCTTGGAGAAGTGCGCACATTTGCGCGCACCAACAACTCTGAAAAAATTACAATCCTTACTGGGCTTTTTGAATTTCGGCAGAACTTACATTCCGGAATATGCCCAGCGTATCAAGCCTTTGTATGCTTTGATACAACCAACTTTCTCAAAATCTTGCTGGCTGCCTGAGCATTCAGCCATTTTGCAATCCTTGCAGGCTGATCTGCTCGCTTCTAAATATTTACTGACTCGTGATAACCACACCAACCTGGTCATAAGAATAATTCCTGGGACGGTGGGTTTCACTTACCTCACTTTTAATGAAGGTGACACAGTACCTATTGCTTACAAGTCACACTTGTACACCTCGGCTGAGATGCGGTTTCCCACCATAGAAAAGGTTTTAACTGCTGTACAGATGGCTATTCTAAAGGAACGTGCTCTGTCACAGGGGAAACGCATGCTAGTGGTAACACCCTGTCCTCATTTGGAGGCAGTCACGAAAGCGAGTGTACCAAATTCAAAAGCTTTGCACCCTCGGTGGATTCAGTGGGCTGCGTCATTGTCATCCTCGGATGTCATGTTTATTTTTGACGCTTCCTTACGGTCGCAGGAGTACTTGCAGTATGAATTCGTTCATCCTGCTCCTCTGGCGATGCGACCTTTGGAGGACTTCCATTGCATCATTTACACTGATGGGTCGGCGCAGGTTGCGCATGGCTCTAAACATGCCTACGTTTCCGCTTGCGCCATTGTGGTCGGTGCTATGTTGAATGATGAGTTCATTTCCAGGGAGGTACACACGTTGCCCCTGGGCGATTGCACCGCACAATTAGCAGAGCTTCGTGCTCTCTTACTAGCTTTGGAGTACGCAGATCCAAGTGTTACTACTCTAATTGTAAGTGATTCTTACTACTGTGTCCAGTCTTACAATGAAAACTTGTTCTTTTGGATTCAAAATGATTTTCATGATTCCAAGGGTAGCACAATAAAACATAAAAAGATCTGGGTTCGAGTGGCAGAGCTTAAGGCTGTGTTGCCACTCGTTTATGTGATTCATACTCTCGGTCATCAGCGCGTGGGAGTTCACGCTGTTGGCAACTCGCTTGCTGATGAAGCAGCGAAATCAGCAGTATCTACATACTTAGTTGCAGCAGTTACTAGGTCGAAAACCAAGATTGATAGCGACATCTTGGCAGCGATTGCTGCCTCTGAGAAGGGAAGTAAACATCCTTCGGGATTCCCTTCGAAGTATAAATACCACTTAAGTCCCGAAAAGGTTCCTTTTGTGACAATACCTGATGTTGGGGAACGGCTGATTCCCAACTCTGATCGCAGAACAGACTTGATTACAGCGGCTCATGAAGGTATGGCGTCTGCGCATGCGGGCGTCTCAGCCACTGTAACGCAACTACAACAACGTTTCTGGTGGCGGGGACTGTACAAACAGACGCGTGATTATGTCCTTCTTTGTGACATATGCCAGCAGATTAAACCTTCAACTGCTACGCGTCCGCCTCAGACTCAGTTGTACATTTCTAATAAACCACTAGGCTGTGTTTATTTAGATCACTGCGGTCCATTTTCATCTGATACTGCGTATAAATACATCTTAGTAGCAGTTGACTCATGCACACGCTTTGTGTGGTTATGGCCACATCGCAGCGCTGATTCCCGGACTGTCATCAGAGATTTGCGTATCTTTATAGGGATTTTTGCCTGTGGTACCTTCCATTCGGATCAGGGTCCGGCTTTCGCCTCTAAGGCGTATAAGGATGCCATGACTTCGATGGGGGTCCAAGTCAAGTTTTCGTCACCCTACAGACCCGAGGGTAATAGTGTAGTTGAACGAATGAACCGTGATTTAAAGCAATCTTTGACAGCCCGAGTTATAGGCACTGGCAGAAATTGGCTGGCTCACCTCTATGGCGTGCAGCGTGCTCTTAATAATCTCCCTAGAAGGTCTCTGGGTGGGCGGACCCCATACGAAATGCTCTTTGGCATCAAGATGTTCGTCCCTGACCTTGACGGTCTAGACTCGGTGGTTCGCGCCACTTCCTTTGACGCAGATGAACATTGCAATGTTTTACAGAATCTACAAAAGACGAGAGACACTCTTGCAAAGGAACATTTGCCCTCCACATCGGATGATGCGTTGCAGATCCCGGTAGTTGGCTGGCTACCCCAAGTTGGAGAACTGGTTCGAGAGAAGATCGACAACAAGAAAGAGTTTGGTCCCTCCTATCGCGCTCCGGTCCCAGTGCTTGGAGTGAAGGGCACAAGAACAGTCATTTTACCACCACTTCCAGGTCGTAAGGAAAACAGGTTTATTTCTATTGACAATGTCAAGATACACAGAGTGGCCGATTCTTCTTAGCATGACACCGGCTGTTTCCTGTCCTTCCATTGTGAGAAATTCAATTATGCCCACTGCTTCTAATAATGAACCTGAGGTGGCCATCGAATTACCTGCTGTTTCCACTCCATTATTGAATACTTTACCAGGAACTAACCTTGATGAGACAGACTATACATACCCCACTGATTTATCCATGCCTGACCTGCAAGCTCGTTTAGCCACGGAATCCAGGTTTTCATTTGACTCTGCTTCCCTTGCCTCGAAAAAACCCTCTAAAATTGCATTATATGCTAGCCTGTTTAAAAAACATTTTTTGATACCTCCTTGGATATACATTTGGCTGGTCCTTTTTTCAGTTTACCTTTTTATGTCAATTGGTTTTGTGTTTTATTTTTTTCGGATTATGAATGGACACTATGTCGAGGAGAGAACTTGCATTACTCATTTGAATGGAACTTTGGCCCCACTTTCCTCTTCACATTCTACACACAGATTAAAAAGAGACTTGACTTTGGTTAACATCACAGCGTGGCCTGTTCTGGATGGAATCGCGTGGGATGCAGTTCGTTTTCAGATTCATGGTCCAACGGAAGTCGTTAATGTCCCTAATGTACTAAGAGTTAATATGGGGGATGTGGTGAAACAAAACATTCGTTCTGATGATTGGGATGTTAATGCTGTGGAAAGTTTGTTTTCTGATTTGAAATATTATGCTGCTTTTGATGCTGAGGATTTATATTTAGAATCTGCTAATTATGGTGAATTGTTCTGTTACCAACATTATGGCAATCACTTCTTACACAAGACATCTTCCCGAAGGGATGCGGTTAATTTTACTCAGTGGGAACATTGCCCAGCACCAACACAAGGGAGTTCAGACACGTTTCTTAAAAAGTATACTTATTTCACTGACTTTAATCAGTCCAATCCGGAGTCCTTTTATTTTAAATTTCACAAACAGCCACTGTCCAAGGTTCGACTTACAAATACAAAATTGTTATATTCAAAGGCCTTCCTGGATCAATTAGTTACTGGAGGGTATGAGTTATGGAAGGATACCATAGACCTTAAATCAGTTTGGGGCTCAAGGGCCTGGCAGGTACAAGGCACTGAGGCTTTGCACCGTGCATGTCTCATCCCAAATCATATGTGGTTTTTAAATGAAACCATTTCCCAGACCACGTGCTTTGGATTGGCTACATCTAAAAGGTTAAACACCCCGTCTTTCCCGGAGTTGGAGGAATATGAGAATTGGAGTAATTTTACTAAATTGTCCATTAGAGATATACAGGCTCTGCTTCTGAATTCCTCCTTTAACATTTCCAGTATGACTCCCAAGGGTTGGCTGCTTTGGCACCGTAGTGCTGATTCTTGTCAAAAAAGATTTTTAAATATAACTGACGGGTTTAAGACTGTTAGATCTGATCCCCGTTTTGATTTGAGTCATACTGTCACCTCTTACTCTGTTGGCAAGTTGTGTCAAGCTTGGCTGAAACATTCAACTTTACCTGCGGTTAAGTATCACCTTTCCAAACTGAATGCAGACGTGGATTTGAATGATTTCATTAAGGGCCCAGCTAGTGGCAGGTCGAAAAGGTGGTTATATGGTGTTTACAATGAAATTTGGAAACTCTCACAGATTGAGGCTGCTTCACGCCTTAGGGCTATTGATCAGGCAAATCTTGAGAAAGTGCTTGCAGTGGTTGACAATAGCATTAACGTGCTTTCCTCTAGAATTTACACATTAGATAATATTGTGTCGTCTGTTGTTGATATTGTGCATGATGAAGTGTCTGTATTATACCATGGTCAAAATCAATTACGTTCAATCATGCAGTTTGCATGGACACTACAGACTCTAAAAATGGGTAAAGTTCCCTGGGGATACATGAACGTTTCCTCTTTATTTGCACCATTTAATTTGACAGACAAACAACGCTTGCTTTCAATGCGTGATGCTTCCTTTTCTATGCTCCATATTGAAAGATTGGAATCTTTACCTTTTTCTGTGGCAGAGACCACTGCTGCTACGTGGCTTATCCACGGTTTAATAACGCTGCCTTTTGCTTTATATAAGTTTTCAAATTGTATGAAATATGTGCCAATAGGTCGTTTTGAACCCTTAGGTAGCGGTTTTCTTCATGAGGTCTGGTCACTCCCATACACATACAGATGTTTCAAGGATGAACAAGAGGTTTATCTAACAGGGGATGAGTGTACTGAGACGCCAGATCATTCTTTAATGTGCAGACACATACAGTTACACGGTTCATGTAACAAGGACCGACCGAATATGGCTTGCGTTTTACAGGGCACGCCAGTTCCTGCTATCATCCCCACGTTTAAATTGTTAGAGAATGGTAGTTATTTAATGCTCAATAATGAAAACTGTTGTGGTTTAATTAAAGGTATAGCTTTCATAGTAACGGTTAGTGAGCGAGTTACTTGCTGCAGAAATGTTCTTTATCCTCCCACACGTGAACATAGGGAGTCTTCCATTTGGCCACAGATACCGACCTTGGGAGCAGAATTCAGCGGCATGGCTAGAATAAGAGCTCTATTGTCCCAGAAAGAGGTGGCCTTGAGCTCGGCCCGTGAAACTTTCGTGCTTCACATTGCTAACACCCGCACGGAGGTTCAGGCTCTTTTAAACACTGATTTGCCCTTGCATTTCGGAGCCATGGTCCGTTCTATCTTTAACGCATCCTCCACAACGGGCCTAGCACATTTTTTTAAAGTTGTTAGCGGTGGTCTCGTGACTTCCTTTGAGAAGATTTTTGGAGTCATCCCTGCTTTCTTCCATTCTATTTTTTCATCCTTGTTTGGAGGGTTCCCGTTTTTGCTTGCATTAGCGGCTGGCGCATTGGTGGTTTTCTGCCTTTTTAAATATGGATGCCCTTCCTGTGCAAGACCACGCACAGTTACTACTGACGCGGTTTCGCAACCGCATGCTTGATTATTATGGCACACTGCCGTTGGCGACTCTAAGCACGGCGTTTGGATTATCTTTTCGGTTCTCCTATTTCACCTGTGTCCAGCCTGTATTTCACTGCCTGACCTGTGATTTCCTTTGGGCCATTGATTTGTGTCTCTGCGGACCAATATCTTCTGACGTCGATTTTGATCAACTGATGAGTCCTATCATTGCTCACGAGTTGGTTTGTTCTGACGAAAGGATTATGGCCTTGGTGGTGGCACATGGACTAATGGGTCCCTGGGATGTGTTGTCGGCAGCGCAAGATTTCTTGGAACGGAGTTTTCTTGACAACCCACCGAGCTGTCCTCTGATGGTTATAGAGGATGCGGTGCTGGAAGATCACGTATGTTCCTTTCATCTTTTAAATTGGATGGCTGAACTGTTTTCGGATGAGGACAATGACTTCCTCCTGGAGGCTGTTGCAGCTTACTTTTCATATACAGTCTTATCATAGACACTGCCTCCAATTGACATGCTGATTGATAGCATTTCCTTGATTTTATTGACTTTTGGTCAAGACATTTTATTTTTTGCTTGCCTATTGGCTTGAGCCACATTATATTTGTGGGCTATTTTTTGGCATTAATTTTTATAATTGAATTTTTATTCATGCTCGTTTATACATGGATTCTGCTCTCATGTGATGGCACTTCTGTTACCTTATTTAGTCCGTTCTCGGATCATGGGGGGGTGTTGTATAGCTCCTATATATCCTTATATCGTGTTAAGTTAGCATAGGTACATTTCGGATTTAAACGCCATTTTTCCTTTCTTGCAACTTCTGCACACGACCCTTATTTGTTGACTTAGCTTTCAACCTAGTGGTTTGCCGTGGTGTATGTGAGAATAATATGTTATTGCTCTGATATCAGTTTTGTTTAATAAACCATGTCTGCACGGAGAGTGCTGAAGTTTCAGGAGCAACACGATATGGAATTGTTATGAGGTCTGATCTCCACGCCTTCATAGTCATAACACAAGTGCAGCCTTTGCCAACTTGGGCTTGAGGCGGGATTGATATTGCTTTGCACGAGAATTGTTAACACACTTGATGCGGTGCACATGCAGAGAGAGCTGGTGTATGCTGATGTGATTCCTTCATGCTAGGACACTAAGGTATGGGCCCGCCCTAAAACAACCCAAAGAGACCTTCTTAGATAATAATATAATATATGTGTTAGGGAGGGTGAGATATAAGTGTTGTTAACTCTTATTCATTACAGCATGTTAACATGCTGTCACCATTCGCTTTTTATGTCTTAGTAACTATGCTGATAATTTTGCTACTGATAATAAGTGTACTTGTATTATCTAAGATACTGCGCCTGAGAAGACGGCATTAGTAAATAAACATTTCAAATGCACATGTGTCTTCTTTACTCCATGTTCTGGTTTGTAATGATAATATAACGAAAGAGTGTTCATGAGTCCCACGTACCCTGAGGTACTGTAAGTTCATGTTCTGGTTTGTCTAAACATTGGGTGTTTGATATGTCCAATGAGACACTGTAGCTAGCTCGGTAAGGGGTGAGTTGGTTGCTAAGGTAAGTTTTGGGACACCCTAATTTGCCGAGGTTCCACTCCTCTGTGCACAGTTCTGTGTGAGTACAGAAACCCTGCAACACCTGGACCACTGTGGTCCCTTACAAAGGGAGGGTAACTATAAATATATCATGGTCGCAGTGGATTCATGCACGAGATTCATTTGGATGTGGCCCCAGCGCTTGGCTGACGCCAGAACTGTTATAAAAGATTTGCGAGTCTATATCGGCACATACGCAATTGGCATGCTACATTCTGACCAGGGTCCCGCTTTTAGCTCTCGAGCTTATAAAGAGGCCATGACCAGCATGGGCATTGCATTGCGGTATTCTTGTCCCTTCCATCCTGAGGGAAACGGGATTGTGGAAAGAAAAAACCGAGACATAAAGCAATCTATAACGGCAAAGGTATTAGGTTCGGGGGATGGGTGGGTCCAACATTTAACAAGTGTCCAACGTAGTCTTAACAATCTGCCAAGAAATTCTCTAAAAGGTTTCAGTCCGTACGAACTATTGTTCGGGACTAGAATGCATATCCAGGACCTTGATAGTCAGACTTCAGTGGTAGAAGAAAAATATCAAAGATCGTTTGGCTATTTTACAGGACTTAAATGAAACAAGAAAATACCAGAGCAACATAAAGTTAAAACAGCAGCCAACAGCCACTGAAGAGAAACCACCTGTCCCAGCAAGGCCTGTCTGGATTCCAAAGATTGGGGATCTGGTCAGAGAGAAAATCGCGGTGAAGAAGGAATTTGGGCCTTCTTACAGAAAAGCAGTACCTGTCTTAGCTGTCAACGGAACAAGATCAGTAGTACTACCGCCCCTTGCTGGTAAAAAGGAGAACCGAGTTGTATCCATCGACCTGGTTAAACCACAATCATGTGGCCAATAATAAGTAGTAGGCCAAGTGGACTCCCAAGAAATAGCAGAACACCAACGTTTGCTACAATACAAGAGGTTCAAACTGAGAGACTAATCACATTTGATAAACCTACAGTGAATCAACAAGGACTATGCAACAAAGCCATGGAACTTATGCCTCTTAAAACCCAAATTGCAACAGTTCGTCAAGAAACACCTGTCTACAACGATGTAGCCTCAGACTATGCTAATGAAACAAAGAAAATTCCAAAAGCAAATAAAAATCCGGAAGCAATTCCAACAATTGACAGAACTGCATCTGGCTACTTCTTCAACTTCGATGACTTTTCTGAGGATCCAAGCAAACCTGAAGAACAGCCATCTACAAAGACTTTTAAAGACAAAGCAAAAGAACTCTTTCATCAACTCAAAGAAACCTATCTGATTTCTCCATGGATTGAATTTTGGTTTGTACTAGGTGTATTTTTCCTCCTGCTTTGGCTCATCATGGTACTGTGCTTGGGACATTTCATTGAGGGAAAATATAGTACAATGGACACAGCAAGTCAGAACATCAACTTGGTCCTAAAGCCACACAAGTCATCCCACATCGAGAAAAGAGAAGTAACATCAGTAAATTTCACAGCAAATCCAATACCCGGTGGGGTAGCTTGGGACAAAACAGATTACGAAATGTATGGGCCGGTCGAGCTCTTGAAGTATCCACATCAATTCAAGGTTTCATTAAGTGACTTTGTAAAACCGAGCACATTCTCTGATGATTGGGACTTTGAAAGTATTAATGATATGATGTCAGATTTGGTTATGTCAGCAAAATTCACAGAACATGATTATTTACAGGGTTCATCAAATTATGAACAGATGTACTGCTACAATCACTATGCTAACCATTATTTGCATAATTCTGCTCAACCTAGAAATGTTTTTAATTATAATCAATGGGAACATTATGCAACTCCACCAAAAGGCAGTTCAAAAACATTTTATGATAAATTCCCATACTTCTCAGGGTTTAACACAAGTGATGCAGAAACATTTTATTTCAAACTGTTAAATAGGACAGGAATGAAAACCATGCTGACAAACACTAAATTAATCTATTCAGAAACATTTTTTGAAAAAATGAACACATTTGGTTTTGATTTTTGGTAAAACAATATTGAAACAAAAACCATCTGGGGTACCAGAGATTGGCAGGTCCAAGGTATAGAATCATTATTTAGAGCCTGCATGATCCCAGAACAAATTATATTCTTGAATGACACAATTCAACAGACAACCTGTCTTGGCCTAGCCAAAATTAAAGACTTAAACAAACCGTCTATTCCAAAGCCAACACCTGACAGTAATAGCACTACAGATGTTGAGATATACGTATCCCATATTTTTAACCAAAACAGAACACATCCTGATTGGAAAAAATGGTTGATCTGGCCCACAGACACAAATAACTGTCAAGATAGATTCCTGAACAAAATACAGGGGTTCAAATTGACCAGGCCAGACCCTAGATACTCCCAGAGACAACATCCAGGGAGAGTTACAACATACAGTGTAGGAAAACTCTGCCTCGAATGGCTACAGACATCCACACTGGCAGAAATTAAGCAACACTTGACTTTACTTAAAGAAGGTGCTGACTTGCGTGATTTCATAATGGGACCACGCAAACAGCGTCAAAAACGTTTCATAGCGGCCAGTATATATGCAGCATACAACGAAGCTTGGAAAGAAACACAAAGTGAAACAGCAGAAAAAATACGAGAAATTGACCGTATTAATTTGGAAAAATCACTTTCTGTTGTGGACAATGGGTTAATGACTCTGTCTTCCAGAATATATTCACTGGACAGTATTGTATCATCTGCAATTGATATAATAGAACAGGACTTGCTAATGTTACAACACGGTCAGTCCCAATTACGTTCTATTGTACAGCTTGGCTGGACGTTACAAAATCTGCGTTCAGGCTACGTGCCCTGGCGTTTAATCAACACAACGTCATTATTCTCTATCTTTAACCTTACAGATACACAAATCAGCTTGGCACAGAAAGGAGCGGAATATACAATTCTGAGCATTGAAAAACTTGAGAGATTACCATTGACAATGTCAGAACGACCTGTCATTGAATGGATAATACACGGAATCATAACTATTCCAATAACAACTTTCCAATTTAAATACTGCCAAGAGTATATACAAGCAGGCCAGTATGAAAGGTTGGGTAAAGAATACATTAAGTCATCATGGAAATTACCTTACACACACACATGTTATACTGAAAAAGGACAGAATGTATTTCTTAGTGGTGATAATTGTAAAAGGTCACTAAGTGGTATACTTCTGTGTCAGGGTATAAACCTACATGGGGCCTGTGAGGGGACTTCAAATAACCTTTCATGCCACCAGCATGGCACACCTGCAACTCGAATAGAGCCATTTTTTAGACGGCTTTCTAACGGGAGCTACATTCTAATAGTGGACCACAGATGTTGTGGCTTGGTGCCAGGAAAAGCTTATCTAGTAAGCGTTTCTTCCATGGTCACTTGCTGTATGCAAGTATTGAATCCGAACAACACTCCAGACAGGGAGGGAAAAATTTGGCCCATTTTGAATATCTCTTCTATTCGAATTGATACTTTAAGCAGAATGAAGTCTGTCCTTTTGCAGACAACTGTGCCCTTGACGTCATCAAAAGAAACGTATGATCTTCAAGTTGCAAGGACAACGGCAGAGATACATAAACTTTTATCAACAAATTGCCCCTTACATTTCGCGGAAAAGTTAAGCCAAATCTTAAACATGTCCGATACGAATGGTATCCCACATGTATTTAAGACAATTTTTTCGGGACTGTTAACACCCTTCAAAGCAGTCCTGGGCATCTTTCCTAATTTTGTCCATTCGGTCTTTGGCGGCCTTCCACTCCTGTTGGGACTCGTAGCAGGCATTTTATTTTTGATTCTCCTGCTTCGTTATGGCAAGCCATGTCACAGACAAGACTCCAGCAACAATGGAAGAAACGATCCTAGCTATACGCTATCGGGACCGCATAACTAAAGTCCTAGGATTAGCCCGGCTAAGAGATCTAAATATGACCTGGTTTCTTTCATTCAGACCCATCTGGCAGAATTGTATCTTACCTGTGTTAAGATGTATGCTGTGCGGAGAAGAATGCGTGTTAGACGTCTGTCTCACACTACAAACAGAAGTACCATTGGATACAGATACTTTGCTAAGTCCTGTAACGGCTCATACATCGTGTTGTCCCCAGCGATTACCTATCCTGATGACGGCATTTGTGGAAACTTCACCACTGCGATTAAAGGGTAGTGAAGTACAAGAGGAGAGCAGCATCAACCAGGTACGACCTTCTGTGAGCAATGCTGATCAATACATCGATGATAGCAATCATTCTCACGACTGCACAGTTGCGGCATTTTCCAACTTGGTCGAACTTTCACCTGAAGCGGTAAACTGCTTTTTTGAAAGTCTGTCTGAAATGATGTTCTCCCCCGAACAAAAAGAATAACTTTAAAGCAAACAAGCACACAGCGTTCCATGAACTCTGAATTTGGCCTTCAGCTTTGAAAAACAAAAGCTACTGGAAATATTTGGAACTATTTTTTCTTCTTCCCCTGAAAAACGAAATCATTTTTCTTCCCGATTCCAAAATATTTACCTTTTTTTTTGGCACAAGTACTCTGCTTGAAGTAGAACTATTCTTAGAGAACAGAGCTTCTATTTTAGGAACTCTAGAGACAATATATTACCTCAGCCTCTAGCATATTATTTACAAATAACTGTATTTATATGTGATGGAATGGTCTCGCACCTTTTTTCTGTATTAAGAGCCATTTCATGTGTAACTTTCGCAAAATCATTCAGCTGATATATATATGCATCCTTTTTTAATGAATGATTACACTGCTTGAATCGCGTACAGTAGCTATAATCATTTTCATGTATTTCGCATACACCATTTCAAATGCAAAAATGTATTTTGGGGTGGATCGGTATACACGTGCACCTTTAGATATGTTTACTATTGCTTAGTTTTTAGTAATGATGGACATTAATTCGTGGAGTGGGTGTAGGTGTTTATCTAGGAACCTGAATTGATATTTCTATTTTGTGCCCTTGTCCGGTTATAAATCAATAATATCCATACAACGGCATTAAAACCCTATTCATAATTCAGTCATAGCACATGCTGTCACATTAAGCAAGCCTACTCCTCCAGCCCCCTAGAAAGCACACCGAGTTCTCTAAACAAAACCAAGCCTCCAGCAACCTGGGAAATCCCCCTTGCTATTGTTTTGATTTCATCCTAGAACTCCAGTAAAGCACTGTAAGAACGGCCAGTTCTTAGTGACATCTTTATTGACGTCTTATGTCCAGCCTTACGTCAAACCCGGCACCTTTCAGGTATAAATATACCAACGTTGCCTTAAGCAAACACACGGTGGTGAATCTGGAGCAGCTATCTACTTGCCCGTAAGCCCAGCTGATGCGAGAGCCCACGGACGCTGCCCCTCCCTTTTGACGCGCTGAGAAAGACGCTGTCTTTTCTCCTGCCGAGAAAATCCAGCTCCGGCATTTCCAGCCTACCCTTGCGGGTGACTGGGATATCGAGTCCTGAGAGAGAGAGATACCAGACCTCCTGCCTTCTATTACCCAGGTACTGAGCTGACTAAACCCTTACAGAGAATTCTTGAGTCAGATTCTTGGCAAAACAAACTTAACTTAAACTGCTACTTACTTACTCCTTCCCACGTATTAGGCTTAGGTCAGGTACACCGGGGTAGGCATAGTTAGAAGCACCAGTTGAGTACGATTAGTCAATGTATATATGTATGTATATATTTTACCTATTTTAAAGTATCATATGGCTAAGAAACCATATCAATGCTTTTACAGTATTATTTTATAATCCTGCTTTTACCGTACGCACTTTACTTTACTCTAAGTATTGCAATTGTAGCAATTCATTTCTCTTGTATGAGGAAGACGACTGCTCAATAAATAACACCTTTTATTGAAAACGCCCGTCTCTCTTTTCTCTGCATTCTGGTGAAACTAAGTACGCACCTTTGACTGAGTGAAATAGCTGTCTTTTGTTTTCACACGACTCTAGAGATATACTCTTAATCAGGGAGAGCAAAGTTGTCATGTTTTATGGTTGTCAGAAGCTAATCCCTTCTTGTCTATCCTCCTCGCTTATTCGAGAAAGTTTCTCTTGACCTCTGAGCTAGCTGGCAAAAACTTAAGTCTAATATAGTCAGTAGAGACCTAGTTAACCTCAGTCCTACGTCTACACTGCTGAATATATTATTCCAATGCGCATAGCCTATTGGGACTATAGGAACTACACTACATTAGGTCACAAGATTGCTAAGGGAATCAGACAGGTCACAATTGAAAGAATCAAAATGATGCAAGGAATGCAGCCACCTAAAACTCAAATACAGGTGAGAATGTTCTTAGTAATGGTAGGTTATTGCAGACAGTGGATTAGTGGATTTTCATTGATTGCAAAACCATTACAGAGACTGACAAAAGCAGATATCAGAGCCCCTATTGTTCTGACCAAAACAGAGATGGAAGCATTTGAACAGTTGAAAACTAAACTATGTGAAGCACCAGCTTTAAGAATGCCTGATTATGAGAAAGAATTTGAACTGTACTGCAGTGAGCGAGAAGGATGTGCATTGTCAGTGCTGGTTCAGAGACATGGACGACTGAGAAAGCCAATTGCGTATTTCTCAGCTATTTTGGACCCTGTTGCAAAAGCTTTGCCAGGTTATCTGAAGGCAGTAGCAGCAACTAGTGTAAGTCTGGAGCAAAGTGAAGGAATAGTAATGGGATTTCCTGTGAGGGTATATGTACCTCATTCTGTGGTGATTCTCCTCACTAGAGCACATACACAGTACATGACCAACAGTAGAATGACCCGTTCTGAGAAAATAATGTTGGGAGCTGAGAATGTGACAGTTACTAGATGTGTAAATGTTAATCCTTCGACATTGTTACCTGATACCATTGAGGCAGAAGTGAAAGGCGAGCTGGATCACAAATGTTTGGATGTTCTGGAATATTGCACAAAGCCCCGACCAGACATTAGAGATGAGCCTTTATCTGAATCGGATTTTGTTATGTTTGTGGATGGATCATGCCTGAGAACAGAGAGTGGTGTTCTAAGTGCTGGGTATGCTGTTTGTACGGTGGCAGAAGTGTTGGAAGCATCTTGTTTGAAAGGAATTCATTCTGCTCAAGTAGCGGAGTTGATTGCTTTGATACGAGCATGTGAATTGGGAAAAGAGGTGAAAGTAACTATAGTGACTGACAGTCAATATGGTTACGGAGTTGTTCATGATTATGGACAGCTCTGGTCCCAAAGAGGTTTTTTGACCTCTGCAGGAACACCTATTTGTAATGCTGAATTTGTGAAGACACTAATAGATGTGATACAGCTACCTCAGAAGATAGCAGTGGTAAAATGTTCAGCTCACAAGAAGAGTGAAGATTACATTACCCGTGGAAAAAATTATGCAGATGCACTTGCAAAGCATTGTGCTAGAAGTCAAATTTCAATCAATCGAGAAAAGTTAAAAGAACATGTTCCGAGTCCTTTAATGCTAACCACTGTAGTTGAGACTTGGCAGGAAGTGAAACAGATACAGGAAGAGGCAGAAGCAGAAGAAAAAGATATTTGGTTAAAATCAAGATGCAGACAAAGAGAGGCAGATGAAATTTGGGTTTACAAAGATGAATGACCAGTAATGCCCGATAGCATGATCTCAGACATGGCCCGAATGTACCGTGGTCAGGCTCATATTGGAAGAGATGCTATGATTCGTCTTTTCAGACAAACTTGGTATACTCCCAAATTCAGAATGATTGCTGAAAGCCTGTGTCAAAGATGCTTAGTATGCCAGCAATTTAATCCTAACAGGAGAACCGTTGTAAGTTTGGGAACCATAGGACGGGAGGGTGGTCCATTTACAAGGGTTCAGATGGATTTTGTTGAGCTGCCTCCATGCAACAGACTTAGATATATTCTTGTGATAATCTGTTTATTCTCCCGATGGGTGGAAGCTTTCCCCACGTGAAGAAACAATGGGTTGACTGTTGCTAAACTGTTCTTACGAGAGATAATACCACGTTTCGGGTTCCCGGTGATGATTGAGTCAGACCGAGGCCCTCATTTCCAAAATGAACTCATGCAGATGAACTCTGAAGCTCTGGACATTCGCCAGAAGCTGCATTGTGCTTACAGACCTTAGGCTTCAGGAGTAGTAGAACAGGTGAATGGAACAATTAAAAACAGAATTGCAAAAATGTGTCTGGCAACAGGACTTAAGTGGCCCGATGCCTTGCCACTTGTTTTAATGACACTAAGAAGCATACCTGACAGGAAAACTGGACTAAGTCCACATGAGATTTTGATGGGCAGGGTAATGAGACAGGCTTATGTACCAGTTGATAAGTTGTTGACAATTAATGATGACATCATACTGGATTACTGTAAGAATCTATCTGATGTGGTAACTTCTGTGCTCCACCAGGTGGGAACTGAGTCAAATTCCAAAGAGAAAAATCCAGCTCATGATCTAGTCCCTGGAAACTGGGTTCGAGTAAAAGTGCATCGTAGGAGGAATTGCTTGGCACCTCGGTGGTAGAGGCCACGCCAAGTCATTTTGGTCAGTACTACTGCAGTTAAGTGTGCTGGATTGAAAAGGTGGGTTAATGCGAGCCACACCATTCGTGTGACTGAACCTGAATACCCATACGACGGTGAAAGTACAACTGACTCTGATTCTGAAGCTGAACCAGAAAAAACTCCAGATACTGAAGATCGACAGGAACGTCGACATCTGGAAGTATCAGAAGCCAGTTCTGCGTCTGAAGGTGAAGGTGAAAGGGAGGTTGTGGAAATACTAGATTCAGAAGATCAACCTGAAGATCGAGAATTGGTAAAGACAGACACCAGTAAAGACGCAAAAGAAAGTGAAGACAAAGTTGTTGAACAGGAGAAAACTGAAGAGCAATCTGAAAACTCTGAAAGTAGGAACATAAATCCTGAGACTGGGGAAGAGGAAGTAACTCGCGACAAGGATCAGATTTCAAGTACCAGTTACAAAGATGTTCCTAACAGAGTAACAGAAGAGAAAGCTGAGTCTGATGAAGACAAAGATATTGTGAAAATCATAATAAATGGTACAGTTGAAGATACTGAAAGTGAAACTGATGACAGTGCGGACGAAACTCCATTAAGAAAAAGCCCAAGAAAAAGAGCTTGGAGAGTGGAGCATAACATATTAGAGCCAAAGACTAAGAAAGTCTGCAAAGGAGACAACTGGCCTAAAGAAACCGGTGGATTGAGATTCAAAATAGTGAACAAAAAAAAAGAACAAGTGAATGAGATCACTAGCCAGAAGGAAACACTGGGAAAGAAAATAGAGAATATTCAAAGGCCAAAAAGAGTAAGACGTCCAAACCAGAGGTATAAATCTCCTGAGTGGACGTACATCATCCTACCACCAATTGTTGAAGTTAATAGCAGTCAAGAAAACTTGTACAACCCAAAGACGATTGGGAAAAGTGAGTAAAGAAGTCAACATTAGAGAAAAGAGATAAGTGCTGAAAATATATGATATTAAAGTATAAAGTATGTAGTCTTGTGAGACGGATATTGTAAATATAAATGAGGTCGAAGAAAACTTGTTAGAAAAACTTAACTATAGTATATTTTAGAATAGGATTGACACAAGGTCGAAGAAAACTTGTTAGTGACCTGAGTGGTATACAACTTATAGGTGACATAAGGTTGAAGAAACTGTGTTAGAGAAAAATGGCAATAAACAACCACAAGACAAAATGTTCTATTTTTAGAAAATGGTGTAGATGTTGCTCAATATGTATGGGATTGTTGATAATATTATGGGTAATTTTAGCTATTGTTATTCCTTTCCAAGATAATTTAACAAAATTGAAACCAAATGTGAGCTCAAATAAGCCAAGTGAGAAAGAAAAAGTTCATGAGTCCCATGTGTATAAACCAGAGTTGCATCAAGATAGGTCAATTAGTGATTACACGAAAAACACATTTTCAAAGTTGTTACTTGAATATATAAAAACTATGAATGTTGATGATTGTTATGTTTGTGTAAAATTGCCAGCATCAGTGTCAGAAGGGGTGACCTATCACCACCTTCCTCTTACATATGGAGTAACTTGTAGTGTAATTGCAAGTTTGTTTTATCAGACTGGAAAATTGGAATATCATTATTCAAATGTAGATGAAATATTTGCAAAATTAAGAATTGATAGTACATTGAACAAAAGAAAACCTGCAAAAGAGATGGGAGAATATTTTTGGGAATTAGATGAGCTGACACATGAGTATGCTTTTAACAATAATTTGACATGTACATTGAGAGTTGAAGAACGGGCATATTTAAATATGGTTGAGGAAAGAAGGACACTTACAAACGAAATGAGAAAATGAAACATGCGAAATCTAAATACTTTACATTTAATGATGAGAATATTGAGGATAGAAATGTGAATGTAGCAATAAATATAGATGCTCCAATGTTAGGAAAATTCTGTATTAGAAGAGACAATTCAATGTATGATAATTATTTTGTGGGTGCAAGTCAATGTAAAGACACCTATAGAATTATAGGGGGTTGGGGATTTAAAGGAGGAGATGATCCTGTGTTTCCTGGAATTTATTTTATTTGTGGGAATAGAGCTTACTATAGGTTACCAGACCATTGGTACGGGACCTGTTATGTGGGTTTGGTCTTGCCTAAACATTTTCATGTAGATAGAGGTACTAATGGAAAGCATGAAATAGGTAAAGTATTAAGTCTAAAAAAGAGAGAAAGTATGTTAGAAATAATAGGCGATGTATATGAAGCACTGATACCAGCAGTGGGAATTTCGTTTAATGCAAATAAAATCAGAAAATTGTCCACAATAGTTGATTGATTGTCAACAGATACAGCAGGAGGATTCCTGATGGTTAATACGGAAATGGTTGCTATGAGAGCAATGGTGATGCAAAATCGACTTGCCCTTGATATAATTTAAGCAAAAGAGGAAGGAGTCTGTGGGATTTTAAAAGTGCAACATTGTTGTACTTATATCCCAGATAAACGTCAGAATATTGAAAAGTATATTATAAATATTACAGACTTGCCTAAAGAAATTGAACCACTGGAGGTTGAAAGTGTCCTTGAAAATCTGGGTAAAAGTTTCTCAGCAATTAGGCATTGGTTCCAAGAAATAGGTAGTTCAATTATAGGTAAAATACTAATTCCGATAACAATATTAGTGATAATGATTTTTCTGATAAGATTATGCTGCATATATAAAGGGAGGAGTGATTTTAGAAAAGCGATAAAGAAAACAAATCAAGAACAAAAAGCAAGGGAAAGAGAAAAGAATGAAATAGAAATGGAAGAAATAAGAGAGAAGATTTTCAAAGATTCAAAGGAGAAAGATACTAGAGTATAGATGATACTAAACTGAAGAATTCAAAACATGTTCTGCTAAATTTTCCAAAATGTTGAGATGTTTGGTGATAAAATCACCAGATGAGGGAATTGATGGAGCAAGGTGGCAAAACAAAATTTTGTGTACCCCTTGTGAAGTCAATGTTCCATAACATTAATGTCTACTAATGGTGTGTTGTGGTCTATTACATCAACAAATAGTATAAAATGCACACACATGAACACGAGGGTATACTAATTTTGCTTGCATGAAGCAATATAATTAACTAATTTGTGTCGTTATTGTCTTGTGAACTAATGCATAGCTTAAATATAAATAAATGCAATGTGAATGTGCTTATTGTACACGCTATTGTGCTAAAAAGTCGTCGAATATGTAAGTATGAAACACATTTATGTGGCTTATCTGCTAGGTAATAACTAATAGGGAAACATTAGTATGGTGGGAGGAAAACAGAAGGGTTTCAGTACCATAATTAACATGAATTTGTGTTTGTTTCTATGATAGTTCCAAAAATGGCCTCTGCGGCCTATAAAATCCGGTTACTCTGGCTAACTGAGAGCAAGTGCTGGACTGTGCATACGAGCCCAAAGCCTGCCAGCGAGAGTGAGCTGGCTGTACTCGGATAGGAAGTTCAAGGCTGCTTTGCCCTGAAGTTAGGATGATTGCCAAAATATGGACATTCGAGAGTTCTAAACGTGAGAAAACAGGCCAACGTTGCGAGTCAAGGAAGTAACCAGGCCAAAGACTGTTTAAAACAAAGAACTATTATAATTCTGCTGATTCACCGTGAACATGATGTTGTAATGGTGAGGAGATGCTCACCCACCCCAAATTATCCAATCAGAACCCGAATTGGTGATGTTAGATACTTTTTAGATAGATTAAGTTAGGAAATTAGAGTATAAAAACCCCTGATTTTGCTTAGAGGGGGTTGCTCTTTTGATTTCCTCTCGAAGTGCTGCTGCACTGAAGACCGATTCCTGGATGTAAGATACTTTAACTATTTTCCTTGTTTGCTTTGCAGGATTGAGGGATAAGATGGGGGTGTTAGTTAGGGTTGTTAGGAGAGAATGAATTTGGAACTATCTATCTTTTCCTAAGCTTTTAACTGACTTCTAAATAATCGACTGTTTTCTGAGCTCTAAATAAAATGATCATTCTGAAATAAAGATTAAGATTTTACTTAATAAAGAAATAATTAATGCCTAAGTGTCAGACATACTGAAGTTTTGCTTTAATAAAATTGGGAAATGGAATATTAAAAGCTGGTCTTGTGATTTTCCTACGCCTAATTGTCTTTCTAGTAGATCCATTGCCACTATGGTGGTGTGTCTGAATAAAACTCACGTTTGATTAAACCATGGTAAAGCATATAAACTGTAGGTGTAAATAGTAACTGATTAAATAGGTTTAGACACTCCGCCAAATGTTACAGCATTACTCCTTTGTGTTTCACCAAATTCCTTGAAGCCAAGTTTAAGTGAATAGAGTAAATGTGCAGTGTTATGGTCCCTACTGATGAATGAGTGTGTGTTCAGAGGTTTCAGGGAAATGGTAAGTGCTGATTTTAAAATGATTTTTTAAGTTCCGCTGTAGCAGATGGAGGGGAGAGTTGCGACATTGGGCGGGATAGGAAGGCACGGTAAGGCTTGATAAAGCCAGACACAAGGGGAGTGAGAAGGTGCTAGAAGCAGCCAGGGCATGGGAAGCGTTAACAGCGCACCTTAAGCAGCTTGAGGATACCTCAGAAGAAGAGTGCCAAGAGGCTCAGTAGGAGGATGAATCGTAAAGGGAACCTGATACCGCAGTATGTAAGGGGTGGAGGGAAGTAGGAAGAAAGGGAGGAGCGTCCAGATCAAGGGAAGATGAAGGGAGAACTGCGACTTGAATACCTGAGCAGAGAACCCTGGAGCACAGACCTGAGAGGAACAATTGAGTATAGTAACTCAAGAGACGCCTGGGGGTGGAGAAAGGGAAGGGAGAATGCCAGTTAATATAGGGTGGGTACACGCAGCAAAATCCATTTGGAGTACTGTACCATATGCTGAATATTATAATTTTTGAAGAAGTGTAGTCTGCACATAGAGACTGTTGATATTGTGATGGAACAATCATCGAGAGACTATACTCAGCTATATAAGACTCATACAAATGTTTGTATGTATATAATTTATCATATAAACCTAATAAAGTTTGTTTAAAAAAATATATATATCCACAAGGGAAAAACTAAGATCCTGAAGGCTAACACAGCCAGCAGAACTGCTGTCACTCTTGCAAGCAATGCAGTGGAAGAGGTTAAGGCCTTCACCTACCTTTGCAGTGGAATATACAACGTTACCCCGCAGCCCAACACTCCGCAAACCAGTACAACGCAATTTTAACCCCCGCAAATGCCATGTCTCCGCAAGATTTTCTAACGAAGCAAAGTGAACGAAAAATGCATTTAAACATATAAAATTTTCTCCGCAGTTTTTAACAAGGTTTGCTATTGCCACAAAAAATAAAGGCTCAGATAAGCATTTATTTTCAATTTAGTCACTTACTCCCTCCTCTATCCTTACACTATATTTAACCAGCTTTATTAAGTTAGATATATTTTAGTTTGAACTTACCTTTGCGCAGTTCTGTCTTCCTCCTGGACATGCTTGGCACGCTTCGACAACTGTTATAAGAAAAAGAAATGGACTTTTACTTGTTTACAAAAATCGTTTGCATTTTTATTTATTTACAACTTAAAAACGCAACTCCTTGTTAATAAATGTTCCATTTAGTAAAAAAAGTTAGTATTTTTTAATATAAAAACGAAAACAAGTCTAATCAACTCTAGATTAAAATGCTCAATAAAGTAATTTTGAACTTGAAAAGACATTATTGCCATTATTTTAAACCTTACTGTTTCCCTCTCTAACTCCCAAAATTAGTAAATCAAAAGAAATGCAAACTTACCTTTCCGCAGATCTCTCCTGCATCCGTCCCGTTTAACTTGCTCTGTAAAGTAAAAATAAAAAATGGTTTACCACTTTCGTCAATAAGAGTAATAAAGATAAAAAAGAGACTAATTCATGCGTTCAATAGCCTACGCATACCTTCAAACTCTGTTCATCGTGAGTAATAATCTTCAGCCACTCTTGTGCAACCTTTGAGCATCACGCCGTCCAGTGCGTCCGTGGAAGTGAGGATCTTCAATAAATTTCTGCAAGTATAGGGACTTGAATTTTACCCGACTACTAAGTCAAGAATGTATCTATTAAGGCGGTGTCACATCCCAAACACCCCCTGAAGCTATGCCTCTGTTAACAGTCAGTCATCCCTGTGATGAGAGGGGCGACGCAGACCACTGCAGCTCCATTGGCCGGCTGCTTGCCACTGCTCTTCTGGAAGGGGCCGGAAGCTGCACAACGAGTTCCCCGGGACCACTCACAGAGCCAGTGCTCCACTCCCTGCAGTCCACATCAAGCCTCTGTGCCCAGGGATCTTACCTTCGAAACAGCACTGGGAAGGGCCCCGGTCTTGTCCAACCTTCACTTTGTGGGGGCTGTGTTTGTGACCCCCCACCCCTGTGAGTCGCCACCTCTCAAACCTTCTGTGCAGTCTATAGGGGGCTTCAATGGGCCACCAGTGTCAAAATCTGGGCCCTTCGCTGACTCTCTACCATCTCTATTGCATCTGTTCAAGTTTGCCGTGTCAACATTGTCGGGTCTGCCTGAAAGTTTACTGCAGTGCTGGTCAGCTAAATTGCTTTTCTTTTCCGTTTTTAAAATAACAATAATAATTTCTGCACCTTTTTTTAATATATCTCTACTCCGTAATTTCATTGTCATAGTAAAGAATTGTTTCATTGTTGAACGATCATACCATTCAGTTATTTTATTTTATTTTCGTTGTCATTGTTTGCGGAGTGAAAGTATATGCGGGGTAAAAGTATGCGGAGTAAAAGTATGGGTAATAGTGTCAGATGCGTTATAATGGAATGCGGGGTAAAAGACTTTGTTATAACGGATTCGTTGTGAAGGACATTTACCGGGCAGTGTCATAGACAAGAAGGGCGGCACAGACGCTGAGGTCAAGGAGAGGATCGGCAAAGCAAGAACTGTCTTCAGTCAGCTAAAGTAAATCTGAAGCTAACGAGTCAAACCAAGATCAGGCTTTTTAACACCGTAAAATCGATCCTTCTGTATGGAGCACACAACCTTGGAGGACAACAGTGGCCACCACCAACAAAATACAGACCTTCATCAACAGCTGTCTTAGGAAAATCCTTCAAATCCGCTGGCCAAACACCATCAGGAACAACAACCTGTGGCAGCAGACTTTCGAAACCCCAGCTCATGACAAAATCCTGAAAAGACGCTGGGGCTGGATAGGTCATACCCTCTGCAAGCCCCAATCAAACACAACCGGACAAGCCCCCACCTGGAACCCTCAAGGGGAAAGGAAAATGAAAAGGGGAAGGCCAAAAAACACCTGGCATCCAGGCCTCGAGGACCTGAAGTCAGACTGAAAGAAAAGCCTAGGACAAGGATGGCTGGAGAGTCCTGGTTGATGGCCTACACCCCAGGAGGGGTAGTAGGCATACGTAAAGCTCATAAAAATGGGAGTGGTGGTCGGTATAGAGTCAATATGCAAGTTCCAGCCCCTTTGCAAATTGTTATGGTGACAGGTTCAATACCACCAAGGTGGGTACCTAAGCTGAAATCTGGCACCATAATATGGAACTCTCCAGCACAGAGCACTCTACTAACACCAGCAGCTAGCATTTGGACACCCTCCTGGGTGACAAGTGGTGCTCTAGGATTACAACTTAATTTTGATTTTTTTTTATAGAGTTTTAAATAGCGCAAACTTGTCCCAGTATTGGGTATAAGAGTGCTTTACATAGCACCAGTTGCGTTACATGAGGACACATTCATTTTTTTTGTTAGACACAGGGAGATTAAGTGAATTACCAAGAATCACAGGATGATCAGCATCATTGCTGAGACTCGAACCCGGTTCCCTAGATTCAAGGTCGACCGCCCTAGCCGTTAGGCCAGCTCCTCTCTCCAATTGATTGATTGACTAGTTATGGAGTAAATACACACAGAGTGTTAGCAGTAAACTGTCTCTATAGAATGTAAACCTACCTTTGCTTCTGGAAAATGTAGGGGCTTAAATTCGAATTCGCACTACAGCACTTGCCTGAACATCTGGGATTCTGGGAAAAGCTCTTAATCTACCTATGCTATTAAAAATTTCATATGTGTATGTAATTCACACTTGATGTACACGGTTTTGCCCCCAAGCCATTAGGAAGGACAAGCATACAAAGGCATTACTGCCGAGGGGAAAATTATGTTTTCTTGCTCATAGTTGTTTCATTATTCCTATTGCAGATATAAAAATATCATCATACTAGGAATATAGTGTGAACACAGATTAAAAATCCCATATAATCTAATCAGCTAAACAATCCTAAAAGAGCAGTACCCCGTAAAATTGAAACTCTTGTCATGCAGTACTCTTTTACGGATGCAGTACTGAGGGTAAGAAAATTGAGAAGTAAACAATTTTAAGGAGCACACAAAATGGCTTAACATTGTGTAGACAAAGGCACCTACAGTATGGATGCCCCAGACTCTGAAGTCACATCTCTCATGCCTTAAATGGAGCATTATATCAGACAAAGACCAATAGTACCAAATCCTACCACACTTTTAGAGGGATGAGCCCAAGGAGGGCCCCTCTCATCGGACTGTGTAGCATTCTCTTTTCTTGTCTCTCAGGCAGCCTCCTGCTTTGCAGACACAACCGCCTTCCCTTGCAGGTCTTTCAGTGATGTTATAGACAGTGATTCCCCTTGCAAAACATGGCTCCTTTAGACCTAGGTCACTTGGGTTCAGTATCGTGGGCTTCACCGGAGAGTGGAGATCTTGCATCATAAGTCCCTCTTTTCTGTACCACCCTTTGTTTATTTTCTTTAGGGCCCATCCTAGGTGCACTAGATTCTTTCTGGGGTGCAAAGTACTCCTATTCCTCCACATTGCCCCATCAATTTATTTTACCAAAGCAGTTTTCCAAACCTCTGTAGGGGGCAAACTGCACACAGCATATTAAAGGATGTTCAATCTTGTTCGGCCAATTAGCATTCCGCAAGTCATGAACTGGCTCATAGTTCATAAACCATTCACATGTTTCACTAACAAAAACTGTTACCATATCAAACTTTTCTGTGCCCTTCTAGGCTCTAGGGGCAGGTTACCGCCTTCTGCTGTGGTTTGTGGTACCTCGACCAGCACCCAACCAATCAATGGTGTCATTTGGCATCCATCAACACTGCAATCAAGGTGTATTGTGGCACTCTGAAGCTGCCAAGCTGCAACAGCAGCTAGATGTAGTATTTGCTCCACCCTCACCCAACTCTTATATGCCTCATCAATGGTGGTTAATCAGTTTTTATTAAAATATATTTTTATTGGGCATAAAAAAGCATAAATGCACTTGGTATTTTTTTAGAATAAGACAGAAATAGAGCAAGCAGAGCCTTTTCCAATTCATTTCAAATCAATTCGCCAACATGTATATGAAAATGCTCATTATCAACTTGGAAGAGTACAAGGTGCAGTCAATATTTAAAGTGCAGTAATATCGACATAACCTAGTTCATAACATCCGTTCTAAGCGATCACTATCACAATCTTAGAAGAAACATGTATAGTTGGCAATTAAAGAAGCACATGCACTACTTAAAAATATCGATGACTAAACATGTAAAACATCTTTTCTAATCGATAAACCTTGAATTTTAACGTGTTCAAATTGCAATTATGGTGTAAAGGTACTAGTCCAAAATATTGATTACTAAACAAGCAATAATAAAGGTGCAAGGTGCAATCCATATCTGCGTAATCTAGTTTATAACATAAGTTCTACTCCAGAAACAGGCATTATTTATTACAATTAATGGAGAAACGTGCAATTGAGAGTTAAAAATGCAAATGTACCGCTCAAAAAAATCAATTGCTAAACATGTTCCTGCAAAATGCAAAGTGCGATATTGACAAAATCACCAGGTTTAAAATCTTTGTAGTGTTCCATGCACGCATACTGTTAAGTCTTTAGAAAATAAATCTGTAAATCACAATTAAAGTGCCGACATGCTACTACAAAATGCCTATTACTAAACATGTATATCTTGCTTTCATTTTCCTTCTCTTTCTGCCCTTCCTGTCCTACTTCCTTTAACCTTCTTTGTCCTTCATTTCATGGTGCAACACATTTTCACCTTCCAGTCCTGGATTGTAGGGACCTTAACAGTCCTACCGTACTGGAGGATGAAAGAACGTGCATTCGTCATTGCTATTGAAATTAAATGTTGTTGACCTTTTGATAATTGACAGCTCCCTTTTGAGACCCCAAATAATGCGAGGGTGGCCTCTGGGAGTATTTTTGTCTTAGTAGCCTGACTGATGGCTTCAAACAACTTCTGCCAAAAATCAACAAGATGAGGGCAAGAATATACCTATGAAGCCAACCTCCTTTTCCCTGTTGTTTGCAACGAAAGCAATCATTGGAAACCACTGCATACATTTTATGCAACATTTTCAGGGTATAATATACCATCCATCTAGACAGGAATAACATTCTTTTGAAATTTGCTGCCCAGAGAGATTTATCTCCTATCTCAGCAATAGCATTCCAATCTCTCTCTGATAGATAGCATTGTGTTTTCTCTCCTACCCTGGGAAGAAAACTAGTTACATCAAACAGTGGAGAAAGATCTAGGAGCAGCCTATACTAATTGCCTATTCCGAGCAACCTGCTCTTCACCAGAGGGCTACTGATTATATGGAGGTCATGGCTTTCACTTTTTATTGTGACCTGCAGAAAATGTTTAATCTGATGAAAACTAAAAAAATGTGCTACACATTGCTGATCGCTCCTCATTATTAACTCTTCCCAGGAGATAAATTTACCTAGAACAAAGAAGCCGGCATATGTCTTAAAACTTATAGAGTTCCAGAATTTTACCTTGCCATCTGCTAAAGAGAGCCCCAGATAACTACCCTTATGCAGCGACAATGATAACCCATCAAAGGGCGTCTTATTGAGTTTACTCACACCATGCATCCGTCATAAAATATCTCGTAAACTTTTATATCTGCTCTTCTTTGGTAATTTGGCAGCTTTTATAAAAGCTGGTAAACTAATTTCCGATTCCTGTATCATCTTATCAATAGAAAATGTGTCTAATGCTTTGCACCCATTTAAATATCTCAAGAGAATATCCAACAAAACGGCCTATTAATACCTTTGCATATTGTGCAGTGCCAGCCCTCCTTGTTGCTTTGGAAGTTTTAGAACCCATAGCTGCAGCCTGGATGACTGTTTATTCTAGATAACACTTCTAAAGACTACTTCTAGTTCCCGAAGGAAACTGCTAGTGAATTTTATTGGGATGTTAGAAAAGAGAAATATTAACAATGGTAGCACCGACATTTTGATAATTGAGACACGCCCTATTATTGTCAAGGGAGCAGTGACCACATCTCAAACTTTATATTTAACAACATTTTATCATAATTTAAGTGTAATACATTCGAGAAATCATTAGTCACTAATATCCCCAAGTACCTTATTGGAGACGACTTTCTCACTGAAGATTGTAGTGAAATAGAGAGGATGGAGGTTGATACATTAAAACATATTTTTTATTCTTAGTTGAATTCATTTTATATCCTATCCTCCTTTTCTAGTAAAGTCTATTATCGACTGAATCACACAACTAATATTCCCCTGTTCATGCTGAAGATACAAGATATCATCTGCAAATAATTTAAATCTGCCATCCCTTCCACAGGTGCCTTTATGGTGTCTTTGCGAAGTTGTTCAGCGAGGGGTTGACTAAAAAAAGTTAATAAAATGGGGGAAAGGGGCATCCTTGCCGCATACCCCTTCTGCTGGATATCGAGCCTGCCGTCTTAGAGTTGAAAATCACCTTGGCCTGAGTCCCTGTCTATAAATTTGAAAGCATTGCAATAAACTGCGCTGGAAAACCGAATTTGTACAAACTATAACCAGGTTGTGGAGCTTCACAATTTGTGTTCTCTACCAGTGAACAAATTATGGCAACGTGTTAGAAGGTTGCAGTAAAACACAGCCTCAAGTGTTTTGACTTACCTGCCATAGAATTTATAAGACTCCATGGCAATTTAATTTTTTTATTTGTTCTCGAGTCAGTTTGTGTGAATCACGAGTCACTGCAAATTTCCCCATTCTCAGTTAAAACGGTACAATGTAATCTGCATCTTTTTTATTTATTTTACGTTCAGAGATTTGTTACTTGGGAGTACTGGTTTCAGAATATCACATTAATTTATATTTTTTTCATTTCTTAGTAATTTTACCCCCTGTAGTGTCACCTGAAGTGTGTGTGTGTGTGTGTGTGTGTGTGGGTGCGTGCGTGTGTGTGTGTGTATATTGTGTGTGTGTGTGTACACACGCTCACTACATTCCCACACGACTCCAGTACCATTTTTAGGGACATGATTTCAAAACAGCTAAATCGGTGAGATATGGAGCAAAATTGCTCACCTTCTGTCGGAAAATCAGATTGCAGAGCCATAATTTTTTTTGTGTGATTCTAGAACCTAGCATAATCCCCCGTGATTTTACTGTGTCCTTAGTAAATCATAATTGACATTTTGGTATTAGAACTGGTCTTTGAGAACCAAAAGGTCTATTTCTTTTTCTTTTAATCTTTTTACAGTGGGTGGCAGGGCTAGAGAGGCGTAGAGTCTGATCTTAAGATTTACACCAAACACTAATGAAAGTTTAGTTCGGAGAGGCCTTGCGACATTTGGTGTAATTATGTCCAGTAGATTTTTGCTGTGAGTTTTTGTTGTAAATTTGATAAAATATTCCTAGGGAATGTGAATCACATTTTGGCACCGTAACGTTTGGCTCCCTTGACCAATTTTCACAAAACCTAGTAAATGAAGTTTCAGGGGATGAAAACACTTTCTAAAAATTTTGGGGAGATTCATCTATTGGGACCACATGAATTAGTCAAAAAAAATATGCTTTTGCTATGACTTAATACTCAACCGCAATTACAAAGCACCTATTGCAGACTTCAAAGTACATATCTATACATAGGAGCTGGAAGTCAGGGTGCTTGAGGTGCTGTAGCACCCCCAAAATAATCATGATGGAGTTCAGATAGTGAATGAGCAATAAAGAAGCATTTACATTTTGTTTTTATCTTGTCACATTTGCTGTGCCTTCAGCGGCAGAGATCAAATGCCAGGCGATGTTTTCTGACAATGTTCTGCTGCTTATTTTAACATGGAGATTGGTGTTTACTTTTCTTTATCTGACTGCTAAGTTAGAGAATTTTGTAAAGTGAACTATCTGACACTTGCTGGAGTACAGAGAGTTTAAGAGGAAAGGCGGTAGGATGTCAATTTATTTTTCACACACGACATTTAAATTCCTAGAAATGTCTTGTACAAATAATTCAAACTATATCAAAAGTAAGAAGAGCACAAAGGAAGCACTTTTTTGTAATTTAAATCAAATATTTTAATATGACCACCCCCTGCTCTGGAAATTGTTCAAGCACTACTATATCTATAGGTGTGAATGGGAAGGGAATGAGAGGGACACATGAAAAAAATGTCACACACCTGTTGATGCAGAGGACAGGTGAGCGTGTGGCCAAGAATGCACTCATTGTGCTCTCTGGAATCTTGTAGCGCAGGTTGCTTTTACTGGTGCTGATGGCAAGGGGCGGTCTTTCTTGCCCAGAACACACCTTTTGCTCCAGAGGAGAGTTGCAGGTGGGGTCAAGAAGGCCTTCATATTACTCTCTGGAGTCCCGCAGTGTGGGACACACACAGTGCGCAACCAGCCGTGGTAAAGATTGAGCCAAGAGCGAGCCCTTCTGCGCCCATCAGAGCTCAGAGGAAGCTGGTCTAGGCACCCCATCATACACCCTTCAAGGGTTGTTTGGTAAGAAGTGGTGTATATTCTGCATAAGGAAGAAATGTGCAAACAAATGTAACATGGCTGGGAAATCTAATCCATCACACTGAAGTATGACAATTGTATGTATGTTGAAGAGGCCGTGGGTGTTATCACCAAAGAAATTGCCCTTGTGGAGCGTATGCTCTCCATAGAGCATAGGCCTCCATTGGGTAGTAGTGTAACTGCAATGATAGATGAAATTGCTGCTGGACCCAGCACCAGTGGAGATATAATTATTATGTCAAATCCTAATGATCCTTTTGCAGTGGCTGATGTTAAATCCCCTCTCGCACTAGCGTCAAAGCAGAAGATAAGGCTGTCTCTTGGGGTGACTCTTCTACATCAGAACTTGAGCACTCGCTGCTTGGTCAAAGCTTTAGTAGGTTCAACTTGATTTCACAAACAGAGTTGCAACCCCACTCTGACAGTCTGGCGTTAATCAAATCTCAGATAGCCGCTATTAATACTGCTAAAGGGCAATTTCTGGACCTTTCATTTGTCCTGTCCAACTTACGGCTACTGGACTGGAAAATCATCATATTTCCGCTCATATTGTGTGTGAATCTTTCTACCATGGTGCCCATATGCATCGACTCTTACTGCTCCTGAAAGAATGTATCTATAGGAGGTGTGCAGCCGCGGCCGGCAGTGGGAGTAAATGCAGGGCGGTGACGTGGGGAGGGGGAGGGGCAGGGTGGGGGTTGTAATGTATGGAGTACGGAGTGTTACAGGTAAGTAAACATTTAAATAAATAAAACGAATTTCGTTGAGTACACTGCATCCCAAAATGCGATGCAGTGCGCGTAACGAAATTCGTTTTATTTATTTAAATGTTTACTTACATGTAAAACTCCGTAATCCATACATTACTACCCCCATCCTGCCCCTCCCCCTCCCCACGTCACCGCCCTGCATTTACTCTCACTTCCGGCTGCGGCTGGATGTCTGCAGTCCCTTTGGGTCAGTGCCCATTGCCAAAACAGTGTTCCTGATTTTCCTATCATCAAAAACAATCAGGGACCTGGGGAGCCGCATCCGACAAAGATATATAAGAAGATTAAAAAGAGTACAGATCTCTGATGCTAGACTCCTCCTGCATAAAAAGCAGCAAGCACACATTTCCTCTGACTTGAGGGCCCTTCACTGGTTACCAGTTGATACAAGATTCACCCTCGAGTGCTTTGTATTATCCACAAACCAATATATGGCAAAGGACCACTTTTCATCAGGACAAAAATTACCAAAATACATACAACAAATGAACCTATGCTGTAGAATGGCGCCCTACCTCAAAAATCCAGAATACAAGAAGAAAACCATGGGTGGAACATCTTTCTATGTTCAAGCAGCCAAACTATGTAATTTCTTACTCAAAAACAAAAAATCCACTGACAACCATCTCAGCTACAGAAGATTAGTAAAGAGCTGGCGCTTCCCTAAATGACCCCGATACTCACAACACAACACAGTTACACAACAGTATGTACAAGACATTAAAACCTTTGCTGTATAAATGTGTATGTATGTATGCATGTATATATATGTGTGTGTGTGTGTGTGTGTGTGTGTACATATGTATTGCCCAGTGGTGTTCTCTACTGGGTAGTTATAGTTAGGTTTTTGCTTTGCTAATAACTTAGGAGCTGTTTGACAAATCTCCACAAAATTCTCTAAACATTTTTTTTCCCTTGTTTGTGCAGGGAAAGTTTTGGTGTGAAACGTCAAGCTGAGGCAGAGAAAAAAGGGTTCTCCAAATGCAAAATCCTCATCCATTTTACTGTGACTTATTTAAGAAACAATACCACAAATACTGCTGAATGCATTTACACCAATTTTTGCAGAAAACTAACTCTTGGTCAAGAAAGTGTGCTTTTCCTGATGGGGTGTAAATCTAACTAACATTTGTTCAGAAATTAAGGTTTAAAAAATGTGTAACTCTGGATGGTTGGGTTCAAGGGATTCTCGCAGAAGTCCCTCAAACCCAATTACAAAAGATAGAGTGTTCTGATTGGCCCAGGGAGATGTTTTCCCTTGGGCCAATTCACTTACATGGGAGACATTCTCCTGTGGGAGCGAATGCTCTGATCGGCTCCCAGCAACATGAAGAAAAATGTTGCTGGCAGCCAATACAGAACTCAAGGTATTTAGACCCCTCTTGAAATTATTTTAAAAAATAATATATGGTAGCAGGGTAGGGATATTCTGCCCCCTAGGACCGATAGGAAGGAGCCAGAGGGCACCTCACCTCCACTGGGGCCAATTGTTTTTTAATCTGGCATTTTTGTCATGATCCAGTGGGACCTAAATATTTGGGGAGAGGGCCCTGGGTATCCCATCCCTCCCAGTGCCAGGTATCCTAATTAGCATGCAATCCCTCTGCCTGAACTGATGGCAGCCCCGGAGACCCCATTCCCCCAGGGAGCAAAATTTAGGAAAAAAGGGGAGGTGGCTGCGCAGCCCCCCACTCTTAGCCTTATTAGACCCCAGTGACCCCATCCCCTGGGGCTGAATTCTCAAGAAGGTGGAGAGTCTGCACGGCCCCCTATAAAAGCCTAAAAAGGCCAATGGGACCCCATCCCCCATGGACGAATTCAACTAAAAATGGGAATGGGGGCACATGTCCTCCCTTTCCAAGCCTTAAAAGCCCCTGGGGACCCCATCCCCGGGTCATCAATGATGTCATTTGAGATGTCATGAGTGATGTCATAAATGATGTAATAGAACATGTTATGAGTGAGGTAATATGTTAGGGCATAAGCTGTGGGGGCGAAAGTTATAATTTGCTTAGCTAACTATAACTGGTGAATTTCTGTGTTTTATTTAGATCACAATGTTATGTTGCCACGGACATTTCCATCAAACTATAACACCACTTTAGCCTTTGTTTTTTCAGTGAGTATATATATATATAAGAGTAAATGTGTGTTTTAAAAGCATACATGTTTACACCCTTGCGTGCTCATGTAAATATTTGGCTACAGAGACATTGTTATGGATTTGTACGCATATGGAGATAGATAAGTCTATACTTCACATCGGGATAGCACTGTTATCATATGTATGTGTGAACACATGCATCTATATATATATGTATGTTTACTATGTCTACAAATATATATAAAAAAAAATAAACGACTATATATGTAAAATAACATTTATGTTTATATATTACATCCTTCTATATCTTATTGTATTTAGAAACAAATATGTAGATGGCTGTCGGCATTTAGGTTCTGCTCCTTTCTAGGATAATATATATATATATATATATATACGTCACAACAGAGTATGTATATATGATTAGAGTAGAAAGTACCTATAATAGAAGTGCATAACAATAAACTTGATATAAAAATATATAAAAAAATATGAAAAAAATTGAAAACAAATCATGCATATGCAATCTTTTAAGACTCCAAAACAACGTTGGTATTAGTTGGCACATTTATTAAGAGTAAATCAACAACCACTGTACACGTCCTCTGTCCTCAGCACCTGCCTGCCCTCTCACTCTGGAATCCACAATCTAGAATCCAGCAGAGATGGCAACCCGTTGCTAGGATACAACACATCTCCCCCTTTACACAACACCAAATAACATGACATTAGTTAAAAGACTATTTAAAGGTTCCTATACAACACACAACTAGTAAATATGTAACTAGTTGAACAGAATCAAGTAATTACATACACAATGTGAGTGCACTGGAAATTACCCACTTAACTATTATGTGCACACATAATCCTTTTGCCAACAAGGTTTTGTTTTGGTGGGTTTATCTCAGCTATTTATAGCTACAGATCTAGGATGGTCACCTACTTCGCTACCACAAGAATTCTTTAACCAGACATTGCGTTCAAGATCATTGCATAATGTTACCCTTCGGATGTTCCATCTCTTTCCATCATCCAACCACACGTTGTTTCCCAAAACGTTCCTAAATTGCTTGGTTTTGGACCATTTGGACAAACTCACCTTCTGAGCGACCATAAGACACGTCCTTACCCAATCCCCACACACAAACTTAAAGTTTTTTATTCTTCAACCTATCATTGTGCCTACGCACATACCTCTCCCGAAACTCCTTCACTCTATGTTCCAACTCCTTCTTTTTCACACAGATTTATTCATCCACGCGGGTGCGACCTTTGTGCCTTCCTGTCTCCCGTTCAGGAGCTTGAATGGAGTTTACAATGTGACTGAATGTGGTGGGCTGCGGTAGCTCCATAGCATCTCCTTGACCGCCTCCTTACTCTCCCTACCGCTCTCATAAGCCAGTAGTACACACTCTTTTAACATTCAATAAAATCTCTCTCAACGAGGCAATTTTCTCTGGGGTGATAACCAGCTGTAGTGTGGTGGAACAACCCCATCTTCCACAAATACTTCTCAAACTCTTCTGCAGTGAATTGAGGCCCATTGTTCATGACCAATAAATCAGGACATCCCTCCCTACAGAATACCTCATCACAACATTCTATAATGTTAGATGCCTTCATTTCTGTAGAAAACGCCACCTCTGGCCATTTGGAAAAATAATTTATCACAATGGCATATTTGTTTTATATTCGTCTGGCAGAAAATGGCCCACAGATGTCCATTGCTACCCTTTGCCTCAGTCTGTCTGGTAATCTCATGGACGTGATGGGAGACTCCTCTGACCGGTCGCTGCACATAAACTCGACACAATTCGGCACACGCCTTTCAATCACCTTATCCATGCCGGGTCATTAGAAACTTTACCTAGCCGTGCTCTTCATGCTTGACATCTCGCTTGTCCCTCGTGCAGTAACTCAAGTAACGTGGTTCGCAACCCTGCAGGCGACACCAATCTTCCACCCCTTCTTACAATACCATCTACAACTGAAAGCTACGACCACACTGTTCTGAAATCACCATAATTCTTTCTCAGACTCAATTCAGATCCTGTCGATTTGGACAAGTCAGACTACAGTTCTCTCATGACATCCTTTTCCACAACAGCTTGTTTCCGTTCATCCCCACTAATGACTCCTACACGCTGGCTCCTACCCACTTACCACACTTCTCAACTACTATGTCCTCATCCATGCTCTGCAATGGTGAGCATGACAAACAATCACCATTAATGTCCCTATTTCCAGGAAAATTATTTAACACAAAATCATACTCTTGCAGCCTGTGCAACCACTTGGTGACCCTTGTTGTCACCTTGTCAGCCCCCTTGGTTGTGAACACGTCTATTGATGGCCTGTGATCAGTTCTTACTTCAAAATTCGTGCCCCACACATACATTTTAAAATAACTGACTTCGAGGAGCTTGATGCGCGTCCAAGATGGCCGCGTGAGCTCGGGGCTCCCGGGACCCCCGTAACCGCCGGAGTTATCCTGCAACTTATCCTGATATCTTGACACAGTTTCGGTCGACAGAGTGGTGGAGGCACCGAATGAGACTTTCCGCGTCCAAATCGGTTGGCGTGAAGTGCAGCTGGGTCATCTGCGAGGTTGGGGCCTGAGCCGGAGAGGGGCCGGGGTCTCAGTTGGAAGGTAACCCGGCTCCAAGTTGAACAACATCGGCTTGCTTGAACGGAAGTGCCCGACTTGCACCCCCCTTTCGGAACTTCCGGCCGCGGGATTCGACCTGAAGTGCCTTCCATCCACGGAGTGCCCTTTCTCCCCCCTTGGGAGACTCATCCCCCCTACTGATTTCACACCGATATACAACTACGTCGTCTTTGGGAGCGGTACCTAGCACTTGCTGTGCCATATGACGGAGGTGCCCCTCGGGCCTGGTGGGGTACTGATGATGGCATCTAAACCAGAGACGGAGAAGCCTCAACTCAAGTCATCCAGAACGACCCGTACAGTGCAATCTAATAAGCTGGACAGATATACTGTCATGAAGGGCTCGCCTGGAGCGTCTAACAGATTGCAAGATGGCGGAGTGGCGGACCCAAGCCCGACATCGGAGCCCACATTACACGATGTGATGGCGGCCATCGAGGGGGTTCGCACTTCTCTTGGTCAACAGATCCAATCCTTGGACCACAAATTGGATACTGTCACTATTGAGGTCAACCTGCATTGGGCACGAGGGGTAAAAGCAGATACTACATGGTATAACTGACCTGCCACCTGAGGAGGGCACACACTGAAGCATCTGACGGGGAATGGAGGTTTGGCGCGCCGCCCAGCCTCCGGGATGTGGGCTGACTGGCTGTGTAGTGTAGTTCTATCATGTTAACTGTTGGGATGCCGCAAGTGTACTGGTTGGTCTATTTTGCGGTCTTGTTTCTAACTCTGCAATAAAAATATATTTACAAAAAAAAAACTACTTCGGGCAGATCTCACCAAAACGAATGAAAAGGTGAAGTCAATCGACATAAAGACTTCGAGCTTGACGGATGATGTGGGTGAGCTCCAGAGAGAGGTGCGTGACCTGAGAACGGCTGGAGAGGCACAGGGCCGGCAGCTGGATGAGTACGAGGGAAGAGCCAGACGGAACAACGTCCGTCTGACCAGTGTCCCTGAATTTGCCGAGGGACAAGCCCCCGACTTATTTGTTGAGGACTTAATTGTAAAATATCTGCAGCCCAAGGGCTTGAGTTCCTTCTTTACGGTTGAGAGGGCGCACAGGGTCCCAGGAGGGAAACCACGTACGGGAGCTGCCCCTCGGCCTATGATTGTGCGGCTTCTTAACTTTAGAGAGAGAGACACCATCCTTCAGGCCTCCAGATCCCAGGGGCCTCTGCAATTTGAGAATTCATCGTTGAACTTTTATCCCGACTTCACGCAAAAGGTCCAGAAACAGCGGCAGAGCTTCCAGGGAGTGAAACAGAGACTGCGGGCTAAGGGATACAAGTACTCCTTGATGTTTCCGGCAAAGCTCTGAGTGGAGGCTCATGGAAAGACTTGGTTTTTTGTTAAACCGGAGGCGGCGTCGGACTGGGTCGATGGACTTGCATCTCAGACTGAATCGGAAAACAGAGCAGACGGAAAACGAGTGACAATTTTGCGCAGTTGTGATGTGATGTAAGTGTCAACTATGGCGGAGTGATGGGGATCCGGGGTACTGGACTCCTCCTCGTATCTATATTTAGATAGGGGTTTGTTTGTGTGAGGGGCGACAGGCACACTGCAAGTTGGGGTTTGGCGAATGCCGAGTGCAGGGGTGCAGGGTGGGGGGTGGGGGTTTGGGTGTGATGGAGAGCGTGTGTTTTTTTCTTTTTTTTTCTTCTTATTTTTTGATCTCAGGAACGGCCATGCTATTGTATCTTGGAATGTGCGGGTGCGGAGCAACGTAGTTCACAGGGGTCTGGAAGGAGGGTGTTGAGTTGGAATGTAAACGGCTTGGGGGATAAGATTAAGAGAGGGATGGTGAACCAGTTTGTTCGGAGACACGGTCCGGACATAGTGCTGCTCCAAGAGACACATCTAGTTGGAAATACATGTTTAGCTCTTCACAGGGGGGGCTACAAGTTAGTAGTACATGCCGGTTTCCCGACTGGGTCGAGAGGTGTGGGGATTTTGCTTAGGAATTCCTTCCCATTGTCGGTGCACCATACTTGGGTTGATCAGAGGGGGAGATATGCTGGTGTCTCAGGATTGGTTGGGGGTCGTGTTGTGACCCTGATATCTGTGTATGTGCCGCCGGGACTGCAAACCGAAACCTATCGTGATCTGGGAACTATTTTTCTTTCTTTTCCCTTGGGTGACCTGGTGGTGGGAGGAGACTTCAACTCCGTGCTGGATGGGGAACTGGATCGCTGCCCTCCACGAATGCTTCGTATGTCGCAGCGGTGGCTGCTGGACTTCTTAGAGTCGATGGGTTTAATTGATGGATTGCGCATACGTAACCCGACGTCTGTTCATTATTCACATGTTTCCGCGGCTCATGGTAGCCTTTCCCAGCTCGACTATGTACTGCTCCCCGCTGGGATGGTGTCTAAGATTAGCGAAGCGTGCTATCTCGGTAGGGGCGTTTCTGATCACTCTCCGTTGTGGATGGTTCTTCGACTGGACTTGCCGGAGGCTGGTAGGGTAGCTCCTATCAGCGCTTGGCAACTGAAAGATACGGTTATTAGGAAGGACGTTCTTCGTATGTCTGATAGTTATTTCCAAGAGAATGCAGGTTCTGTTGGGTCAGCGCGGACATTGTGGGAGGCCTACAAGACAGTGGCGAGGAGGGAGGTGCTCTCGCTGGTTGCTGGGAAGAAGAAGAGGGCGCTGGAGGAAGTGATCCTGTTAGAGAAGGAACTGTTAGACTCGGAGAAGAACTTTAATGAGTCTAGGACGCCCGAGGACCTGCATCGGGTGCGCCTCCGTGAGGAGGAATATCGGGTGTTGCTACGTAGCAGGGCTGTAGAGGCACAGGCGGCAGTCCAAAGTAGAATATATGAGCACGGTGATAAGGCAGGCAAAATGATCGCTTGGCTTGAAAAGGGGTCCAGGCCCTCGATGTTAGTGCCTGAGTTAGAAGATAGGTCGTCCCGTCTGCTGACTCACCCTCAAGAAATAGTTGACGAGTTTGCTGATTACTACCAGACAATATATACAGCCGGGAATGCCTATTCATAGGTCAAATGTGGCGATATGATCAGGGACATTATCATGCCCCGCTTGTCAGAGGAGCACAGGGATTACTTGAATTCTCAGTTTACAGATGATGAAGTGGCCCAAGCGATTAGACAGATTAAATCTGTTAAGGCGGCTGGTCCGAACGGGATCCCCATTGAATTGTATGAATTAAATGCTAACAAGGTGGCCCCATATTTGCGGGCTATGTTCCTGGAGAGTAGGACGGTGGGTGAGCTCCCGTACGATCAACGGATAGCGAATGTGGTGGTTCTGTATAAGGAGGGTAAACCCAAGACGCGGTGTTCTTCGTATAGGCCTATTTCTCTATTGAATGCGGAACCCAAAATCCTAGCGAAGCTTCTGGCGATCAGGCTAGTCAAGGTTATCACGACTTTGGTACACCCGGATCAGTCCGGATTCATGCCGCATCGTAACACGGCGTTGAATCTGAGACGGCTCCAGGGAGTCCTGGGATGCGCCTCTAAAATACATGAGCAGATGGTGTTGGTGTCGTTAGATGCGTCAATGGCCTTTGACCGAGTGGAGTGGCGGTATTTGTTTGCGGTATTGGGCAAGTTGGGATTTGGCAGTGAATTCATTGGATGGATTCGTCTGTTATACTCTAAACCTCTGGCTAGAATAATAGTCAACAACTGCAAGTCCCGAGACTTTCAGCTTGAGAGGGGGACGAGACAGGGATGTCCGCTATCCCCCCTGTTATTCGCTCTTGCGATGGAGCCATTGGCAGCGTGAGTGCATTGGGATAGGTCGATTAGAGGGTTGCGCTGGACGTTAGATTGGGAAGATAAGATTTCGCTCTGTGCGGATGACGTCTTGCTCTACCTCACTAGACCCAGGGAGTCGTTTGGTGTCTTTTTGGACGTGTTAGCCATTTTTGGTAGGTACTCCGGCCTGGTAATCAACTGGGATAAGTCGGTTATGTTTGTAGTGGCAGGTGATCCTCCGGTGGTCCCCCAGTCTTGTCCTGTGCGGCTAGAAACTGTAGGATTTAGATACCTGGGCATATATGTGACGCTGGACCCCCAGTTGCGATATGAGAGAAACTTGGTCGCTCCTTTGACTAGGTGCAGGGCAGATGTGGAGCGTTGGAGGTCTCTTCCTCTCTCTCTGTTAGGGAGGGCGGTCTTGTTTAAGATGATGGCGCTTCCCCGGTTTTTGTATGCGTTGCAGAACTCAATGGATCTGGTCCCGGCGGCTTATTTCAGAGAGATAGAATCCCTTCAGAGGAGACTCCTATAGGGAGGCAGTGCTCGAATAGCCTATAGTAAGCTGACCCTTCCCTGGTATGATGGGGGAATTGGGCTCCCAGATATCCGCAAGTATTATTGGGCCTCGCAACTGGCAGCTGTGAATAACATAATATTCGGTATTCCTGGTGACCCCGGTTACGCGATGGATTGGGGGCAGGCACCTGGTGGCTCACTAGAGAGGGCTCTGTACTCCAGACCTGGTAGATTTCCGTTGATGGGTCCCACAGATCACGTGGTCCGGATTTGGCACATAGCTAATAAATGTTTGGGTTGGGAGGGTAGGCTAACACTGGCCACTCCTTTATTGAACTCTGAGAAGCTGGGCAACATGTGGAAGTCGAAAGGATTTGACAAGTGGGATTTGATTGGTATAGTTAAGATAGGGGATGTCTGGAAGAAGGATGCAATGCATACGTTTGAGTCCCTAGCGGCCCAGTACCACCTGCACCAAAACGAATATTACAGGTATCTACAGGTGCGGCACTCCTTGTCCACGCATGTCCCCAAGGGTACGGCTCTTCCGGGGGCTTCCCTTCTAGAGGACTGGGTGCTCGATGGTCATCTTCCTGAGAAGACGATCTCTCTGATTTATCGAAAATTGGTGAACTATTCTGACGATCCATTGCGTAAAATAAGAGCACAGTGGTGTGAGGATGGCTTCAAACTGGATGACGAGGACTGGGTGGCTGCCGTTGCCTCCCCTAAAGAGGTGGCGATCCAGATGCGACTGCGATTGGTTCAGCTGAAAATCCTGCATAGGACATACATTACTGGGCCGCGCCTGGTCCCTATGGGCCGGGCTGATACCGCTACGTGCCGGAGGGTACCCTAACGCATATATTGTGGCACTGTGAGCGTGTGCAGGCATTTTGGGCGGCCATCTATTTGGAACTGAATCAGGCGCTGGGCACTGACATGAGACCTGAGGCTCGGCGTTGTGTGCTGAATGTGTGGGAGCCGTCTGACTTGAATGAGTCCCTGAAACAATGGGTGACATTAGCGAATATGGTAGCCAAACGTAACATTGCCCAGCTTTGGGGTGCTAGTCAGCCGCCGGGGGTCACCAAGTGGGCGGAGGATCTTGACTGGTGCATGCTGCGTGAAAAGTCGGTGTATGTGGCCAGAGGGTGCCCTCGGAAGTGGGGGGAAATTTGGGGATCATGGAACAGTCATAGGGGTGATATCTGTGTCCCCCCCGAGATGAGTCTGGACGAAGAAATGCCCGATCACGCAGACCCCTGATACCTCAATGTATGTATTTCCTCCTGATTTTCTGCGTCAAGTTCAGTAATGTTTTGGCTCCCTGAGATCTATAATTTTTTGGTTGTATGTGTGATTTATGATTTAATAAAAAGATATTTAAAAACAAATAACTGACTTCCCGCCAGCATGCCAGTGCTACCCTTTCTGTGACAGATTATGTGGCTTCTGCTCCTTAAGGGTTCCCGAAACAAATGCGCCTACAAGTTCTTGTCAATGCTTACTCTGCATAAATACAGCCCCCAACCAATAAGCACTTGCATCTATTACAATTATGTCACTATCCAGTGGGTCAAAAGGCTTAAGTGCTATGGTTTTCACTATCTGTTCATTTATTTCCCGGAAAGCACTCTGGCATTCATCCGTCCATTCAATAATAATACTCGGCAAGATGAAGAAAAGAACGTAATTGTTCCTAATCAATCGGTGAGGGTGCATTCTCAATGGCCTCAAGTAATTTTCTTTTCAGTTTCACACCTTCTCCAGATAATGTTTTGAGCGGGAGGAAGTGGCCTAATGGCTAGGGTGGTCGACCTCGAAGCTAGGGATTCACGTTTGAGTTTCGGCAGGGACGCTCAATATCCAGTGATTCTGGGCAAATCACTTAATCTCCCCATACCTAGTAAAAAAAAATTATATGTACATCTGTAACGCAACTGGTGCTCATGTAAAGCGCTCTGATACCTTCGGGTCTAGTTTGAGCTCTATAAAACTCCCCCCAATAATCAACTTCTTTAACACCGAACTTATATTTATCAACACTCACAGGCAACCCTGCTTCCTGCAATTTCTCAAGACTATTATCCAAAGTACAATCATGTTCTTCCATGTTTGTGTCCCAAAGGAAAACATCATCCTGGAACACCATGACATTAGTAATCCTTCCCAAAATGCTTCTCAACAGACTTTCAAAGATAGCGGAAGCGAAGCTAACCCGAAAGGCATCCATTAAATTGAAATGTTTCCTCTGGAGTAATGAACAAAGTAAGATGTTTACATGAAGGATGAAGGCGGATCTGGTGGTATGCATTGGACAAATCTATTAAGGAAAAATACTTTGCTTCTTAACACTGGACACCATCTCATGTTTTGGTGCCAATGGATGACAGTCCACCCAGATACTACTATTGAGGTCTCTTAAGTTAACGCATAAGCTTACATTTCCGTTCAATTTGCCTGCTAAAATGATGGGACTAAGCCACTCAGATGACTCACTAGGTTCAATAGCCTGTGCTTCACATAACCATGCAATTCCTATTTCAATTATGTTCTTAGAGCAAATGGCATATTCCTCACCTTGTGTACCTTTGGAATGCTTTAACTCAATGCGGTGTTCGAAATTTGTTAAACATCCAAGGTTGTTCCCAAATAACCTAGGATACTTGGTGCCCAACCTTGTCCTCACAGCATCCTTCCTTAACAATACCTGTTGAGGATGATTTGGATCTAAAATTATCGCTTTCTGATCACACCAGCATAAAATCGATCTCCCCTTTTCCACAACATACACCTTCCCATTCACTTTCCTATCGTTATAAAATAATTTGCAATGAAAGAATCTCAACAATGGAAGCTTAACACCACAATTCCCCACGGGTTCAATGTTAAGGGAACACAATTTGCACTTCCCCCCACTTTCCCAAACATGCCTGTTGTTAATGGTATAAGGCGAATATGAATCTGCTCAAATTAATACCTTAGTTAATTTTCATTGTACACTTGGGTGGACTACAACCTTCACTTATTTCACCGATAACACCTTTGCATACTACCAACACTTCAACTCTATCCTCCTCCCCCCCTCCCCTCTGTGTCTTCCTCACTGTAGTCATTGACCACATGTACAGAACGTTTCTAACCATCTTGAATTTCGTATTTGCACATGTGCGAAAAATGTCCATGTTTCTTTTACTTGAAGCACTTGGCTTTCGCAGCAGGACATATTTCAGCATCAGCTGTGTGCCTAAAACTACCATATCTAAAACAATCATGCTTTTTGTAGATTACATTTTGGTGAAATTCAGACTACCTTTTTTTGTTTTCTGTACCACATGCACCTTGTTTAAATCCCCCTTGTCCTAAACTTGGTCCCCGCTAAGTTCCTTAACATACCTAGACATATTTTTAAACTCTTCTAGCAATGGCTATTGTTTTTTGTAAAATAGGGTCCTTCAGGTCAAACAACCTTTCTTGTATTTTGACATTACTTGTTCTACTTATAAACTGGTCCCTTATTATTTCCTCATGAAGGTCTTTAAATGTAAACGTCACAGCTAGAGATTTTAACACTGATACATACTGTTCTACCGTCTCACCTGGCAACAGTGCCCTTAAAAAACCTTGTGTATTTTAACGAACAACGCTCCCCAAGAATTGACCTCATTTTTTTCAAATGTGCATATGGGGTCTCCATTGTGTCAGGGCCAGATTTTGGCATGGGTGCCTCATATTCATTGGGAGCCCCCTTATATCAAAATGACATAAAATATGCCAGTGTCAGAATGTTGCTGTTTATGCCATTCATATACCATAGGTGATCCTTATGTCAATACTTACCTCAGTATATCAGTACCAGCATTTTGTCATGGTTGCCACCCTTGCATATGCCAGGTCGTCCACCTTTATGTCAAGAGGTAGCTCCATTGTGTTAGTACCAGCATTCACCATTCTGTCACTAGTGCCAAATGCCAAGAATTTCCTCAAGCATACCAGTATTTTTCCACGGGTGCTTTATATGCCATGAATTACCTCTAGTATACTCCTAGTATGCCAGTACCAGTGCATGTGTTCTGTATGTGGCCCATTGTACTTTTTCATATGTTAACCTAACTGAGCATGACACAAGCTGCATTTGTTAGCATATAAACACATCAACGTTTGTGCCACATTATATTGTCACATAGAACCTGCAGGTATTTTTACGTTCTATTCTTTCCTCTGATTTTGTCTGAACACTACAGACAGGGACAATCAACAATGTGCCTTGTTATTTTATTCTGGTCAGGCACTAGCACCTAGGCACAGCTGTTGTTTATGAGCAGGTACGCCTTGTCATGTAGGTAGGCACCGTGATGTAACAGAGAGAGAGAGATTTTCTGAGAGATGATCACAGCTGTATCTGAGATACAGAACGTCCATCTGTGTATGCTAAGGTACGGGATCTGCTACTAGTCCCAGAGATCTTTGCTGTATAATCATTTTACTTCTGTGAAAAGGGAGGGTGGTTAGGCTAATCTGTCTTATAATGACAGGTCTTTTCATATGAAACGGTTTACTGACTGTGCTGATGTTTTTTTTGCTAGGCACTTGTTTTCTGATTGTGGCACGTATACTGCATTCTAGAGCACCATAGTTTTAATAAACATATTAAACTTCCTTTGTGTCTCTGTTATATCTTATTGTGGACGAGTGTGAGAACCAATGGGGTATCCTGTTACTGCGATCCCTTAGAGGGAAGGGAGTGTTTTGTTCTGGGGTGTCAATTCACATGTTTCTCTGGCAATGAGTAGGAGACCAAGTGAGACACTATAGCTAGTCGGACTCAGGCTCATGGTACTGAGGTGGTACGGTGACTCAGTCCCTATCTACTGATGTTCTATGGTCCCAAGCATAGTTCTGCTCCTGAGCAGAATCCCTGCAACACCAGTATTTTACTTTTAGTGTCCTATATGCCTCAGTGTGTCATTGCCAGTATTTTGAATCAGAATTCTGTCATACCACAGGATGCCCTCTCCAGTATTTTGCCCTGGGTATCTCTATAAGATAATAATTCCCTTCAGTATAGCCGGACCATTGACAAACTCACAAGCGTCACATCATATTCTTGCTGACACTCATTCTCTCTTCTGCACTCACTCCCACTCATTCATTCTCACTTGCACTCTCTTACATCCCCTTACACTTATTCTTATTCATTCACACTCACTCACTTGAATGCACTCTTAGGGGCATATTTCCGAGGAAGTGGTGGAGCACAGAGTTAGCCTCCTTGGCTAAACGCAGCGCTCCACAACTTCTGAAACTATGGGCTGCACAGGATACAGTGCAGCCCTGCGTTCCCCCTGTGCTGGCGCTCATTTAGCTGCCTAGTACCGGCACAGACACCCTTAGTGCAAGGGTGCCAGTGTTGCAGGGGAAGATTGTTTATGTGGAGGCAGGACACTGTCTTGACCCTCCCTGCTGATAGCGCAACATATCTGCACCCTGCTAGCGCGCGTAGCTCCGTACCTCCCACGCCTCAGTGCTGTCTTATCCTTCTAGTGAGGGCCCATGTCGCAGGAAGTGACCTTCCGGCAAGTCATATGCGGTTTGTAGCTCTTCAAATGGTAGTAGTGTGAAGTCTAGGTACAGGTCCCCCATCACTGTCAGTCCTGCCTCCTCTCAGTCCTCTAGCCCTTCCCAGTGTTCTTCCTGTGGCAGGCAGCGCAGTACTGTGATGGGTATGTCTGGGGAGTAGGGAGTCTTAGCGGCTACTCGTCTCAGTTACTTAGCCCAGCGGCGCACAACCACCCTGGTTTCCACTGTGTCTTCGGACGCGTTCCGCCGCTCTCGTAGCAGGGTCTTCGCGAGGGTTGTGGCATCTGGTCCAGCCGTGTACTGTTCCCTTTCCGGGTCACGATCCGCTGCCAACCATTGAATCAGCCAATACAGCTGAGTGGCTATGTAATAGCCCTCAAAGTCAGGGACTGCTAAGCCACCCTCCGCTGTAGAGCGCCGCAAGGAGGCCAACGCTACTCCTCTGCATCCAGCTCCCCAGAGGAATGTTGAGACCATTGAGTCAAGATCTTTGAATGTGGCTCGCGGGATCCACACCGGAAGGGCCCCAAGGTAGTATAGTAGGCGCAGGAGTGTTACCATCTTCAAGACAGCTACTCGCCCAGCCACAGACAGTGGCAACCTTCCCCAGAAGTCCATTGCAGTATTCACTGATCTGATCGCTCTACCCACAATGCCTCATAGCAACTCTGCTGAGCCGTGGTATATTTTGGTGTCTCTTCCTGCACATAATTGATAATCGATATTTAAATGGTGTTTTGTAACAATACGTAGAAGTTGCAAAACGTCTTTTTTTTAATGATTGTTTATGTGCCGCAAGGGACACCTTCCTGCACATAAACAATAAATGGCCTTTTTCTATTTCTTTTTCTTTTTCTATTTCTATGTTTGCTGCACAATGCAGCACACATGGAAACAGCAAAAACTAGGAGAAATTAAACATGTCTCCTCGTTGCGCTAGAGTAAGAACAGGTTTTTCCAGGTCTTAATTTTGGCGCTACCCCAAATTTACGCCACCCGTGTCAATTTGGGACAGTGTCAAAATCAATGGGTTTTGCGGTGTAACCCCCACCACAACACCCATTGCCAGCCCCTTTCACGCTAAGTATACGTGAAAGGGTGCCTTTGTTTCAAGGCAGCATTAAGTGGCTTAACACTGCCTTGTAAATAGGGCGAAGCCCCCATCCCTACCACATCGTCTTAAAAAGTGACGCTGTGGTGGCAATAGGGGCTTGTAAATATGCCCCTAAATCTCACTCTTTCTCACTCGCTCATACTTACTGACACTCAGGCCCAGTTTTACTAATGCTTTGTGCTGGGTCTGCAACACTTTTGAGAAGCAAAACCAATGCATATTGTTGGGGTGGATGTACTATCTAAATAAAATCAGGATTTGCATCGGATAGTATCCCAAAGTTATGAAAAGTTGATCTTTGAGCCGCTTCCAATATTTTCTGTCACGGAGGAGTTTCATGGGTGGTGCATGAGCATTCCCATGCGCCAATATATTATGCCTCCTTGGGCAGGCATTGTTTTTCAAGTTTGCCTGTTGGCAGCGCACATACAAAGCGGTAAACATCATAAAGCATAGGTTTTGTACTAGAAGAGACATCTTCCAGTAGAAACCCTATGCTTTGGAGAACGCACACACCCTTCCACTATTGCACAAGTTTCTGCCGATTGGTTCATGGAGCGACCCTTGACCCTGCTTGCAGGTCAGGCCGCCCCCACACCGCACAGCTCCGTCTGTGTGCTCCTGCCTCTGAGCCAGCTGCTGCCGCCTCGGGAGTTCGCCGCTCCCCCCCCCCTCCGCTGGTATCACTGCTCTGTACCTTTTGCTCCTGTTCTGCGCTCTAGTCTGTACTGCGCCTATTTTCATCTTTCATTTTATTTTACTTCTGTAACTGTGCCATTTGTATTCGTATTTGCTTTATTTTCATCACTGCTTCTGCTGCCCTGCGTCGCCTTTAGCGCCCCTGCCCCACCCCCTTCAGCCTTCAGCTTCTCTGTCCTGCTCTTTCTGCCACTGCCCCCCTGCGGCCCCGCCCCCACGCACTCCCATTCGCCGCCCCGCTCCCACCTCCCAGCTGCCCCTCCCTCCCACATCCCCTTATATGGCGGCCGCTGCGTGGTAGAGGGAGCGACCCTTGCAGGTCGGGCCGCCCCCCACACCGCTCAGCTCCGCCTGTGTGCTCCTGCCTCTGAGTCAGCTGCTGCCGCCTCGGGCGTTCGCCGCCCCCCCCCTCCACTGGTATCACTGCTCTGTGCATTTTGCTCCTGTTCTGCACTCTAGTCTGTACTGCGCCTATTTTCATCTTTCATTTTATTTTACTTCCGTAACTGTGCCATTTGTATTCGTGTTTGCTTTATTTTCCTCACTGCTTCTGCTGCCCTGCGTTGCCTTTATCGCCCCTGCCCTGCCCCCTTCATCCTTCTGCTTCTCTGTCCTGCTATTCCTGCCCCCCTGCGGCCCGCACTCCCATTCGCCGCCCCGCTCCCACCTGCCCCTCCCTCCCACATCCCCTTAGATGGCGGCCGCTGTGTGGTAGAGGGAGCGACCCTTGACCCTGCTTGCAGGTCATGCCGCCCCCCCACACCGCACAGCTCCGCCTGTGTGCTCCAGCCTCTGAGTCAGCTGCTACCGCCTCGGGAGTTTGCTGCTCCCCCCCCCTCCGCTGGTATCACTGCTCTGTGCCTTTTGCTCCTGTTCTGCGCTCTAGTCTGTACTGCGCCTATTTTTATCTTTCATTTTATTTTACTTTTGTAACTGTGCCATTTGTATTCGTATTTGCTTTATTTTCCTCACTGCTTCTGCTGCCCTGCATCGCCTTTAGCGCCCCTGCCCCGCCCCCTTCAGCCTTCGGTTTCTCTGTCCCGCTCTTCCCGCCGCTGACCCCCTGCAGCTCCGCCCCCGCACTCCCATTCGCCGCCCCGCTCCCACCTCCCAGCTGCCCCTCCCTCCCACACCCCCTTATATGGCAGCTGCTGCGCGGCCACGTGCAACAGGTGTGCCGCTGGCGCGCCAAAGGCGCACCAAAGGCAACCCGTCTACGCCCGTCCGTTGTTGGACCGCAGCCAGCGCCAGAACCCCCGGACCCCGAAGACACCCGACTTCACTATGACGCCAGCACCCTCCACGCACTTAACCCCGAGCGAGAACACACATGCTACCGGGCCACCCCGAAGTGCACCCAAGGCCCCTTCACCTGTCGGAACTGCAGATTCACCAGTATTCCGCGCAACCGCCAACCAACAAACCCAACCACCGGAAGTGCATCCTCCTCAACACCCGCTCCGCCCTCAAACCCACGCAACCACCAACCAACGAACCCAACCACCTGAAGTGCATCCTCCTCAACACCCGCTCCACCCGCAAGCACGCCGTCGAAATCTGAGACCTCCTCGACTCAACCGCCCCAGACGTCGCCTTCCGGGCGGAGACCTGGCTGACACCCGCTTCAGCACCAGACATTGCCATAGCCATCCAGGAAGGACACAAGATCGCCCGCAGAGACACATCAACGGAACAGGAGGTGGAATTGCCATCATCCACAAGAACACCCTCAGCGTCTGGACCAACACCGACGACACCCTCAGCACCGCCGAACACCTGCACTTCCAGATTCACACCGACCCCAACACCACCCTCAGAGGAACCCTCATCTACAGACCCCCCAGACGCAGCCCACAGTTCAGGGACTCCATTACCGACCTCATCAGCAACCACGCCCTAGCCTCCACGGACTACATCCTCCTCGGGGACCTGAACTTCCACCTCGAGAACAACAACAACGTCAACTCCACAACCCTGATAGACAACCTCGCCAACCTCGGACTCAGACAGCTTGTGACAACACCCACCCACGCCGCCGGTCACACGCTAGACCCCATCTTCTCCGCAAGCCCCCACGTATCCTTCAACCACACCACCGAACCCCACTGGACCGACCACAGCTGCATCGACTTCACCTTCAGGAAGGCCACCACACATCGCCGCACCCATCAGATGCCCCGTCACTGCTGAGGAAAAGTCACCGAAGAGCAGCTAGCCACCGCCCTTGCCCAGGGCCCACCAGCTGACCTCACCGAACCCGACACCGCCGCCCTCAACCTCCGACAGTGGATCAACGACTGCGCCAACACCCTCGCCCTGCTCAAGACACCCTCCAACAACCACACCAGCAAGAAAGCCCACCTGGTTCACTGAAGACCTCCAAGCCTCCAAGCGCACATGCCGGAAACTGGAGAAGAACTGGCTCTGCGAACAATCAGCAGACAACTACACGACCCTCAAGAATGCCACACGCAGACACCATCAACTTCCAAGAACAGCCAAGAGGACCACATTCAAGGGCCGCCTGGATAACAACGCACACAACAGCAAAGAGCTCTTCAGCATAGTGAAGGAACTCTCCAACCCCAGCTCCAACACCAACGACATCCCCCCTTCGCAGGACCTGTGCGACTCACTGGCCACCTACTTCCACCACACAATCGCAGACATCCACGACAGCTTCAACGCCACGACAGCCCCGCCAACTATCGAGATCCCCACCGCTACAACCACTGGCCGCCTGATCGCATGGTTCAACATCAACGACGACGAAACCATCAAACCATCAAACCATGAAATCTGTCCACTCTGGATCCCCGTCTGACCCATGCCCACACCACGTCTTCAACAAAGCCAGCACAATCATCGCACCCCATCTCCGGAAAGTCATCAACACCTCCCTCAAGACAGCAACCTTCCCCGAAAGCTGGAAGCACGCCGAGATCAACGCCTTACTCAAGAAACCCAAGGCGGACCCCAAGGACCTCAAGAAGTTCCGTCCCATCTCCCTGCTCCCGATCCTGGCAAAGGTCACCGAGAAAATTGTCAACAAACAACTGACCCGCTACCTCGAGGACAACAACATCCTGGACCCATCCCAATCAGACTTCCGCAGCAACCACAGCACCAAAACCGCCCTCATCACCGCCACCAGCGACATCAGGGCCCTGCTCAACAACGGGGAAACAGCAGCCCTCATACTCCTGGACCTGTCAGCCGCCTTCGACACGGTCTGCCACCGCACACTAGGAACACGCCTACACAATGCCAGGATCCAAGAGAAGGCCCTGGACTGGACCACATCCTTCCTCACTGGCAGAACACAGAGCGTCCGCCTCCCCCCTTCAGCTTCACCGCCACCAAGATCACCTACGGCATACCCCAGGGCTCCTCCCTCAGCCCAACGCTGTTCAACATATATATGGCACCCCTCGCCTCCGTCGCCCGTCAGCACGACCTCAACATCATCTCCTAGGCCGACGACACCCAGCTTATCATCTCCCTCACCAAAGACCCTCACACCGCCAAACCCAACCTCCATGAAGGAATGAAGGCCGTCACCGAATGGATGAGGAACATCCGACTGAAGCTGAACTCGGACAAGACGGAGGTCCTCATCCTCGGCTCCAACCCCTCAGCATGGGATGACTCCTGGTGGCCGACATCACTGGGAACAGCCCCGACACCCACTAACCATGCATGCAACCTGGGGGTCATCCTTGACTCCACCCTCTCCAAAACTAAACAGGTCAACACCGTATCCTCATCCTGCTTCAACACCCTACGAATGCTCCGCAGGATCTTCAAGTGGATCCCCACCGAAACAAGAAGAAAAGTAACCCAGGCCCTCGTCACCAGCAGGCTGGACTACGGAAATGCCCTCTAGGCAGGAACATCAAACAAGCTCCTGAGACTGCTGCAGCGCATCCAGAACGGCTCGGCACCACAGATCCTCGACATCCCCCGCCGCAGCCACATCACACCGCACCTCAGAGACCTACACTGGCTCCCCGTCAACAAGAGGATAACCTTCAAACTCCTCATCCACGCACACAAGGCCCTCCACAACGCCGGTCCAGCGTACCTCAACAAACGACTCAGCTTCTACGCCCCTACCCGCAAGCTCCGTTCCGCCGACCTCGCCCTCGCCAGAGTGCCGCGAACAACCGCCGGCGGCAGATCCTTCTCCCACCTCGCCGCCAAGACCTGGAACACCCTCCCCACCAACCTACGGCAGACCCAAGATCTCCTGGCCTTCAGACGTCTTCCCAAAACTTGGATTTTCGATCAGTAGCAGCATGCCCCCCCCCCCCCCCCCCCCAGCGCCTTGGGACCCTCACGGGTACGTAGCGCGCTTAACAAATGTCTTGATTGATTGATTGATTGGCTGCCAAAAGTGCACCAGCACACAGTGAGAGAAAAATACATCATATTTTGGTAGGTAAGGTGTACATTTTCTCACTCCATTTAACAGAAGACAGTGCAGCAACTTTGGTGCATGGCTGCGTTGCGCCAAAGAATAGTAAATCTGGGCCTAAATCTCAAACAATCTCACTCACTACCATTCCCTGATTCTCACTCACACTCATGCTTACTCATACAGACACACTTACTCACACATACACATGGCAACTCTCACTTAAACAGACTTTCATATGCAAGGATAAACACAACATACATTTTAAACCATTTGTACTTATCACAGCTGCCATTGAAGTGCCTGTTACAGTTAAACGTGCTACATTTTTATTACACTTATAGTGAATGAAAGAATATTTTTCACTATTAGTGTAAAGGAAACGGTAGGAAAATAAGGAATGCAGACCCACTCCTGTTTTTTGCCATTGATTTTTCCACCTCTGAGGCTATAGGTCACAAATGGAGTGTCACAGGTCACAAGGATCAAACCAGCTGCAATCCCTAGCAACCCCTAAATTACATCCATGCTCACAGTGATGATTCTGGGCATGAGCAATGCGGTTCATTTTGACACGGGTGAGCCAGAATCAGTCGGCTTTGCCATCTGGGCCTTTTCCTCACATGGTAAACTCCCAGTTATATGAGTATGTCGCAAACTAAGGCACTTGAAAGTGGATCATTATCTGTGCAAAAATAATGTTATCAGCCTATGGATGGCTATCACTTTCTCGAACATAGAAATTACCTTGTCGACCACAGTGCTGTTCATGATTTCCACCTCTGGGTACTTAAAATAATCATTAATCACTACTATGAAATATCACCCATCTGGTAAACTGCCAAAGTCAGAGCTCACTCTATCAGGGCTGTTGAGGGAAGTCTTGGGTTATTACTGATAGAGGAGGGTCTGCACGCCCTGCGGACTGACACATGGCGAAACCTTTCGCTAGTGCCTCCACCCCCTCATCCAATAGAGGAAACAACACTTTGTTCCTCAAACGACTCACCTGTGAACTAGCTGAATCACCATTTGAACTAAACTCTGGGGAATTACCAAACGTGCCCTCACAGTACACAGCCTTCTTAAGAGGCTACCAATTTCTGCCGCACATTGTATATGGTTGTCAGTATTTGCTGGGCTTTCGGCGTCCAGAGAGACCAGAATTGGCCTCAGCAGCAATTGAAGGCAATCTTCCTGTGCGGTAGCACCTATGATGTCATCTACTGATATTGGAAGTGGATGGGAGCTTTCAATTATCAGCTTTACATACTCCTCTGAGTCCAAAGCATCAGTCTCATCCTCCACTGTGACTTCTTGGGGATGCTGTGATAAATAGTCCACTGGGTTCTATGCTTCAGGATGATACTGAAGGTCAAAGGAATATTCTTGCAAACTACAATGTCCACCTTTCAATGCGGGTGGAGGTTTGAAGGTGGAGCCCTTGTATAGTGGGACCAGTGGCTTGTATTTTGTACATCAGGAAAGGATGACGATATACCTATACGTAAACCATATACTTATATGAACTGATGGAGCTATTCAGGAATTTCAATTTCGCTCTGTGCAATGAAAACCCACTGCCTTTCAACCTTTGTAACACCTTCCTCAGAAGCAGGTGGTGTTCTTCCAAGGTGGTGTCATACATCTGAATATCATCCCTGACATTAAGCACTGCATCAAGCCAGTTAAGACTTCAGGGACTACATTCTGGAAAACTTCTGCAGCGCTAAAGATGTCAGATTTTAACAGCTTATAGCGATGCAGTTCAACATATGACCTTGGTTCGAACAGGATTCAGTGGTATCCAGAGCATAGGTCAATATTGGAAGTCAAGCACATGCCACTGAGTTCTACTACAATGTCATCTACTCTGGGGTGAGGTATCTCTCTCTTTAAATGTCGACATTAGGGAGTCACTCATCCACACAGATGCACACCTCTCCTGGTTTTTGTGTCACTACTATTGGTTACTCCAATGGTGTGGGTCCTTCCACTGCTTCTGTGATACCTGCCTCTTTTAGCTTCCTGAATTCCTCCTCCACCTTGGAGCGAAGATAAAAGGCTACCCTTCTGTGTTCCAGTGCCATGTGCTGGATGGCAGGGTTGTTGCGGAGCTGGACCTGTTTACCCTTTAGGCACCCAATTCCTTCGAAACTTTTTGGCAAACTGCCCAATTACTTCTTACTTCCCTAACTCTGTGTGGTGGTCCTGAAATGCAAACTGCATTAGGTGTAACTATTGAGCCAATTGGTAGCTTACCAGCATGCCCGGTCAGTTCTCAGTGACATACACATCTATCTGTGTTGTCTTTCCGTGGTGCTCTAATGGTGTTGCAAAGATTACAGCCCGCGGCAACAGCCTGGCATATCCAGGAGCACACTTGTACTTGAGTTGGACATAGTGCAGGGACTTCTTCCAACTTGTCATACCAGAGTCAGGCCCTCACATTGACTGATGCCCATGTGTCTATGACAGTGGTGACTTGGTTGCTGCCAACCAGGATATTGCACATTGGGCGAATGTCCGTCTCGGGTTCCGGGCTGCAAGGTGTGCACTAGATTGAGGACTTCCTTGGTGTCCTCATCCATGTCTTGAATTTTGTGATCTGGGTCGCTCCCTGTGAGTGGTTTGGAGGTTCCAGCTGTGGCCTGTGATGATCTGCACACTTTTGCAAAATGGTTGCCTTTTCCACAGGTTGTACACTTTTTACCCTTAGCTGGGCAGTCTCCTCGGCGCGGAGTCATGCTTCTGCACTGCCCACAGGGCCTTCTTGCTGGTCTGCTATTGATATCTCCTTTCTTTCTCTCACTGGTGTGTTTTGCAACTAAGTTTACAGGTTCTGACTTGATAGCTTTGTTCAGGAGTGATGCATGGGCCCCTGACAGTTCTTTGGGTCAGCCTAGAGTGAGGATGTCAGCCAACTGCTTGGCCGGCTCCTGCCGTACTTATTTGTACAATGTGGTTGAGGCACACCTTTGTATTATTTATGCCTTTATTGCTTCAGGTTCCTCCCAAGATGCAGATGCTCTCCAACTCTTTGAGGCAAGTCTAGAAAATACCTATGGATTTGTCTGCTTCTTGTTTTGCCTGGCGAAATATGAATCACTCATAATCTCGATTCACTAGTGGTTCAAAGTATGTATTGAGGCCTGCTACCAACATGGCAAAAGAGTGTGAAGGCCCTGGAGAGTCTGTTAAAAGTTAGGCTGAAAACCGTCAACATTATCGGCGCCCTCTTGCTCTCCTTAAACCTTTTGTGCGCGTAAAACAGCCGCCATTTTGGACACCATGGCTTCCCTGCTCTCGCCGAGAGCCAGCGCGTCTCTCTCTCTCTCTCTCTCCTAACTTCGCTGGCAACCCCCCCTGCTTGCACCTGCCTTGAGTCATAAACCCCTCTTCGGCGCTGCTCTGCCCCAGGCCCTCATCCTGTTCCCAGCGCGACACCTCCCTGCTTCCCCTTTCATGATCTCCGGCCCTTTTGATGCAAACCCCTTTTCCCCGTGTGCCCGTTTGTCTTCCCCGTTCCCAGGCCGACACCTAGCTCTGCCGATACCAATCCCTTGCCCCTCCCCATACAATAGAAAGCTTCCCTCCTCAAAGGACCCCCGAGATGATCAAAGCCCCCATCCCACGAGATCCGATCGAAACCCGCACACTCCGTGAATCGACGGAATATCCAGCTGCGCGATGATCATCACCTGTTGTGAACGGGGCGGGGACTTCCACTGTAACCTTGCGTGGGAACGGGCTGGGAAAGGGGGGATTCTGAGGATGTCTTTCCGTACTTCAAAGTATCAACGAGAATGTGTTACATGCAATAAACAGATAAACGTGTGTATAAGAGGCCAGGCCTCAGGGATGCAGTTAGAGCACCTCAGAACGATACCTTCTGTCCGTTTTCGTTGTGTTCTCCTCCGGAGCGAATAAAAACCTTGTTTCCTGCCTTCCAGTCTCCAGCGCCTGCCTCTTCAATAGTTTAACTTCTTTGTGGGTTCAAGAGGCGACATCGCCGGGCAATAATTAAGGATCTTATATTCTGGTTGGTAGTGCCCCCCCAGTTTTTATTTTTCTACAATTGGCGTCCCAAGCGTGGGGCCCATCAGCGACCTATGGATCCAGTGGGAGAGGTCCTGACGACAAAGTGAACGACTGCAACGATCGGGAACGCGTCTGTCCGATAGACCCTCGTCTGACAGCCGATCATCCGAACTTCACTGGTTCCGAACAGACCTCTCTCGAGTGATCTACGGTCCTGACTGGGAACCATCAGGAGTGCCGCGAGGATAACGAAGAAGAGAGGACGATCGGGCGCTGGATTCGGAAGTCAGGAAACTGTCCATGCGGTCCGGGTAAGGTCGTGTTACCACGACAAATTGCGAAAAAATTGCTTGATTGCTTGTTTGTTAAATACTAGTATTGCTCTTTTTGTTTATTTGGAGATTCACTGTCTGCAAACGGAGAAACAACAGGCTCTCTCTTTGCAAGCAGTGGAGGATAGGTAGGGCAGACAACCGTGCTTATTTTTCTCCCCCACTCAATAATCACCTGAAACTGAGCTGTTGTTCACAAACTATTGTTTCCTGGAGATTCCCTGTCTGCAAACAGGGAAGAGACCACCCTTTTTGCAGATAGTGAAAAGGGTAGGTAACGCAGATCTTTGCGGACCTACTCATTCTCCCCATTGTTATTTGTCGGTCTTTTGTTATCTTGATCTATGAGGGATTCACTGTCTGCAAACGGAGAAACAAAGGTCTCTCCCTTTGCAAGCAGTGGAGGATAGGTAGGGTAGCAGCCGTGCTTATTTTTTTCTCCCCCACCCTATAATTGCTTGAAACTGAACTGTTGTTCGCAAAATTATTGTTTCCTGGAGATTCCCTGTCTGCAAACAGGGAAGAGACCACCCTTTTTGCAGATAGTGAAAAAGGTAGGTAACGCAGATCTTTGCGGACCTACTCATTCTCCCCATTGTTATTTATTGGTCTTTGGTTATTGTGATCCATGAGGTATTCACTGCCTGCAAACAACGTAGAATAGAAATATTCTGTCTAGTCTTTGCACCTAGTGATAAGATAGGCAGTGCTGACTTTTTAGTCCCTCGTTACGAGCCGTCATGTCTGTCTTCTCCCCACTGATTAGTAGCCTGTTTAGCCCGGACCGCTTATTAGAGATGGACCATCCAGCCCCACTGGAAGGCACCCCTAATAAGGACATGTTCATGAAGCATGGATTGACCGCTATTGCCTATAGTAAACTATGGCATAAATATACAAAACAGGGTCAAGAAAGTCAATGGCCCCTGATAGGATCCTTCGATGATGATAAAATAAAAACGCTAGAAACTGCCCTAGGTAAAAACAAGACAACACCTACTATGCTTGATAGCTTCGGCATGTGGCGAAAAGAAACTGAACAGCGTAAAAAGAAAACTGAGAGTAGGTTGGAAAAAGAGCTGCAAAAAGCAGCCCACCTAGCTGCTCAGAAACTAAAAAAGGAGATAGAGGAAAGAGAGAAAGCTAAACAGAAACTAGAAAGGGAAACGCCAAGCCAGTGTCCGGTTAGAACCCCCTCCATGCTCTACCCTGATTTACCCTCGAAACGACAAGCCAATGAGGACCTGCTGTTAGGTCCCCCTATCATCTACATGCCCCCTCCATATGCCCCTTCTCAACCCTTGGCGCAGCACGCGCCACCCCCAGGTACAAACGAAGGTACCGCCACAGCGTCGGCCCCAATGGCCTCTGTGCCAGCCGAACCCCTTGTATTAGAACCCGCATCAACGACAACGTTAGACGAGCATGAGACTCGAGGGGCTGGCCTTGCAAGAACAAACAGGCTAGACAAAGATGAGCGAGCGGGGATCGACAAAATAGCAAGGACACTGGTAGAAAGGAAGGATGATGAAGAGTACATCACAGATATGTTCAGCTCGTATACAGGGAGTCACAGACGACATTTTACCGTACGACTGTGTTATCATGTCTTGAATGCATACGAGGACCGATATCGAGACAAAGGTCCCGAGAGCCTAAGGACTCTGTACCGGAAGGTCGATATCGGGGATGAGGGCGAGTGTGATGTGTCGGACCTCCTTACGCGTACGCTTGAGGTTTTCCGCCACCTCACTGAACGAAAGCCGGGAGCTAAATCCGCGGCCCCCGTAGTGACCGAACCACCAACCGAGCAATCTAACACCATGATGCCGATACGTGAGGCTGCCCCTTACTGGGTTCCCCCTCGAGGTACAGGGACTCACGATGATGCAAACAACCAAGATGCAAAGGGAAGGGTAGTATACAACTGGGTCTACCAGCCATGGGACCGGCAAGAGATACTGACATTCCGGAAATCTCTACCCGACCTACGTAAAAACCCCACTGCCTTCTATACTGAATTGGGTACAGCCCTGGGTTCAACTATCATGACCCTGGCTGACATCGACTTGTTCTTCGGGTTATGTCTACCAGCTGATGTGTGGAAGCAAATCCGGAAAGTCGACCACCTTGAGCTGTTCGGACATACCTGGTCACAACTCGATGACTTGGACAAACAACGGGGACCAGGACAAAAGCCGTTGAAATCCATTCTAGACCTCCCAGATAAAATTGTAGAGAAATTAAAAACCCTAATCCCAGAAAAGAAAGTGGACTGGTCGATAGTAACAGCCTGTCGCCAAAAACCCCAGGAGGATGTATCGGAATACTTCTCCCGGTTTGAAACGGTGTTCTCCGATTACAGCGGCCAGGACATGACCACTGCAACCGGACACCATCTGTTTGTCCAGAATTATGTTAAGGGCCTATCATTGGACATCTCCCAGAAACTACAGGCCAGCGAGAGTAGTTGGGCAGCCTCCAAACCTACAGCGATTCTCCAAATGGCCCAATATTATGAGCATCAGAAAAATGAAAACGATAGGGCGACAGAGAAAAAGAAGAAAGACTTAAAGGAGAGGGTGATGATTGCCAAACTGCAAGGGGTGACTATAGGACGAGACCAATACCGGGGAAACTACCAGACAAACGTCCCTAAGACTGCATTTCCCCAGGACCGCACTCTGACTCCCTACAGTGGACGCACAGACCTTAGAGATGACCAGTGCGCTTTCTGCAAAGGGACTGGCCATTGGAAATCCCAGTGCCCAGTTCTCCTGGAAATGATCAGGAACAGAGACCCCAGGGATGTAGCAAACGGACCGAGACCTAAGGGACCACAACGAGGGCCCCCAAATGACGCGACTAATGACAGATCAAGCAGACCGAATACGTTCGATCGACCCAGACAGAACCAATATCAACAATCTGACTATGACGACACTCACACCTTTGCATAGGACAGCCAAGGGCGAGGGAGGGATCCAGTCGAGCTCTATGTTGACCAGCAGGGCCCTTATGTCACTGCTAAGGTCCTGGGTACCAAGTCTCCATTTCTGGTAGACACTGGCGCAACACGTAGTGCGTTATCTAAACGACTGATTCCAAGGGCACCCTTGTCTGGCTCACTCATAACATCGACAGGTTTCGATGGAACGCCCTCCACCAACCCTTTGTCTGCCCCGATTCTCTTTGACGTAGAAAACAACACCACCGACACCACGTTCTTGCTTTCCTCCAATAGCCCTGACGCCATTATGGGACTTGACTTACTGAAACACTTCCGAGCGACGATTAGGTGTTCTCAAGATGGAGTTCGAGTGTTTCTTTACGACAACCCCGTTCTGCTTAAACATTGTTCCCCCCGACACATGTTTTCCATCACCGACGTCGACGCGTCCCTGCTTGACACCCTACCTCCGTATCTGTGGGCCAAAGCGGATTCGGACGTAGGGCGTATGTTAATTGACCCAGTGCACATTACTGTCCGACCAGACGCAACACTCCCAAAACTCCCACAATATCGGATATCGCCAGAGGGCGAGAAGGCATTGGTAATGATTATCCAGTCACTGATAGACGCAGGAGTGGTAGAGGAAGTGGTTAGCAACGTTTGCAACAGCCCTATCTTGCCCATTATCAAGAAGCAGGGAGAGGGAGATGAGAAAGCATACCGTTTCATCATCGACCTCCGAGAGATCAACAAAGTGGTGGTACCCCAGTACCCTGTGGTCTCAGACATCACCACCATCCTGACCTTGATTCCATCCACTGCCACCACCTTTTCCGTCATCGACCTCAAGAACGCATTCTTCTCCATCCCCATCCACCCAGACAGCCGATATCTCTTCGGCTTTACCCTAAAATCCCGCTCATATAGGTTTTGCCGAGCCCCTCAAGGCTACACGGAGAGCCCTAGCATCTACAGCCAGGCCCTCAAAAGGCAACTAGACCAAGTCCGGTTACCCGACGGGGTGGTGTTGGTACAATATGTTGATGACATCCTTTTGGCAGCCGACACCACCCCTCTAGCGGTTACCACCACCATTCAACTCTTGCACTTCCTTGCGGAAAATGGCCACAAGGTCTCCAAGAAGAAGTTGCAATTCTGCCTACCCCAGGTCACTTACCTAGGCCACCTTCTGTCCAAAGATGGAAGGAAACTCACCCCTGATCGAATCCAGACCATTCTAGACACCCCTGTCCCTAAAACCCAGAAGCAGGTTCGCTCCCTATTAGGCCTCACCTCCTTCTGCCGACAATGGTTGCCAAACTTCAGCCTCGTTGTAAAACCACTGCTCTCTCTCCTAAACAAAGACGTCCCTTTCCCACTCCCTTGGACTCCTGAGTGTCAAACCTCCTTCACAGAACTACGAGATGCCCTTTGCTCAGCCCCTGTCCTGGGTACCCCTGATTACAGAAAGCCCTTCTCCCTTTACACTCACGAAAGGGAGGGGTGCGCTTTATCTGTCCTGACCCAGGCCATCGGTCCTAAGCAACGACCGTGCGCTTACTTCTCTGCCACTCTTGACCCTGTCGCCAGAGCCTTGCCTGCCTGCCTTCGAGCTGTAGCTGCTGCTGCAGTCTCTATCCGACAGAGTGAGGGGATTGTACTCTCGAATTCCCTCACGGTACTGGTGCCCCATGCAGTCGACACCCTCCTGAACCAAACCAAGACGCAACATCTGACGAGTGCACGACTGACTGGATACGAACTAACCTTGCTTGCCCCCCATATCACCCTGAAAAGATGCACCACACTGAACCCAGCAACTCTGTTACCCTTGCCAGAGAACGACCCCAATGTGCACCCCGTACATGACTGCGTGACTCTTACGGACGAACAGACCAGGAGTAGGGTCGATCTCAGAGACACAGCTTTCCCTGACCCCGACGGGGAGTTGTGGGTGGACGGTTCTTGCATCAAACTCCCCGATGGTACCACTTCCGCTGCCTATGCAGTCACCACGGCTCGAACTGTAGTAGAAACAGCCCGCATCACCCAGCGATCTGCCCAGGCAGCGGAACTGATTGCTTTGACGAGAGCCTGCATCCTGGCAACAGGAACCACGGCGAACATTTACACCGACAGCCAGTATGCCTTCGGGGTGGTTCACCATTTTGGGCTCCTCTGGAGGGAGAGAGGATACTTGACCTCACACGGCACACCCATTTTGCACGGGGATTTAGTCTCCGCCTTAATCGAAGCTGTCCTCCTCCCCAACAAACTTGCCGTTATCAAATGCCAGGCACACAAGAAGGTGACAGACATTATTGGACAGGGAAATGCACTAGCCGACATCACCGCCCGAACGACAGCTGAAAATAGAACGACAACACGTATGTACGTGACCAGGTCACAAGCAGAAAACTGGACTGACGCCAAGGACATAATTAGAGACATACAAACGGCTAGCACACAACACGAATTGACTGAATGGGCACGGGTGGGATTGAAAGACGATGAAGGCTGCTGGCGGACAAAAGACACGAACAGATGGTTGCTACCTGATTCATACTTGATTCCCATATTAACCATGGCACACTCCCCTGCCCACATAGGATCAGCCCCCATGATCGAACTTGTCTCCAGGGTTTGGCACAATGACAAGATCCCAGATTCCGCCAAACGCCTGGTCCAACAATGCTTAATATGCCTGCAACACAACCCCGGGAAGGGAACTGTAGTACCCCGGGGGGGATTTGGGGTCCCAAACCACCCATTTGAAGTCCTGCAGATGGACTACATCCAACTAGACAGATGCCAAGGCCTGAAATATGTACTTGTCGTGGTGTGCGCATTTAGCAAATGGGTGGAAGCATATCCAACCCGTGACAACACCGCTATGGCCACTGCAAAGGTCCTGTTAAAGGAGTTTTTCCCCCGTTATGGCCTCTGTCGTGTTTTATGGAGTGATAATGGCCCCCACTTTGTAGCCAACGTTATCCAGCTCATCCTAAATGGGCTGGGTATCAAACAGAAATTCCACGCAGTCTTCCACCCTCAATCTGCTGGGCTTGTCGAACGACACAACGCCACACTAAAGCTTAAACTGGCCAAAATAGTGGCTACGACGGGCCTGAAATGGCCAGACGCCCTCCCATTGGCATTGCTATCGATGCGCTCTACCCCCACCCGACATCACTTAACCCCTTATGAAGTTGTCTTCGGTCGACCCATGAGCGTCTGGTCTGCCCCGAAACCAACGTCCATTCATGACGTTCCGGATGTCCTAATGTCTGATTATCTGTACAAATTGACTGAAACTTTGTCTGTCCTTCATCAGCAGGTGCAGCAGGCCATCCCCGATGCTTCCAGGGGTCCGGGTCACGCCATCCAGCCGGGGGACTTCGTGCTAATCCGAAACTTTCAGCGATCAAAGAGTTTGGAACCCCGGTGGACGGGCCCCTGGCAAGTGCTGATCACCACTCGGACCGCACTTCGAGTGGAGGGGAAGAAACACTGGCTGCACGCCCATCACTGCAAAAAGGTCTCTCCAACCCTGGCCACGACAGACACCGTCAACACCCAAGAAGAGCTCCTGAACCAGGACCGACCATCGTTGAACTGCTATCCTGACACAGAGACACTTGAACTTTCAAAACATCCTGACCCCACTGTGCCATCTCGAGAAGGGTATTTCCTGCGTCGAAAGGAGGGAGCTTCGGCTAAGTAGGCCACGGACTAGGTTAAAGAATCTCAGAACGGTGACCCAAACTACCAAGGGTTACCTGGAGAGAAGCTAAAACTAAGTCTGTGGTCCTGCCCACTACCGAGCACCTTGAAGACGAAGATGATGGAAGCGCCAGATAAGAAGATGATGGAAGCGCCAAACGAGAAGCCGACTGAGACAACAGGAAATACCCACTACAGAAATCCGAGAACAGACAGACTCCATAGCTCAAAGACAATTGCACTCTTCATTGTAATCCTCCTCTGTTTTCTCCTCATGACTACGCTCTGGATTATGGAAGAACACGCACCTGCTCACGAAACATTCCTAACCACTGCTCAGCCTACCACCATGAAGGAACATTATCTAATTTCGCTCTCTCCTCAACTAAGAGAGAGGCGAAAGGAGTTTTGGAACAACTCTTTCGTGCAGCTACTTCACCAGCACAATCTTGCCACCAACGCCACCAACTGCTGGATCTGTGGGTTGCTACCCCATGCCACTGGACATTCAATACCATTCATCCCTTCACCCTTCTCCGTCCACGGCTCCTGCCTTGCCTGGCTGATCCTCCTGCAAGAGAGCTATACGGGAAATGCCACCTCCAGCAGAGCTGCAGCACATTCTTCTCATGGGGCCGGGCGAAACAAGACAAAGACACACTTCTGCCCGCTGACCCCCAGCGACTCAATCCAAATGGACATTCCGGCCAAAGAACGAATCGAAATGCAGGTGTTCAACAATCCAACCAGACCCACCTTCTCCTATCTGCGGAAACGAACGGCTGCCACTCTGACTGTGGCCCTGACGGTCATCAACGTCACAGGCCACATGTGTGTAGAAGGACTTGGGACACAGCTGGTGGGTCACAGCGCTTGCCGCTTTACCAGAACTTTGGACTCCACGGATCCACCTTCCTTTGTGTCATCCCCAAACATGTATTTCATCTGTGGCACGAAGGCCTACACCTGGCTCCCCAAAGGCTGGGGGGGCACTTGCTACATCTCCTTCGTCCTTCCTCCAACTTATGTGGCCCCAGCGAATCACCACAGACAAAAACGAGCCAAAGACGTTGAGCAAGCCGACTCAACAGGAGCACAGTTCCTCGATGCTATGAAAGGACTCGTCCCCCTCTGGGGCCCGATGGCAAACAGCCGTGCCATCCGACATTTGACTCAGGCAGTCGAGACAACCATGAACATCACAGCGGGCATCTTTGCCAACAACACTGCCGAGCTCCAAGCGGTCCGTTTGGTGGCTCTTCAGAACCGCCTCGTTCTAGATGTGGTTCTGGCGGACCGTGGAGGAGCATGCCGCATTATTGGGGCCAGCTGCTGTACATACATACCGGACAACTCACCCTCAGTGTACAAAGCCATCGAACATCTTCACAGACTCTCTTCGGAAGTTCACCAAGAGCAAGAAGAATGGTCGCTTGGTGGTTGGTTCTGGGACACCGTCAAAAGCTGGGGCTGGAGACTGCTCACCATTATCCTGATTCCCGTAGTTGTAATATGTGGCCTATGCTTAGGAATTCAATGTTTGCCACCTATGTGTTCTTTATGTGCGAGTTGTATTTTTCCCAAAACTGTGGACATTGGAAGCGAACATATGAGGGCATTGTATGATACCGAAGTTAGGAATTTGATGAAAATTGACATTGAGTAAGCAAGTTGGCTAGATATGTTGAAAAGGGAGGACTGTTAAAAGTTAGGCTGAAAACCGTCAACATTATCGGCGCCCTCTTGCTCTCCTTAAACCTTTTGTGCGCGTAAAACAGCCGCCATTTTGGACACCATGGCTTCCCTGCTCTCGCCGAGAGCCAGCGCGTCTCTCTCTCTCTCTCTCTCCTAACTTCGCTGGCAACCCCCCCTGCTTGCACCTGCCTTGAGTCATAAACCCCTCTTCGGCGCTGCTCTGCCCCAGGCCCTCATCCTGTTCCCAGCGCGACACCTCCCTGCTTCCCCTTTCATGATCTCCGGCCCTTTTGATGCAAACCCCTTTTCCCCGTGTGCCCGTTTGTCTTCCCCGTTCCCAGGCCGACACCTAGCTCTGCCGATACCAATCCCTTGCCCCTCCCCATACAATAGAAAGCTTCCCTCCTCAAAGGACCCCCGAGATGATCAAAGCCCCCATCCCACGAGATCCGATCGAAACCCGCACACTCCGTGAATCGACGGAATATCCAGCTGCGCGATGATCATCACCTGTTGTGAACGGGGCGGGGACTTCCACTGTAACCTTGCGTGGGAACGGGCTGGGAAAGGGGGGATTCTGAGGATGTCTTTCCGTACTTCAAAGTATCAACGAGAATGTGTTACATGCAATAAACAGATAAACGTGTGTATAAGAGGCCAGGCCTCAGGGATGCAGTTAGAGCACCTCAGAACGATACCTTCTGTCCGTTTTCGTTGTGTTCTCCTCCGGAGCGAATAAAAACCTTGTTTCCTGCCTTCCAGTCTCCAGCGCCTGCCTCTTCAATAGTTTAACTTCTTTGTGGGTTCAAGAGGCGACATCGCCGGGCAATAATTAAGGATCTTATATTCTGGTTGGTAGTGCCCCCCCAGTTTTTATTTTTCTACAAGTCTTTGACAGTTTGTTTATTTAAATATTATGCTTTCACGACTAGACCTTTAGTAAGTCCCTGTCATGATATCAATGGTACACCTCACATCACACACCTCAAACTTAGCAGACACGTTTCAACAACAAGTTTATATCTCAGTATATTGGATTTTTGATTCAATCCAATAACCCAAACCACACATTAAAACAATTAGCACATTAATCACAATTAGCAAATTCAATAGACATGAATAAACACCCAAATAGAGGGCACAATTAAACAATAAGGCAAAAGCATCAAAAGCATCAAATTCACAATAACCAGAGCTCCTAATGTCGCGCAAGCCAAAACCACATAGAGAAAGCGCTCACAACCTGCATACTTTTTTCATGACACTAGGGACCCAAACTACAAATCCACAACGATAATACCCTCTAAAAGACCCTCTATCATAGAATCACATAATGCAGTTCTCCTCCCTGGTGCCCCTCAGACACATAAATTGTTGAAACAAATGTCACTACTTAATAGTCCAGTTCTAATGAAAACCCACCATGATCCAAATAGGTAAAGCCTTGGGAACATTTGATCTCAGTGAAAGAGTTTGCAACAGACCTCAAAAGAAAGAAACATCATTCTGTACCTGGGAAAATAACATTACATCTCAAATCATTGTTTATAAAGTTGTATGTGCATGAAAAGTCTGTGTGCAGAGAGAGGGACAAAAATAGTTACCGGCTGAAAAGATGGTGCAGACAGCACCAACCATTTCGAAATGAGGCCTCCATTGGCTAATGTTAGCATAATCACAGTTCCCTGAACATAATATCTTTATTTCAACTATATGATAATTTTCTTTTAGCTTTTAATACTACTGTGCATTTAATTATAAACCCTCTTTTAGATCTCATTTAACTAAGAGCCAATTTGGGGCAGAACACAGGTCATAATAACTGTAATGCCGTTTAACTCGACAAATCAACTGGTATCCGACCATGAGCCCCAGCTTACCATGGCTCAAAATAAAGCTGTTTATTTTTTGTGAGTGCACGTGAGCGACAAGGTGCCCAACATCTAAAAGTTTTTGGGGTTTTTTTGTTACTTATTTGAGCTTTCCCAAAAAAAAACCTGTCGAAGTCCGATAGTCCCTGCTGTGTTTATCCTTTTCTCCTCGTATGTACTGCAGAAAATACAGTTTGTTCATCTTCCGAAATCTGATTCATTAATGCATGACGATGTTGTCAGCGTTTAGGATGACAACGATTGAGATTCCCAGAAAACGCGTAAATAAAGAGGGCGATTATCTACCTCCCACCTGAATACGTGAGACGACATTGACGTCTGCCAGTCCAGTAAAAGCCCGGGAAGCTTCACGGCTCGCGCGCATTCCTCACGATGATTGAGACGTCACGTCAGAGGCGCTTTATTAAACCGGATGGCTTTAGTTAGAGGGAGGAAAAATAGCTACCGGAGCTATGACTGTCCTCGCTCTGCTGCGCTGCATCTCCTCACGCGCGTGGGATTACTTCTTTAAAGTTTTGCTTATACAGCACCACTGAGGGTTATAATAAAATGGAAATTTCCTGGAAGCAACAGAAAAGTTGTTACAACGGCAAAGCTGGCGTCCGTGATTCAGCATTCGGGAACTGCATTGCGCAATCACACATCAATTGAAATTCATGGATGCAACAGTGCATTTTGTTATATATCCTTTGTGGGTAGTGAAGGTGTTGTGCGTGAGGCACCGCACAGAGTTGTGCTCTTATCTTTTTTGTCGCAAAATCTATGCATGTGCATGAATCAAAGAGACTTTTTAGATGGATGCTTCTTACAGTGTCATCCCAAATGGACATCCATTTTTCATCTAACCCATCATGCAAGGGGGCATGCAAGCAGACACGAACATTCATGGAAGCAGTCCTGTCAAGTATCACGCATCACGTGTGACACTCACGCATTTCAGTGTGGTGTTCCGCAACACCGCACTGAAATGCATTGTCACGCATTTTCAGCGTGTGCCACCGGCGGCGCCTGTGCACGCATCTATGCACCGGCTCTGCTGGTCTGAGAGAGGTGGCGCTGCCAGCCAGCAGCTGCTTGCTAGGCTCTGAGTCAGAGTTGACAAATAGTTAAAGAAGATCCATTTTCTGCTCTCAGACCTGGAGCTGCTGCGAGCGTGACAATGTATCTGCCCAGGCAGCCTGTGCAGTCTCATGCCTGGCTCCAGGCAGGCTGCATTGTAATTATATCCGGCGGCGCCGCGCTGTTAAATTTGCACAAACTGCGCTGCCAATAACCGGGGGCGGGGCCTGTCCTCAGCAGTCTTTGCTCCTGGCTGTCACTCACACTGTGGCGGGCCGGGATAATTATCCAAGTGTCACCGCCGTAGTCCCAGTGGTTGCTCCTGCTGTGGCATCGCGTGAGGTGGGATATCCGGATGTGACATGCTCTCTGCCTCGGCTCCCTCATGTCCTGGGACAGAGGAGGAAGAAAGTGAGGTTGGTTAGAAGTGGCGGGGGACTCGAATCAGAGTCGACTGAATCCTGCCGTGTCTGCGCATATTTGTTTGCATTGGTAGGTGACGATAGCAGTCCTGTCAAGTATCACGCATCACGTGTGACACTCACGCATTTCAGTGTGGTGTTCCGCGACACCGCACTGAAATGCATTGTCACGCATTTTCAGCGTGTGCCACCGGCGGCGCCTGTGCACGCATCTATGCACCGGCTCTGCTGGTCTGAGAGAGGTGGCGCTGCCAGCCAGCAGCTGCTTGCTGGGCTCTGAGTCAGAGTTGACAAATAGTTAAAGAAGATCCATTTTCTGCTCTCAGACCTGGAGCTGCTGCGAGCGCGACAATGTATCTGCCCAGGCAGCCTGTGCAGTCTCATGCCTGGCTCCAGGCAGGCTGCATTGTAATTATATCCGGCGGCGCCGCGCTGTTAAGTTTGCACAAACTGCGCTGCCAATAACCGGGGGCGGGGCCTGCCCTCAGCAGTCTTTGCTCCTGGCTGTCACTCACACTGTGGCGGGCTGGGATAATTATCCAAGTGTCACCGCCGTAGTCCCAGTGGTTGCTCCTGCTGTGGCATCGCGTGAGGTGGAATATCCGGATGTGACATGCTCTCTGCCTCGGCTCCCTCATGTCCTGGGACAGAGGAGGAAGAAAGTGAGGTTGGTTAGAAGTGGCGGGGGACTCGAATCAGAGTCGACTGAATCCTGCTGTGTCTGCGCATATTTGTTTGCATTGGTAGGTGACGATAGCCATAGGAGGAATGTACAGTTTTTTTGGGTCAGTGGCTGAATACGTTCAAATAAGGTTGACTTGTTCTTACAGCTTGTATGTGAACGCAGTGCACGGTCTCATACGTTTTTTGCAAACTACATTTAAGACCAAGCATGGCAGTTACTGTGTGTTTTTGCAGGTGACAAAGTATTGTTGCTTTTTATATGTATGTTACGGCGTTGTGATCGTTTGCACGTTGTTGGTAGTGTCTCACAGAGAGCAGTTAAACAAAAGCTTCGCTGTGTTTACCTAATAGGCTTTGACCATATTTAATCGCACTTACACATCTATCAGTTAACCTCAAATATCCCCGTTTTTCGTTGCATTCTTCCACTTCTCCAAAGTAAGGAGCATTACCGGGCTCTCTAGACGGGAGAGGGAGCAGGTGTGGCTCATTTGCTGCCATTCAACAGCGGTAGTTGTTGACCCAAACTCTGGCTTTAGTCAATCACAGCTGTGCAGCGTGGCGGCATAGAAAATAAACGCACTGCACCCAAATACCTTAACTGTGAAGTAGTGTTTAAGATGTTTAAATCTGTGACGCACACTTGCTCTAATATATATAATTCCGAATTTAGCTTTGAGTTTTGCCACACGTTGCGTGTATATATGATTGTGTGTATATCTATCTCCTACTGGGGGTCGTCGCAAATAAGTTAACTGTGTAGCTTCGGTGCGCCGGACCATTACACTGTGGCAGCTCACTTTACTGGGGTGACATTTTAAAGTAATACAGCCTTCCTGGCTGTGATCGCTGTGTGTCTCACAGTCTCTCCTGAGGATTGCCCAGAAATCATGCTTCCATACCATTACTGACTGCGGTGGCCAGAGTCCGAAAGTCAGCTGACTAATTAATTTATGGTATAGGCCCGACGCAACTGAGCTCTGTGTTAGGGCCTCTAACATCCTGTTGTATGGTCCTGTGATTCTGCCGTCTAAACACAAGTCCTTGCTCTTTTTTGCTGGTAATTCTTATTGGAGCCATGTGAGTCCTGCTTTCTATATGTCTGCTTTTAATTGTTTTCTAGTGGTGACGTCTGAGGCTGGTATTAGTAGTTACTTCACAAGTCTTAAATGAATCCTGCTGTTGTATTTACAGTAATGCTGTTTCTTCTCGTGCTGGCTCGTGGGACCGCCTGAGCTCGAGCTGGCATTTCTCTTGTGCTTACAGTATTCGCTTATGAATAAGGTACCCCTGCAGTGGCAGCCTTACTAACTCTGTTATTCACCTCACTCCAAGTGACCTCGTCATGTACAACAATCACCACCCGGTAAAAGTGATTTGTTTAATTCTCCTTGTTTCACCATGCTCCTTATCTTTTATTTTGGCATTTTTTCCGCCTTTTGATCCTTATTCGCCAATACATGGTGCCATTCAAAATTTACAAGTTTATTATATGATCAGCATTGTACAAGAGAAGCAATTAAATAGCAATAGAATAAAACACATACTTCCTATAACTTTTATGAAATATGTAAGAAAAGAAGACTTGGTGTCAAGAACAGGAGAATGGGCACAGTCTTCAATGATATGTCATGTGAAGTGATGCCCTCACTCTTTCATAGCAGCCAAGATTATGTGTGACATTTTGATAATTTCATTATAATTGTGAGTCACCCACGCAGGCGTTTGCAGCAGTTTTAAAATTTCCTTAGAGTTTCTCATTGCTCAAATAGGTCTAATTTCTGATATTTATACGTTTCCCTCGTCTTCATTGCTTGATTTTTTTGCTCGCAAGAAAGTGTCACTCATAGTTGTTGAAATGTCACTCATAATTATCCTGAAATTATGAAAATGTCACACATAGCAATCTGAAACCTTGGCAGCTATGCGATAGCCAAAGGAGGAATGTACCGTTTTTTTGGGTCGGTGGCTGAATACGTTCAAATAAGGTTGACTTGTTCTTACAGCTTGTATGTGAACGCAGTGCACGGTCTCATACGTTTTTTGCAAACTACATTTAAGACCAAGCATGGCAGTTATTGTGTGTTTTTGCAGGTGTACAAAGTATTGTTGCTTTTTATATGTATGTTACGGCGTTGTGATCGTTTGCACGTTGTTGGTAGTGTCTCACAGAGAGCAGTTAAAAAAAAGCTTCGCTGTGTTTACCTAATAGGCTTTGACCATATTTAATCGCACTTACACATCTATCAGTTAACCTTAAATATCCCCGTTTTTCGTTGCATTCTTCCACTTCTCCAAAGTAAGGAGCATTACCGGGCTCTCTAGACGGGAGAGGGAGCAGGTGTGGCTCATTTGCTGCCATTCAACAGCGGTAGTTGTTGACCCAAACTCTGGCTTTAGTCAATCACAGCTGTGCAACGTGTCGGCATAGAAAATAAACGCACTGCACCCAAATACCTTAACTGTGAAGTAGTGTTTAAGATGTTTAAATCTGTGACGCACACTTGCTCTAATATATATAATTCCGAATTTAGCTTTGAGTTTTGCCACACGTTGCGTGTATGTATGATTGTGTGTATATCTATCTCCTACTGGGGGTCGTCGCAAATAAGTTAACTGTGTAGCTTCGGTGCGCCGGACCATTACACTGTGGCAGCTCACTTTACTGGTGTGACATTTTAAAGTAATACAGCCTTCCTGGCTGTGATCGCTGTGTGTCTCACAGTCTCTCCTGAGGATTGCCCAGAAATCATGCTTCCATACCATTACTGACTGCGGTGGCCAGAGTCCGAAAGTCAGCTGACTAATTAATTTATGGTATAGGCCCGACGCAACTGAGCTCTGTGTTAGGGCCTCTAACATCCTGTTGTATGGTCCTGTGATTCTGCCGTCTAAACACAAGTCCTTGCTCTTTTTTGCTGGTAATTCTTATTGGAGCCATGTGAGTCCTGCTTTCTATATGTCTGCTTTTAATTGTTTTCTAGTGGTGACGTCTGAGACTGGTATTAGTAGTTACTTCACAAGTCTTAAATTAATCCTGCTGTTGTATTTACAGTAATGCTGTTTCTTCTCGTGCTGGCTCGTGGGACCGCCTGAGCTCGAGCTGGCATTTCTCTTGTGCTTACAGTATTCGCTTATGAATAAGGTACCCCTGCAGTGGCAGCCTTACTAACTCTGTTATTCACCTCACTCCAAGTGACCTCGTCATGTACAACAATCACCACCCGGTAAAAGTGATTTGTTTAATTCTCCTTGTTTCACCATGCTCCTTATCTTTTATTTTGGCATTTTTTCCGCCTTTTGATCCTTATTCGCCAATACATGGTGCCATTCAAAATGTACAAGTTTATTATATGATCAGCATTGTACAAGAGAAGCAATTAAATAGCAATAGAAGAAAACACATACTTCCTATAACTTTTATGAAATATGTAAGTAAAGAAGACTTGGTGTCAAGAACAGGAGAATGGGCACAGTCTTCAATGCTATGTCATGTGAAGTGATGCCCTCACTCTTTCATAGCAGCCAAGATTACGTGTGACATTTTGATAATTTCATTATAATTGTGAGTCACCCACGCAGGCATTTGCAGCAGTTTTAAAATCTCCTTAGAGTTTCTCATTGCTCAAATAGGTCTAATTTCTGATATTTATACGTTTCCCTCGTCTTCATTGCTTGATTTTTTTGCTCGCAAGAAAGTGTCACTCATAGTTGTTGAAATGTCACTCATAATTATCCTGAAATTATGAAAATGTCACACATAGCAATCTGAAACCTTGGCAGCTATGTGGAAGCATTTGTGGAAACAGACATGCAAATGTATTGCCACCATAGGGCTATTGCTGTTGTAGACTGCACCCTAGTTGGGGGTTGGTATGTTTTGGGCGAATGGGTGTTGATTATGGGGTTGGTTGTCCAATTCCCCACTCCTCCTGGAACTTGAAGAATGGTGCATGCTCTGTCGTGTAATGTAGCCTATTTGGGGGGTGTAGTCATGAGTTATGAATAAAGAAAACGGTTCACATTAGTTCTGTGCTGCACCTCTTAATTGCATTGGCTCTTACCCATTGAGCCAAATGTGGTAAAAATTGGCAACGCAGAATGGATCTGCTATCCTGCCTCGCTAAGAGCACCAGATGCTGAGAGAGGAGAGATCACGCAGAAGGAAAATAAATCATGCATCCATCTGGGCACCACCACCGCAGACATCTGTAAAGAAAAGAGAGCAGGAGCCGCACACTCCTCATATCGCCGCAGGCATCCTAATAAAAAAAGAGGTAAGCCAGGGGGTAACACAATCGTGCAGCAACCCAGTAGCACCTAGGTACACCTATCAGTAGCCATGAGCACACGCTGATGTCAAGGGGCGCGATATGCCCAAACCAACACAAGAGGGCACTCTTTTGAATGAACGCACTGAAGGAAAGGGCTGGAAGGAAGGTGTGTTAACCTGTGAGAGTCACCTTGCCACCAGATAACAACCTCAACAGCGCAACAAATCGTCACCACTCAGCCCAAACTAAATATTGCAGCAGCCAAAATTCCAGATACATGGGGTGGGCCACTGTGTGTGCCCCCCAAAGCCCACAGACGAGTGTAGCGACTGTGAGCCAACACATCTAATATGGCAAACATCCCAGCTATAGAACCACTTATATTCACAGGCCCCCGTTGGCGCAGTAGCCCCCAATCTGCTCCCCTGGGGGGGCAGAAAGCACACTAGAAGCTAGGGAATAAAAAAAATGTGATTTAGGGGTGGAGACTGCCCAATATGGGCAGCCCAATGCCCCCACCCCACCCAACCCCCAGCAAAATACCAGTCTTTCTGCCTCCCCTGGGGGACAGATAGGGGCAGTAGACCCCGGGGGGGGGGGGGGCAGAGATTTTGTACAATTTGATTTAGGGGTGGGGGATGCCCATGATGGGCATGCCAATGCCCCCACCCAACCCCAGCAAAATACCAGTCTTCCTGCCTCCCCTGGGGGACAAATGGGGGCAGTAGACCCCAATCTGCACCCCGAGGGGGGGCAGAAAGGCCACTAGGCCCCAGGAATTTTGGAAAATTTGATTTAGGGGTGGGGGTTGCCCAAGATGGGCATGCCAATGCCCCCTGCAATCTTCCAGTCTTTCTGAACCCCCGGGGGCAGATGGGGGCAACAGATCCCAATCTGCCCCCCTGGGGGCAGAAAGCCCACTAAATGCCAGGGATTGCTTTAATGTAAAAATGGGCACACCATGTAGAGTGATGACTGTGTGTGTAGATTGGCGCTTGCCTGGTGGTGTGCTTTGAGTTGCACTTGGCTGGTGGGGAACGTGGACTGGTGCTTGGCTGGCTGTGTGCATGAAAGGGTCTTGGCTGCAGGGCCGGACTGGCCGAACCACGGGCACCAGGCGTTTCGCCTGTGGGTCGGAGGGGTGGGGGCCGGTTTTCTGGCCAAGGGGGCAATTTCAGGCCCCAGTAAATAAAGCAGAGAGTGGTGCTTTTTACTAGCATACATGCAGTTGATTCTGGGTAGGAAAACAATGGGGGATCCATGCAAGCCACACCTCGCTGGACTCCCCCAGATGTCTCGTTTTCAGAAATGTGTGTGTTTAATAGGTTTCCCTAAATGGCCGCATAGCCCGGGGCCAAAAACCCAGGTGCTCCTCTTGCAAAACCAGGTTGTTTTGTGATGGGTACTTTTGATGTCTCCTCAATACGTTTGGGCCCTTGCCTGTCACGGGTACTTGAGCAACCCATGTGAGGTAAAACATTTATCAGGAGACCTGGTGGAATGCTGGGTGGTAGGAAATCTGTGTCAGCCCGATGATCCCACAACTTTCCCACACAGAAATTTGATAGAAAAAGTGATTTTTCAGTTAAATTTGAGGTTTGCAGGAGATTCTGGGTAGGAAAACGTTGGGGGTCCACGAACGCCATACCTCACTGGACCCCGGGTGTCTGGTTTTCAGAAATGTGTGGGTTTTGTAGGTTTCCCTGATGACCGCCAAGCCCAGGGTCAAAAACCCAGCCGACCCCCCTTGCAAACCCAGGTCGTTTTGTGATAGGTTATTGTGATGTCACCACAATACGTTTTAGGCCCTTCCCTGCCGTGGGCACTTGGCCCACTCACATGAGTGTGGTACCATTTTTATCGAGAGACTTTGGAGAATGCTGGGTGGGCGGAATTGTGTGGATCCACATAGATGCAGAACTTTCCATCACAGAAATAATGGGAATTTGTTTTATTTTTTTTTGCAATGTTTGAAGTTTGCAAGGGATTTTGGGTAACAGAACCTGGTTAGAGCCACACAAGTCACCCCCTCCTGGATTCACCTGGTTGTCAGATTTTCAAAAATGTATATGTTTACTAGGTTTCCCTAGGCGACGGTAGATCTAGGGTTCAAAATCCACAGCTAGGCACTTTACAAAAAAGGGTTTGTTTTCACTGTAAAAAATGTGGTGTGTCCACGTTGCGTTTTGGGCTGTTTTCTGTCACGGGCACTAGGCATACCCACACAAGTGAGGTACTATTTTTATCAGGAGACTTTGGGGGATGCGGGGTGTGTGGAATTATGTGGATCCACGCAGATTCCAGAACTTTCCATCACAGAAATGTGAGGAAAATGTTTTTTTTTTTTAAATGTTTGAGGTTTGCAAGGGATTCTGGGTAACAGTACCTGGTGAGAGCCAGACAAGTCACACTTTTCTGGATTCCTCTGGGTGTCTAGTTTTAAAAATGTATAGGTTTGCTAGGTTTCCCTAGGTGCCAGTAGAGCTAGGGTTCAAAATCTACAGCTAAGCACTTTGCAAAAAAAGGGTCTGTTTACACTGTAAAAATGTGATTTGTCCACGTTGTGTTTTGGGCCGTTTCCTGTCACTGGCACTAGGCCTACCCACACAAGGGCGGTACCATTTTTATCGGAAGACTTTGTGAAATGCAGGGTTTTGTGGAATTTTGTGGATCTATGCATATTTCAGAACTTTCCATCACAGAAATGTGAGGAAAATGTGTTGTTTTTGACAAAGTTTGAGGTTTGCAAGGGATTCTGGGTAACAGAACCTGGTAAGAGCCAGAAAAGTCACCCCATCCTGGATTCCCCTGGGTGTATAGTTTTTTAAAATGTATAAGTTAGCTAGGTTTCCCTAGGTGCCGGCAGAGCAAGTGTTCAAAATCCACATATAGGCACTTTACAAAAAAAGAGTCCGTTTCGACTGTAAAAATGTGGAGTGTCCACTTTGCGTTTTGGGCCGTTTCGTGTCGCGGGCACTGGGCCTACCCACACAATTGAAGTACCATTTATATCGGGAGACTTAGGGGGATACAGAATTGTAGAGCAACTGTTGACTCGAGCATTTCTGCCTTTCAAATGTAAGACGATGTGTAAAAAAGAAGTCACTTTGAAACATTTCATATAATTGACATGCTAGTATGGGCACCCACAATGTCGGAGATGTGCAAATAGTTACTGTTTCTAAACTCTATATTTTGTTCCCATTTTACAAATACATAGGTGTCTTTCATACCGATTTTTCACAGTTTATATTTTCCCAAATGAATTGCTATATACCAAGGTATACAATAAAAAACCATTGCAAGATTCTGCTCAGTTATTGGCTCTGGGTTCGTCGGGTTCTTAGTGAACCTACAAGTCCAATATATTCCCACAACCAGAAGAGACCAGCGGATGTAACAATATATTGCTTCAACAAATCTTTCATACTTAGAAGAAGTTACAAGTAAAAATGTAGGCACAAATGCTTGTTTTTTTGCAACTCATTTTCAATTTTTCCTATTTTCAACTGTTATATTCTATTAAAAAAAAACTTGAAGGATCTACACAAATGACTCCTTGCTGAATTCAGAATTCTGTCTACTTTTTAGAAATGTATAGCTTTCAAGGATCAATTATTGCTTTCATACTAATTTCTACCATTAACTGGAAGGAGGTTGAAAGCACAAAAAATAGCAAAAGTAGGCTATGCACAACAAACCCTTCGTTGATACCGTTTGCAGGGAAGAAACAAGACACTTTCATCTGCAGCACTTTTTTACCATTTATCAAAAAAATATATATATATTGCTGTATTTTGGCTATTTTCTGGGTTCCCTCCAGGGGAACCAACAAACCCTGGGTACCTTTAAAATCACCATGATGATGGAAGAAAAGGACTCAAATTTGTCATGGATATCTTATGTGGTCAAAAAGTTACAAGGGCCTAAGCGCCCCAAATAGCCAAAAGAAGGCTTAGCACAGGGGGAAAAAGGCCTAGCAGTGAAGGGGTTGAGAGTAGGTTACCACTGTCCAAGAACCTGCTTTCCCTGTTTGTGTGATTTGTTTTAGAAGAGATTTGAGTTTTTCCTTTCTTTTTAGGTAAAGCAGACAAGAATTGTTAATTGCTTAATTGTTTTAAGTGTGTCAAACTCAGATCTCAGTGATGTGGCACTGCGTCTTGTTGATGGAATGGGGGTGAGGCATAGACATGCAATTTAGTTAGTTAACCTTTGAACTGGACAAGCCGCAATTGGTTGATTGTGTTGTGATCCTTACTGTAGTTGGCTGATTACATCATGCTGTTGTCTGTAACTTGATTGAATAGAATAAGATTCAGTGAGAAAATGGAAATTGTGCTTAAGAAACCTTCTGTATCCATTTGTAAGGGATAGGAACAGTGGCAGATACCTCTGAACGGGGTTGGTGGGGCGGGTGGAGGGATGAAAAGATGAAAAAAAAATTAAATAAACGTAACTTCTTTGCTGCCGCCTCTGCCACAAGCCTCTCCTCCGTCTTCTTGTCTTCTTCCCAGCTGTTGCCTGCACCAGAATCACCCAGGCTTTTGGACTCTGCCAGCCAATCACGACCCTGCAGGAGCAGTGTAGTTATCGGTCTGAGTGGCCTGTTTGGCTGCTTAGGCAGTGCCTGGGGAGGCTGGGCATGTTCTCCATGGGGCTGTGCCACACAGCTCAATGGAGAACATGCCAACTACCCATGTTTGGACGGCCATAGAATGCCAGTCAAAGCGTTATGCGCATGTAGGGAGGGAGTGCAGACCACTCCTGCTCCCTTTGAGGTGAGCCAGCCCCGCCCCACCCGGAGTCGCAAAGGAAAATTAAATGATAATCACTTCTTGTTATTATCATTTTATTTTTATTTTCCACTGCTCAATGAGCACTGGGGCGATGCTCCTCCACCTTAGCGGAGGAGCCACCACTGGATAGGAAACACCTCACGGAAATACACTTGTCTATGACATAACACTTAACAAGGATTTACATACTTGTTTGGAATTTAAAGATTGCAACATGATCACTTTGGATGGCAATAAGATGTGATTTCCCCTGAATGACTTTTAAAGTGATGAAGCTTGAGACCTTGAAATGAGTGATGTATGAAATGAAACCCCAACATAGACCTGCTCAAAATGAAGCATTAAATGCATGGGTGCATGTTGTACACAAGAAGGAAAACACAAAAGAATACAGACTCCGATCTGACATACTGTTAGCAATTGGTTGGATGTCAGGTGGCAGTCGAGACAGCAGGCATGGCATGAAAGTATGATTGAAGGCGTAGGTGTTTACTCTGCAACAGTGAGAGAACAAGAAGGAAAAGGAAAACAGGGAGGAGAGTCAGATTAAAGATCAGCAGAAAGAAAGAGACAGGAAGCCTAATTTATGGCATTTTGGCGAAGGGCAGCGCAGAAAGGCATCTACGCTAAAGTGAATGGGCAGGAATGCATAGTATTTAAGCAATATAGTGCATTCCTGTCCTTTCTGCATGATCTGGTGGCAGTTTGGCAGCCTAGTGCCAACGTAGGCACCCTTGCACCATGGTGCAAGGGTACCTCTATTGCAAGCAGGATTGTTTTGGTGCAGGAAGGAGCACCTTCCTTCATAAAAACAATCCTACAAGGCGTTTTCCTCTTTTGCAGCACACATAGAAAAAGGAAAATATGAGAAATTAACAAATTTCTCCTCGTTATGCCTCATCTCGGAAGGCGTACAGATTTGACAATTCCCCAGGGGTTTACATCATTTGTAAATCTGGGAAAGTGTCTAATTCCATGGATGTTTCGTGGGAAAACCCACTGCAACACCCATGGAACGCCTCCCGGGCGCAGAGTAAAGTGACGCAGCGTTTTGCGCTGCGTCACCTTACTCATGATTTATGAGGCTACTCAATACCACATAGGGTGGCGTTGTGTGGCTTCATAAATCCTTATGAGAGCCCTGCATCATGCATGTACCTCTTTACGTGGTGCAAAGTGACACGGGACTCTGATAAATAAGGCCCAAAGGGTCTGATGATGAGGAAGAAGAGTTTTTAGATGATCTATTGAGTTCCAGACCACCTATGTATCATATTGTACCCCATACTGCAAGATCACAACCATAGGGGTAGGGGTCGAGAGGTACTAGTGCATCAAGTGTGAATGTGTATCTACTGTGCCGAGTGCACCTGAAGAAGAAAGACCATCTGTCACAATAGATACATCCACAGATGCACCCAGCACGACTACTGTTACTATTGTTACTGTCCCCAAATCAGAGCCTCACTCTAGCGAGACAGTGACCGAAGAAATTGACATAATGAGGTTGCTGACCGATTTTGAAGAAATTTAGGGGACATAATTGACATTAGGAAATTGAATACACATGGAGAGGCTGAGTTGAGGTATTTAAGTAAAAAGAAAACTGCTAGGCAATGCCTGTGATACATATGAGAAATTGGTAAGTTGGGTTGAGGAGTACAAGGTAAACCTGAATAAGAAGAAAGATTTGCACATAAAAAAACTAGTGAATTGCACCTGAGAATGGAAAAAGTTGAAGAAATTCAGGGACCAATGGACTGGAAAATAAGAAGTCAAGTTTTTAAAAAACAAAATCTTTTTATTAACGTTGCAGAGAACAGTGGTGAGTGTCACAGATAAACATTACTATACATACAGTTGTATTACCAGAAATCAGAGCTTGTTGGTTACAGACATTTTGAAATAGCCATTGCAGTACATAATTGAAACATTCTACAATGCGAGCGGTTCGTCAATCAGGGTACTCGTTTGGGTGGGTTCACAGATATGGCCCCTGTATTCATTCCAAGCAGACCATATGTCAGACCATTTACGGGGGCATCCCCTGGCTACATAAACTGTCTTCTCCTGGAGCATGCACCAATCCATGTCCCTTTTCCATGCCCCCAGTTTCGGCGGCCCCTCTGCCCCCCACAGCCTAGCTATGTTTCTCTTTGCGACTATGAATCCCAGTGTGGCCCATGTCCTCCCACGGGGTGGCAGATCCGTGGGCTCCCAAATATTCAGGATACACCTCTTCGCCTCAGCTCGGAGTTCGATCTCCCACACCTCTTGCATGCACTTGTGTATCTGGCGCCAGTAAGGCTGGAGCACTGGACAATCCCACAGTATATGGAAGAACGTCCCCCTCCCTCCACATCTCCTCCTGCAAAGACCGTCCTCACTGCGGCTCATAAGAAGTCAAGTAAAAAAAAAAATGACAGCAAGTGACCTTGAGAGGGAAGCAAGTGCAAGTGAGCCCGAGACTGGAGTGATTACCGGATTTCCTATGAGACAAGTGCTTAGAAGAATGTGTGGGCATGTGCCTAAGAGTCATACTGATCTTTTTTCATTTTCAATGAATTTCCCATCACTTCAGTCACAAATATGGGTGTGCAAGAAGTTGGTGTTCCCAGTAGTCACCTACATGATGACAGTCAGTTTCCTTTTGCATTTACATTTTTTAACAACATTTTGGTTTAGTTTAAGGTTCCTTTGGGGTATGCAGTAAACCCTTTAATCTTTAATCAGATAATGAAGAAAAATCTGGTGACCTTAAATTTGCCCTGTTATTTGGTATTCGCTTAATGCAGTAGCAACCAATTGATGTGGTCTAAAACAAAACAAAGCTGTGGATTAAACACAATTGCAATGTTAAATAACCTCACCGAGAAAGAACACAGGTGGCTCCTAATAAACTCCAGGATTGCCAGAAAGAGATCCTGTATTTGTGACACCACACTGAGATGAGAGTCAGAAAGTTGTCCAAAGAGCACATTTCCACATTTCTGAGAATAAAACCACACACAGCACAAAGAGGGGTGTAAATGTTCCTCTGAATGGTATGTCACTGTTGTCAGTGAATTGCTAACTTTTGCCTAGTGGCAAAGCCTCTACAGAGGCTTGCTCTCAATGATGTGAGTGATCTGGTACCCTAGGAAGATGCATGACTGCTTTCATAGAGCACAGAGGCAAACTCAGGAGCAGGATGTACAAAATATGCAAGCAGTTTTTGGGTTTCAAATGATGGCAGGCCTGTATTACCAGATTCTCTGTTGCCTGCAATGGTTTGACACTTCCATGGTCCTACAAGTGTTTGAAGGGTTGGAATGAATCGTACCTTTCAAAAATATTGGTTTAAAACCAATTTCAGATCTATGGCCAATAGTTTGTGTCCCGACAGCAGTTAAATGGCACTAAGAAAACAGTCCGGTTTACAGTGCACGACACAGCCGCTGGAGAAAATTGGACTCTGTAGCATACTCCCTATCAGGAAATGACAAGAAATGGTACTGAGATAGAATATCGAGTTAGAAATGTCGACTTACACAAATATTGAGTTGGAAAAATCGTGATCAGAAAAATATCGACAGCAAGAATATCGTGGTCAAGAATATCAAATTGAAGGTAAAAAATATCGTTTTTAATAATATAGAATCATTAATATTGTTTGCAAAAATATAGAAGTTTAAAATATCGATTTTTTATATTAGTGTTATGTATTTTAGTTTATTTATATTTAAAATGTATGTGATGTATGTTTTATTTGTATAAATATTGTTAATTTTTTTTATATTTGTGTTAAATTTTTTGTTTTTAATAATTTCATTTTAATTACATTTTGAATTTTTTAGTTCCGTAGCAGGTTGTAGGTTTATAGGGGAATAGGGTGGGAAATAATTTAATTATAATAAATGAATGAAATCTATATATATTTTATAGTGTTAATTGTGGAAAGTAATTTATTTGTAATTAATTATTAATTGGTTATTAAATAATAATAATTAATTGATTGATAATTCATTTTGGTAATTGAGTAATTTCTTTTACGTTTGGGATGTGGGGTTTATAGGGGTAAAGGGTGGGAAGTAATTTATTTTTGATTAATTAATAATTAGTTGTTAATTTATATCAACTAAATAATTGATAATTAATTAGGGTAATTGTGTGATTCTTTTAGGTTTCGGTTGTGGGGTTTATGGGGTAAAGGATGGTAAGTAGTTTATGTTTAATTAGTTATTAATTAGTTGTTAATTAATATTTATTAATTAATTGAAAATGAAATTTGGAAAGTATGGAATTTGTGTAATTAATTATAGGTGTGGGTTGTGGGGTTTATAGGGATAAAGGGTGGGGAGTAATTTTTGTTTAATTAATTAAAAATTAGTTGATCATTAATAGTAATTAACTAATTTATATTTAATTAGGGTATGTGTTTATATTTTTTGTGTGTGTGTTTTTATTGTTATAGAGGTTCAGTGTGGGTGCTAAATACATTTTACTTACTTTATAATTAGTTGTTAAATACTAATCGTTTTTTAATTGAAAATAAGTTTTATTTGTGTAATTTTCTTTTATAGTTTAATTTTAACTGTGGGCTGTGGGGATTATATGGGTAAAGTGTGGGAAGTTAAATAGTTTTTATGAGTTTTTTATTAATAATGTTTCTTTAATTGGTAATTAATTATGTCAGTTGAGGACGTACAATTTTTTTAAATTTAGATGTGTGTTGTGAATTGTGTGGTGTTATAGGGTAGGAAATAAAAAAAGTAAATTTATAAAATAATTAATGTTTTTTCAAAATAATTTTTAATTTAATTAAAAGTATGTATTTGTTTGGAAATTGTTTTTTATTTTATTTAATGTAATATTTGTAGGTATTTGTTACATGTATTTAACATTATAATTCTTTTTTAAATGTAATAATAAATATATTTGTATTTGAATTTTTAACATATTTATATATTTCTGAATTTATTTTGTTTTTTAAATATTTTTATTGTTGCTAACATTTAGTTTGTTTTTCATTTTGAACTGACTGGAGTGAGAATATTAATTGTTACACTTCTGAAATTCAACACATTCCCTACTGGATTATAATTTTTACCCCTCCGCTATTCAACACTTTCCCTACTTTTACAATTATTGGAGTGGGAATAGTAAATTTTATCCCGCCACTATCCAACACTTTCCCTACTGTTGAACTCACTGAAGTGGGAATAGTAATTTTTACCCCTCCCCTATCCAACACTTTTCCTACTGTTGCACTCACTGAAGTGGGAATAGTAATTTTTACCCCTACGCTATCCAACACTTTCCCTACTTTTACAATTATTGGAGTGGGAATAGTACATTTTATCCTGCCACTATCCAACACTTTCCCTACTGTTGCACTTACTGGAGTGGGAATAGTAATTGGCTGGACTATACCCATGAGAGACAGGGTCAAGACTGATTTGCATATGGCTGGGTCTGAACTGGGGTGGGGAAGTGAGCTTAAGAACAATGATGGATTCAACCCAGATCTGTGACAAGGGGTGTGTCTGAAAAGTTTCAGCGGTCCGTCCATCATCTCCTTGTGTTTGCTTTGTTCACCCTTGGTTGGCAGGGTATGCCCAGACGTGGGTCCCTTGTTTACTTTGCCACTGGATTCAAGCTAGCCTGGCTGATGAGGGGTGTTACCCCGAAACTGGTCCCAGGATGTTTCCGGTCTAGAGAAGACCTGGCTTGGCATTTCGGGCTGGACTGTTCCCATGAGGCACAGGGTCAAGTCTGATTTGCATTTAGCTGTGTCTGAACTGGGGTGGTGAAGTGAGCTAAAGAAGGATGATGGATTCAACCCAGATCTGTGACTGGGGGTGGGTGTCTGAAAAGTTTCAGCGCTCCGTCCATCATCTCCTTGTGTTTGCTTTGCATTGTAGTCATAACATGATAAAAGAAAATTAACTTACAGTTGAAATAAAGCATTATGTTGAGTGAACTGTGCTTAAGCTAACATTAGCAAATGTAGGCCTCAGTTTAAAAATGGATGGTGTGGTCTGCAACCATCTTTACAGCACGTAATTCTTTTTGTTTCTGTCTAACACTGTACACAGACTATTCAAGCACAATTACCTTGTAAATTCTGCTTTAAGATATAATGTTGGTTTGCCAAGTACAGAATGATGTTTCTTTCTTAAGAGGTCTGTAGTACACTGTTTCATTGAGAGTGACTGTTCCCAAGGCCTCATCTATTGAGACCATGATGATTTCTGATAAGAACATGCCTTTGTATATTAAGTAGCAACATTAATATTAACAATGTGTCTGAAGGGCACCAAGGATGGGAACTGCATTATGCGAATCTGTGGGATAGTGCTGAATAACGCGATTTCATAAACTATGTTTTTTTCTTTTTGCTGTTTTATATAGCACAAACCCAACCTGAATTTATTGGAGCACTTGACATGATTAACAGTTACATTACATAACCTGGTTGGTTCAAACCGTGTGACATTTGTTGCTCGTTGTTTGGTAGTTTTGTGCATCGTGATGAAGGATGCAAGAGACACATAATTCTGAATAGTTCAAGAGACAAAGCGCTTACAGATTCAGTGAGCAAGCTCCAAAATGAGTCAAGACCACTTGGCAGTTGTGAAGATGATGAATTCCAAATAGAAGCCTAGGGTCAAGACCTGGCAATAGTAAGGCAAAGAGCCAAACAGCAAAGCCTATGAAAAGCCATAAATTCCCTGCGATTATGACAACATGACATACTCATATGGAAGAACCTGCATCGCAAGATAGCTGATAAAATGTAGGTGACAGAAAATTTTACCTGAGATCATTATTATAGTGCAGTATCCTGAAAAACGAATCCCACCTGCCCCAAAAGAACAGATCCCGAGTAGACTTGCACTGGACAAGGCTCTCTGGTGCAATAGGAGGTTTGTATTACACACAATAAGTTATCCACCATATAGGCGCTGATTCAAATATAATCTGGAGGATTGGTTGTTACCAAGAGCAAACATGGTCTTGAGTGTGCTAATCTGGAATAACCCACACTTTATCCAACTCCTTCTTGACCCAAGATATCAAAGGTGCATTACAAAAGACGGATTCATGGAGGAGCCGCAATTGCAAATAGGTACGAAGAGGAAGACCCTAGAACAAAATAAATTCACATTAAATATGGTAGAGCACACACTACAAGGGCAAGTATTTACAATAAGTTATATTTGTGCTATGAGTTGCTGAGAGAAGAACTGGACTAAGATAATAAATATACCATAAAAATATAAGGACAGCAGAGGAATTAGCAGAGGAATTAGGAACTAGTTGTTGGATAGCAAATCAAATGTTTACATGAACAAATGAGATCTACAACACTTCACAACAATCAGTATTTCTCCATATACCGATAAATCATTTGTTGGACAGATGTTTTGCCAAAAAATTCAGTGGACTACTAGATGTTCGAGATGTCTAGTGAATGTGGGAAAACAGACATATATGTGTGTTCATTATTAGATCATGTGTGGTGGTAAGCGGAACATGTCTATCTCATTGCAGATTTGTTGCAGCCATATGCTAAAGAGTTCAGGACAGAAGATTTTATCTAATTTTTATAGCTCTCAGGCTACTCTCCAGATTATAGGAATTGGGATATTAGAGACCCACCTAAATTCCAAGATTGATGGGATGCCGAAATATTGTTTGGCATGGGAAAAGTTATTAAGAGGAGAGAAATGCAAGAAAGACTGAACGCCTGATTTGGGGCTGGGTGATGTTAACAGAGAGAATAGGTGGATACATAATATTAGACATCAGTGTTTCCCACACTGTGGGTGGGATGTGAGACAATCTTTGGTGAGTCACGAAAGTCCAAGCAATAAATAAAGATGCCTTTAAATTCTGTACTTCAAATACATAGGTCAACTGTCAGGCTATGACTTCTGACAAAATTGCTGCTTATGTTTTTTAACATGGGAATCAATGTTTTCAAACACCTCTCACTTTGCAGTTAGAGAAAGAAAAGTAAAGTGAATTTTGTGACAATATTGCCGGGGTACAGGGAGTGTGAAAGGAAAGGCTGTAGGATGTCATTTTTTTGTAACACACTACAAAATGTAAATACCTGTAAATGAACTGTACACATTCAGCAGTTAGGAAAGCAAAAATGAAGCTAATTTTTTGTGTAATTCTGAAGTGTGATGCAAACTAAGATTTTAATAGGATCATAACAAATCAAGACACTTTACTTGATGATACGCAATTTATAAATATTCCCTTCACTATAATCAGATTTCTACAAAATATCATTTGTGTGAAATTTAGATTTATCAGTAAAATTGTATGACTGTACAAATTTAGTGGCCATTTCAATGGAAAATGTGCTGTCTGTAAATGACAGTGCACTACTAAAAAATGCTTTACTTTAGTTACATTGGAAAATCACCCGCCTCAAGTCCATTAAAGCTAGGTGGGTTGCATAAATTTGTAGTTCTAAAAATTGTGTAGCAGTTCAAAAAGGTTTGGGAAGCAATGTTATAGATGCATACCAGTGATTAATGGGGATGGTTTTCACTGAGAGAACCTAAGAGATAAATAGACAGCAAAAGAGAAGCTTGAGTTCTCTATGATGTCAGACAGACATCCGAGGTGAAAAATATCCCCATTATTTACTGTTACCCCCATGCAATTTTATGTTGTGTATGGCAAACACAATTAATCGCCCCCTGATTTTAACTGCTATGAAGGGGTAGATGTGTAACATAGGGGCCATACACAACATGGCTTCATCTCACTCAGCTCCTTCGCCTTGTTACACATGTTGTTCTGTTAGCTCTCCATAACTCCTCTCTTTTACTCAAAAACAAAAACTCCTGACATTCTGCCAGCCTCCCACTCACCTTCAGCGTTACTTTCCTATCCCAAATATTCTTTAAAAAAAAGTACTTGGGCTCCAATTCATAAAGGTAACTTATGTGTAGTAAAGTTACGAGTGCAGAGTCTCTGCCTGAGAGCTGAGATACAGCCTTGAGTACGGGGACACAGCTCTCGTAACTTTACTACACGTAACTTACCTTCCTGAATTGGGCCCCTGATGTCCTGCCACTCACCATCCTTTTTACAATCCACCCCTTCCCCACCCAAAGGATCACTGACACAATATCGAGGTTAGGAATTTTTCAGACCAAAATATTGGGCCTGATTCACAAAGGGTCTATGCACTCATGGCGGTGGCCCCGCAGTCACGGGGGAGTCTCTGCACTTGGGGCAGAATCTCCGCAATGAGAATTCTGATTGTGGAGATTCCGCCCGAGTGTGCAGACTCCCCCACGACTGCGAGGCTGCCACCACGAATGTGGAGGCTCTTTGTGAATCAGGCACATTGTGTCCAAAATATCTTTTACCAAAATATCTTTTACCAAAATATTGTGTCCCTTTACGTAAATGGTAGGTACAAAAATATCAGAAGTAAAATATCTTTTAACATTATTATTGACCCAAAACATACAATAATATATCTTTTTTACACACACACACACACACAGACATATATGTATATATATACTTAACATCTGAGTATGGTAAATAATATGTACCCTCTGACCACAGGCAGCAACAACCTACCTGGAGGTGGAATACAACAACATCGTGTTAGCAATGTTATATCATTTGTGCGCACTTAAAGATGGCGCCTGTGGGGTTCCAGAGAGGTTCTGTCCTCTGTCTGTGTCCACCAATGTTAAGAAACTTTATTAACATGTTGACGTCCGGAAGTGACCGGTGGAATCAGAGATCGGGAGAAACTATTAATTAGCAACGGGACGATGGAGGTAAAGCTGCGGCAGCCGGCACTGCTCGGAAGGAAGCTACGTCGCCAGGCAACACGGTACTGCTGCGGGAGGAGGAGGTGTGAACCGGGGGCTGCTGCGGAGGAGAGAGCCGCCAGATTCTCTGCCGGACCTTCACATGGTGGGAAGCCAGTGGCTGGGGGACTGGGGCCTCATAGGATCGCTGCCGCTAACCCCCGCCTCCATAATTCGAACAAGTGGACACAGAGGCTACGCAGTGAGTGCCCAGGGTTGTAGGGAGACTGAGGCCTCACGCGATTGCTGCTACAACCCCTGCCTCCGTATTTTGATCGATTTGGCCCAGAGACCGCGCTGCAGAGAACCAGGCTTGCGCGAGTGGCCCCGTGCTGGGAAAAGAGTCGGCACTCACAGGCCACATGTAAAGGATCGGGCCCTTAATTACATCCTGCACACATAGAACTGCAGCGCGCCTGCTGACAGTCACAGGAGGAGTGAAGGGTCTCATAAGCCTACAAGACCAGTGTGAGTGAGGACACAGGGCGGAACAAACCCAAGCGTCAACCATAATACGCCCACCACCATCAAAAAGGAAGGTATAGGAGCGCCCACGTACGGCAGGGTCGGACTGGCAGCACATAGCAGCAGAGAGACTTTACCATTCCATACGGCCCAATTAATGCCAGAATAGCGTGTAAATAAACGCCCCTTGACAGCTTCCCCCCCCCTCCGCCCCACCGCACTACCCGATCCATACGGTGCCACGCGCTGCCTCACAGACGACGCGAGTGGTTTGGAGCCAGGTAGAACCTCGCAACGCGGGACCACACATCTGCAATGGCTGGCAGGGGACCCAGGGGCAACTCAACGCAGGCGAAACTGGACAAATACGCCTATGACAAGGCAAATAACTCGCAGACGGACAGTCGCCCCTCTACAGGAAAGGGCTCGGAGAGTGACGGATCCAAAAAAGTGACACTGGAAGACATCATGAAGACGCTGTCTAGTGTGCAGACGACGGTGGGATCCATATCTACGGATGTTAGCTTGCTACGGGCCGACTTTCATAAAATGACGGAGCGGGTAGCACAAGTAGAGGTGGTCACGAAATCCCTGGTTGAAGACACCTCAGACCTACAGCGAGCCGTGGAACGTATGGAAGCAGTCACTAAGCAGCTCCAGGAGAAGCTGGACGATCAAGAAGGACGCTCGAGAAGGAACAATGTACGAAGCCTAGGTCTGCCAGAGTCAGAGGGCAAACGAGCAATGGACCTTTACGTGGAGGAGTTAATCAAGACCAAATTGCAGCCTAAGGGTCTATCACACTTCTTCTCCATGGAAAGGGTGCACAGGGTGCCTAGAGGTACACCAAAACCAGGTGCTGCACCAAGACCGGTGCTGGTCAGGCTGTTCAACTTCAGAGATAGAGACGCCATACTCCAAATGGCGCGGCCGGCACCGCCAATAAAGATACAAAATTCAACGCTTGCGTTCTTTCCGGACTACACGGCTGAAGTGGCCCAACGCCAGAAAACCTTTACGGAAGTCAAGAAAGCCCTGCGGGCAAAGGAACTGCCCTACTCAATGCTGTTCTCGGCACGATTGCGAATCGTTGATGGCAACAAAACTTTGTTCTTCAACACACCGGAGGCGGCACAGGACTGGTTGGACGGCGGGAGTCAAGTGGAAGTCCCTCGTCGCACTGGCAGAGGTCAACGGAATCAACAAGGTGAGAGCCTCCCGGGTTCGCAGGTAACAGACAATGGTACCCTGGTCAACAGGTCGAAGGCGGAACAGGGAGGAGATGACCAGTAACTGGAATCTCGAAGACCCTTTAGTTACAGACTAGACGGTGCTCATCTACGATATGGGGTGTGTTGCCCTCGGGCTTGGCGACAGGGTGAAACCGAGGAGGGCAGAAGGAGCCGCCACCACCACGGAACTCTTTTACCCCGCAAGCAAGTACTTTGGGTTGGGACAGGGTTATGCACTCTGCAAAGTTGGGGAGGCGGGCGGTTCTATGTCCGTGGAGCAAGGAGGCAGGGAGGGGGGTGGGGAAGGGGAAGTTAATTGTTGATGTTTTCTTCACACACGTAAAGGCACGATCGCTTGTTTCGGTTCAGGTGTTGCACGTTAGGACAAGACACGACGAGAGTAATATACACACGACACGACACGACACAACAGGACACTAGCATCACAGCACTGATGGAGCAGCACGGAGGGACCCACTTACATTACGGCACTGGGAAAATTCCTATTAGACCTCCCGGTGGGAGACACCTTCATTGGGGGGGATTTTAACTCAGTGGTAGACCCACAGCTGGATAGATTCCCGGTGCGGACGCCCACGCATGGTCCCACCGGTTTCCAGGGATTCCTGGAGGCCATGGGTTTGGTAGATATTTGGAGGCACAGGTACCCGAGCACGAGGCACTACACTTATTTTTCGACCGTACACAATAGCTTGTCACGTATAGATTATTTTTTAGGGTTAGGAGACGGACTGCAGGTCGTTGATACCATTGCAATTCAGCCCAGGGGAATATCAGACCATTCTCCGATAGTACTGACATTACTTAGTCGGGAAACGACTCGTAAGAGAATACACCCCATATATCCTAACTTCCTGAAAATCCCGGGTATTAGGAAAGATCTCAAGAAAGCGACTAGGTTATACTTTGAGGAGAACAAAGACTTGGTACCCTCCCCCTCGATCCTTTGGGAAGCATACAAAACGGTCCTTCTCGGACAGGCGATGGCTTCCATTACGGGGCACAAAAAGGCGCAAAGGCAGGAACTTGCAGATTTGGAGCGGTCCGTACACGTTGCCAATGTGTCACATATGGCAGATCCCACTGTAGACACGGCTCACACTCTACGGCAGAGGTCTTCAATCTGTGGGGCGCGACCCCCAGGGGGGTCGTGGAGTCCTGGGAAGGGGGTCGCCGAATCTGTCAGAGTGCAGTTCCTGGCGTCGGGCTGATTGAGGGTGCTCACGGCGGAGGCCTTATTCACACCAAGGTGTGAAAAACATTAAAGCCTCATTAACAAGTAAAGGTCTTTTGAAGACCTGTGAAGTACTCTGGTGTGCCTTTGTATATGTCCCTGAGGCTGTTTCAGCAGAACTCACATACACGAGCTGGGGGGGCTGGGGGAGGAGGCTGTAGCCCTTTCAGTTCAATGGACTTCGCTGTGGAGTTTATTTTAATTTGTAACGTTTTATATAGCGCTAGTTTAACCTGTAGGTATCTTAGTGTGCCAGTGGAATGGTGGCTGCTGGTCTCGCCTGCTTTCTGCCACCTCTCCTGGGTCCCACCCCCCCTCGCACTCCGTTGTCTGTGCATTTTCGCACACCCCTGCCCGCATTCTGCTGTCCTTGGATGGATTTCGCACCACCCTCCCCCTGCCAGCACTCCGCTGTCCGTGATTTTTTGCCCCCCCCCGCCCGCATGATAATTGGGATTTCTGTGTGAGAATGACAACACTCGTTTGAAACAAACAGACATGGAGAAAACCTTTCAATCATCCTTTGGATTGTCTGTTGCATGACATTACCTGCAAAAGGGGTGAGTGAAACATGTGTGGTCCTTTTGCAAGCCTCTCCGCATTATAACTGGGGGTGTTCAAAGTCTGCTTAACTTCCTGTGCACAATTATGCGAAATTTCAGCAATTGTGTTCGGAATTCAAAACTGGCATTTGATGATGTTTGTAGCTTTAGACAGGAAGATGCATTTTGTGCATAAAAAAGTGTTAAATAAACACGCACATTAGCTGCCCGCACTCTGTCATTCGGGTTGTTCACATGCATACATGTGTGTGTGTGTGTACATGTGTGTGTATGTATGTATGTATGTATGTATGTATGTATATATATATATATATATATATATACATACATACATATGGATAGATGTGTGAAACAGTGGGTGGGTGGAGGATGAATGGATGGATGAAAGGGTGGATGGATGAAGGATGGATGGATAAAAGGTTGCATGGATGGATGTGTGAAAAGGTGGGGGATGAATGGTGGGTGGATGGATGGATGAAAGGGTGGATGGATGAAGGATGAATGTAAGGATTGAAGGATGAAAGGGTGGGTGGATGGATGAAATGAAGGGTGGATGGAAGGATGAAAGGATGGATGGATGTGTGAAAAGGTGGATTGAGGATGGATGGAAGAAAGGGTGGATGGATGAAAGGGTGGATGGATGAAGGATGGATGAAAGGATGAAAGGGTAGATGGATGTATGGATGGAAGCAAGGAAGGATGGATGGATGTAAGGATGAAAGGATGGATGTGTGAAAAGGTGGGTGGATGAATGATGACTGGATGGATGAATGATGAGTGGATGGATGTAAAGATGAGTGGATGGATGTAAGGATGGATGTGTGAAAGGGTGGATGGATGGATGAAGGATGGATGGATGTGTGAAAAGGTGGATGGAGGATGGATGGATGGATGAAAGGGTGGATGGATGAAGGATGGATGTATGGATGGATGAAAGGGTGGATGGATATATGGATGGAATAATGAAAGGATGGATGAATGATGTATGGATGGAAGGATGAAAGGGTGGATGGATGAAGGATGGATAAAAGGGTGGATGGATGAAGGATGGATAAAAGGTTGCATGGATGAATGATGGATGGATGTGTGAAAAGGTGGGTGGATGAATAATGGGTGGATGGATGGACGGGTGGATAGGTAAAGGATGGATGTATGGATGGAAGGATGAAAGGGTGGATTGATGTATGGATGGATAAAAGGTTGCATGGATGAATGATGGATGGATGTGTGAAAAGGCGGGTGGATGAATAATGGGTGGATGGATGGACGGGTGGATAGGTAAAGGATGGATGCATGGATGGAAGGATGAAAGGATGGATGGATGATGGATGTATGGATGGAAGGAAGGATGAAAGGGTGGATGGGTGAAGGATGGATGAATGATGGATGGATGGATGTGATGAGGTCTAACAGGCGCATTTATGGTTGTAGATAGTTGTTGATGATGAGGAGTACCAGTTTCTAAAATTTTTGTCGGAAGGGGGTCCTTACGCCTAAAAAGGTTTTACAAGGGGGTCCTGGCATCAAAAAGTTTGAAGACCTCTGCTCTACGGCTATGCCAGCAAAAGTATAGGGAACATCTCAGACTGCAGGTTTTGGACAATGCCACGGCTACGACCCACAGAATATACGATGTGGGAGACAAAGCAGGGAAAATGTTAGCCTGGCTAGATAAGAAGGGAGGGAGCAATAGAGGCATTCAGCAGGTGTATACTAGTGAGGGTCACCTACAGACGCACCCCGAGGGAATCGTAGACACGCTAGTGGAACATTTTGAGAGGGTGTACACCCCCGAGCGAAACATCACAGAAGGCGCAGCCCTAGACTCGCTAAGTCACATACTGACACAGACACTTCCGCAAGAAGCGGTTCAGGATTTGGAAGCTGACCTCACTGTTGAGGAAATACAACTTGCAATTCAAGCAATACAGTCTGGGAAGGCGGTAGGCCCTAATGGAATCCCCATAGAATGGTACAAACTCATGTCAGAGGCACTCGGCCCGCCCTTGCTGGCTATGTACACAAAGAGTCACGAAAAAGCAGAACTCCCGCTGGATCAATGGATATCCACCATAGTGGCGATTCCAAAACCTGGCAAGCCACCAACAGCTTGCACATCATATCGCCCGATCTCTCTCCTCAACGCTGAAGCCAAAATCCTTGCGAAATTATTAGCCACGAGACTAATGGCCCATCTCCCATTACTGGTGCACCCGGATCAATCTGGCTTCATGCCACATAGGAGCACAGCTTTCAATCTCCGACGAGTGCATGGAGTGTTGGCGCGAGCTCCGTCACTATCGGAACCAGCCGTGATCCTCTCATTAGATGCCAGAATGGCGTTTATTATGGTGGAATGGGGGCACCTCTTTGCGGTCCTGTCACGTATGGGTGTTGGCCCCAAATTCATTGCATGGGTGCGTCTTCTCTATGCCAACCCGGTCGCTCACATTGCGGCCAATGGGCACATCTCACGTACGATCCAACTGGCGAGGGGTACCCGGCAGGGCTGTCCCCTCTCCCCCTTGTTGTTTGCCTTAGTCTTAGAACCACTGGCTACACTGATTAGAACTACACCGTTACTGAAGGGCATTAGCTGGAGGGAGGGATGGGAGGATCGGGTATCTTTATATGCCGACGACATGTTGGTATATTTGACAGATCCAGACAGCGGAATACCAGCCCTGCTTGCCTTGTGTGACGAATACGGGACAACGTCGGGATATACTCTCAACTGGTCAAAATCTGTAGTGTACGTTCTGAGGGGGCCGGCGCCCCTACTTGACGTAAATTGTCCACTGCAGTTGACCACATCCTCCTTTAAATACCTTGGTATCCACATCACCAATAATCAAACCGATTTCTTTGATAGAATCCTGAATCCTCCCCTGGCCCGGCTCCGGGCGGACGTAAAACACTGGGCTTCATTGCCACTGACACTCCTCGGACGGGCTGCACTCTATAAAATGATGGCTCTCCCGCGATTCCTCTACGCTCTGGAGAACTCACCCTACCCTGTCCCGCCAAGATACTTCCGACAGGTGACAACACTGGTGTCCAACCTGTTATGGAGTAACAAGCCGGCACGAATTGCCCATATCAAACTAAACAGAAGTTGGTACGAGGGGGGAATCGCATTACCGAATCTGCAATTATACTATTGGGCCGCCCAACTTAAGATCATCAACCAATGGATTCATGCACCTCGAGATGACCCAGCATACAGGGCTGATAGGACTCAGCTGGGCACTGATAGCATGCTTTCAGTGCTCTATAACAGAGGGCAGGCGGCAAAGTTGATAGCCCCACGAAACATACAGCCATGTTATGGCATGCGGCGCTGGCCAAGTTGGGCTGGAAAGGGGTGATTACTAAACTCACCCCACTCTGGGATACTAAAGCGCTGGGACACCTGAGGCGATGTAAAGGGTTTACTCAATGGGACAACATAGGAATATCCACTGTGGGGGACTTGTGGGATAGAGGTACGGTGGTCCAGTTCTCCCTTCTTAAGCAACAGTATGACTTGGGACCTAACGAAACCTATAGGTATGTACAGATAAGGCATGCATTGCTACAGGCGATACCGCCGGACACTGAAGTCCCGGAATCCTCCCTATTAAAGGATAGACTGCTTACGGATTACATGCAACATAGTGCCACATCCCTTACCTACAAAAAACTGATGAACAACCAATCTGACCCTACATTGAAACTGTGCGAAAAGTGGGTGGAAGAGTTAGGAGACATGGACGAGAGAGAATGGAATAAGGCGTTGGCGTCCCCGAGGGAAGTGGGCATTTCAGCTAAGTTCAGGCTAGTACAATGAAAAATCCTGCATCGTATATATTATACTAGAACCACACTACATAAGTTACAAAGAGCTCCACATTCCTATTGTCTTCGGGCTGTGGGGAGGAAGGCACATTATTCCATACCCTCTGGGACTGTCCCCTCATAACAGCTTATTGGCGTCAGGTGATGCGTACAATGTCACAAGCACTGAAGGTGTCGCTGACCCCTGAACCACGTAAATGCCTTTTGAACATCTGGGATCCAAATGATCTGTCCAGATACGGGCAGACATGGGGTACGTTAGCCATCAGGGAGGCGAAAAGGGACATAGCACAGAAATGGGGCGCTCCAGAACTGCCCACGTTAGCACAATGGAGCAGGAACCTGGACCTGTTAATGTTTACAGAACGTGCGGTATATGTGAATAGGGCTTGCTTGCGTAAGTGGAACAGGGTCTGGACCTTCTGGAATGTATATAGGGGGGGTTTGTGTGATCCATTGCCAGAGGAGGAAGATGCCAGCACCGATGAAGAGAGTGAAGGGGAATGGGATTGAAACTGTTGACCCGCCAACCTTAATAGAGTGAGTAGTGGGGTTCCACACTAGATGCTGTTTCTATAAACGCTGATTCTATGTAATTGTAAAACCAAACTCTTATGGAGTAGTATTGTCGTATTGATCGTCAACGTGCCTGTTTGTTACAAGTTAAAAAATCAAAAAATACTAGACCTGGAGGTTATCCGACACACAAACTGCTTGCTATATGTTCACCTTATACTACCGCGCCGCCGGACCCCAGGGATATCGGCTCAAGGGCTGTGTTTAAACTGAAAGTGTTGCAAGGTAATTATGAACAACGCGGCCGGCCCTTGGGGTTGTAGGCTGAATGCTGTGTCATCATGGAATTGTACAATAAAGGTCTTTAAAAAAAAATTTTTTTAAATAAAAAAGTACAAAATGTCCACTAATATCTAATGCTATATATGAATATATACGGATATAAACACACACATAAATCCATTGTTTTATTGTGGCTCAGAAAGACGCATTTCGGTTTCACAGAAGGCTTTTTCAAGTTGAATGAAATACCAGCTCTACTTCCCATTAATATACTGCAAATGTTGATATGTAGCAAGAAAATACTTCTAGAACTTTGATTACTCAACAATGTTGCAAGGTTCAAAATGCTCCCATTATGACATTCTTGGACAAAAACAATTCATAAATAATTCTGAACTGTACAAAAGTATTTTCAAAATTATTGTGGACATATTTAAAACACTATTTTAAAAAAATGCAATAGTAATGAAAATTATAAATGCATTGCACTATCCAAATTTTGTTGTAGATATAATTATATAACTAGGCATCGCACCAACTTCTTGAATAAATCATGTATGTACATTGGAAGTGATCTAGAAATCTGTTGAGCACATTCTCACATTAGAATTCCAAAGAGTGCATTAGTGTTAAATATTAATAAGTGCAGAAGAGTGAAAACAAATATAATGAAAAACAAAATAGAAACCAATATGATCCATATGTCCATCTCCACATAGGGGAGCCACAATCAGGAACATAATGTCCGGCGAAACACATGAGTAAGGTGCAGCAATAGATTCATGGGCAAATTACCAATGATTTTGTTCCAAAAATACACTATAATGTGTTGCTCAGTATGGGCATTACAGGGCCTGGCGGTGTGGTCTACATATGAGGTGAACCGGGTTGGTGACCTCGACAGGCACAGGGAACTGATGACATTTTGTGACTTCTCTGAGGCCTTTGAGATGCCCTTAGGGCAATTTCTGCTATTTTGAGCAGTGGTGGCAACAGGGCACACACACTGGAGAAATGGTACGACTGAACCCCCTGTCCTGTTCACCAATGCTGTAGGGTTCTTTGCACCACAGCCGGACGTGTCAAGGCGGTTACCAACCTGTATTGGGCCCTGAGTGCTGATATCGTCATGCCCCTGGTTAAATTCCGCAGGAAATAGGAGGTGGACCATACGACCTCAATCACAGAGGCAGACTGGTGGAATATCCTTGCAAATACATATGCAGTGCCCCATAACACCAGGTTTAAATTAATTAGCTTTTATTTCTTACACAGGGCATACCTTACCCCAGGAAGATCATTAGGGTCCTCCGGGCAACCAAGGTGTCCTGCTTCAGAGGCTGCAAGCATGGCTCTAAGATTCTTCATATGGTATGGTCCTGCCTCACAGTGGCTCACATTTGGGACGCGGTGATTACTTGTATTAAAGAGATATCTAAACGAATTATCCCGTGCACCACACTGGCATGCTTGTTGGGGGGGTTTCCAAGCCCAAACAAAAAGAAAATCAATATCAGATTTGTGTACCTGACCTTAGTTCTTCTGAAAAAAGAAATTATCATGCACTGGAACGTGGCTAGAGGCCCCAGACTACCTAAATGGAGGGATCACCTTATATGATGGACAGGATATGAAAGCGCAGTGTTATTCCAGGAGGTGAAGAGGGGGGCGTGGTTCTATTGATAAGGCCCTGGTTTGGGATAACCTAGTTGATAGCCTTAAAGAACCAGAGATAAGGACCCTGGTAGATTCCCCCCAACCAGCGGACGACTTGGAGGTGAAGCGAGATTAGCCTTGTGTTAAAATAAGATATCCACAAATACTGTTGAAAGCTTTGGTGAATTTATTGTAGATCCATAGCACAGCACCAACAGAAGTAACAACCTTCTGGATCAGCTGCTTCTTCTCAAATCCAGCTGCCTTCACATATCACCATTCTATGATGTCATGTCATAGCAACTGTAATAACATTCTCAAACAAGCACAAGTAAATTACAACACCTTGCTTCTTTACTATGCTATAGGGGATCTGCGGATCTTTGACTTAGTGGATAAACTCTCTGACCATTAGCAGCCTATAAAACATAGTGGTTTGTGGGACTAGGTGGGTAGAGGCAAGAGATTAAAGGGGACCTGGGTATAGTACCCACGTGTGGCGGACTGATTTTGTAATTGCGCTGTATGCATATAAATTCTATCTACAGTTGTATCACCTAAACATTTAAAGAGATTGCTGTATTGTATAAGTTAATAAGCATGTTTTTCAGCTTTTGTGCCCTGCACCGGGTTGTGTGCAATGCTGGAAATTAACAATGAAAAATGTGTTTTAAAAAAATAACAATAATGTGTTACCCAGTGGCATGAGGCGAAAGGAATAACAATTAGAAAGTAATAGTTTAAATTGATTACTAGAGTTCATCACGTTTGGTGTATCTAAGCAAGGACAAATAAATTCCCAAAAATTCAAAAAGGGAAAGACATAAAATTTATACAAATCTATGACCAATGAGTAATAGTACAAAACACGCTTAATATGAGCAGGCCATTATAATGTCAATACTACAACGGAAAAGGCAAAAAGCATTACTGCAGAATTTCAAAATGTTAATATCCAATAGGTATCACTAATTCCTCATCACTGTTAAGACCATTAGGGTTTTTTTGTATTTAGCTCAATAATATATTGAGATTTAAAACTCTCAAATGTCTTTCGCTATCACCTGCTCTGACATGTTTGATCACCCTGTCCATGCCAAAGAACATAAGCTGTTCATTATAACTTTTGTGTATCTGAGCGAAAGGCCTTGCCTTGGGATAAGTTTGATCAACATTCTTGATAGCATGTAAGTGCTTTAAAATCCTCTGCTTTAGAGGCAATCTTGTACTGTCAATATACATCAGTCTGCACGCACATTCCAAGGCATAGACTGCAAAGTTAGATATGCATGTGATACATTTGGAAATAGTTATGGCCCTGCCAGTAGGGAGTGTTTATTGTTTGTGATTTATGCTACATTTGCATCCTTTGCCTGAGTCGCATTTGAAGAAGCCCTTTTGTTCATTAAGCCATGTTTCTGTTTTGTTGGAGTTCAAATGACTATGTATCAGCATGTCCCTGATAGATCTCGGTTTCTTAGAGGTAATGGAAGCCTGAGCCTCTTTATCATTGCCTATAGTGGAATATGTTGCCAATAAGTCCCAGTCTTTCTCAATAATGTTTCTTATTTTGTGCAAACGTTTGTTATGGGTGCTGATCTTGGTGCCTAATTACTAGTTTTCAAATGTTTAGAATTTTCTTTCAACAGTACAGCTTCTTGTTTTGTTTTTTGTACTGTACTGTACATTTGCCTTACACAAGAATGTTACAAGGACAGCCTCATTCTGTGAAATGCAGCAGCAGGTTATGTTGTTCCTTTTTAAAGGCACTCTCTGTGCTACAGTTGTGGCCTGTCCTTAGGAGCTCCCCATAGGGGAGTCTCCATTGGAGTGAATTAGGGTGGTGGCTGCCAGCATGTAACACACTGTTGCCAACTGTGTCTTTTCTGTGTAGTGAAGTCACTTTGACGTCAAAGAAAGTAAAGTAAACACCAACCTCATTGGAAGACAGAGCCATACATTTGAGCTCTGTCTTTGAATGGACAGCAAATATGACAAGATAAGAACAAGATTTAAAGGCCTGTTTACAGAAATCCAGTACTGGTAGAAGAATGCAGTAAACAGGGTTTGAGCAACAGAGTGGACAAACTCAAGCTGGCCAGCCGAAAACAAATAGAGTCAGCAAATAGAAAGCAAACAAATGTGAGTTACAAACCACAAAAACAATGGGAATCAATGGGCAGAATGCGATCCCAGGGAAGCTTTCCGAATGTCCCCAAGAAATTGTTAGCAAACCAGGCTTCGACCTAAAAATTAACCCCTTAAGTGCTGCGCACGTTCACCGGCCGACGGCACCACTACCTCCGTAGTGCTGCCGTCGGCCGTTGAACGTTCGAACTGCACCTGCGCAATGGAACGTCCAGCACTGGAGCTGGACGTTCCATAGCAGCTATGAGGTTAATAACAATTATACAAACAATGGTCACACATAAAATTAATATATGAACTAAAACACATAAAATAATCAAAAATTATATTTTACACCAATATTACTGAAAACGATATTGAAAACAACAATATTCTTAAAACAATATTACTTACCTAAAAAACGATATTCTTGACAACAATACATATATATTTGCATTACAATATTTTATTTCTGATATATCTGCCTCTCGATATTTACAACTCAATATTGTTTCTAAACAGCCCACCCAAATATATACAAAATATTGCTTCGTATCCTCACAAACACCCTCGCCACCCTCTGTACCATTCCCTTCCCTCCCTGCCCAAACCTGAACTATCTGCTCTCCATCGGAGCTAAAATCTAATGCCACACTGAGAGGCTGCCTGCAAGTCATGTCAGCAAGGCCTAGAATTCCTTTATGACAGAGCAACAATGGGAAACAACTTTTGTTACCCATTGTTTCTATGTTATAGCACTAAATAACCAGATTTTTAATTCTGTATGCACACTAGTTGCTCTCACTGAGGGCCTTGCTAAAAAATTGATTATTGTACACCATCAAAATGTTGCATTTTATTTTAGGCTAAGCTTGTCTACCTGGCAGATTCATAGGTGGTACTGGAGACCAGTCACATTACAATAACACACTAACTTCTTCCCTTAAAAGCTGCACATAAACATCAGAGTTATAATAAAAAAACTAGAGAGAGTATCTAGTTCACAGAATGTACTTGCACTGAGAGACATATTGCTGAATAAAAAAGCTTTAGAATCTTTTACTTTCCTGTACAGAAGGATGACTATATACATGAAAATGGTTATTATTTCTGCAGCTAGACATTGCTGAAATTATTGAGCCCCCTCCCCAAATAAAAACAATTTAGTTCCCTACAATTCAGTTCCCTGTGTTTTATGTATTTAAAGTGTTCCCAGTATGTGATAGGTATGTAGTACATGACACCTTTGAGAGTGGTTTAAAATAGGACCCTAATTCATTTGTCTGATTTACTATGTGTGGTGTATCAACAACGCTTGAGATATTGGATGAGCGAAAATACATTTTTACTGTCCCCCACACACTAACTGATTTCCAACTACTGCTCGTAGGACCGTAGTGCATCACTAAGCCTCCAGGTTCTAGAGCGCAAGCAGCAAGTGACATAAAAACATTCACAGCCTAGTACCACACATTCACTTTATGACAAAAGTAAATATGTAAAAAAAAATCAGACACAGAAATAAAGAAGCAATACTAATAATAAGAGAACAAAATTAGAACTGGGACATAAGAGTATAAAACTAGATAGACCATTTTCACCAGACAGTGGTGTTTAAAATGTTGATGGGCCGTGTCACTAATTGCAAATGGAAGATGCAATGCAGATATCAATATGGGTTGTAGTCTTTCAAATGACAAAGTTTTTTAATATCCCTTTTTGTTCTCATTGCTTTAGTAAGACCATCAGATGAACTGCTATTGCAACATGTTCTCTGTCGATCAGAACTCCTCTCATCTATCCCCAGGTAACCAAAATCATTCCTTTTGCTCATTTACTGGTGAACTTCCCACACAATGTGAATCCATATGAAGGTGCCAAATCCAGTGATCCTCTGTTCTGATGGCATTCCTGGATATCTTCACCACCTTTTTTGGCTTTGAGAATTTCAACCCATACCAATTTACCTACTTTATCCATATTCTCACCATTTGCCTGCTGTATGGCTTGTACCTCTCCGGTGAAACTGTGCATTTGTTGGACATAATAAACGTCAGGATTGTGCCAGACTGATTCCGGTCACACTTTCAGGATATGTTAGCCTATATCCCTGCCAGCTCAAAGTGCACCACCTGGAGTCCTAACCTTACAGTATGACAAATGTGTGTGAAAACTCAGAACATGACAATCCTGCTCTCCCAATGGAATTCATGGTAACAGATCTAGAACCCTTTTGTTTGGACTCTCATGCATACCCAAAGAAATACACAAGAAGTGCTCGGCAAGGTATTTTAATATTTATTGAAGCATTGGGATTCTTGTATAAAATGTGTGCTATGATAATCAATAGAATGGAACAGATTAACGTATCACAAGAATAGTGAAAAAGATTAACAATTCCACTTTGTGCTAAAACAGTGAATATATGTGGGCATATAAGTACTGTGTATTTTGTACTCCTACCTAGCGCTCTCTAACTGTGGGGCCGATTCACAGAAATAACTTACGACAAAATCCTAAACGTACTACTTTTGGTATTCATAGAAGGCAGTTAGTAGTCTTAAATTAGGATTTTGTTTTAAATTAGGATTTTGTTTTAAGTTAGAATGTTGTCCTAAATTAGGATTTTGTCTTAAATTAGGATTTTGTCCCAAATTAGGATTTTGTCCTAAATTAGGATTTTGTCTTAAATTAGGATTTTGTCTTAAATTTGGATTTTGTCCTAAATTAGGATTTTGTCTTAAATTGGGATTGTGTCCTAAATTAGGATTTTGTCTTAAATTAGGATTTTGTCCTAAATTGGGATTTTGTCTAAGTTAAATTTAAGTTTAACTTAAGGCAAAATCCTAACTTGAGACAAAATCCTAATTTAGGACAAAATCCAAATTTAAGACAAAATCCTAATTTAAGACAAAATCTTAATTTAAGACAAAATCCTAATTTAGGACAAAATCCTAATTTAAGACAAAATCCTAATTTAAGACAAAATCCTAATTTAAGACAAAATCCTAATTTAGGATAAAATCCTAACTTAAGACAAAATCCTGATTTAAGACTACTAAATGCCTTCTGTGAATAACAAAAGTAGTCAGTTTAGGATTTTGTCGTAAATTAGTTCTGTGAAATGGGCTCCTAGTCTTGCCTAGAATGGGTGATCTGCCAAATCCCTGCCAGGTGGACTAACTCCCAATTTCTGCAGGTAAGTGTCATGTTGGTAAGCAGGAATCAGCTGCTCGTGAATTCTGGCATGCAGTGATGTCGCAGTATTTATTTATTTATTTTGGAGTTTTATATAGCGCTAGACAGACCCGGAGGTATCGAAGCATTAGTTAGTAACAGACCAGTATACAAAGAGTGTCAGAGTACACACAATGTTCAAAGGTGGTTCATTAATCAGTATAAGTCAAGTAGCATTCAATGCAGAGTTGTACATTTCGTGGTAAAGGTAGGGGGTGTACTGTGCGGGTAAAGAGGAAGGTGTTGTAAGGAGTGGCCTTTTCATAGTCACTAGGTCCTCTGGTTTGTGGCGGGATATTTTTGTAGGTCCGTTGTCACTTTGCGAGGGCTCGATTGAGGAAGAGCGCTTTGAGGTGGCTTTTGAATACTTTGAAGGAAGGGTTCGTCCTTATATGTATAGGAATGGCGTTCCAAATTCTGGGTGCGTTTCCGGAAAAGGACCTAGATAAGGTCTTTTGTTTGCAGGTTTTCAGGGGGATGAGTAGCAGAGTGTTAGTGCTTCTGAGGTTTCTTGTCTGTCCCGCTTTCTTGAGTTTGGCGGCTAGATAGGTGGGTTTATCAGTCTGCAGAGCTTTGTGTGTGAGACAAGCGGTTCTGAAGTTAGCCTGCATTTCTATTGGGAGACATTCAAGTTCTTTTAGAGCGGGGTAGATGTGTTCGTATTTCTTTACTCCTGTCACCATTCTGGCTGCTGCATTTAGGGTTGTTATGAGAGGAGCAAGGTGTAGGTTAGACATGCCTGTGAGGGTGGCGATCCCATAGTCTAATCTGGATAGGACGAGGGATTGCCTCACTTGCTTAAGGTCATTTGGTGGGATGAAGGGTTTGATTTTGTTCAGTAGTTTTAAGTTGAAGAAGGCACATCTTGCAGTGTTCTTGATGTGTTTGATCATATCAAGGTTGGGGTCTAGAGTGATACCCAATGACTTCACTGAGACTGCCAGGATGAGGGTACAGTCAAGAGCATCAATAGACTTTATCCATTGCATGATTTGGGGGGTCTGTTCTTTGTTGGCTATGAGGAGGATTTCCGTTTTGGCTTGGTTGAGTTTCAGATGGTTTAGGGACAGCCACTTTTGGACTTCTATTAGGGTGTTATTTAGCCTTTGCTTATCCGCTATGGTGGAGGTTTCTAGGTAGATCTGGGTGTCGTCGGCATAGAGGTTGAAGGGAATATTGGCTTTTTTGAGGATGATGGTGAGTGGCTCCATGTAAATGTTGAACAGTGATGGTGAAAGAACTGAACCTTTGGGAACACCTCTGATTATAGGGTGAAGGTCGGACGTGAAGTTTCCGATTTTTATTCTTTGAGAGCGGTTTTGCAAGAAGGGGGTGAAGCATTGTGAGACCATTGTGAGTCAGCTGAATGCTCATCTCCCTTAAACAAGGAAGTGGTTCTATATATATATATATATTAAACAGAACGATGTGGCCATGTCACAACCCCTATCAGGCCACAATTGATTACTCTAGCTGGATAGCTGTGTCGCCTACCCGACAATAACAACAGACATTTGCGCAGTGAACTTTATTCCTTGTACTGAATGTTCAATGTGTTGTGATACTGTGACTACGAAGTGGAAGTGTAAACGATGTCAATTCAGAGAATGTTATCCTGCATTGTCACACACATGAATGCATGTCAAAAGTCATTGTGTATAAAAGAGAAGGCAACTTAAGAAACATGAGAATGTAATTAGTGGTGTTCCTTAACATGCCTATCCTGACCACGTGACATGTCCACTCGCACTTTTAACTGAGTGGTCACTTTCCCAATGTCAAAATGTTCTTTATATTTCTCTTGTAACTGTATGTCTCTCTTTCTCCAATCACAATCAAACATCCTCACCTCTTTGCTCCTTTAGTTTCTCATCCAATCTGGACACAAACATGTATTAAAATAATACCGCTTGAATAGATAGTGTTCTCCCTGTGGTCATATGGAAAACCAAACAACATGATGAAATCCTCTTTCTAAGTTCCTCTCCAAGTCTAGTCCACAACTACGAGCTAACTATTTTCTGTAATCATGCAATTAGATCTTTCTACTGCCCCGTTAGTTTCGAAGAGAAATATAGAGCCTCTTTTGTGTTTGATGCCTCTCTTCCAAAATTCTCCAGCATCTCTCTCGAATACAGATGATCCTCATTGTCAGTAAGCAGCATATTCGGGATCATTCTCTTTCAAACACATCTTCAGAGAAACCTTATAACCAGTGAAGAGCTTATGTCTTGCATTCACGCCACCTAGCGACCATATCAATAATTACCAGAATATATGGAGTAGATGAATCACAATGTATCGGACCCACCACATCAAATGATAAATTTCCCCGTGGTTTTTCAAGGGAAGCCATACAAACCATTGATAGTGTCCCAGGTATGCAAACTTTGTTCCGCAACTTTTACCTATGACAATCCGAAACCAATCTCTCCATCTCTAAATCTAGCCCGGAACACCAAAAGTACATTTTTAATCTCTCCTTCATTTGAACTATTCCCAGATGATCAGCGTGAGCCAACTCCAGAAATCTTTTCCTTAGGCTTGTGGAGGAACACAACACTTGCGCTCCTCTGAGATAAATATCTTCTTCGACCGACAGCTCATCCTTCACTAGAAAGTAAGGTTTTATGTCTTCTTTCATGTCCTTCTTCTTTCCACCAACCATTGTTTGTAGCTTGTTTTGCCTACATAATATTATCACGTTCCTCTATTTTCTACTTTCATTCCTTCACAGATATACCTTTTTCTGTTATCCGACATACCTTTTTTGCAGGCAAGTCTGAATCTTCTTCTTTCTCATCAAATTTCTCTTCCCTAACTGGAGTAAATTATTATCTTTGACATTATTGCCCCCCAATGTTTGCCCTATGTGTCTTGCTGGACTTGGAAGTATGACTGTGCTCCCTCTTTAAACATAGTTAAATAGGATTACCCATGATTGACATGTTTAACTTGGCTAAATGTCCTAAGAACATGATGTAGAAAATATGTCCAGAGCCTAGATTTCAAATGTAATTTATGAGCTGCAGGACCAATGGTGCTGTCTACAGCAGTGGTTCCCAAACTTTTGACTCCTGAGGACCCCCATTGAGTCACCACTGGAAGCCGGGGACCCCCAAGCAATTTGTATGAGTTAAATTTCAAACATTAAAGCAGTAATTCGAAAAAAATACACACGTGTGCACGCAAAACAAATACTCAAAGTACTAAGGATTTTGGGGCCAGTTGTACGACCATTTCATTTAGCACCTCGCAATTGGCGACACATTGCGAGTGGCAAATTGCGAGTTGCTAAATGAAATGTACTCCCAGCGATGGTGGCCTGCTGGGCTCTGCAGGCCACCATGTCTCGGACTGCTTTTAAATAAAGCAGTTTTTTTTTAAAATGCAGCCTGTTTACCATGCATTTAAAAAAAAAAGAAAATGAAACGTTTTCGTTTCATTTTCTAAGGGCAGGCAGAGGTACCTGGGACCACTGCCTGCCCTTAAAAAATAATTTTGCATGCATTTGCAAAGGGGAAGGGGTCCCCTGGGGACCCCTTCGCATTTGCAAATGCATTACAATCTACTTGAAGTAGGTAATGTAATGTAAAAAGTGCTTATATAGAGCAGCGTACACCGGGTAGGTTTCTTGGCGCTTTGAAAGGGCGGGACTCTGTCTGTGAGAGGAGGTTAGTTGAGGTAGCTTGTGAAAAAAGCCAGATTTTCAACTGTTTTCTAAACTCAAGGTGATTGTTTATTGTACATATTGGCAGAGGGATTTTGTTCCACTTTGGGGTGCAAGGGTGGAAAACCGCAGTCCCCCGTGTTTGGCGCGCTTAAACGTAGGGATGGTCAATAGATGTTGACTAGAAGATCGAAGAGTGCGGGACGGAGTGTATTTCCTGATCGTATTGGAAATAAACTTAGGGCCTCCTCCATGTAGCGCCTTGTGAACAATGCAGGCCAGCTTAAAAGCACTGCGTTGACTCACCGGGAGCCAATGGAGTTGTCTCAGCATTGGTTTCACATGCTGGCGCGCAGGAAGTTGAAGAATAAGTCTGGCCGCATGATTCTGAATCAGCTGCAAGAGCTGGACTTGATAGGCTGGGATTCCAGCATAAAGAGAGTTTGCATAGTCCAGTCGGGAAATGATGAGCGCCATAACAACCAAAGTTAGTGCTTCTCTTGAGAGGAATCTTATAATTTTCTTTATTTTCCGTAGAAGGAAAAAACTGGACGACACTACGGAGCTAATCTGAGGAGTCATTGATAAGTCGTTGCTTATCATTATCCCCAAACTTTTTACTTTAAGTGACGGAACAGGCGAGGAGCTCATAGAAGTTGCCCAAAAATTGGTGTTCCAAGCATTGAGGGTGCCTCCTGTCAGTATGAGCTCCGTTTTATCAGGGTTCAGCTTGAGCTGGTTGGCACTCATCCAATTGCTGATGTATGTCATGACAAACTTCAAGTTGGACTCAGAGGAGCTAGTAGGTTGTATGTTGAAGATTAGTTGGAGGTCATCTGCATAATTGAAGACTAAAACCTCCATTTCCTTCAATGCAAGGATCAAGGCCTGCAAATACAGATTAAATAGGAGCGGGTATAGAGAGGAGCCCTGTGGGACTCCACATTGAAGTTTTCCTTTTTTTGAGCAGAAATTGCCCAGACGAACTGATTGATGTCTGTCTGTCAGAAAGGACTGGATCCATTTCAGTGCCTGGCCGCCGATTCCTGCACTGCGGACATGGTCGATCAAGATGTTGTGGTCAACCGTGTCAAATGCAGTTGACAGATCAAGAAGTATCAGTACCTGGGGAGAGTTCTGATCTGCACCCGCTCTTAATTTATCCAAGACTGTCAAAATGACTGCCTCTGTCGAATGAGCTGGTCGGAATCCTGCCTGGTGGGGATCAAGATGGTGAGACTCCTCTATGAACGAGCTCATACAGCCAGCCACGTGGGCCTCCAAGATCTTACTCAAGTAAGGTAATAGAGAGATCGGGCGATAGTTGCTCATCACTTGAGGGTTAGCGCCAGGTGGTAATTGTGACTGTTTTGCGACCGCAAAACATTTGTACATGGTCTTGAGACTCCCTATTTGGAAGGGAATGCCCCTTCCAAATAGCAAGTTGCAAAACCTATTTAGAGAGTCGCAAACAAATTGCGACTCGCGAAATAGACTATGTACATGGCCCAATAGGTTTTTGCATGCGCAAACGGGTTTGCGAACCCGTTCGCGCATATAAAAACAGATCGTACATCTGGCCCTTAGTATTTTATATTGAAGTAATAGCCCCTCGGTCACATGTATTTGATTTGTTTTATAGCATCTCTCATACCATTGTAGGATGTCAGAGCACTTTACATCACACACATATAGAGACATTGAATCGTACATGTAAATCAGTGTGTATATAAAATGTTTAAAGAGTGCTTGGTCTGCAAAAGCACAAACTCAGGATTCAGAACATAACACAGTGGCTAGCATTGACTTTAACATTAAAAATGTATTTCCACCCAAATATATCTTTTTAGCAGCATCAGGTTAATGAATAACTGGGACAAAATATCAGTTACTAACTGGTACTATGCAGTTTGCAAGCAGCTCTTTGATGACAGTTTATAGGTCCCTCTGCTAGATTACGATTGTCAATTATGAAGTGTACAGTAACAAAAGAATCTCTGTGACAAAAGCAGTAACCACGGAGCTAGGCACATAAAATACTGCTTTTTAAGATGCATGTTACACGTTCTTTGCAGTAGGCACATTAACCCTCTGTGCTACATTAGTTAAATCAAAGCTGCCACTGAACAAAACTCTCCTCGCTCTCCAGCAGGTACATTAATCACTGGCATTCTCTTGACACTTTTATTGTTGCTGGAAAGCTGCTATTTATACAAGAAACGTTTCTGTGCTTTTAAAACTGTTGCCTACGGACCCCCTGGGAATGTGTCACGGACCCATGGGGGTCCGCGGACCACAGTTTGGGAAACACTGGTCTACAGGATTGGCCTGTAAAACATGGCTTCAGACGTATAATGTATAGCCGAACTGTGGCAGCCTAAACACCTGCTGTCAAACCTGTTCAAATAGCCCTTTCTGACAGGTGGAAAAACCTGCTTTTAGATTTTAATAAGTCAGCAATAAGTATACTGACAATGTAGGGTGTCTGATATTTAAAAGTTGAACATATGTCAAAGTAAAGGGGGCATGTTCCACCAGTGACTAGACCCCAAAAGCTATTTACACTAGCAAGGCTATAGCTGAATCCTAGAAACTTTCAAATGGAAATGGCTACAATAATCAGCATAGACAATTTTTCATATTTATTAACAGTCAAATTCATTGGCAAAGTTAGATTTGTAATAAATATTTAGGAAAAGTAACTTTTAGCAAGGTACCCTTTCCCTGTCAGAAGTTCCTGGATGTTCATTTGTGTTAAACACACAAAAGGTGATGGGAAAAATGTGTGCAATAACTCTAACTACTGGTAATCACTTAGGGTAGCCTATCTTTTTTATATTTCTTTTAATTGAAACAGGGCATCAAGAAATAGGGTAGCCTTTCAATGCTGTGTTTTTTTGCCCACTGTACCTTCTCATTTTGGCCTAGCCATAGGCAAATCAGCCTTGACCCTGCTGCCATAGGAACAGTCTAGCCCAAACTGAAAGTTCAGGCCCTCCCTGAACCAGAACACAAGCAACCCAGGACCTGTTTCCCCCTGATTGGAGCTCATCAGTCCAGTGGCATACTAAGCATGGGATCCATAGCTGGTCATACCCATTCCACTTAGGGCATCATATCAAACGTGCAAAAGGTGATAAGAGGAATGATTTCAAATAGTCTAACCACTGGCAATCACTTGTGGTAGTATTCCAACCTATAGTTCTTTTCCCTTAAATGCCAACTCAGTTTGGACCAACATGCTACCTCAGTGTCCAGCCATTGGTTAGTGCGAACCATAATTTTGGCAAAAAACCTTCTCAGACCACATTCTGGACATGGAGAAGAGAGGGCTGGATGTGTTGTCTGTGACCTGAGAGGAACCCTGAAGGACTGGACTTGCTCCTTCTTGTATCAAGGATGAAACAGGGACACAACAAGCGGCAAGAGTTCATTTTCCTGAAGTGACTAGTTGACTAGTACCAATTGGACCGTGCTAGTTGTCACTGCTGGAGTGAGCCCTGGCCCCTAAGCACTGTTCCTGAGGTACTAAGGAGCCTTAGAACTGACCCAGAGAAGCTGCTTGAGAAACTCTGAAGTTTTTTTTAATTCCAGGACCTCCGGAGTCAGCAGGGGGACCTTGTAGCAAAGGTGTCCGATTTTGGTGCTCCTTCCTTGGATACTGCTTCAGGCTTGCCCCGCTAGAGGATGTGGCGCTCCATTAAAAAGGTCAAATCAGAATGCAAATTCTTTGACCAGGAAGAACCCGCTTGATGTATCCGACCCGTAATCTATCAAGGTTGGATTGAAATCATGCCTATGTTACGGTCTAACACTTTCATAGACTATCACTGCCATTTAGTGTTCTTTGGTGCTATTCTACTTGATATTTTCAAAGTTCATATCTCCTGTTACCCGTATTGGATTTTTGATAATTTCATGTCATTTTGTTTACTAAATGTACTCTATTTGTCTAGATTGGTTAGGGATTTTTATTGGTTGGCGTTTTGACTTTATTACCCCTTTAGTACAGCATACATTCTTTACACTTTGAGCAAAGTTAAGCCTGTATGCTCTGTTCCATAGCTACCATGGGATGAGCTCAGATTAATTTAGTGACTTTGGGGTTCACCCTAACAAGTTAATGTTAATATTCCTTCAGGTTAGACAAGCAATCAGCTACATAGTTACATATCCTAGGGATGTACTCTAGGTTAAACATGTACTTCTGGATTTTTAACACCCATATGTGTGCAAAGACACAAAAACTAATCCTTTTCCGAGAAGATTTCTTTTGATGACTTATGATTGGTCCTCATGTTGAACATCCTCCCCCACACAAAACTCCTGAAGTTGTTAAAACTTCTTTCTCAATCACTGAATACTTGTTTACTGACCCTTGTAATGCTCTTGACACAAACACTGTCAAAGCTGACACTATCATTGTTAATTATTGCTCCAATAAAGGTTGTGGGGACGTGCTAGTACAAAGAATAGGACTGCAGGAGCATACATTATGTTTGCGTCATGGATGTTACAAGGGTTAACAGCTATGAGATCTGTCTGTCAAAGAGCTGTTTGCAGCTCTAAAAATCTAATACCATGCTTTTAAGTGAAGGAGTGCAAAACCTTTAATGTCTACCAAAATGCTCCTATTTGATGAAAGGACAACAGTTTGAAGAAACATATGGATAAAAGGATGTTGGGCTGATGTATACATTTACATATGTAATACATTAGGTTTTATGTATATACTTTGTAAGTGAGGAGTGTGTCCAGTCTACAAAGAGTAGAGGGGCATGTCAGCCTGTAGGACTGAAGGATTTAGAGGGGAGTGGGTATCAAGTGAAAGGGAATCATGCTGCCTGGATTCTGTACCACGGTGAGCCAGATATGCTTAGGCCCATGTATGGGATGTCAGCTGTACAGTCTGATATCAAGGGTGTTGGCGTACCTCCATGACTTTTATGTCCTTCGTACAGTTTTCACCTCTGTTAGGTACTGCACACGATAGGAGACTGCTTATGCCTATAGTATTTAGAGTGACAACAGCAAAAATGTATGAAGTGAGTGGAGGGGCAAAATCATTTGTAGGAAACAATGTGTAGGACAGAGAACTATTTTAAGGGTAGCAGTTGAAGGGAGGAATATGATTGGTTTGTCTGGAAATAGATTTGTTTGCCTGTAAAGTAAAATACACTTTTGTAGAGAGTGAAGCTGATCAGTGTCTTCTTTATTTTTCTTCCTTTCAGAACAACCAAAGAGAACCAAGAGGGCTAAGAAGCCGACCACCACTGCCCAGGGGAGCAAGCCCCTCAGGACAGTGGCAGTGCCATAGCCTTCACACTAGTCATTCCTGCTGTTGCTGGTAAGTCATGTTTGTTATTTCTTACTTTTAACATAGTATTCATTATTGCTGGGAAATATCCTTTACTCTGCGACTCATACCACGAACACGTCTTAACAACACTTTAGTTTACCCACAAGTCGATACAACGACTTACCTTAAGGGAAGCGTCGTTGGATTGATGTTGGACTTTAAGTCCAATACTTTCCCTAATGTTGCACTAACTGGAGTTGGAATAGTAAATGATACAGTTCCAACTCCAATGCTTTATCTTAGACAAGTCGCTGTAACAACCTGCAGGGTAATGGAAAGCATTGTAAAGATACGTTCGGGGTTAGGACCACGTTGTAAAGGCATGCAGAAAAAATTTCTTCTTGGTTCCCACATACATCAATTATGGCCTTCTGGTTTATTAATTTTTCCCATTTACCCCATCAACGTTGATGTCCACTAACCTTGCATATACTTCCTATTGTTTTCTTATATATTTCCTCTGTTTCAGTAGCTGACTTCTTCCTGTCTGTAGCCCCCCCCCCCACACCAATGTTTTTTGCTGTGGCAAAACGCTTTCAATCACCTCTCTCTTACACATCTGCTTTCCATTCCCTTCCTTTAATAATTGTTTTTCTGACTATTTCCTAGCCATATCCCTCCATTATTAAAAAGGTTGTTTAATAGCATTGAATGTTTTTATATTTTTCTATTTGATTTTCAAAATAAGAAGTAATTATTTTTAAATGATGCTTTGGTTAGCAATAATTTCATATTTTTTAGACATTGTGTTTTTTAGTTTGGGAAAATACTGTGGTTAGTGCTGATTCTCTAAATAAGTGTGTTCCATTTTTGTCTCACTAAAATTTCCTCCCTCTCCAGGCTGCGGTGGAGGGCATGGACCATTCTGTGAAGGGGGAAGAACAGTTGCTAGGACGAGTTGAAAGTCACTTTTCTTTCTCAGTGAAAACCGCTCCATTTGCTAAGATATTTCCTAGTTGCCTCCAAGCCTGAGTCAATTTGTTTTTTAATCATCCACCTTCCCATGTTTCTGTTTCAGTATCTCTTCAACTGAAAGTAATTGGGAGATACCTGCCACAACCTCCCCATTCTTTCCAAGCCAACCCCCAATCCCATCTTGGCATGTGCCACATTTTTCTTACAGTTTCTGCCTAAGTGTCTTTTTTTCATGGCTTCCATCAGGGGCGTCATCAACCCCCAGTTTAGCAGCTATAGTGGGGGTGGGGTTCTTGATTGGCCTCTTCTGTCTAATACTTCACAGATAAAGGTTTATAATTAACGTGAAAGGGTGGGTGAGAGAGTGTGAGTGAAAGCGTGTATTTAAGGATGGATATTTGAGTGAAAGTGTGGATGGATGAGTTAAAGGATGGATGGATGAAAAGATGAATGATGGGCGAGGGAATGAAAAGATGGATGGATGAATGGGTGAAAAAATGGATGAGTGAAAGGGTAAATATAGATGGGTGGAAGGATGGTTCGGTGAGTAAAAGGATTGGTGGGTGAGTGAAAGGTTGGATGGATGTGTGAAAGGGATGATGGTTGGATGGATGAGTGAAAGGATGGGTGGATGGATGATGGATGGGTGAAAGGATGGATGGATAGGTGTAAGAATGGATGCAAGTGTCCATGAGTGAAAGAATGGATGGATGAGTGAAAGGGAGGTTAAACGGATGGATGATGAAAGGGTGGATGGACAGATGATGAGTGAAAGGGTGAGTGGACGGATGGATGAGTGAAAGGGACGATGGGTGGATGGATGGATGGATGGTTAAAGTGAAAGGGTGGATGGATGGGTCAGTGGCTGACTTCTTCCTGTCTGTAGCCCCAACCCCCCGGTTTTTGTTGCTGTGGCAAAAAACTTTCCGTCACCTTTCTCTTACACATCTGCTTTCCATTCCCTTCCTTTAATAATTGTTTTTCTGATTGTTTCCTAGCTATATCCCTCCATTATTAAAAAAGTTGTTTAATAGCATTGAATGTTTTTCTATTTGATTTTCAAAATGTGAAGTAATTATCTTTTAAATGATGCTTTGGTTAGCAATAATTTCACATGTTTTAGACATTGTGTTTTTTAGTTTGGAAAATACTGTGGTTAGTGCTGATACTCTAAATAAGTGTGTTCCATTTTTGTCCCACGAAAATCTCCACCCTCTCCAGGCTGCGGTGGAGGGCATGGATCATCCTGTGGAGGAGGAAGAAACAGTTGCTAGGACGAGTTGAAAGTCACTTTTCTTTCTCAGTGAAAACTGCTCCATTTGTTAAGATATTTCCTACTTACCTCCTAGCCCGAGTCAAATTGTTTTTTAATCATCCACCTTCCTATGTCTCTGTTTCAGTCTCTTCAACTGGAAGTATTTGGGGGATACCTGCCACTACCTCTCAATCTTGGAATGCCCTTCCCTTTAAGCTTCGGAGTACCAAAGATCCCGTGGTCATTAAGAAAAAACTCAAGACCTATCTGTTTGTCTAGTGCTCTTCTGCTCACTCCTATCGGACCGCACCGAGACACTCCTTGGAGTAGCTGTGCGCGCTATAAAATCAAATAACATAACAAATAACATAACATTCTTTCCAAGCCAACCCCCAATCTCATCTTGGCATGTACCACATTTTTCTTACAGTTTCTGCCTAAGTGTCTTCTTTTCATGGCTTCCATCAGGGGCGTCACCAACCCCCTGTTTAGCAGCTATAGTGGGGTTCTTGATGGGCCTCTTCTGTCTACTACTTACAGATAAAGGTTTATAATTAACGTGAAAGGGTGGGTGGGTGAGTGTGAGTGAAAGCGTGTATGTAAGGATGGATATTTGAGTGAAAGGGTGGATGGATGAGTTAAAGGATGGATGGATGAAAAGATGAATGATGGATGATGGAATGAAAAGATGGATGGATGAATGGGTGAAAAAATGGATGAGTGAAAGGGTAAATAGATAGATGGGTGGAAGGATGGTTCGATGAGTAAAAGGATTGGTGGGTGAGTGAAAGTTTGGATGGATGTGTGAAAGGGATGATGGCTGGATGGATGAGTGAAAGGATGGATGAATGGATGGATGATGGATGGGTAAGAGGATGGATGGATAGGTGTAAGGATGGATGCAAGTGTCCATGAGTGAAAGAATGGATGGATGAGTGAAAGGGAGGTTAAACGGATGGATAGTGAAAGTGTGGATGGACAGATGATGAGTGAAAGGGTGAGTGGACGGATGTATGAGTGAAAGAGAGAATAGAGGAGTGAAAGGATGAATAGATACATGAATACATGGATGGATGGACGGATGGATGGATGAGTGAAAGGGAGGGTGGATGGATGGATCGATGGTTAAAGTGAAAGGGTGGATGGATGGGTAAGGGAGTGAGTGAAAGGATGGAAGGGTGGGTGAAAGGGTGGATGGAGGAATCGATGAGTTAAAGGATAGAGGGTTGGATGGATGGGTGAATGGATGGACACTATCCCTTTGCCATACCTGGGATAAGCCTTCTCTATTTGCTGTGAATCAAGAAACTTGATTATTGAACTGGAATTGTAGGCATCACAATATCCTAATGCCTTTATTCTCTTATCTGTAAACAATAGGAGTGCTTAGAAACAGGTAAAGGTAGCAAATGCTAAAAAGCGTTCTTGACAAAGACCCCTCAACACCCAACCTCCCATGCTAGACATGGGAGAGTGGGAAGGTTTTAGTGATGGCACTAGGCGACTATATATAGTCAGTCATTTAGCTTTATTTCGAAATGTAAAGTGCATAAATAAAAACAAATACAACAATACATTTCATTTTGTAAAAAATGACGTGTGTTAAAAAGGATTAAATCAATAAGATAATTCAACTGATCATTGGGGGCAGGGGAGTAAGATAAGTTAATTAAGCGTGGAGATAAAGCGACCACTCGATATATGACCATTTCTGCCCATCCAGTGATTGTTAAGTTCTTTTTGACAAGACGGCAGAACATAAGATGTTCTGGGATAGAAATCAGTTAGACTCCAAGTGGATATAGGCCCATCTCCTATCTGTGGCTGTCGAGATTGAAGGTATGGGACAACATGTTCATTCTTAAACTTAACAAGTACCAGGTCACCCGTGGTATGTTTTGGAAGGGGTCCTAACCAGCCCACCCTTCTGACGCTTAGTATGGTACCATCAATGTTTGGTGGGAGAGATCTATTTTTAGATAGCCAGAACACTACCTTATTTCTTAAATCCTGGTGGCGTTCTTGTTTCCCCAGTGGGAGTTCTGGTACACCCGAGAGGACGCACACAATACGAGCTGCCTCTGGTGGCAAATCTAGATGATTTGTTTTTTGTCGCGTATTATGACAATTGGCCGCAATTACGTTATGAGGTGACATATCTTTAATTGGCCCTTTTCTAGTCTGGGAACTCCGTTCGATTGTGACTAACTTCGGGGGGTTTATGTTTGTACTGTGCAAGGTTAGTGATTGATTGTGGATGTTCTTGCTTTGTAAGTTGATGTTGGACGGTTCTGTGGGGGCTGGACACCGTAAGTGAGAGGGTCCTGCCTTGGTTCTTAAAACTAGAGAATTTGCCTTAATTGCTTCTTCAACCCCCGAAAGCCTATCCCCTAAACTGGTCATTTTGTCAATTAACGGAGAAATTATTGACTTTATCATGATTTCAAGTGAGGCCAGTAAGGAGGCATTGGTAGATGCTTTTGATGTTACACTGTTAGGGGTATTAGGGGATGCGGAAATTATAGTTGGTGATTGCTGCTTGGCCTGCATCCCCGTTTGTTTAGGCCCAGCTCTCCTCCTTTTAATAGAGGTAGCAGCAACGGAGTGTGAGTTTACTATTGGGCGTGTAACAAGGGGAGTACCCTGTGTGATTTGGGTAGGTTGAGGTGAGCAGCTGGTCCTAGGGCAGCCATTGCCATGGGGGGGATAGGAGCTCTAGGTTGACAGTCTCCTAATTCCACAGGAGCATATGTGGATCTGCACATGTTATTTAATTCCTCCAGTAATGATATAGGTTGGGATACTTTAACAGACTGCAGAGACAAACACACGCTGGGTGAACTATCCATAGCTGGTGAGCGTTCTATTCTCTCTAATTCGCAGGCTATAGGGAGAACAGAGTTTTTATTGTAATAATCCATTGTTCCCCTAAGCGAATTACTCTGGTTGAATGATTTACTGATGGCCCCCGCACGATTCATGACAGAATAGCTTATAATAGAGGGCACTGATGCAATATCACCTCCCCAATGAGTAGCTCTCCTGTTCCGCTACGATGACACTTAGGAGAGACCTGTGTGACAGTAGGATTAGTCAAAGGGTGTCTATACCTTAGGTCCTTCCCCTTCTTTTCTTAACGTAGATCCAAGAGGGGTGCCCCGGCCCGGCCTCCTCTGGCCTATGATGGCCGCAGATGGCCCGCCCTCTGCCCGGGCTCCGCCCAGCACCGCCCGCGCGCGTCCGCGACGCGGAGGAAGCTCTCGGGATTTAAGCGCCTCCAGGCGCGGTGTTCAGGAAGTGGGCGTGTTGACCTCCCAGGGCAGGCTGGGAGCTGTAGTTTCCACCCCGCTCCGCGTCCGAGCGATGTCACCAGCTCGGCAGCGGGGGAAACCACAGCGTCAGGGACCCAGCGATAGTGCAGTGCCCAGCAAAGATCCGGGATAGCAGGTGAGTTTGGAGCCCCCCTCTGTGCCCCACTCCGAGTCAAAAAGCAGTCCCCGCTCCTCCGTGGAAGCTCTCGGGATTTAAGCGCCTCCAGGCGCGGTGTTCAGGAAGTGGGCGTGTTGACCTCCCAGGGCAGGCTGGGAGCTGTAGTTTCCACCCCGCTCCGCGTCCGAGCGATGTCACCAGCTCGGCGGCGGGGGAAACCACAGCGTCAGGGACCCAGCGATAGTGCAGTGCCCAGCAAAGATCCGGGATAGCAGGTGAGTTTGGAGCCCCCCTCTGTGCCCCACTCCGAGTCAAAAAGCAGTCCCCGCTCCTCCGTGGAAGCTCTCGGGATTTAAGCGCCTCCAGGCGCAGTGTTCAGGAAGTGGGCGTGTTGACCTCCCAGGGCAGGCTGGGAGCTGTAGTTTCCACCCCGCTCCGCGTCTGAGCAATGTCACCAGCTCGGCGGCGGGGGAAACCACAGCGTCAGGGACCCAGCGATAGTGCAGTGCCCAGCAAAGATCCGGGATAGCAGGTGAGTTTGGAGCCCCCCTCTGTGCCCCACTCCGAGTCAAAAAGCAGCCCCTATATATATATAATTGTGGCTTTACCACTTTGCCAAAATATACTGGTCCGTTTCAGAAAGGCAATCTGAGACAAAAGTCTAACTTTTTGACTTTTGGTATTCACAGAGGTTATTTACGAGTCGTATCTTTTCGCCCGCAGTCGGGCCGGAATCTCTGGCTTGGGCCGTACTCTCCGGCTCGGGCCAGATGAAGTGTAATCAATGGGCCAGAATGCAATTTTTACAAAATGGAAAATTAGGAACTTGTGATAAATGGTAGAGGAGGTCATGAAAATCAGTTTGGGCAGGGAAAAGGGTGTGACAGGACACTATATCATATCCCAGAAAAGTTCTTTCCTTTGCCTCATGGTACATGCAGTCCACAATTTGCGCTCCTCTCAGTGTTGACTGTAGAGTCAACACTAAGGGTACTCCCCTGTGCTGGTCAGTTCCATTACTGCCAGTACAAGGGAACAGGGTAGCCATTTTGAAACATGAGCTAGACACTGGTGAAAACGAATTCCCCAGCTACGTGATAGTTTCACTGTTGGTATCAAACATCTTGTATCAATAAACCCACCCTGATGCCAGTGTCGGGTTTAGTAATACATGGTCACAGAGGGCACCTTAGAGGTGCCCCCTGAAATCTACCAGCCCCTGCCTGCCTGGTGCTGATTGCCTGGCTTTCATTAGTCTGCCACCAGAGACAAGTGCCTGACCCCAAGGGTGAGGGCCTCTGCTCTCCGGGGGCCATTAACCTACTCTGCTTGAGCAGGGGGTGCCTTGCGCCCCTGCCCACAGGATGACCTGCGGATTAGCATTTCAAGACTGGGGAGCTTCAAAGAGGTACACCGCTCTTGGTATGTAATTCTGGTTTCTCTCTTAGAAGAGGAAACCAACCCCTTGTCCAGAGCCCTTGGCACCTGGACAGGTAGGAAAATTAGCGAGGCAAGACAGGCGTTTGCAGCCTCTGTTTGCAGTCCCCTTCTACCGCCAGCCTCTGGTGATGAAAATCCGACGCCTGAAGACACACCTACACCTGTTGCCCTGGCCCTTGGAGAAGAGAACCAAAGGTGTCCCCAAGCATCGTGGGACCTGTGCCCCCCTTATGGTTCAGACCGACTGGTTTCCCAGTCCAAGCCTGCAGCCTCTTTTTGACCGGACCAATCCCCATAGGGTAACATTGGGCACCTGAAGGTGGGAAGCACCTCAGCACCTGGCTTCCCCAATGCTGCCCGAGCTGACCTGTTGGTGCTGCTTTGGACCTTGCACCATGCTTACTTTAAGTCCATGAGATTGGTCCCGTAAGTCGCTGTGAAGTGCCTGAATGTAGTACATGTTTTTCCCCCATAGGATAACATTGGGCACTCAGCGCTGATAAGCACCTCTGCACCTAGCCACCCCAGTGCTGCCCAAAGTAACCTTTTGGTGCTGCCTTGGACCTTGCCCCATACTCACATAAGTCCAGGAGATTGGACTCATGAGTCACTGTACAGTACCTGAATGCCGTCCTTGTTTCTCCTCTCATTGGATAACATTGCAGCTTCTAAAAAATGCACTGTCGACTTTTTAAATGCAAAAGTATTTCTCTTGAAAAACGTATTTACCTGATCGTATTGATGATGGTGCCTAAACATATATAAAGATACGTGTTATTTTTATAACTTGGTGTGGATCTCCTTATTAAGTTGTGTGCATCATTTATTGACTATTGTGTGCATTTATCGATGTTAACACTCCTCTCTGATAGGCCTAAAGCTGCTCGACACCACTACCCCCTAAAAGAGCACCGTGGGATTAATAGACCAAACCCCTGTCCTCTATTAAGGGAATCCCTGGACTTTTTACATATTAAACCTCTTTTTGGTATATCATATAAAGAGCTGGCCTCCTACAGGGGCCCGAGCCCCTGCAGGAGCCAAAGGTTTTTTTTTTATTTGGGCTGCCAATACAGAGGTACTCCTGCGGCCCTCTCATTTAAGTACGGCAGTACTCCTATGGTACCGGCATTCAGTACCACAGATCCGTACGGGTGGCATTTGCATACCGGTAATACCGGTGTACCACAGTATCTTAACAATTTAAAAAATAACAAAACCAAATGTGGGTTGGGTGCCCATGTGGGGATGGGCATCTGCAGCAGTGTTGGCTGCAGGCCCTGGGGCCAACCTTCCCTTCACACGGCCAAAGGCTGAACACAGTGCACAGTGGGGGATTTACCATCTGCCAGGGGACTTGGGCATAGAAACTGGCCAAGGGCGCAAAGGCCATGTGCAGAGGGGGTTCGGCCACCCATGGGGGGTTGGGTGCTGGACCCGGCTGAAAGCCAACCCCCTGCTGTGCACGACTGAAGGACTTGTGCGGCAGGGGGTGGGCCATCCGAGCAGGGCCATAGGTCAGGCAGGCACATGTCTGAAAGCCACGCGCAGTGGGGTACGGCTGCCCGCAGGGAGTTTGGTGCATGGCCTGGCTGGAGGCCAACCCCCTGCTGCACATGGCCAAAGGCCACTGAAACTACACCTTCTATGAGGTCCTATGGACAACCCTTCTTAGTTTAGTAACACAAAGATAAAAAATGAAGAGCCATTCTTATAAAATCCAGTGTGAGATAAAGCATATTTAAGTGGGACACCTCTAAATTCTATATTATTCTACACATTTGCAATGCCTCAAAATCGTCAGTGAAGATCTGGAAATAAACATCCACAAATTATAAACGTGCCTGTTACATAGAATTTGTTTATACCACTGTATTACATATATTAAACAAACAGAACATGGCAAGATATCCAAATGGTGGACAATCCATTGTCAAGAGCAACTAAGGCTTTTGCAACAGATTTTTTGGAATAAGCTTTGGCTTATGCCACAGCCTTCTCTCAATAACTCTGTAAACCACAATGGGTGCGCTCAGTCTCTACCTTGTTTGACACTGAGCACTACTTCCGTCCCAAACTTTCATAATTTGTAAACAGTGAACCGTATAATTTTCAACATGCACAGTTACATTTGCCTCCAAGGCTTATGCTATGTACATGCTTTGGTTCCACATGTGTAAATTGTATGCTGTATATGATTATTGTGATAGCAGTGATGTCATCAATGTCATTTGAGATGTCAATATGTGAGAAGATAACCAGTGCATGGCGGAGTTCAAGTTATAGTTAGATCAGTAAACTGTAACTGTTGAATAATGACAATGTTTTTTTGTTTTTAAATGTTCATTTTTATCACATTTCACCGCCTTACTATCAGTTTTTTAACATAAGCTAAGATTACGTTATAGCTATGGCTCACTAGCAATAATACCACTTGAATCTTTAGTTTTTACAGGATCACTGACATAATATCGAGTGACAGAATATCGACTAGCAAAAATATCGAGAAAAAAAATCTACAGACAAAATATCGAGTTTGTATCTACAAACAGGTAAGTACAAAAATATCGAGTACAAAATATTGTTTACAAAAATATAGTTTAAAAAAATATCGACTTTATTAAAAACAGTGTTAAATTAAATTAAAATTAAAAATTGATTACTAAAATATACTTACAAATGCTTAAATTAACTTATAATAATTAAATAATTAATGAAAGTTATAAAAAAAACTGTACAATCATATTTGTTAAAACATATATATATATATATAAACATAATATAATTAAATAATATCCAATATTATAACCGTACGATAGCAGAAGTGTAAAATATACTATTCCCACTCCACAGAGTGCAACTGTAGGGAAAGCGTTGGATAGCGTAGGGGTAAAAATTACTATTCCCACTCCAGTGGGCGCAACAGTGAGGAAAGCGTTGGATAGCGTAGGGGTCAAAATTACTATTCCCACTCCAGTGGGTGCAACAGTAGGGAAAGTGTTGGATAGCGTAGGGGTTAAAATTACTATTCCCACTCCAGTGAGTGCAACAGTAGGGAAAGTGTTAGATAGCGTAGGGGTAAAAATTACTATTCCCACTCCAGTGGGTGCAACAGTAGGGAAAGTGTGGGATAGCGTAGGGGTAAAAATTACTATTCCCACTCCAGTGGGTGCAACAGTAGGGAAAGCGTTGGATAGCGTAGGGGTAAAAATTACTATTCCCACTCCAAAGAGTGCAACAGTAGGGAAATCGCTGGATAGCGTAGGGGTAAAAATTACTATTCCCACTCCAAAGAGTGCAACAGTAGGGAAAGCGTTGGATAGCGTAGAGGTAAAAATTGCTATTCCCACTCCAGTGGGGGCAACAGTAGGGAAAGCATTGGATAGCGTAGAGGTAAAAATTACTATTCCCACTCCAGTGGGTGCAACAGTAGGGAAAGCGTTGGATAGCGTAGGGGTAAAAATTACTATTCCCACTCCAAATAGTGCAACAGTAGGGAAAGCGTTGGATAGCGTAGGGGTTAAAATTACTATTCCCACTCCAAAGAGTGCAACAGTAGGGAAATCGTTGGATAGCGTAGGGGTAAAAATTACTATTCCCACTCCAAAGAGTGCAACAGTAGGGAAAGCGTTGGATAGCGTAGGATAGCGTAGGGGTTTAAATTACTATTCTCACTCCAAAGAGTGCAACAGTAGGGAAAGCGTTGGATAGCGTAGAGGTAAAAATTACTATTCCCACTCCAGTGGGTGCAACAGTAGGGAAAGCGTTGGATAGCGTAGGGGTTAAAATTCCTATTCCCACTCCAAAGAGTGCAACAGTAGGGAAAGTGTTGGATAGTGTAGGGGTAAAAATTACTATTCCCACTCCAGTGAGTGCAACAGTAGGGAAAGTGTTGGATAGCGTAGGGGTAAAAATTACTATTCCCACTCCAGTGGGTGCAACAGTAGGGAAAGCGTTGGATAGCGTAGGGGTAAATATTACTATTCAAACTCCAAAGAGTGCAACAGTAGGGAAATCGTTGGATAGCGTAGGGGTAAAAAATACTATTCCCACTCCAAAGAGTGCAACAGTAGGGAAAGCGTTGGATAGCGTAGGGGTTTAAATGACTATTCCCACTCCAAAGAGTGCAACAGTAGGGAAAGCGTTGGATAGCGTAGAGGTAAAAATTACTATTCCCACTCCAGTGGGTGCAACAGTAGGGAAAGCGTTGGATAGCGTAGGGGTTAAAATTACTATTCCCACTTCAAAGAGTGCAACAGTAGGGAAAGCGTTGGATAGCGTAGGGGTTAAAATTACTATTCCCACTTCAAAGAGTGCAACAGTAGGGAAAGTGTTGGATAGCGTAGGGGTCAAAATCACTATTCCCACTCCAGTGAGTGCAACAGTAGGGAAAGTGTTGGATAGCGTAGGGGTAAAAATTACTATTCCCACTCCAGTGGGTGCAACAGTAGGGAAAGCGTTGGATAGCGTAGGGGTAAAATTACTATTCAAACTCCAAACAGTGCAACACTAGGGAACGCATTGGATAGCGTAGCAGTAAAAATTACTATTCCCACTCCAGTGGGTGCAACAGTGAGGAAAGCGTTGGATAGCGTAGGGGTAAAAATTACTATTCCCACTCCAGTGAGTGCAACAGTAGGGAAAGCGTTGGATAGCGTAGGGGTAAATATTACTATTCAAACTCCAAAGAGTGCAACAGTAGGGAAATCGTTGGATAGCGTAGGGGTAAAAATTACTATTCCAACTCCAGTGAGTGCAACAGTAGGGAAAACGTTGGATAGCGTAGAGGTAAAAATTACTATTCCCACTCCAGAGAGTGCAACAGTAGGGAAATGAAATACTTCATATATTATTTCAATAAATATAAATTCATATCTATCAAAAATTAATTAAAAGTAATTACGAATTTAATATAATATAATAATTAATCAATTAACATGACAAATTAAATTTAATTATTACAATTATTTAACTATTAATACAAATTAATTACAAATTAACAATTAATAATTTAACATTTAAAAATTAATTTACAATAATTTCAAATTAAATACAATTAAATAAATTGATTTATTTAATTAATTATAAATAAATAACTTCCCATCCTATTCCCCTATAAACCCACAACCCACTACAGAAAATAAATTATTAAATACCATAATTAGCAATTAATCAATTAAATAAAATTAATTAGCAATTCTAATTTAATTAATTACCCATAAAAAATTAATTAACAATTAATTCTAAAACAATAACAATAAATATGTTAGCATATTTAATTAATTATAAAGAAATTACTTCCCACCCAATTCCCCTATAACCCTACAACCCGCTACAGAAAATAAATTAGTAAAATTAACATATTTAGCAATTAATCAATTAATTTTAATTAATTGCCAATTAAAAGTTAATTAATTACCAAATATAAATGAATTAACAAATAATTAAAAATGAATAACAATAAATAAATTTACATATTTAATTAATTATAATTAAATTACTTCCCACCCTATTCTCCTATAAACCCACAACCCGCTACAGAATTAAATTACGCAAAAATTAAAAAATAAATATTTCATTAATTAAAATTATTTATAACATAAATACACACCTTTAACACATATAATAACATAAAAAACACTATAAATAATTCAATATTATTAAAAATTCGATAATTTTAATTACCTATATTATATACTTCGATATTTTAACTGTCTATATTTTTAACATTCGATATTACATTACTTACCTTAAAAACGATATTTTTGATGTCTATATTCTGTCCAGTCGATATTTTGTCCATTCGATATTTAAAACTCGTTATTATGTCCAGTCGATATTTTGTAGTCGATATTTTGACTGTTCACCGTTTTTACAGTACATATAAATATGTATATATAGATATGTGATCAAGGGAGGGATCTCCCGAAACGCGTAATGGCGGCAATGGCTGATTAAAGAACTTGCACGAATTTTGGGTCCACGCTCGTTTTTTCCATTTGGAGTGGAGTGAAGACGTGACAATCTAGGATATATTTATATATATATATATATATTTTTTTTTAATAAAGCTGCCACATCTGCTGTTGGGTTATCGTTCCTATTTTAATATGGAAAGAAGAATTCATCCACAAACTCAGGGGGGTAGTCCAGAGGATGATGACTCACCACAGTTCTGATGTCTGACCAATTGCCCTCATTCATGGATGTGAGTTCTGGAGCCTGACAATTTTTGGGGATGAATTGTGTCTTCATTCTAATCATCGTCAGTCTCTCCATGTTTCAAGGATAGAGCCTATTCCTTCTGACCATGACAACTATCCAAACTACACTAAACAAACACACCGAACATGCTAGACACTTAATTGCCAGCATGCTTGACTCTTGTCACTGTTCCTTCTTGCCAATAGGTCAATGGGTCTTGCTCCAAGCAGACCTCTTTTGGGTCACCCAGATAGTTTTGGACCATCTTCTCAATTGTATCTGATTTTTGTTCAAGTGAAGGATTAAGCTGTTGGACAAAGAAGCTGATTCTTCATTGACATTTCAAAATTGTATTGTAATTGTACTGTAATTGCATTTATATAGTGCTTACTACCCCTGACGAGGTGTCGAAGCGCTTGTTTCGGCGAGTAGCACGCTACTCCGGAACCCCAAAAGGATTAGTGTTGAATTACTATAGAGAACTATGAAAGTAATTTGAGTGGTGGATAGGTTAGTCAGTTATTTGGATTCAGGAGGATAGCGGAGGGCTAGAAGAGGGAAAAAGGTTTGCATTTATATAGCGCTTGTTTCCCCTGATGGGGTGTTGAAGGGCTTTTTTTCGCTGGGTAGCATGCTACTCTGGATCCCAAAAAAGATTAATGGTGAATAATTATACTGAAATATGAAAGTAATTTGAGTGGTGGATATTAGTCAGTTATTTGGATTAAGAAGGATAGCGGAAGGATAGTCGAGGGAGAAAGTTTTGCATTTATTATTATTATTTATTTTTATTTGTTACCCCTGATGGGGTGTTGAAGCGCTTTTTTGGCAAGTAGCACGCTACTCCGGAACCCATTAAAGGATTAGTGTTCAATTACTATAGTGAAATATGAAAGTAATTTGAGTGGTGGATGAAATGTTAGTGAATTATTTGGGTTGAGAAGGGTAGCAGAGGGATAGAAGAGGGACAGAGGTTTGCATATATATATATCTCGCTTGTTACCTCTGATGGGGTTTTGAAGCGCTTTTTCGGTAAGTAGCACGCTATTCCGGAACCCATAAAGGATTAGTGGGGAATTAGTATAGTGAAATATGAAAGTAATTTGAGTGGTGGCTATTAGTCAGGTATTTTGATTGGGATGGATAGAAGAGGAAAAAGGTTTGCATTTATATAGTGCTTGCTACTCCTAATGAGGTGTTGAAGCGCTTTTTTTGGCGAGTAGGACGCTACTCTGGAACCCATAAAGGATTAGTGGTGAATTAGTATAGTGAAATATGAAACTTGAGAAGTGGACATGTTAGTCTGTTATTTTGATTAAAAAGGATAGTGGAGGTATAGAAGAGTGAAGGATTTAGACTTTTTGTTTGGGACGTCATAGCAGTAGTGGTAGACTTGGGATGAGTAAAAAGGGATGTGAAGGGGAAGAGTCAGAGGGAAGAGTTTAGAAAGGCTTGTTTTGGGGGATCAGTATAGTAAATGAGGTGTCAGATGGTGCAAGGAGGGGTAGAGTAGGGGAGAGTCTAGAAAGGGCTATTTTGGGGATCATAGTAGTGGTATGGGGTTTGAGATGAATGAGAGAGTGGATCTAGAGGATATATTGATAGAGGAATAGGGTTAGAAATAGGGCAGTGCATTGGAAAGAGTAGTAGAAAGAGGTTTGAGATGAGTCAGAGTTGAGGTAGAATATATTGAGAGAGGTGTAGGGTGAGAAAGAGGGTAGTGCATTAGATATGCTGAATTAGAAGAAAGTAATATGGAAAGTTTTGGAGGAAAGCAATAAATACATAGATACAAGTACAAGGAAGGTATATAGATACATAAAGACAGTAAGTATAAGTAGATTAAAGATGCAGTCAATAAAATATGTTTTTCAAGTGTATGTAAAAAAAATGTTAAACATAATTATTCAACATGTTTATACAAAGCAATACACATATATAGGTATATATCTATAGTACAAATACATGCTTATATACAGAGGGATATGCTTTATATTTCTGTTTGTGTATGGTGCTTATGTGGGGAAGGGCCAATTATTGAGTAGTTTTCTGAAGATAAGGTGGTTGTCGCTGCTAGGTCCTCCCCCAAATAGATGTGTAAGTACTGTGAGGAACAGAGAGCAATGAAGGGGCAGGTGGGGGAATAGAAGCAAAGGGAAAGAGCAGGTGGGGGTAGTAAAAGGAACAATTATGGCACTGGAGGCTGGCAGAGAATTTAAAAAAGAATATGGAAAAAACACAGAGATGTGGGGAAAGAAACACAAACTGTGTGCGAGGGTGGTGTGTGTTTGTAAGGGGTAAGCAACACACAAAGGAAAGAGCATACTCTGTCATGGAGTATTGTGAGAAAAAGAAAAAAGTAGTTCCCTGAATGTGAGCAGTAGAAGCCGAAAAGCCAGCCAATCAAAAGGACGGTAAAGAGGTTAAGCTGCTGAGGAGGGACAAGCACACAAAGAAGGCAAGCCATCAATTAAGAAGCAAGTAAATGAAAGTGACAATAGTGGCAACAAATGAAAGGCGAAGGGCAGGCTCTAAGTCCACTGAAAGGTTTTGGAATGGTCCATAAGAGTTCTTTCATAAACAGACAGCTAAAAGTTCTCTTTAGGAGAACCCTAGAAACAGAGAAAGAGCAGGTAAAAAAGAGGTGGAGAAAAAGTAACTGAACATGAAGAATAAGGGAGGTGGGCAATAGGGAAAAACAAGGACAGAAAAGAGAGGAAAGGACTGAGAAAGCAAAAAGCTGCACTTGGAAGTGAATCTGAAAGACAGGAGCGAGGATGGTAATAAGTGGATAAAGCAAAGAGGAAGGGTGGGAGGAAAAGAAAGTAAGACCAGGGAAGAAAGAGAGGGGGACAGTGTGAGATTATTGGGTGTGGGAAAGTGCCTGGGGGAGAGGGAGATGAATGTAAAGGGCATTGGCAAAACTAATATTCCACGCCTTTCAGTGTCACTACCTGACCTTTTAGCTATGCCCATGCTTGTCTAGAAATGTGGAAGATAACTGGCTCTGTGCAGCAAATGTTTGTTCCACTTTTTGCAAATGTTCCCTGTAGTAGATGGAACAATGGGATCGCTTGGCTCCTGGTACTTTCCTCCTTTCTGACTTACTGTGTCATAATCACAAAAGGTGTCATAATCACAGAAGGCAGTAGCATTTGGATTAGGCAACCCTCTGGCACCCCTATTTCCCCTTCCATTGTCACTGCTTTGGCAGTTGTATCCCCTTTCCTGTGTTGTACGTATTGATTGATAAGCCTGTATTGCTCAAACAGGCGTTGCAGCATGTAGTATCTAAAGTTTCAACTTGTTGCCACCTCCCATATGAGGGCTTTTACACGTACTCTGTTAACTAACTGACTTATCTCCAACTGCTTCCAGGCCTTGAATGAATTCCTAAAATTAGTGCACATTTTGTGACAGATGACCAGTATATTGTTAACTACTTTTTCTTTTGTGAGGAAATCCTGCACAATTAAGTTTATGCAATTTTCTAAACACAGGACTATGAAGTACCCTCCATCAGCCATGGATTTGGCAGTTATCTGCCGTTGTTAGTGGCAACAAATCCAGTGATGAGCCCTCGAGGTGGAAGTCATTTATACACTTTGGTATTTAACATATCCAAGATGTTGACAGCTGGATGCTATTTCTCCATATCGAACATCACAATTGTCATCATTGGTGTGGCCAGCGGCTAGCCCTTGCTTCACTCCTTTGAAGGAACTCCAGTGTGCAGTGATGTACATGTAATCTGTTTATTGATTACTGATCCTCATGTTGGTTGTGAGGTGGATGGACTGAGCAGCGATCACCTTCATAGCTTCGCCCATCAATTGCAGCACGTGAATAAGCAGCAGTGAAAAAATAGGTCCTGATGGGAACCTTACATTTTGGACAGAGGGTCTCCACAAATTCCAGAATCGCCTCTTCTTCCACAAAAGAAAAAGAGAAGGGGGCAAGCACTAACATTTTGGCTGTCTTCCCTTTGTATAAATGGACTTTCTCAGGCGTTTGGTGGTACAGTGACTCTGTTGAACATAGCCTTGCTTGTTGATTGTTGTGGCTGTTTTCTTCTCGATACCTCCACCAGTAACCTACAGGGAGCAGGCATCCAGTTTGGGCAATTTGGCGTCACTGCATCCTTATGCCATTCTGAGATTGCTGTGGGTAATGAATTCATACTACAAGCAACAGTCACAGGCTTGCTTCTTATGACACTGACATCCTCTTTTTCCTTCTCACCTCCATGTGTTGACAGCCACTTTGTGGACCCAATGTGTGCATGTGTGTCTTAGGCAGTCATTTTGTCTTCTTCTTCAATGCCTCCTTCCTGGCCATGAGGCGACTGTCAATTTGTTGAGCCTCTGTGCATGTGTATGTGTGTGCATGTCACAGGGGACCATTTTGTCTCTGTTCTACATGCCTCCTTCCTTGCTAGCCATGCGGTGATGACCATTTTGCCTTTGTTCTCCATGCCTCTATCCATGATGTGTGGACAGCGACCACCATTTTACTGAGCCAATGGGTGTTTCTGATTATTCACCATTTTATTCCATTTTCTAAGAGCATTGCTATTAGAAGAAGCCTATGTGATTTTTCTCCTTTTTTTGTTTTATTCTAATATATTTTTCAATATATAATTATTTGTTCTTGGGGCTGATTATAGTAGTCTGTCGTACACAGTTGTTATTGATTAATTTATTCGATTTTCACCTGTCTCCCCCGCCTTTCCTATGGGTCCCAATAGCCTGTGACAGACACCAGCATTTATTTAATTTATAAATTAGATTAAAGGTCATACCAGCCCTGGAGGAACACCAACTTAGCTTGTCCGGTGTAATGTGTAGCAAACCATAGTTATTTTATGCATGTCTTCACTATTGTTAAGCATGTGTTTATACAGTGCATACCAGGCCTACAAGGGCTGCACCGTGCTTTACATAGAAACAGGAAGTATAATACAATCACATAGTAATCACTTTAAATAGGAATAAGAGGAATGATACAATCAAAGTATAACACAAACAATGTAAGATACACAGGATGAGAATTGACGTCAGGGAATGAGTTATGGGGTGTTGCGGTGATAATTATGCATATAATTTGCCACTTATATTATAACATCTCTAAGATATGTATATTGGTCCCAGTTAAAAGTCTTTTTTTGGCCAACTAGATCACGAGTCTCTTGAGAGGTTGGCTGGCCCCACTCATAATGGGAGATCATGCTTGAAAAGTAGGACTTTAAGCTCCCTCTTAAAGTTTCATGAGAGGGATTCAACCTAATGGCTGGAGGAAAGATGTTCCAGATTCTGGAAGAATTCCCTGACAAACCTTGCTCCAGAGTTCTTGCTTTTTCGAATGATGGACTTTCCACGTATCAAGACTTCACACTTCGAAGAGACTCCCCCATGCATAACCTTGTGAAGTATGCAGACCCCCTTGAATATGCTAATTGCTGCTATGGCGAGCCATTTTACTGTAAAAAGGATTGGGTGATGTGCACTAATCTTCTGGAGTTGTATACTAGTCTGGCAACAGGATTGAGGGCTACTCTTCAGATGGTGCTGATGATTTCTTGGATCTCTCTGGCTTGCACTCGTAGTTGAGTCTTGAAAGGCTAGTGAATAAACCACTGTTTTGAAGCCAACTGAACAGATAAGAGACTTGATTACCATGAGCAGTTTATCAGGTTTTGGGCTCCTTTTGCCACACCATTAATGTGGGCCGACAAGTTTAGGTTGTTGCCAAGAATAAAGCTCAAAACATTAGAACGTTCCACAATGGATAGCTTGCAGTTGACCAATTTTGATGTGTGAAGCTGGGCTTGTAACAGCGTTGCCCAGTATGTAGGAGAGAACAAATAATTCTGTATTCTGGGGTGTTAATTTCAGATTATGGAATGACTGCTATAACCTGAGGTTGGCAAATGTCGATGTTAGTACTGGTAAGTCCTCAAGCAAGGAGACCTTCAAATATAGCTATGTTGCCCACATACAGATGAAAAGAGTTTGACTTTTCTCAGGAGCTGAGGTGTTTCATGTACAGATTGCAAAGTGTTGGGCAAAGAATGGAACTTTGAGACACACCTTGAAGAAGAGGTTGAGGGGCTGGAGAGAGAGTTTGACAGTTTTACTTGCTGGGATCAATTTATGAGATGTGACTCAAACTGTCTCAGAACTGTACCAATAAGCCCATCTTTTCTTCTGGGATTTTTCGAAGGAAGGTATTGTTGACTTTATCATATGCAGCGGGGAGGTCAAGAAGCATGAAGAAGTGATTGTCCATTGTCCAGGATGAGTAGGTCGTCATCCACTACTTGTAACAATATCATCTCTGTGCCGCAGTCAGCCCTAAAGCCCGACTAGTGGTCACTGATGAAGGTATTTTCCTCAATATGTTTTAGATGTCTTGCTACACAATGTACAAGCACTAGAAATACGAGACTGGATATATGGCAGCAGTTGTTTAGATTTGAGGGGGCAGTCTCTGGCTTTTTGAGAAGATGAGTGACCTGTCCAAGTCAGAGGCAGTAAGGTACTAAACATTGACTCAAAGAGGACTCAGTTATGTTAGTGAATAAGAGAATGAGGATTGAACTCATGTCTTTCATAATCAAGGCCACAGCAGGGTCAGTGAAATAAGAGGATGGCCTGAAAGCTGAGAATGTGTTTCCCAGGTCAGAGAGAAACACATTCTCAGCTTAATATCATAATAAGATTCATTATCTATAAATTCACAGGATAAACCCTCCTATGGTGCGGTTCTTTCTGTGAAATACAAAAAAACCCGGGGGTCTAGAGTCGCAACAAAACTAAGCTCTCTATGGACTGTACTCTTCAATTCCGTCTATAAAGTACTAGAATAGATAACTGTCCATTTTGAAGGTTTACATTCCAACGCACAAGACCACTAGTAACGGTAGGTGAGACCCAAAATCCAGATGGATTACCATCAAAATCCTTGTTAGTGATCTAATTTTATCATCTGGCCATCCACAGTACAAGGCTGGAGAGTCTCTAGATCATATGAGACTTATTCCAGTGCCGTCTGGTAGGACTGGGGTCAAACCCACAATCACATGTTGACCATGCGTGGGATCACTAATTAGAAAAAAGGAACCAGAAAGTGCAGTGCAATAAAGTGATAATATTAAAAAGGAATAGAGGAATTACAATAAGAAAACTTTAATAACTGTAAGCCTCTTTCAGTTAAAAACCAGAACAGTGCAAAATGACAGTATAAACAAATGACTGTTTAGGGGCCAACATGTTTCTGCCTACACGGGGAATCACTCCCTAGGCTTTGTTCTTGAATGTTTTTGCTACTGCAAGTGAAAAATGTGCTCTAAATTACACAAAACGAAAACAGTGACACTATAAAGGATATATATTCTTTTAGTCCTCCATGTCAGCTGGTGTAACAATCCCCTACAACAACAAAAAATGTATAGTGGTATTGGAAATGTAACGCTGTATAACAATAAAGAAGGACTGCAGAAGTTCCTTACTCACCCTTCTTGGCAGGGGAAGCACCTCACCTCACCTGGACCATGCTCAGAGTAAGGGAGGCCACGCTCTAAGGATAAGAAAGAGAAGGGGAACCCAGAAATCAGACCCAGAAAACGACTGTGCTTATCTGTCCTGAAAAAGTCCCCTCCAAAGTAACTTAACTAAGAGGTTAAAGTCTCTAGAACCTCTGACCCTCCCAGCTCAACCTATAGCCTTTGGGCAATAACAATAAGTTTTTTTGTCAGCATGAAAAGTGTGCACAGACTCACCTCTCCGTCGTTGCCCCGAACTGATTCTGAGGTTGGGGGAGGCGACGCTATAGAGGAGTGTCTGGTTATTTGTAAAGTAAAGGTTGCCTAATTGTCCTATAGGCACTCGTTTTGTTCATTATGCGTATGGGTTGGCTGGCTCGATGGAATTCTAGACAGCCAGTCTTCACGCCAGGTTTTGTCAAACTAACCCAAAGTTGACAATGATAATAATAACAACTTATCCGTTTTTCACTGGACGTTATATCAATCTTTCGTGAAAAAAGCGATCGTAAAATCAAACAAACAAACCGGCAGTGTAGTCTCGCTCCGTCTGTGTGTTTACATCGCGTGTCATCGCGAGAGCTTGGTGTACTCGCGAGATCTGCTTAGAACTACACAGTACTGAAAATTGTAGTTCTTGCTATGACGTGAAGACATAATCGGCAATAAGACAGTGAAATCGGAAAATACATAACGTCTAGTATTTTCGAGTATTTGTCTCGCCAGTTATCGAGATGTCTATGTTAGAATACACCAAACTAAAAACTGCAAATTTCGACAAATCAGATTCAGATGTAATCAAATCAGATGCACTTTCTGGTTCCTTTTTTCTAATTAGTGATCCCACGCATGGTCAACATGTGATTGTGGGTTTGACCCCAGTCCTACCAGACGGCACTGGAATAAGTCTCATATGATCTAGAGACTCTCCAGCCTTGTACTGTGGATGGCCAGATGATAAAATTAGATCACTAACAAGGATTTTGATGGTAATCCATCTGGATTTTGGGTCTCACCTACCGTTACTAGTGGTCTTGTGCGTTGGAATGTAAACCTTCAAAATGGACAGTTATCTATTCTAGTACTTTATAGACGGAATTGAAGAATACAGTCCATAGAGAGCATAGTTTTGTTGCGACTCTAGACCCCCGGGTTTTTTTGTATTTCATTAGTGTGCTAGGGGACGTTAACCTGGGCTGGTCTTAAAACTCCCTTAGACCCTCCAACCCTCGTATTTCTTCTCACTTATTTGAGCAGCTATCGGCTGCGGGTCTCTTTTTCTCACTTCAACTACACTAAGAAGGTAGTTGCCTAATTACGGTTTCCGAATTAGTTGTTGTTTCTCTATTCCCCTTTTTTTCCCCCCCAGTTCCCTTACGGTCTTTTGGGCTACTTGATTTGCCTTAATCATTATGGCAGAGCGTCAAGGTTTGACGATTCTGTCTCACAATCCATCCTAGACAATATGCCTAGTATTCTAGAGTCTTTAACTGGCCCGTCTTCAGTTCCCACTGACGATTGGGCTAAAGCACTCACATTGAAAAAATCATACTCACGTACAGCAGTACACGGGATTATTATGGCAGAATACCTTAGAGCTAGTTGTGCCCCACCTGGTTTTATTGTTAGAAATGCCCCTAGACTCTTTCTGACGGATAAGGCTTTCCTCAAAGACTGGTCCTTAATAGCTTGGCGCTGCACCAGAGACTGGTTGATTTTAATAATCAGTACCGCCAAAAGAGTAGCTGATGCTATTCTTATAGAGATCCAGGTCCTTGAAGAGCAGATTAGAACAACTATTGCACCGGCATTGTTCAAAAAACAATCTGAGGAATGCAATAAAAACAATAAAGAATTCAATGATTCCATCCTGAAGTCTAAAGTTGAAAAATTCAAAAAAGATTTAGATAAATTTAAAATGGAAGTCGTATATCCCTACACTAGCGACTCTTATAAAGCACCTGAATTCAAAAAGAACGGCAGATACTATGGATCTAGTTACTCAGGGTCTAGCAATGATTCAGGTAGCGATTCAGACACAGCTGGTCCTTCTTTTCATCCAGGCAGAGGACAAGGTCGCCCAATGCGTCCCCAACATCAAAGAGGCCACCAATATCAACAACCTTGGTGGCCACCTATGCCTTGGGGCCATCCAGGGCCCTTCCAATACCCTTTACAACCTCCGACAGGATCCTTTCCAGGCTACCAAAATTTTAATAGCCCCCCTTTTTTAGGGTTTGGTCAACGCCGTTCAAGAGGCAAAAGGAGAAACAACACGCAAACCCAAGTGCAATGGGAAGGCCAAATGGGACCACACACAGGGACACGGAGCCAAACGAGAGGGACCCCTCGTCAATGACCAGAAGTGATCAACCCAGCCTAGTAATTAATCTTAGCAGCAAGACCCTTTCGTCCTTGGAAGAGGCAGTTTTGAACAAAGGCTTGGGATATGTGTTCACAGATAATGGAGATCCCTTTACACTTCAGGTGGAATTACACAATTTCTTTCGCAAACTGCGCTTGCATTACTTTTTTAGAGACAAAGAAGTCATGACTGAGGAAACAATTGATAGAAACACTGGACTCAGGACTAAGTCCAATTTTTTGCCTCCTATACACTCTGTACCACCCCAAGTAGCAGCCTTCGAAAAGGCTATGAAGGAGGAAGTACAGAAATTATGGCGCACACCAACGAGAGGGTTCAAAAATCTATCCAACATCGAAGAGAGAGCATTACAGTCTTTGTCTCAAGACCCTCTCATTACTATTAAGCCAGCAGACAAAGGGGGCTCAATAGTAGTACAAGATACTTTGGTGTATCGCACAGAATGTCTTCGCCAACTTAGTGATAGGAACTCCTATGCCCCCTTGGGAGTAGATCCCACTGATAGACTCAAGCATGAGATCAAAATCCTAGTTGAAGAAGCTCTCAATGAAGGCTGGATCACTACACACGAAGCACAGTGTTTGCAATCAGAAAATTCAACGATGCCATACTTTTACACACTGCCGAAGGTCCATAAGACACAAAGACCACCACCAGGGCGACCAATAATATCAGGTCAGGGGTCTCTTCTGGAGCCCCTATCGGCATTTGTGGATTTCTTTTTGAGGCCCTTGGTGCAAACTATGCCCACTTATCTTAAGGACACCAAAGATATATTACGGGCTATTCCAGACATAGAATTCAATGCAGAGACAGACTTTCTGGTCTCACTAGACGTAGAATCACTCTACACTTCCATCCCGCAGGATGAGACCCTTGATACAATCATGAGAATTCTGGAAGAGGCGAACCTGGACTCAATAACACCTGTACCTTTCATTATGGCCTTAGCAAAGCTGGCTATGAAAGAGAACTTCTTCAGTTTCGAAAACACCACATACCTACAGATCTCCGGCACCAGCATGGGGAGCATTTTTGCTCCCAGCCTGGCGAATCTGTACGTCCATGCTTTTGAGCAAGAGTGTGTCCTGACTCCCAACAACCCTTTCAGGGCACACATCCATTGGTGGAAACGCTATATAGATGATATCCTCGTCATTTGGCGAGGAGACCAACAATCTATTATGGAGTTCCACCAGTGGCTGAACACTCGGAATCGTTTTTTGAGGTTCACTGTGGAAAGCAACAAAGAAAGAATCTCTTTTCTAGACTTGTCCATTTTTGTAACCGTCACTGGTCTTGAGACTGAGCTCTATAAAAAACCATTGGCCAGGAACTCTCTGCTCTTGTATGAGAGCCAACACCCCAAGTCCTTAAGGGACAATTTGCCCTATGGGCAATTTCTACGGGTACGTCGGAATTGCTCCACATCCACTATCTTTCAGACACATGCCGAAGGGCTATCTAAACAACTTCTAGCACGGCACTACCCTAAGAAGTTGATTACTCGCTCTTGGAAACGGGCAGCTAACAATCATCGTGATGCACTGCTGGAAGTCGGTGCAGTTAAACCACCTTTAGATCGACTAACTTTGGTGACAACTTACAACACCAAGTCTAATCAACTACAACGCATAGTAAGGCAGAACTGGAAAATCTTAAATTTTGGCAATGAAAAAATAGAATCACCACTATTTTCTTTCAAAAGATCTACCAATTTACGAGATTGGTTGGTACATACACGTCCTAGAGAGGTACCCAAAAGACCAATTGGCACACTCTGGAACAATGCAGCGGTCACTGGACACTATCCATGTGGCAACTGTACAATGTGTCCTCAAACTACAAAAGCCACCCAAATTGATATAGGTACAGATCGCCCTTGGATCTTGAAAAATTTCACAAACTGCAATAGTTCGCATGTAATCTACTTGCTAACATGTTCCTGTCATGAACATTATGTAAGGATGACTACACGAAAAGTACGCACTAGGATGCTAGAGCATAAAAGTACTTTTCGTTGTAAGAAGAGTGTTTCAAAACTCACTAAACACTTCATCGAGGATAATCATAATGAAACTGACTTCACCTGGACGGTTTTGGAGAAGCCTTTCATACCCTCATACATTGGGGATAGATCAAGATATCTATTTGTGAAAGAACAAAAATGGATTTTCAAATTATCCTCAGACTCCCGGGGTTTAAATGATGACAGTTCATGGACTACGCTCTGATCCAATACTTGAGAGATCCTAGAGCATAGTCATATTTACCTGAAGTTTCTCGGAGATACTGCTGAGATATTGGTATGACATCCAGAAACTAACATAGTCTTATGTACATCTTTTGGGATCCACTGACAGTTTTATCTATTTTAAGAAACTATGAATAGATACGACCTGTGGGTAGTAAGGTGTACAAGCCTGATCACAGAAGTGGTCTTTAAATTATCTATGCAGCATTACCAATTGATGGGCATCTGATTTGATTACATCTGAATCTGATTTGTCGAAATTTGCAGTTTTTAGTTTGGTGTATTCTAACATAGACATTTCGATAACTGGCGAGACAAATACTCGAAAATACTAGACGTTATGTATTTTCCGATTTCACTGTCTTATTGCCGATTATGTCTTCACGTCATAGCAAGAACTACAATTTTCAGTACTGTGTAGTTCTAAGCAGATCTCGCGAGTACACCAAGCTCTCGCGATGACACGCGATGTAAACACACAGACGGAGCGAGACTACACTGCCGGTTTGTTTGTTTGATTTTACGATCGCTTTTTTCACGAAAGATTGATATAACGTCCAGTGAAAAACAGATAAGTTGTTATTATTATCATTGTCAACTTTGGGTTAGTTTGACAAAACCTGGCGTGAAGACTGGCTGTCTAGAATTCCATCGAGCCAGCCAACCCATACGCATAATGAACAAAACGAGTGCCTATAGGACAATTAGGCAACCTTTACTTTACAAATAACCAGACACTCCTCTATAGCGTCGCCTCCCCCAACCTCAGAATCAGTTCGGGGCAACGACGGAGAGGTGAGTCTGTGCACACTTTTCATGCTGACAAAAAAACTTATTGTTATTGCCCAAAGGCTATAGGTTGAGCTGGGAGGGTCAGAGGTTCTAGAGACTTTAACCTCTTACTTAAGTTACTTTGGAGGGGACTTTTTCAGGACAGATAAGCACAGTCGTTTTCTGGGTCTGATTTCTGGGTTCCCCTTCTCTTTCTTATCCTTAGAGCGTGGCCTCCCTTACTCTGAGCATGGTCCAGGTGAGGTGAGGTGCTTCCCCTGCCAAGAAGGGTGAGTAAGGAACTTCTGCAGTCCTTCTTTATTGTTATACAGCGTTACATTTCCAATACCACTATACCACTGTACATTTTTTTGTTGTTGTAGGTGATTGTTACACCAGCTGACATGGAGGACTAAACGAATATATATCCTTTATAGTGTCACTGTTTTCGTTTTGTGTAATTTAGAGCACATTTTTCACTTGCAGTAGCAAAAACATTCAAGAACAAAGGCCCTGATGAAAGCCTAGGGAGTGATTCCCCATGTAGGCAGAAACATGTTGGCCCCTAAACAGTCATTTTGCACTGTTCTGGTTTTTAACTGAAAGAGGCTTACAGTTATTAAAGTTTTCTTATTGTAATTCCTCTATTCCTTTTTAATATTATCACTTTATTGCACTGCACTTTCTGGTTCCTTTTTTCTAATTAGTGATCCCACGCATGGTCAACATGTGATTGTGGGTTTGACCCCAGTCCTACCAGACGGCACTGGAATAAGTCTCATATGATCTAGAGACTCTCCAGCCTTGTACTGTGGATGGCCAGATGATAAAATTAGATCACTAACAAGGATTTTGATGGTAATCCATCTGGATTTTGGGTCTCACCTACCGTTACTAGTGGTCTTGTGCGTTGGAATGTAAACCTTCAAAATGGACAGTTATCTATTCTAGTACTTTATAGACGGAATTGAAGAGTACAGTCCATAGAGAGCATAGTTTTGTTGCGACTCTAGACCCCCGGGTTTTTTTGTATTTCATTAGTGTGCTAGGGGACGTTAACCTGGGCTGGTCTTAAAACTCCCTTAGACCCTCCAACCCTCGTATTTGTTCTCGCGGTTCTTTCTGTGTCAGAGAGAGAGAGCTATCTTTTTCTCATTGAAAATGTGGGAACTTTTATAACAGCTTTCTTTGGTGTTTGAGGCATCAAGAGACTGTGAGAACTTCTTAAGGAGGTCAAAAAACGTTCTGGGTTTATTATTTGCCCTGTTCATTTCCGTTCTGAAGAATGTTGCTTTGGCCTTAAATATATTTTTGTATTCTTTGTGCTTATTTCATATTTTGTAGAGTTTCTAGAGCTTCTTTGAGGAGTTTTAGTGGCCTGAATGGCGTATCGCTCCAAGAGTATTCCACTCGTCTTGAGAATGTTTTGAAAAGTATTGTGTGGATTTACTGTTTTATAGCTCTGCTGTTTTAATGGGGCACGTTACTTTTCAACCATTATTATGGCTGTTTTGTATTTCTCCTCTATCAAGTGTGCTTCAGAATTATCTGGAGAGTTCGCTAGTTTTGCGGAATTTCTAGAAAAGAGTGGATATTGTCTTTGAAATGCATGTCCCAACCTTTTTTTTTGCTTGCCTCATATGCTTGGTACTTAACAGAGGAAAGGGCAGTGGTATGACTATTCCTCAGTTATAGGGGTGTGGTGGGATCTATAGTCACGAGAGGAGACTGAATAACTTTTTTAAGGAGTTTTTATTCACACTGTTAGGGATATTATCACAGAAACGATGTCTGTTTGCCCACCTGGGGTAAACAACTGATCTAGACCTGTTGATCCTCCCCAAAACTGTTTCCTGACCCAGCAGGGTCCTTTTTCCAATTCTGGTGAATCTGGTTCGTGGGTAGGAGGTGATTCCTGTTCCCTCAGAAGAAATAAGAAAGCTATGCCTTTGTTTTTTTGTCATTCCTCACTCGAGGAAAAATGTGCTGCATTTGCCACCACTGACACCCTGATGCGCACATTAGACTGGGATCAGGGACCTCACTTTGGCTTCCAACAACTTAATGAAAAGAGAAAATGTCCTCAAAATGTATGGGTCCGGGGCAGGCCCAGACTGGCCGTAGCGGGCACCGGGCAATCCCCCGTGCGCCGCACGGGTGGGGGCCGGTTTTGGGCCCCTGGGGGCCGATTTTGTTACAGGGCCGTTTTTGCAGCAAAATCGGCCCTGTAACTAAATCGGCCGAAAACCGGCCCTGGCCAAGAGCTCGACGGTACCCCCAACCCCTGGGGGGCCGGCCGAGCACTCTGCCAGGGCCGGTTTTGGTTCCCAGTCCAGCCCTGGTCCGGGGACGATAAGTAACGATCCCTGCTTGGCCCCAAATCAATGTAGCATCTGTTTCAAATAATCACGAATAAATACTTTCCAAAAGTAGCTTCTTTATTATCAACCCTATGGCAAGTAAGTAACAGGTCCAAGGAAAAGAACAACAATGAATATCACATTCTAGGACAGGGAGGACCTGGCCTGGCAGTTCGGGCTGGACTGTTCCCATTGGGCGCAGGGTCAAGACTGATTTACATTTGGCTGGATCCAAACTGGAATGGCATGGTGAGCAAAAAAAACGATGGATTTAGGCCCAGAACGGTGTTCTGGGGTGAATGTATGACATTGTTCTGCATTCTGTCCATCAATTGTTCTTTTTACATTCTATGACATGGCATTTATAGATAAAACTTGGAACTAAGGGTACATGCAACGGGTTAACACATTCTACAAGCTAAGGTTCTACAAATTAACATACATTCTACCAATACTACAGATGCGCTAGCTTAAGATCATCTCCATGAATGAGGTGAGATACAGCAAGCCGCCAACGAGCAGGAAGAAACACTCTCACAGACTACACTTCCTAGGAGTGTAGACAGACACTGGGTAGGACATGGTTAGCGTGGGCCAGGCAGGGTTGAAACGTGGGGTTATCTGCTTCAAGATAACCATAGGTTGCTGGAACTGTAGTGACTCAACAAAGGCTGCTACAAAGCCACAAATACAGAGCACCACTACCAAACATTCCCCCGACTCTTAAAGCTTGTTACGTGCAAGTACACCAGCCCACCATGGTACAAGATAAGGAGGTTAAACTGAACCAACCCAAAATATGGACAAATACACATTCTAGTGTGGGGCACATGGAGGAAGTGCGGGATCAAACTAGGAGATGACCACAAGAGAATCCCTCTGATACCTGATTCAAGCAGTTAAAGAGACCAGATCTGCCTGGGAATATAAAATGTACACTGTTGCCTTGGACATTAAACTACTGAGCACTGATGGAAAATAATAACGGAAAGGATGACAAATGTGAAGCACGCACTGATAGAAAACACGGAGGCTAAGGTCTAGGTGGAGCAACACATATCTTGTCAGCCTCCCGGAACATAAAAAGGACATGAATGCACAACTATTCACTTGAGGGCCTTATAAATTCTCTGATGCGTCCTGAAGACCTATGAACTCTCTTTGCAATCAAGAGGGGCACAGGGTCCTGGGAGTACCATCAAAGCCAAGAGAGAGACCTAGGGTGCTAATAGCTAAAATCCTGAATTATAAGGATCGGGAAGCAATCCTATGAGTAGTACTAAAAAAAACATCTATAACATACAAGAATACTAATATCCTGGTCTTTCCAGATTGTTCACAAAAAGTGCTGTCCAAGAGGGTATCAGTTGACAAGGCAAGGCAAAACACGACATTCAATATAAGACGATCTTCAAAGCGATGCTTCGGGTTATCTCAGAGTGACAATCCTGTTTTTCACAACCCCAGAAGAACAGTGGGCATGGCGGAATACCGGGAACAACGAGAGATGGGGACGCTGCTCTGCAACATTGGAGGGACCACAGGGGAACATCAGCGATAGATAACACAGGGGTGGCACAAGACAGGCTCGCTATGGAATCTGAAGGTCACCAAGAAAGAGCAAGAAGACAGAAAAGGGAATGGAATGGGGAAAATGTAATGGCATCTCTTGGTATGTCTCCAGAGGTTGCAGCGAATTGGAAAATGGACACCAGACATGCTACTACTCATTGGGGGGAGATCTAAATCTATTTATGATAGCAGATATGATTACAATCACATCAGCTGGCCATCCCAGGTGGGTGGAAAACATTCTATATGATTTGTAGAGGGCATTGGGCATGCTACACTTGTGGAGGAAGGTCCATTAAAAGGAATGACGATGCTCTTACGCCTCTAATGACATGCACGCATTCTCTTGAATGTACTATTTACTGGTGCACCATATACAGGGGAACAGGTTCGGGGGGGCACATATTTTCTCCGTAGAGGGATATCAGACCTCTCCCCTTATGCACTACACTGACGACCAAGACAATTACGCAAGGGACAGGCTGGAGATTGGACCTCTGAGAGCTAAAGGACAGAGACAGCATAAAGTATTAGCAAAAGGCTACAGACCTCTACTCCGTAAAAAAAATGTAGGTTCTATCTGGTCTAGAGTAACTATATGGGAAGCATACAAGACTGTAATATGCAGCCAACTAATTTTTAGAACAACATGTATACCCAAGAGAAAAAAAGTAAGAGAATAAGGGGGATGGAGTTATGACTGAGACAATAGCAGAAGGAATACATAGAGCAGCAACACGCTGACTTGGCCCGCAGAATTGCGCTGACCAAAGAGAAATACAGACAGACACTGGAGGAGGAGGAGAAAAAAACACTGTTAAGGGCAAGACAGTACACACTGTATGCAATGGACAATAAGGCGGGTACAAGCCTGGCTTGGCTGGCCCATAGGGAGGAAGGCCAGAGATGGATGCAGAGGGTCAAGTCAAGTAGTGGAAGACCAGTTGATTCTGCATCTGAAGTAGCACAAACATTTGTGAACCAGCTTGAACGACTATGTAAATCCAGGCAAACCTACCCAAGGGAAGAGTCTTGGTGCTTCGTACAAGATATCCTTACCCCTAGTCTAGATAATGAGGTCAGTAAAAAAGGAAAATAATTGCCAGTGACTTAGCAGAGGCTATTAAACAACGGAAGAGTGGGATAATCTGGGACTCAATAGGCTGCCCCCAGTGTCTAGAGGGTAAACTCAGTGACACGATCACTCATATATTTTATGAGGCATAAAGGAAGGGAAATTGCCAAGGGACAGTAGTATGACCAACATACCACTAATCCACAAAAAAAGCAAGCCGGCAGAGGACTGTACATCATACAGGCTCATTTCATTGCTTATTATAGAAGATAAAATACTAGCAAAGGTTTTAGCTACCCGCCTATATCAATATATAGCCAATCTTCCTTTATGCCGCACAGATCCACCTGTCATACTCTCCGACGCCTGTATGGAGTGTTTGGTAAATGGGACAGGTGTGCAGAACCAGCAGGGTGGTGTGGTGAGCAAAAAATCGATGGATTAAACCCAGATCTGTGACTGGGGGTGAATGTTTCGCCAATGTGCAACATTCCGTCCATCATCTTGTGTGTTTTGCTGTTCGCCCTATGTGGGAAGGGTATGCCCAGACATGGGTCCCGTGCTCACTACGCCACTGGAGTCAAGCTATCCTGACTGATGACGGGTGGTAGCCAGAAACCGGTCCTAGGATGCTTGATTCCGGTCCAGGGAAGACATGGCTTGGCAGTTCGGGCTGGACTGTTCCCATGAGGCACAGGGTCTGAACTGGGGTGGCGTGGTGAGCAAAATAACGATGGATTAAACCCAAAACTGTGACTGGGGGTGTATATTTTGCCAATGTGCAACATTCCATCCATCATCTTGTTTGTTTTGCTGTTCGCCCTATGTGGGAAGGGAATGCCCAGACATGGATCCCGTGCTCACTACGCCACTGGAGTCAAGCTATCCTGACTGATGACGGGTGATAGCCAGAAACCGGTCCTAGGATGCTTGATTCCGGTCCAGGGAAGACATGGCTTGGCAGTTCGGGCTGGGGTGTTCCCATAAGGCACAGGGTCAAGACTGATTTGCATATGGCCATGTCTGAACTGGGGTGCCGTGGTGAGCAAAATAACGATGGATTAAACCCAGACATGTGACTGGGGGTGAATGTTTGCCAATGTGCCACATTCCGTCCATCATCTTGTGTGTTTTGCTGTTTGCTCTATGTGGGAAGGGTATGCCCAGACGTGGGTCCCGTGCTCCCTACGCCACTGGAGTGAAGCTATCCTGGTAGATGACGGCTGATAGCCAGAAACCGGTCCTAGGCTGCTTGATTCCGGTCCAGAAAAGACATGGCTTGGCAGTTCGGGCTGGACTGTTCCCATGAGGCACAGGGTCAAGGCTGATTTGCATATGGCCATGTCTGAACTGGGGTGGCGTGGTGAGCGAAATAACAATGGATTAAACCCAGATCTGTAACTGGGGGTGAATATTTGGCCAATGTGCAACATTCCGTCCATCATCTTGTGTGTTTTTCTGTTCGCCCTATGTGGGAAGGGTATTCCCAGACGTGGGTCCCGTGCTCACTACGCCACTGGAGTCAAGCTATCCTGGCTGATGACAGCTGATAGCCAGAAACCGGTCCTAGGCTGCTTGATTCCGGTCCAGGAAAGACATGGCTTGGCAGTTCGGGCTGGATTGTTCCCATGAGGCACAGGGTCAAGACTGATTTGCATATGGCCATGTCTTAACTGGGGTGGCGTGGTGAGCAAAATAACAATGGATTAAACCCAGATCTGTGACTGGGTGTACATTTTTTGCCAATGTGCAACATTCCGTCCATCATCTTGTGTGTTTTGCTGTTCGCCCTATGTGGGAATGGTATGCCCAGACGTGGGTCCCGTGCTCACTACGCCACTGGAGTCAAGCTATCCAGGCTGATGACGGCTGATAGCCAGAAACCGGTCCTAGGCTGCTTGATTCCGGTCCAGGGAAGACATGGCTTGGCAGTTCGGGCTGGACTGTTCCCATGAGGCACAGGGTCAAGACTGATTTGCATATGGCCATGTCTGAACTGGGGTGGTGTGGTGAGCAAAATAACGATGGATTAAACCCAGATTTGTGACTGGAGGTGAATGTTTTGGCAATGTGCAACATTCCGTCCGTCATCTTGTGTGTTTTACTAAGAATGGATACCAAAAAGGCATTTGACTCTCTAGAATGGCACTTTCTTATGGCGGTTCTACAGAAGATGAGCTTTGGCACTGAGTTTTTAATGACTGGGAGCCGCTGTTTTACACCCTTCCTATGATCTGGGTTAAAATCAGTGGTACATTATTCAGAGAGTTTCAGCTGGCCCTGGGAACAAGGAAGGGTTGCCCCCTAGCACCTCTACTGTTTGCTCTTGGGTGGAACCACCAGCAGGAATGGTAAGATTGGATGCATTGGTTTGTGGTCCCCGCAGAGACCCGGATTGGGAGAATGTTATCTACTTATACCCGGATGACTTATTGTTGTACTTAGTGGACCCCGGGAGTGCAATTCTGAGGGTACTGGAAATTCTTGAACTGTTAACAATATACGAGGGTAGAAATGTGAGCTGGCACAGGGCCGGTTCTAGGATTTTTGGGGCCCCGGGCGAAGGGGAATGTGCGAGGGCCCTCTAATTTACATAAGTGAGACCATCAGGGCTCCAGAAGCTGCTCTATGGAGACTTCTCCTGAGCCGCAGTTCCTCCTCTCAGCCATCTACAAGCACCTCTATTACAGCTCATATCGGGCTGAAGGTGTGAGAATTGCTTGAGGGCTGAGAGCTATATCCATGGGGCCGCTAAAGTGCTGGACAAAGGGCATCCCGCAGTGTCTCTGAATGGGCAACCGGGCAGGAGGCCTAATTGTAGGACAAACCTGCAACATGTGTTTTGTTGCAACTGGGACAAGAGGAGGTGTCCCCCTCCCCTAGACCTTCTCACACCATCCCTGAGAGGTCTAAGGAAAGGGGGGCCCCTCCTATGGGCCCAGGTTTTACTAGACCCTTTTTTCAATTGGATCTGCAGGGGTACATGAGCACTGGTGGCGTGTTGCACTTGTGGGCGGCCCTAAACTGGTAGGCTGAGAGCGAGGCCCTGGGCAGCTGCCCACACTGCCCATACCTTGCGCCGGCCATTAGCTGGCACAAGTCAGTGGAGTATTCACCATTTGAATGGGGCCCTCTGGCACAATGGAATGGATGAAGGAGGGCTTCACATTATTGGGTATATTTATTATAATAGACCCTGAAGAATGTATGCACCTCATTATTGCCAGACATCGCAGTAACCATCCCCCTGATTACAACATATCCATGCTGGACAGGACTGGATAAAGAGGTGGGGGTACTGCAATTGTTCATAAGACCAATATCAAGCTACATCTCATCGACACTCACTTAGCTAATTGGGGCGAAATATGCATCTTTACCATTGATATGAAGAATAAGGAGTCATGGAAAGGCGCCCTCCTCTACAGGCCCCCCGACAATAAAACTAATTTTGCCACAAAGATCATGGAGATCATAGCTCTACATGTCCTGGCATGCGGTAACTTCCTCCTACTAGGGGACTCCAACTATCACGCTGAGCTGACACAAGACACCAACGATCTTATCACCAGCATCAACGCGCTAGGGATAACAATGTTAGAGTCTGGCCCCACGCATATCGCCGGCCATACTCTAGACCTCATATTCACGAATTCACCAAAAGTTCAGGTCAACCAGCTGCTCCCTGTTATATGGTCAGACCATCACGTAATCAGGTTCAGCATTTTAGTAAACCCCACTGAACCCCACTCAAGAAAAGAAGTGAAAATGAGTAGATCCTGGAATAAGATCAACCTGCACTCCTTTTCCATTCATTTCTCTTCCCCCTTATCACTCAGCTCACCCATCCCAACAAGGCAGCAACCGATCTAGTACACGCCATTACTTCTGCCTTAGACACCATCGCCCGAGAAGGCAACCAGATGTCCTAATAAACTCTCCCCATGGTTCACCTCAATCTAAAATCAACCAAACTCGCCGCCAGGTCAGCTGAATGCCAATGGCGAAAAACAAAAAATTTAACTGACAAACATAAGTATAAAGCAGCACACAGTCTTTATATGAACGAGATAGCTGCAGCGAAAAAAGCTTACCTTGGGAACAGTATAAGCCAGGCAGCAAACTCACACAGAGAGTTGTATAAAATAGTCAAAGAATTTACAAACCCCTCATCTTGCCAACCCCCACTCATTGAGTCTCAAGAATGGGTCAACGCTCTCTCATCCTTTTTTAACCACTTGGCTGCTAAGGTACCTGATGAGCTTCCATTGACTTTCCATTGAAATCAATGGAAAGTCCATGACGAGTTACCCTTGTCATTAGCGCTGAAGTGGTTAAGGACAAAATCAATGATATCCTTAAACTCTTCCCCAAATCAACCAACACGACTTTAACCAACATACTGCCCGAGCAGACTCCCAACGAACACTCCCCCTCCCAACCCACTGTTCTTTAAGAATTTCATACATTTACAGAGGAGGAAGTAGCCATCACAATTAATAAAATAAAATCAGGGTCTCCAGCCGACCCTACCTCCTCCCAAATCTTACCTAAAATAGCGCCGGCTCTGATCCCCGACCTGACTAAAACCCTTAACCTATCATTGTCCCATGCTACCGTTCCCGCCCATTGGAAAGAGGACATAATTAGACCAACATTTAAATACAACAACGCTGACCCAAAACAGCTCCTAAACTATCGCCCGATCTCCCTCTTGCCACTCTTCGGTAAGGTCATGGAATACCCTAATAAATAAAGAACTAGTCAAACACCTGGAAGACAACAAGCTGCTAGACCCATCCTAATCAGGATTCAGAGGGTTTCATAGCACTGAAACTGCCTTACTCGAGATCGTGGACAACATTTGGCTGCCATCCTGATCTTGCTCGACCTATCAACTGCCTTCGACACCATCTCACATGGTATTCTCTTAGAACGCCTAGCTGAGATTGGTGTTGAAGGATCAGCCCTACTCCGGATCAAAAGCTACCTGACGGTTGTCAAAGGTCCAACTAGGGTCCTTTTCCTCAGCACACCTGGAAAACGACAAGGGCATCCCCCAGGGATCAATATTGAGCCCCACACTTTATAATCTATACTTATCACCACTGGCCAAGGTAATTAGAGCACACGGTTTTGAAACTGTGTCCTATGCTGACGATACACAGCTTCTAATCACCCTTGGCCCAGACCCCAAGGACACCAAACTAAGATTCCAACAATGCATGACTTCCATAAAGGACTGGATGAACAACAACTATTTGATGCTTAATGCCGGAAAGACCGAGATAATGCTCTTTGGAAATGCTCACAAACACTGGACAGATGAATGGTGGCCACCGACATTAGGTTCTTGGCCCCCTCCCAAGAACACTGCCTGGACCCTGGGGGTCACTATCGACAACAAACTGTCCATGACTGACAAAGTAGTACACACCAGGTTTGGACTGATGCGCAGTCCTAAGAAAATTTTTAAGTGGATCCCCTTACCGTCTCGCATGCCCCTAATCCAAGGCCTAATCATAAGCCTTATGGATTATGGCAATGCACTGCTTGCCTCCACAAACGAAAGCCTTTTGGCAAAGCTTCAGGTCCTGCAAAACACCGCAGCCAGGATGGTGCTTAATCTCCCCCCCGCACCTCGTCGGTGCCTTGCCTCAGGACACTACACTCGCTTCCCATAAAAAACGCATTAATTTCAAAGTATGCTGTCTAGTCCACAAAACCATCAATGGTCAAGGGCCAAAATATCTAGAAAAAACCTCACGGACTATCACCCAACCAGAACCCTCCGTTCAATGAATAAGTGTCTCCTAACTGTCCCGAAAGTTTGCACGGTTAGAAACGACAACAGATCTTTTTCTAAAATAACCCCAGAAACTTGGAATACTCTGCCTCTGCACATCAGAGCAGAACCCAACCACCAGAAATTCCGAAGAAACTTAAAAACCTGGCTTTTTTAGAACTGCCTGTCCCTCTGTCTTCTTACTGAGCTCTGCAAGCGCTATGAGACCTACGGGTGATTTACGCGCTCTACAAACTCAAACTCAAACTCAAACCGCAATCTGGAACAAATCTTGAACGTTTACAAAACTGTAGTAGACTGCTGGTGAAATCTCCCATTACCACTAATGGGGAGGGATTCTCTATATAAAATGATCAGTTTCCAAAATTCCTCTTTATGCGCAGAGCACACTCTATGTGGTCCCAGAGGCAATATTCACGTCTGTTAATGCGGCAACAAGACTTCTGCTCTGGGAAGGGGGTGCTCCAGGAATCACAGTGCAATCTCATGAGGAATCAATCTGATGGGGTTACTGCACTGCCAAATGTGAGACTCCATTACTGCATGACCCAGCTACTGGCTGTAAACGACTGGGTATTAAGAAAGAAGCAAGAACCATCTCTGATGGATGACTGGAGGGCAATGGCACTCAGGGGCTATATACGTGAACCATATAGCACAGGCCGTACCAGGGTGGGACCTTTACCAGCAGCAATGGTAATTAAAGCATGGAAGAAAGCGACCCGAGCAATGGGGTGGCTGGGTAGACTTGAAATTCCATTGTGGGACTCACACTGACAGGAAACCCCACTGGGGGACTCACACTTCCTTGGTGAGCACAAAGGTCCGGAGTAATTTTAGAAGTAGGGGGGGCCATAGAGATTTATCCAAGATAGGTGAAGTGCTGTGCCCTTAGGGCATGCTCTCATATGTCAAGCTGCAAACCCAACATGAACTTGCTGACTAACAACACAAAAAATATCTGGAGCCCGGGTATACACTTGCTAAGTATACAGCCTAACTGCAGGAAGTGGCAAATGAATCTCCATTGGAATAAAGGATACTGCTGACTCCACTGCACACACATGCAATATCACAATATACAAAACATTACTATATAACTACTGTCAGCCCTTGGGCAAAATCAAGCAGAAAAGGGAAAAAGACCTGGGTATGCAAGATGACACAGAGAACAGGTCATGCTCAGAGCAGGCTTCACAGACAGAGCGGGCTTTACATACAATAAGAAATATTCTACCAGGCACACTATGCCAGAACCAGGCTGTTCAAACCAGGAAAGGCTGAGGACAATAGATGCCTTCAGGCCAACAGGAGGGGGCACAAGTGCACATGTTGTGGGCTTGTCCGCGGCTGGGGAAGTTCTGCGTGGCCATTTACCATCTCAAACCTTGAGAGTTGAATGAACGGGTAGTTTGCCTGGGAATGTGAGGGGAGCAGACACTACTGAAGTATGTTCTACCTTTTCGTGATACAGCAATAATGGTAACCCGAAGGGACATTGTTAACTTGTGGGGGAGCCCCAAAACCACCAGAATGATACAATGGACGCAAAACATGGATTGGTGCATGCAAGCCAAAAAAGATAAATGCCTGGCGAGAGACTTTCCTAAACAATTCATGTAAAGATAATGACCCAGGTAATAGATACAAGGACATGAATGAGCCCCTGGGCAGTGGAGGGCATCGTATGGAAGAAGGGAGTTCAAACCTGGCCACGACAGAGCAGACATTTCGTCAGGACCACAGCCGAGAGGCGGGTGGCAGGTCCCATAATGCACCTGCATTCTGGGAGGGGGGGATAGACACTTGCCCTCGCAATACCTTCCTGATCAACATATGCATGCCGTCAATTATCTCTATGGTCCTCAATTGTACTGCTCTGAGATTGCCTATTGTTTGTGGGGATTGAGTTGCATGTTTCAAAATATATCTTTACATTTTTGTTTTAATAAAAATAATTAATTGACTTTTTATAGAAGTGTGGTGAGGGGGCATGGTAGATTTTCCTTCACCTAGCAACATTCAGGCCCTGATTTGCTAAGCCTTTGTGTTAAATTGAATAATACCTCCTTAGATACTGGACTACTTCCTCCCTCCACCAGGGAAGCACTTGATACATCATTATTGAAACCTGGGAAGCTCCCACGAGAGACGACCTCCTATCGCCAACTTTCAACATTAAATACTGAGTATAAAACACCTAGTAAGATCCTCACCCACAGACTGCTTCCATTATTACCCATACTGATCAATGCGGATTTGTACCTCGCAGATGCACCTCATTAAATCAGATGGTTGTTTCAGATCATGGATGGCAGCCGAGCTCTCCATCCCCATGCCTGTTGTCGTTTCTTAGATATCCACCAAGCATTTGATTCCTTGAACTGGGATTATATGCTTGCCGCGCTCAATCGATTTGGAATACCTCAGGCCTACATTAAATGGGTCAAATTACTATATGCAGCCCCACGGCCAGAGCTAGAACAGGCCCCCACAGTTCTCAACCCAATCTGATATGGTGCAGAACTCGGAAGAGTTGTCCTCTTCCCCCCTCCTCTTTGTCCTCGCAGTTGAACCGATAGCACAAAGAATTAGAAAGGAGGCAAGACACAGGGGGATTCTGGGGGGGGGGGCATAATTCACACCATTTCCCTGTATGCCCATGATTTGATCCTATATTTAAATGATATTCGAGAAGAGCAGATGGAAACGGTCCACCTATTGTCAACCTTTGAGACCCTCTCAGGCCTCCGCATTAATGCGGAGGAATCATGTGCGTTTTCCTTCACTGGCACATATATTGAGCCGGCTCTGCACTTTGGGGAATATGTGATCCCGGTTGCCTTTCGATATCTAGGGATTCAAATATGTTAAGAAAGCCCTGATATATTGGAAGGCAATCTGTCACACACATTTGCATTGCTTAAATCACAGGTCATCTTTTGCTCTAAGCAAGATGGTGATGCTGCTGCGCCTTTTATACCATTTTGTGAATCTACCGATTGTAATTCCTAATGGGCTCTTCCAGCAACTCAACACTCTCCTGGCTGATTTGATATGGGGACCAGGTTATGGTTGGGTCAGCCTAGCAAAATTACTACTTCCGATGGATGGAGGAGGACTATTAGCCCCTGATTTTAAGGCGTACTATAATGCTGGGCAACTGCAATGGTTGTTATACTGGCTCGCAGGCAATAACCTTCTCGAAAATGACTTTACTGAGACACAATCAGCGTGTGGACAACTACATTGTGTGTTGTGCCCCGGCACCCAGTACTTGCCCACACACAAGTTACTATTGCCCCTCGCACTTTTTTACTATGCACCCAAAATACCCTTACGTGGCCTCCCCACCGATTCAGGCACCTTGACGAGTAAGAGATGTGTACCCTGGGAATGAGAGGGGGTTACCGTAGTGGGAGACCTGTTTTCAGAGGGCTCCCTCATGACCCATGAGGACTTCATCTATTCACACACACTTCCAGACACCCTATTCCTAATGCATGTTAGTCTTCTCTGGTATGTGCGTCAACACTGGGCAGCTGACCATCCAGAACCTCAGACACCTGAGCTGCTAAGGGCAGTGCCCACATTGGGACATGGATGGTACCTGGTACGATGGCTTTATAAAGGCATTTGTGACCATCTGATGATACCACTTACTGCACCAAGAGAGAAATGGGAGACAGATTTGGGTAGGACGCTCCTAGACAAGAGATGTGCACAGCTGCTGGAATACCCAAAAAAAGTGTCACATAATTCGAGATTTAAATAATAATAATAATCCACATTTGTAAAGCGCACAATCACCCGTAAGGGTCTCTAGGCGCTGGGGGGCGTCGGGAAGATTAAGCAAGCTATTGCCCAGAGTCACATGGTGCTGGGCTAATCCGCCGCCGGTGCCGGAGATTGAACCGTGGTCCCCAGATTCCGGAGTCAGTCGCCCTAGCCACGGCGTCACACCACATCTTCACCCGGCATACTTAACCCCACATAAAACCAACAGAATATACCCTACTCGTCCCCAATGTCCTCCGTTGGCAGGTATAAGGGGAAGACCTAATTCACATGCTATGGGCTTGCCCACAGCTCAAGAGCACTGGGTGCTGTTATTGGCCAGGCCTGATGGGACACCATGGAGTGTTGCATATTGGGGTTACCCGTAGGCCCTAAGGCCTCTAAAGTAGGGGTGAAATTTGCAAACTTAGTACTGCTACTGGCAATGTGTCTCCTTACATGGTGCTGGAAATCCCCCAGGGACTCGAATTTGAGGGACTGTCGTGAGGAACTATAACAATGGGTCCTTGCAGAAAGCTTAGCCCGTTGGTGGGAGGAGTACAGAGGGATCCACAAAACACGAATTTGAATGGCATGGGATGCACTTCTAGAGCACTTCAAGGCACATGATTTAGCTCGCGAGGAGGTTACATGGTCCCAATAAACAAGTCTTCAATATCCTGGAAAGAAGAATGCCCCAGGGAATACAAATACTTGGGGTCTAGAGTCATTATTATCGGCCGGGATCATATAATAGTTATATTGCACCCACACAGACACTCGTCCCTCTCTTTCCCCCACCCCCTGCTCTGCTTATTGCCATATTGATGATTCTTTGGTGACACACAGGAGTTTTATGTTGATTTGGGAACCGGGTGGGGGGGAGAACGTTTTAGTATGTATTTGATTGTGCTCCATATATCTACATTACATAAAAGGGACACTGAACAAACTGGAAGTTTAGGACTTCATAATACTGCTATATTGCAACTTACAGTGTAATACCCTAATGTATGAAATGGACACGCAATATCCTGTACTATGGATGATTTGTTATAACAAAATACAATAACGTTTGATTTAAAAAAAAAACTAAGCTTTTGTGTTGCCATTGCATCATGTAAGGTGACACAAGGCAATGCCTGAGCTTAAGTGATATTTAATAAGCCACACAAAAGCCACCGTCTGTGACTCTGCGTGGCTTAGTAAATCCAGAGCATCGCAAGGCAGCGCAAACCTCTGCCTTGTGTTACTCTGCGTTGGGAAGGCGTTCCATGGGTGCAGTATGGGTTTTCCCGCATTCCTCACAATGATTCTGGAGCATTTACATATTTACTAGGGGTAGTAAACCTGGAAATGTGTCAAAATGCTACGACTTCCCAACAGAGGTGTAAAGAGGAGAAATATGTGTATTTCTAGTTGTTGCTTCCTCTCTCTACGTGTGCTACATTCTGCAGCACACGTAGATAGAGGAAAATGCCTCTGAGGATTGTTTTTTGTGCAAGAAGGTGTGCCTTCTTTCACAAAAGCAATTCTGTCTGTAATGCATTAACCTTTGCATCATGGCGCAATGGCGCCAGCACAGCGAGTGCAGGAGTGTGCCATATCCTAATAAATATGACGCATTTTTGCTCTCTCCATTTGACGCAACTCAGCAAGTTTTATCTTGCTGCGTTGCATCAAATGTAAGAACATCTGGGCCTCAGTTCTTTCTTTAGGGTTTCCTCCCAGATTTAGCAGAGTACGGGTCAGTAGAAAAAGAAGACAAGATGGTCTGTTTTTGGACATCCCTTTTGACCACACTGTTGTTAGTCAGCAAAGAGCTTTTCCTGGAACTCTCTCATAACTTTATTTTTTATGTTTTTTTGGTGGCAATTTTTAGAAATATTGTAAGGGAAAATATTTTTTTATATAGTGTGGAGTCTACTCTAATGTTTGACCAAAGATTTTGGCTGTCTGCCTCAAACCTTTTCCTTCCTTCTGCTCCTCTGCTGGGCTCCCGGAGATCACACGTATCTCACCATGACATAGATGTGAGAAAGTGAGTTCCTGTTGCAGTACCCCCCCACTTTTTGTCTGATACTTGATGCACTTTTCCTAGGTGTGCCCTGGGGCCTTGCCAATCAGGTACCCAGGGCCTGTGTTTCTTCCCTAAAAACTATACTAAAGCCTAACCCAATTGGCATCTCTGGCCACATATCAGACCCTAGTAAATGGTACCCTAGGTACCCAGGGCACTGTGACCAGAGAAGACCCCTAAGGGATGCAGCACTTATTGTGCCACCCTTAGGAGCCCTGTATCTTGACACCCACACACTGCCTTAGCAAGCTGAGTGTCTAGGTGCAGAACTAAACAAAGAGTCGACATGGCACACATCCCTGTGTGCCATGCCCACATCCCCACTGCCCTGTCATACATCAGTCACCCCACTAGCTGGGTGCCCTATGCCAGTGGTGTGGGCATCGGTGCATGAGCCCTGTGCCCCTACAGTACCCAGGGCAATTCCTGGGCATTGTAAGTACAGTCATGCCATTAAGGGTATATGGTGCTGGCAGGTTGTCATTACGAACTCCACAGCACTATGATGGCTACACTAAACACTGACAAGTTTGATATCAAACTTCTCAGCACATTAAACCCACACTGATGCCAGTGTGGGATTTAATGTAACATGCACTACAGAGGGCATCTTAGAGATTCCCCCTGAAACTGAACCTACAATCCACGTCTGGGCTGAGTGGCTTCAAAGGCTGCCACACAGCAGACATGTTGCTGGACCCCTGGGTAGAGAGCCCCCCCCCCCCGCTCTACTGGGCCTGCAACAATGCACATTCTGGGCGAGGTGCTATGTCTCCTCCCCCAGGATGGACAGGGGAAAGCTTCAAAGGCATGCCGCCTCTGAGAGCTTCTCCAGACCATTTGCTGTACCCAGCAACTGGCCCCCACCCATTCTACCCCCTCTCTGGTGGGAAGACTGGTGGGAAAAACTACATCAGGAAGGGGGGTGTGCCAACCTTTGCCAACTCCACCACTCAGGTGGGGGAGGGGAGGTGAAGCACAACCCCGGGCTCCGGCCATCTTGTATAGATGGGGAGCCCTGCCCAATCCCAGCTACGCTCCTGCCCGCCCTCCCACAGGAGAGGAGCAGGCTAGGGGGTGTACTCACCCCAGGACAGGTACCCATTGGTCCCTGCTCTTGCCCTACCTGTAACGCCCCTAAATTTAGTATTTAGGGGCTCCCTGATCCTTCCTTCCTGAGATCCAGATACCGAAACAAGAAAGAAGAACAAGAAACAAGAAGACCTGCCGTGCAGCTGCTAAGAAGAGGAAGACACCAACTGATTTGGCCCCAGCCCTACCGGCCTGTCGACCCTCGAACCCGCTCCTGCTAAACCCCGCGTCTCCAGTGGTCAGCAACCTCAAAAACCCCGGAAGACCTGACTGCCTTGTGACTCTGACTACCTGGGTCTCCCACGAGCAGTGGTACTGCTCAAAGCAAGTAACAAGCCCTGGCATCAGCCCGGAACCGCGAACCCTGCACATTCTGCACCCGCCAAGCCTGGCCTGTGCTGGAGTGAACCAAGACCCTGAGGATATCCCCCCGGCGATTCTGGCTCGGAATCCAGAGCCCAAGGACCCTCCTCGACTACCCCGACGATGCCTGCAGCCTCAGAACAAAGGACCCCTCCGACCGCGACCAGCAGGGGGTAAGATTTCCAGACCTCAAGAGACACCCCTGAACCCGGCACCCCACAGCCCCCTGTGCCCATTTCCTGGGTGCCTACCTATCCTCCAAGATTCCAACTTACCCCTCGAAGTGTTGGTCACTCCTGAAGATCCACCGTCCCCGAGCCTGCAGCCTTTGTTCCCTTTTCAAGATCCTCATTGGATAACATTGAGCGCCCAACGGCCCAAAAGCACCCTGCACCCAGCCGCCCGAGTGCCCCTGGCAGTGCAACTTGTACCCTATTCTACTTCCCAATTTGCCCTGAGCAAGTGACCAGGAGCCCAGCTCCTACAGCCGCGTGGCCTGCTAGCCAGCATCCACCAACCGAAGGCCCCCTGCCTCTCATTGGATAGCATTGAGCCCAACTACCTCTGCACCCGGCCGCCCCTGTGCCGCTGAGGGTGTACTAACTGCTTCTACCTGACCCTGGGGGACCCCTGAGTCTAAGCCCAGAACCTTAACTTCACCAGTCGAGTACTCACCTGAAAAGTACTGGACCACAAAAGTAATCACAACCATGTTTGCTCGTAATCTAATTTCTGCCATAGGAAACCATTGTCTGCTTTTCTGTGAAATTTCTTCTAAGTGTGAAGTTTTGAAAACTGAAAATATTCATATAAAATCAGACGAATTCCGAATGCCAAACTACTCACCTGTGATCAGGGGAGAAGTCAGTACTGTACCTTTCAGCCCAATACTGAACTGTAAAAGTAACCCCTCCCGGGCTTACTAGTAATCTGTATTTTCTCCATAGGAACCCATTGTCTGCTTTTCTATGAAATTTCTTCGAAGTGTCTACTTTTGAAAACTTGAAATATTCTTTAAAAAATCATACAAAATACTGAAACGCAATTACCTACCTGTTTTAAGTTAAGACCCCAGTGCTGGCCACAGGAGACCAGTGCTGGATTACAAAAGTAACGCGATCGTACTTTACCTGCAACCTGAATTTTCTCCCATTGAATAACATTGTCAGATTTACATTGAAAAGTTTCTAAGGGTGAACTTTTAAAACAGCTTTATATTCAGGAAAATTCACTACAGTAACTAAAACGTTTTTGCTAATCTGGTTTCAGTTTAGACCCCAGGACTGAACCTAGGATCTGGTCCTGGGACTACTAAAGTAATCTGTATAGTAATCAACTGTACTTACATGTGGAAAACTCATGGTCTCAATGCTATTGTGTGTTTTAGGATTGTGCTGCTTACTGTCAATACTGTATTAATTGTGTGCACAAACTTTATTGCTCCTTTGCAAAGTAATTACATGGGAGTACTCATAACGAGAAAAGTATATTTTTATAACTGTTGGTTCTAAAAATAAAACAACTATATCTGTGGATATAAAAACAATTGTCCTGGAGTTCAGTCCTTGAGTGTGTGAAACCTTTTGCTGACCTCTGGTACTGCCTTACTGCTTGACCAAGCTACCACTTTGGAGAGTAAGGTCAGTTCTGACTTTTATCTCTGTTATACCTCTGGGGTTGGTGGACTCTATACACACTGTACTTCATTCTAGTCCAGTATATAGAGAGCCACTTTCTCACAATAGATGGCTACCATTTTGAAATTTTGTGTTGCATTTTGGTTTTTATAGCTTGCGTCATGTTATCACCTGATGATAATCTGTGAGTACTGTTTGATGTTTTGCAACTATTTACAAATGTTTCGTATATACAATAAGGAATCGCAATTTGGAAATCGTTATTTAATAATCTCAATCTCAAACCACATAATGCAATTTTCTCATGTATTTGGTACATTGAGTACATTTTGTGAATTTATGGACTGCAAAATTTTGTTTATTCGCTGTGTGCAATTTTTGCGATCGCTGATCAGTTTGTGACAGAATGCAAAAGGTTTGCACATGAGGGCCTATGTGGTAGAAGTCCAGCGTGTTCTTACTAACGTCTTTGTGCAGATTTCCAAAATTTACCCAGCGTACTCAAAAATCCACAAATTTTAGGAATGTAGAAAAAACAAATAATCTTGAGGAAAACTGTTCATTTTCAGAGATTTATGATAGGGTGTTCAGGGAGCGCATGAAATTCCTTTGTAGCTTGAAATGGAATGGGCTAAGCTTGGTTATGTTTATGACAGTTGAAAATAAAAATCAATTGACAGTATTAGCATATTTCGTATTGATGAGAATTTGTCGCTACTAAATCTGTTAAAAACATCAATAAACGGACAAAATAAAATAAAAAGTGGGTATGTGTAACGTTTATATTCCGCATGCAAAACCTGTATGTAGTGAGATTTTGCTAAATCTGTATGTTGTTCAAATTAGAATAAATAATCCTTCACCTGCAAAAAAAAGATAATCAGAAGTTTCAGGTAGTCAATAGCCTTCCCACATTCCAAAACGGACGTGCCCTTTATATCCATATATATAACAGTAAGATTATTTGGGTCCACATTAAATAAGCCATAGGCCAGGGAAGTAGAAGAGCAGGGGGTGCAGCAGCACCCCCAGAAATAACCATGCTGGACTATAGAAGGTGAACAAGCAATAAAGATGCCTTTAGATGTTGTGTTTATCTTGTCACACTTGCTGCCTGTTCAAGACACAGGTCACCTGTCAGGTTATGTCTTCTGACACACTGCTGCATATTGCGAAACTGGTATTTTCTTTTATTTTTCTAACTGCAAAGTGAGAGTGTTTTGTAAAAGTGACGTAGGTGACATTCTTGTTGGAGTACAGTAAGTGAAAGAAATGGTTGCAGGATGTAATTTTTTTTTTACTCACAGAAACATTTAAATAACTGTAAATTCACTATTCGCATATTTTAAAATATATCAGCGATTAAGAACGCACAAATGGAGCACTTTTTTCAAATATATTTCTGAAGTGTGAGGAAAAAAAGATTTTAATAGGGTCAAAACAAATCAAGACCCTTTACTTGGTGATGCACAAATGTTAAATATTTGCTGAAACCCGATTTCCATGCATTATTGTTTGGGCGTTACACAGTTTTACCAGGAAAACCGCAAATCTATGCAGATTTAGTGGCCATTTCAATGGCAAATGTGCTCAACCATGGCCCGTGGAGGGAGTTACGGTGGGGCAGCAAGGCGGGGCAGGAGAGGGGTGCTAAAAACCAGAATATGGATAATTGGAGGTATGTAAACAATTTAATAAATAAAACGAATTTTGTAGCGCGCCCTGCATCGTAAAATGCAATGCAGTGCACGCTACGAAATTTGTTTTATTTATTAAATTGTTTACTTACCTCCAATTATCCATATTCCGGTTTTTAGCACCACCACCCTGCCCCTCCCCTGCCCCACCTTCCTGCACCACCGTAACTCCCTCCACGGGCCGTGGCTGAATGTGCTGCCTGTACATTGCAGCTTACTATATCACAAGTGAACTTATATGTACCATTTCCTACATAACACACCCTAACCTCATTGAACTCACTCCTGAGGCGGAAAGCCGGGAGCTTTGCACAGAGATCTTGTGTGTTGGTGTAACTATTCTGCCATTCCTCGACCAGCGGACACGCCCACTCACGCTGGCCACGCCCCCTCGCCTCACTATTTAAACGCGCGCTGACTGCTAGCGCAGTGTTTACTGAACTCACTCCTGAGGCGGAAAGCCGGGAGCTTTGCACAGCGATCTTGTTTTAAAATTATTGTGTGATAACTTGTATTTTACTGTCACTTACCCCTCAGCCACTGCCTCTCATTCCCGACACCCCGCCCAGCCGACTGCACGCTGCTGCGGGTGAGTGTTGGTGTAACTATTCCGCCATTCCTCGACCAGCGGACACGCCCACTCACGCTGGCCACGCCCCCTCGCCTCACTATTTAAACGCGCGCTGACTGCTAGCGCAGTGTTTACTCAACTCACTCCTGAGGCGGAAAGCCGGGAGCTTTGCACAGCGATCTTGTTTTAAAATTATTGTGTGATAACTTGTATTTTACTGTCACTTACCCCTCGGCCACTGCCTCTCATTCCCGACACCCCGCCCAGCCGACTGCACGCTGTTGCGGGTGAGTATTGGTGTAACTATTCCGCCATTCCTCGACCAGCGGACACGCCCACTCACGCTGGCCACGCCCCCCTCGCCTCGTCATAAATCATGCTCACCCACCGGAAGCGCAGCGGACGAGCGCAGCGGGTGCGACGATTGCGCGCCGAAGGCGCGCATAAGGCAAGCTCGTCTGCGCTCGTCCGCGCCGAGGCCGGGCCTAGGGCCACCCCCCCTGATTCACCTGTGCCCCACCCGTTGCTCAATACGGATGTACTCACTTACACCTCCGACCAACTCTTAAATCTTAGGGCCTCAGCGGAGGTGCCCCATGCCTTACCACATCTGCTTTACACCAACTCTAGCATTGGTCCTCACAAATGTCCTACTTGTACTGGTAATATCCCTACCCCTTCCATGACTTCTTCCCGACAGGTGTTAGCAGCACTGGTAAACGTGCGATCTCTCCCCAAACACAAAATGGAAATCTCCGAATTAATCGATTCACATAACTTGGATCTACTATTCATTACGGAGACCTGGGGGGATGACTCCTCTGGCCCAGATTTCAAAGCGGCCACTCCGACAAATTACTGCGTATGCAGACTAGATAGATCTAAAAGAAAGGGTGGAGGTATAGCCATCATTTATAAAGACCACCTCAAAGTTACGATTACGGAATCTAACTATACTGAGTGTGAGGCTTTTTCCTTTACCATTGGCCTCTCTGGTAAACAATCACTCAAAGGCATGTTAATCTATCGCCCCCCCCGGGTCTAGGTCGAAATTTCTCACGAATCTTGGTAATCTAATCGAGGTCTCAGTAGGATCACCACATTTCACCTTACTGGGAGATTTTAACTTTCATCTCGAAGCAATAGATTACCCTGACACCTCGGTGTTAATCAACGACCTAGCTGCAGCTGGTCTTCTGCAAATTGTCAAACAACCCACTCATCAAGCGGGGCATACCTTAGATGGACTGTTTACCAGCAATCCACACATTTCTGTCTCTAAGGTAATCCCTCTTATTTGGACGGATCATGCAGCCGTCTGTTTTTCTATAAAAATCAACCCCCTTACACCTCCCTCTATATCTCCTTCTCCTGTCTCCTTCAGAGATTGGAAAAATATTAACCCCGTCCATCTTGCAGAGATGATGCTCGACAGTACTATCCCTAACGAACAGGATCCTACATTAGCTTCCATCAACTATCTGAGCAACTTAAATATAGCTTGCAACAAGTTAGCTCCGATCAAAACCTCTTACCGCAGCAGAAAACTCCCCCCGGCCCCTTGGTTTACGGAATCCTTACGACTGCAAAGACAATACTGCAGGAATCTGGAAAGGCACTGGCGCCGCCAATACAGTCCTATCGACAAAATCGCCTACAAAAACGCTCTTTCCAAATATAAAAAATCTATCACCTCGGAAAAAACTCTCTATTATACTTTCCAAATTAACCAGGCGAAAAACTCTACAAGAGAACTATTTCAGGTGGTCACTCATCTGTCTAACCCGCCTGCGCCGCGCTCAGATGGATCACAGATTCTCTCTGATTCTTTAGCTAAATTCTTTGAAAACAAAGTTAGTGCTATTTTTTCCGCCTTCTCCCACTCTTCCTCCTCTCCCATCCCCATGGTACCCCCTCCCAATAAGGCACCTATCTTCTCTGTCTTCGAAGCTACTACGCAGGAACAAATCCGACAACTTGTCGCTCGCACTAAATCTGGGTCACCACTAGACCCTTGCCCTCCGGCCATCCTTAACCTCATCCCTGAAGCTATTTCCCCCGCCCTGACCACCATTTGTAATGCTATGTTTTCAACTGGCATATACCCCTCGGTTTGGAAGGAGGCCATTATTAAGCCACTTTAAAAAAAGCCTACTTTAGATCCTCTCCTTCCCGCCAGCTACAGACCCATCGCCTGTCTTCCTTTCCCTGCTAAAATTTTCGAAAAACTCATGAATACACAACTATTGAAATTTATAGACGATAACAACCTACTGGATGACACCCAATTCGGGTTTAGACAGGGTCATGGAACGGAGACTGCGCTATTGAAAGCAGCAGATGAGATAAGGATGACACTGGACAAGGGAGGAGCCGCATTACTAATACTTTTGGACCTCTCCGCGGCCTTTGACACGGTCGATCATGTCACCTTGATCGACCGTGTCTCAGCCTTAGGAATAAAGAACAAAGCTAAAGAACTTCTTGCTTCATTTCTGGCTAACCGTCCACAGACAGTGAAGATGGGTCATTACATCTCCCAGACCTTCACTCTCCCTTGCGGAGTACCACAGGGCTCCTCGCTAAGTCCGACACTCTTCAACATTTATGTTTCGTACTAGGCGAGGGTTATAAAATCTTATGGAATCGCCCTTACAACCTATGCGGACGACACTCAACTGGTGTTATCTGTATACAACGATGGTACATCGGTTGCGGCAAACTTCCAAGAGGGAATGCGGGCAATAAGTTCCTGGATGTCATCAAACTGTCTTAAATTAAACTCTGACAAGACAGAGGTGATGACATTCGGGAAACTGGAACCAATCTGGTCCCCCCAATGGTGGCCACCTGAGATGGGAGCGCCACCTCAACCGGTTGCCAAGGTTCGTAACCTGGGAGTCATATTCACCAACAAAATGACTTTCCATCAACATGCCAACGCAGTGGTCTCCTCATCCTTTTATATCTTAAAGAGGATTAGAAAACTAATTCCATACTTACCTCCTTCTGCTGGCAAAACTTTAATCAGTACTTTGGTCTTTTCTAGAACAGATTACTGAAACGCCCTCCTCCTGAATGCCCAAGCAAAGGTCCTCAACAGATTGCAGCTGGTCCAAAATGCCTCGGCCAGGATCCTAATAACCATCCCCAAGTTTACATCCATCTCCCCGTATATTCGACAGCTGCACTGGCTCCCAGTGAAGAGCGGGACAAAATGTAAGGCTTTATGTATTGCTTACAAAGCCATTAACAACCTAGGCCCACTATTTCTAAAAAAAGCCTTTTGCCCGCTTGAACATTCAAGAACTTTACGTTCATCATCAGCCCATCTGCTTAAGGTTCCACGTACAAGAAGGGCCAACTGGGGAGATAGATGTTTTACCATCTCGACAGCCAAACTCTGGAACACGCTACCCCTCCATATCAAAACCGCCCCCACGCTCATCAATTTCAGAAAAAAAACGTAAAACATGGTTGTTCTCAGCATACATTTTCTGCCACAGTGAGGGTTCTGTTCCGCTAGCGCCAAGACACCCGTCTGGGTATTTGCGCGCTTTAAAAATCGCATAAAATAAATAAATAAAATAACCATTTTCCTGCTGAATGGGTGTGGCACATTTGCTACACTTGCTTTTGTGTGATGCATGGATTTTTCAATATCCCAATGAATTTGGTGATATAACATTAATGTCAGCTCCCCTCACCCCCCCACTCTGAAAATTGTTTCAGTACCATTGAAAGGAACATTTCCTGTTGAGAGAATTATCCACCATCCAATAGGCCATATAGTAACTATCAAAAAGGGAATCCAACAACTGTTTGAATCTATTTTCAAAACATGCAGTCTTCCAAGATAACTATTCTAAAACATTACGCTGAGCCTTCAGAGAAAAATATGTCTGATAAATCTATTGTTACCATTAAAAGAGGAAATGTAGTTGCCAGTTAAATCACAAATGAATGCTTGGACATACATTTCAAAAGTAAACAACTAGGCCTGTTTAATGTGCACATGATCACTTTCGAATCACTTGTGTTATGAATGCCTGTTAACATTCACTCATATTACATGAAGGAGCCGGGTTCCACGTTCTAAACCTACTCTGGAACCTCTGGCCGATGTCTCTTTTTTGTCTGCTTGGAAGTGTGGAGGGGAGAAAATTATCGTTAGCCAATTATACATTCCAGTTTTGATAAACCATGACACTGAAGAATCACAGAAACCTGATTCAAAGTTAGTTCGTTTATTACAAGGCCAAGAACAACTGGACATACAAACACTTCAGAATGAGGGTGTAGAAATACATTGGAACTAAACAAGGCAAAACCTATGGGCAAAGTTAAGACAATGCAGCATACATAGAATGACCAATTCGAGAATCAGGACACAGAAGATTATCACTCCAACATCCAGAGTCCCCCATCGTTGGATGTTCGTAGGTAAAGAGCATTAGTCTATCCCTACACTTTCACTAATGTGACATCCCTAATTAGCATTTCCCCAAGCAAGGTCTCAAAAGGTGTCAGCATGTGAAGGCTTTCGAAGAAGACCATTCACTTTGAATGGGTCAAATAGCATAAAGCTACAGAGCTCGTTTCAAGATGCTCAAGGCAAGGCAGAAGTCCCTGGACTCTGTCCCTAACTCCAACGCAAAGCTGCACTATGCCTCGTAACATCACCCCATCCACACAAGACACCTCCTCTTCGGTAACTTTCCGTCCAGCAGTGATTCTCCCAGACAAAGGCTCTCTGACCTTGTTTCTCAGGCTTTTTCTCCTGTGAGAAAGAACATAATCCCACCTTATCAGCATCGCCATTCAATGTATCTTCTCCTCCCTGTGCCTAACTCCTAAAATAAAGACATTATTCTAACTAACAAAGATGCGTTTCTCCACCCACAACCGAAAACATGAGAAAGAACAATTAATGCATACACATGAATTCTACTACCTTATCTGAATCAAGAGCTGCTGGGAGAAATATACATCAGGTCTACAGAATTCTGCCAACATAAGAAACAGCACCTAACTTCATAAAGCATATACACACTGTACTTCATTCTAGTCCAGTATATATAGAGCCACTTTCTCACAATAAATGGCTACCATTTTGAAATTTTGTGTTGCATTTTGGTTTTTATAGCTTGCACCAGGTTATCACCTGATTATAATCTGTGAGTACTGTTTGATGTTTTGCAACTATTTACAAATGTTTCGTACACACAATAAGGAATCGCAATTTGGAAATCGTTATTTAATAATCTCAATCTCAAACCACATAATGCAATTTTCTCATGTATTTGGTACGTTGAGTACATTTTGTGAATTTATGGACTGCAAAATTTTGTTTATTCGCTGTGTGCAATTTTTGCGATCGCTGATCAGTTTGTGACAGAATGCAAAAGGTTTGCACATGAGGGCCTATGTGGTAGAAGTCCAGCGTGTTCTTACTAACGTCTCTGTGCTGATATCCAAAATTTACCCAGCGTACTCAAAAATCCAAAAATATTAGGAATGTAGAAAAACAAACAATCTTGAGGAAAACTGTTCATTTTCAGAGATTTATGATAGGGTGTTCAGGGAGCGCATGAAATTCCTTTGTAGCTTGAAATGGAATGGGCTAAGCTTGGTTATGTTTATGACAGTTGAAAATAAAAACCAATTGACAGTATTAGCATATTTCGTATTGATGAGAATTTTTCGCTACTAAATCTGTTAAAAACATCAATAAACGAACAAAATAAAATAAAAAGTGGGTATGTGTAACGTTTATATTCCGCATGCAAAACCTGTATGTAGTGAGATTTTGCTAAATCTGTAATGTTGTTCAAATTAGAATAAATAATCCTTCACCTGCAAAAAAAAGATAATCAGAAGTTTCTGGTAGCCAATAGCCTTCCAACATTCCAAAACGGACGTGCCCTTTATATCCATATATATAACAGTAAGATTATTTGGGTCCACATTAAATAAGCCATAGGCCAGGGAAGTAGAAGAGCAGGGGGTGCAGCAGCACCCCCAGAAATAACCATGCTGGACTATAGAAGGTGAACAAGCAATAAAGATGCCTTTAGATGTTGTGTTTATCTTGTCACACTTGCTGCCTGTTCAAAACACAGGTCACCTGTCAGGTAATGTCTTCTGACACACTGCTGCATATTCCGAAACTGGTATTTTCTTTTATTTTTCTAACTGCAAAGTGAGAGTGTTTTGTAAAAGTGACGTAGGTGACATTCTTGTTGGAGTACAGTAAGTGAAAGAAATGGTTGCAGGATGTAATTTTTTTTTTACTCACAGAAACATTTAAATAACTGTAAATTCACTATTCACATATTTTAAAATATATCAGCGATTAAGAACGCACAAATGGAGCACTTTTTTCAAATATATTTCTGAAGTGTGAGGAAAAAAAGATTTTAATAGGGTCAAAACAAATCAAGACCCTTTACTTGGTGATGCACAAATGTTAAATATTTGCTGAAACCCGATTTCCATGCATTATTGTTTGGGCGTTACACAGTTTTACCAGGAAAACCGCAAATCTATGCAGATTTAGTGGCCATTTCAATGGCAAATGTGCTCAACCATGGCCCGTGGAGGGAGTTACGGTGGGGCAGCAAGGCGGGGCAGGAGAGGGGCAAGGTGGGGGGTGCTAAAAACCGGAATATGGATAATTGGAGGTATGTAAACAATTTAATAAATAAAACGAATTTTGTAGCGCGCCCTGCATCGCAAAATGCAATGCAGTGCGCGCTACGAAATTCGTTTTATTTATTAAATTGTTTACTTACCTCCAATTATCCATATTCCGGTTTTTAGCACCACCACCCTGCCCCTCCCCTGCCCCGCCTTCCTGCACCACCGTAACTCCCTCCACGGGCCGTGGCTGAATGTGCTGGCTGTACATTGCAGCTTACTATATCACAAGTGAACTTATATGTACCATTTCCTACATAACACACCCTAACCTCACTGAACTCACTCCTGAGGAGGAAAGCCGGGAGCTTTGCACAGAGATCTTGTTTTAAAATTATTGTGTGATAACTTGTATTTTACTGTCACTTACCCCTCGGCCACTGCCTCTCATTCCCGACACCCCGCCCAGCCGACTGCACGCTGTTGCGGGTGAGTGTTGGTGTAACTATTCCGCCATTCCTCGACCAGCGGACACGCCCACTCACGCTGGCCACGCCCCCTCGCCTCACTATTTAAACGCGCACTGACTGCTAGCGCAGTGTTTACTGAACTCACTCCTGAGGCGGAAAGCCGGGAGCTTTGCACAGCGATCTTGTTTTAAAATTATTGTGTGATAACTTGTATTTTACTGTCACTTACCCCTCGGCCACTGCCTCTCATTCCCGACACCCCGCCCAGCCGACTGCACGCTGCTGCGGGTGAGTGTTGGTGTAACTATTCCGCCATTCCTCGACCAGCGGACACACCCACTCATGCTGGCCACGCCCCCTCGCCTCACTATTTAAATGCGCGCTGACTGCTAGCGCAGTGTTTACTGAACTCACTCCTGAGGCGGAAAGCCGGGAGCTTTGCACAGCGATCTTGTTTTAAAATTATTGTGTGATAACTTGTATTTTACTGTCACTTACCCCTCGGCCACTGCCTCTCATTCCCGACACCCCGCCCAGCCGACTGCACGCTGCTGCGGGTGAGTGTTGGTGTAACTATTCCGCCATTCCTCGACCAGCGGACACACCCACTCACGCTGGCCACGCCCCCTCGCCTCACTATTTAAACGCACGCTGACTGCTAGCGCAGTGTTTACTGAACTCACTCCTGAGGCGGAAAGCCGGGAGCTTTGCACAGGGATCTTGTTTTAAAATTATTGTGTGATAACTTGTATTTTACTGTCACTTACCCCTCGGCCACTGCCTCTCATTCCCGACACCCCGCCCAGCCGACTGCACGCTTTTGCGGGTGAGTGTTGGTGTAACTATTCCGCCATTCCTCGACCAGCGGACACGCCCACTCACGCTGGCCACGCCCCCCTCGCCTCGTCATAAATCATGCTCACCCACCGGAAGCGCAGCGGACGAGCGCAGCGGGTGCGACGATTGCGCGCCGAAGGCGCGCATAAGGCAAGCTCGTCTGCGCTCGTCCGTGCCGAGGCCGGGCCTAGGGCCATCCCCCCTGATTCACCTGTGCCCTACCCGTTGCTCAATTCGGATGTACTCACTTACACCTCCGACCAACTCTTAAATCTTAGGGCCTCAGCGGAGGTGCCCCATGCCTTACCACATCTGCTTTACACCAACTCTAGCATTGGTCCTCACAAATGTCCTACTTGTACTGGTAATATCCCTACCCCTTCCATGACTTCTTCCCTACAGGTGTTAGCAGCACTGGTAAACGTGCGATCTCTCCCCAAACACAAAATGGAAATCTCCGAATTAATCGATTCACATAACTTGGATCTACTATTCATTACGGAGACCTGGGGGGATGACTCCTCTGGCCCAGATTTCAAAGAGGCCACTCCGACAAATTACTGCGTATGCAGACTAGATAGATCTAAAAGAAATGGTGGAGGTATAGCCATCATTTATAAAGACCACCTCAAAGTTACGATTACAGAATCTAACTATACTGAGTGTGAGGCTTTTTCCTTTACCATTGGCCTGTCTGGTAAACAATCACTCAAAAGCATGTTAATCTATCGCCCCCCCGGGTCTAGGTCGAAATTTCTCACGAATCTTGGTAATCTAATCGAGGTCTCAGTAGGATCACCACATTTCACCTTACTGGGAGATTTTAACTTTCATCTCGAAGCAATAGATTACCCTGACACCTCGGTGTTAATCAACGACCTAGCTGCAGCTGGTCTTCTGCAAATTGTCAAACAGCCCACTCATCAAGCGGGGCATACCTTAGATGGACTGTTTACCAGCAATCCACACATTTCTGTCTCTAAGGTAATCCCTCTTATTTGGACGGATCATGCAGCCGTCTGTTTTTCTATAAAAATCAACCCCCTTACACCTCCCTCTATATCTCCTTCTCCTGTCTCCTTCAGAGATTGGAAAAATATTAACAACGTCCATCTTGCGGAGATGATGCTCGACAGTACTATCCCTAACGAACAGGATCCTACATTAGCTTCCATCAACTATCTGAGCAACTTAAATATAGCTTGCAACAAGTTAGCTCCGATCAAAACCTCTTACCGCAGCAGAAAACTCCCCCCGGCCCCTTGGTTTACGGAATCCTTACGACTGCAAAGACAATACTGCAGGAATCTGGAAAGGCACTGGCGCCGCCATTACAGTCCTATCGAAAAAATCGCCTACAAAAACGCTCTTTCCAAATATAAAAAATCTATCACCTCTGAAAAAACTCTCTATTATACTTTCCAAATTAACCAGGCGAAAAACTCTACAAGAGAACTATTTCAGGTGGTCACTCATCTGTCTAACCCGCCTGCGCCGCGCTCAGATGGATCACAGATTCTCTCTGATTCTTTAGCCAAATTCTTCGAAAACAAAGTTAGTGCTATTTTTTCAGCCTTCTCCCACTCTTCCTCCTCTCCCACCCCCATGGTACCCTCTCCCAATAAGGCACCTATCTTCTCTGTCTTCGAAGCTACTACGCAGGAACAAATCTGACAACTTGTCGCTCGCACTAAATCTGGGTCACCACTAGACCCTTGCCCTCCGGCCATCCTTAACCTCATCCCTGAAGCTATTTCCCCCGCCCTGACCACCATTTGTAATGCTATGTTTTCAACTGGCATATACCCCTCGGTTTGGAAGGAGGCCATTATTAAGCCACTTTAAAAAAAGCCTACTTTAGATCCTCTCCTTCCCGCCAGCTACAGACCCATCGCCTGTCTTCCTTTCCCTGCTAAAATTTTCGAAAAACTCATGAATACACAACTATCGAAATTTATAGACGATAACAACCTACTGGATGACACCCAATTCGGGTTTAGACAGGGTCATGGAACGGAGACTGCGCTATTGAAAGCAGCAGATGAGATAAGGATGACACTGGACAAGGGAGGAGCCGCGGTACTAATACTTTTGGACCTCTCCGCGGCCTTTGACACGGTCGATCATGTCACCTTGATCGACCGTGTCTCAGCCTTAGGAATAAAGAACAAAGCTAAAGAACTTCTTGCTTCATTTCTGGCTAACCGTCCACAGACAGTGAAGATGGGTCATTACATCTCCCAGACCTTCACTCTCCCTTGCGGAGTACCACAGGGCTCCTCGCTAAGTCCGACACTCTTCAACATTTATGTTTCGTACTTGGCGAGGGTTATAAAATCTTATGGAATCGCCCTTACAACCTATGCGGACGACACTCAACTGGTGTTATCTGTATACAATGATGGTACATCGGTTGCGGCAAATTTCCAAGAGGGAATGCGGGCAATAAGTTCCTGGATGTCATCAAACTGTCTTAAATTAAACTCTGACAAGACAGAGGTGATGACATTCGGGAAACTGGAACCAATCAGGTCCCCCCAATGGTGGCCACCTGAGATGGGAGCGCCACCTCAACCGGTTGCCAAGGTTCGTAACCTGGGAGTCATATTCGACAACAAAATGACTTTTCATCAACATGCCAATGCAGTGGTCTCCTCATCCTTTTATATCTTAAAGAGGATTAAAAAACTAATTCCATACTTACCTCCTTCTGCTGGCAAAACTTTAATCAGTACTTTGGTCTTTTCTAGAACAGATTACTGAAACGCCCTCCTCCTGAATGCCCAAGCAAAGGTCCTCAACAGATTGCAGCTGGTCCAAAATGCCTCGGCCAGGATCCTACTAACCATCCCCAAGTTTACATCCATCTCCCCGTATATTCGACAGCTGCACTGGCTCCCAGTGAAGAGCGGGACAAAATGTAAGGCTTTATGTATTGCTTACAAAGCCATTAACAACCTAGGCCCACTATTTCTAAAAAAAGCCTTTTGCCCGCTTGAACATTCAAGAACTTTACGTTCATCATCAGCCCATCTGCTTAAGGTTCCACGTACAAGAAGGGCCAACTGGGGAGATAGATGTTTTACCATCTCGACAGCCAAACTCTGGAACACGCTACCCCTCCATATCAAAACCGCCCCCACGCTCATCAATTTCAGAAAAAAAACTTAAAACATGGTTGTTCTCAGCATACATTTTCTGCCACAGTGAGGGTTCTGTTCCGCTAGCGCCAAGACACCCGTCTGGGTATTTGCGCGCTTTAAAAATCGCATAAAATAAATAAATAAAATAACCATTTTCCTGCTGAATGGGTGTGGCACATTTGCTACACTTGCTTTTGTGTGATGCATGGATTTTTCAATATCCCAATGAATTTGGTGATATAACATTAATGTCAGCTCCCCTCACCCCCCCACTCTGAAAATTGTTTCAGTACCATTGAAAGGAACATTTCCTGTTGAGAGAATTATCCACCATCCAATAGGCCATATAGTAACTATCAAAAAGGGAATCCAACAACTGTTTGAATCTATTTTCAAAACATGCAGTCTTCCAAGATAACTATTCTAAAACATTACGCTGAGCCTTCAGAGAAAAATATGTCTGATAAATCTATTGTTACCATTAAAAGAGGAAATGTAGTTGCCAGTTAAATCACAAATGAATGCTTGGACATACATTTCAAAAGTAAACAACTAGGCCTGTTTAATGTGCACATGATCACTTTCGAATCACTTGTGTTATGAATGCCTGTTAACATTCACTCATATTACATGAAGGAGCCGGGTTCCACGTTCTAAACCTACTCTGGAACCTCTGGCCGATGTCTCTTTTTTGTCTGCTTGGAAGTGTGGAGGGGAGAAAATTATCGTTAGCCAATTATACATTCCAGTTTTGATAAACCATGACACTGAAGAATCACAGAAACCTGATTCAAAGTTAGTTCGTTTATTACAAGGCCAAGAACAACTGGACATACAAACACTTCAGAATGAGGGTGTAGAAATACATTGGAACTAAACAAGGCAAAACCTATGGGCAAAGTTAAGACAATGCAGCATACATAGAATGACCAATTCGAGAATCAGGACACAGAAGATTATCACTCCAACATCCAGAGTCCCCCATCGTTGGATGTTCATAGGTAAAGAGCATTAGTCTATCCCTACACTTTCACTAATGTGACATCCCTAATTAGCATTTCCCCAAGCAAGGTCTCAAAAGGTGTCAGCATGTGAAGGCTTTCGAAGAAGACCATTCACTTTGAATGGGTCAGATAGCATAAAGCTACAGAGCTCGTTTCAAGATGCTCAAGGCAAGGCAGAAGTCCCTGGACTCTGTCCCTAACTCCAACGCAAAGCTGCACTATGCCTCGTAACATCACCCCATCCACACAAGACACCTCCTCTTCGGTAACTTTCCGTCCAGCAGTGATGCTCCCAGACAAAGGCTCTCTGACCTTGTTTCTCAGGCTTTCTCTCCTGTGAGAAAGAACATAATCCCACCTTATCAGCATCGCCATTCAATGTATCTTCTCCTCCCTGTGCCTAACTCCTAAAATAAAGACATTATTCTAACTAACAAAGATGCGTTTCTCCACCCACAACAGAAAACATGAGAAAGAACAATTAATGCATACACATGAATTCTACTACCTTATCTGAATCAGGAGCTGCTGGGAGAAATATACATCAGGTCTACAGAATTCTGCCAACATAAGAAACAGCACCTAACTTCATAAAGCATATACACACTGTACTTCATTCTAGTCCAGTATATATAGAGCCACTTTCTCACAATAGATGGCTACCATTTTGAAATTTTGTGTTGCATTTTGTTTTTTATAGCTTGCACCAGGTTATCACCTGATGATAATCTGTGAGTACTGTTTGATGTTTTGCAACTATTTACAAATGTTTCGTACACACAATAAGGAATCACAATTTGGAAATCGTTATTTAATAATCTCAATCTCAAACCACATAATGCAATTTTCTCATGTATTTGGTACGTTGAGTACATTTTGTGAATTTATGGACTGCAAAATTTTGTTTATTCACTGTGTGCAATTTTTGCGATCGCTGATCAGTTTGTGACAGAATGCAAAAGGTTTGCACATGAGGGCCTATGTGGTAGAAGTCCAGCGTGTTCTTACTAACGTCTTTGTGCTGATATCCAAAATTTACCCAGCGTACTCAAAAATCCAAAAATATTAGGAATGTAGAAAAACAAACAATCTTGAGGAAAACTGTTCATTTTCAGAGATTTATGATAGGGTGTTCAGGGAGCGCATGAAATTCCTTTGTAGCTTGAAATGGAATGGGCTAAGCTTGGTTATGTTTATGACAGTTGAAAATAAAAACCAATTGACAGTATTAGCATATTTCGTATTGATGAGAATTTTTCGCTACTAAATCTGTTAAAAACATCAATAAACGAACAAAATAAAATAAAAAGTGGGTATGTGTAACGTTTATATTCCGCATGCAAAACCTGTATGTAGTGAGATTTTGCTAAATCTGTAATGTTGTTCAAATTAGAATAAATAATCCTTCACCTGCAAAAAAAAGATAATCAGAAGTTTCTGGTAGCCAATAGCCTTCCAACATTCCAAAACGGACGTGCCCTTTATATCCATATATATAACAGTAAGATTATTTGGGTCCACATTAAATAAGCCATAAGCGCTGGAAGTAGAAGAGCAGGGGGTGCAGCAGCACCCCCAGAAATAACCATGCTGGACTATAGAAGGTGAACAAGCAATAAAGATGCCTTTAGATGTTGTGTTTATCTTGTCACACTTGCTGCCTGTTCAAAACACAGGTCACCTGTCAGGTAATGTCTTCTGACACACTGCTGCATATTCCGAAACTGGTATTTTCTTTTCTTTTTCTAACTGCAAAGTGAGAGTGTTTTGTAAAAGTGATGTAGGTGACATTCTTGTTGTAGTACAGTAAGTGAAAGAAATGGTTGCAGGATGTAATTGTTTTTTACTTACAGAAACATTTAAATAACTGTAAATTCACTATTCACATATTTTAAAATATATCAGCCATTAAGAAAGCACAAATGGAGCACTTTTTTCAAATATATTTCTGAAGTGTGAGGAAAAAAAGATTTTAATACGGTCAAAACAAATCAAGACCCTTTACTTGGTGATGCACAAATGTTAAATATTTGCTGAAACCCGATTTCCATGCATTATTGTTTGGGCGTTATACAGTTTTAACAGGAAAACCGCAAATCTATGCAGATTTAGTGGCCATTTCAATGGCAAATGTGCTCAACCACGGCCCGTGGAGGGAGTTACGGTGGGGCAGCAAGGCGGGGCAGGAGAAGGGCAGGGTGGGGGGTGCTAAAAACCGGAATATGGATAATTGGAGGTAAGTAAACAATGTAAAAAATAAAACGAATTTTGTAGCACGCCCTGCATCGCAAAATGCAATGCAGTGCGCGCTACGAAATTCGTTTTATTTATTAAATTGTTTACTTACCTCCAATTATCCATAGTCCTGTTTTTAGCACCCCCACCCTGCCCCTCCCCTGCCCCGCCTTCCTGCCTCACCGTAACTCCCTCCACGGGCCGTGGCTGAATGTGCTGCCTGTACATTGCAGCTTACTATCTCACAAGTGAACTTATATGTACCATTTCCTACATAACACACCCTAACCATTTTCCTGCTGAATGGGTGTGGCACATTTGCTACACTTGCTTTTTGTGTGATGCATGGATTTTTCACAATCCCAATGAATTTGGTGATATAACATTAATGTCAGCTCACCTCACCCCCCACTTCGAAAATTGTTTCATCACCATTGAAAGGAACATTTCCTGTTGAAAGAATTATGCACCATCCAATAGGCCACATAGTAACTATCAAAAAGGGAATCCAACAACTGTTTGAATCTATTTTCAAAACATGCAGTCTTCCAAGATACCTATTCTAAAACATTACGCTGAGCCTTCAGAGAAAAATATGTCTGATAAATCAATTGTTACCATTAAAAGAGGAAATGTAGTTGCCAGTTAAAATACAAATGAATGCTTGGACATACATTTCAAAAGTAAACAACTAGGCCTGTGTAATGTACACATGATCACTTTCGAATCACTTGTGTTATGAATGCCTGTTAACATTCACTCATATTACATGAAGGAGCCGGGTTCCACGTTCTAAACCTACTCTGGAACCTCTGGCCGATGTCTCTTTTTTGTCTGCTTGGAAGTGTGGAGGGGAGAAAATTATCGTTAGCCAATTATACAAGGCAAAACCTATGGGCAAAGTTAAGACAATGCAGCATACATAGAATGACCAATTCGAGAATCAGGACACAGAAGATTATCACTCCAACATCCAGAGTCTCCAATCGTTGGATGTTCGTAGGTAAAGAGCATTAGTCTATACCTACACTTTCACTAATGTGACATCCCTAATTAGCAGTTCCCCAAGCAAGGTCTCAAAAGGTGTCAGCATGTGAAGGCTTTCGAAGAAGACCATTCACTTTGAATGGGTCAGATAGCATAAAGCTACAGAGCTCGTTTCAAGATGCTCAAGGCAAGGCAGAAGTCCCTGGACTCTGTCCCTAACTCCAACGCAAAGCTGCACAATGCCTCGTAACATCACCCCATCCACACAAGACACCTCTTCTTAGGTAACTTTCCGTCCAGCATTGATGCTCCCAGACAAAGGCTCTCTGACCTTGTTTCTCAGGCTCTCTCTCCTGTGAGAAAGAACATAATCCCACCTTATCAGCATCGCCATTCAATGTATCTTCTCCTCCCTGTGCCTAACTCCTAAAATAAAGACATTATTCTAACTAACAAAGATGCGTTTCTCCACCGACAACAGAAAACATGAGAAAGAACAATTAATGCATACACATGAATTCTACTACCTTATCTGAATCAGGAGCTGCTGGGAGAAATATACATCAGGCCTACAGAATTCTGCCAACATAAGAAACAGCACATAACTTCATAAAGCATATGCATACTTGATCATGATTACTGAACACATTTATCAATACTTTACATAGCAAACAAATTATAACGTGCATTAGCCACATGTAGAATTCTTCACATCAAGATGTAAGTCTAATCATACGTAATTGAAATGCGGATTTCTCCACGTTATACGAAAATAGGTCGAACACTTCATCAAACACGTTATTACAGTACACATCATAATAGCACAAATGTTAACCCGATAATAGATTATATGCAGTTACGGACTACCCATGATTATAATGCACCCCTTCAACCGCCAGAGCAATTTGCGCTCTATCAATACATCTCTTCTTTCAACGTTAAATTCACATCTACTTCTTACACATTCACTGCAATATACTACAAATTGACAGATCTGTTGTATGTTCTAGTGAATGTGATAAAAAGTGGATGCAAAATTATTGTTGAAACAAGAGGTGTCTGTGGTATCCTCCTGGCGACAGCATGGTGATGACATTATCTGTGAGCGTTCCCTGCGTGGAACGGCCATGAGAACAGGGAGAAAACGGTCAGGAGGAGCCGAACGTTAGAGCGAAGATGCTGGGGTGTAAAGAGGTTACTCAGTAAACATATACACTAAAATATACCGCATCCTGAACATCTTTACATTGGCAACGAGCGGTGAAGAAACCCACTACATCGCCCTAACTTTTCATATGCTGAAGATCAACACTCTCATCATGACCCGGCACTGGAATGAAACGCTGAGATCTGCCCTTTCTGTGGTGTGAAGCCAATCGACGATTACTTATGACGGCGCAAGTTTTAATGGGAAATCAATGACTAAGGCACGGATATCTATAGGCTCCCATAACTGAGCAACACAGCCCAGTGAATAACCAAAGGCTGCTGTTCCGTGCACCGACACTATCTGGAGGTCAACACTTGGGGGGAAATACAGCCGACATTGTGGGTACTGGTAGTTTTGTAAATAAAACTTACAGTCTCGCAATCCATTTCGGGTGCTGAGTAGGTGCCAGGCTACATCTGCGTGTGCAATGTTCCTATGAATGTTTCCCCTTTCACGTGTTATGAAGATTGGTATCTACACAGTAGAAAAGCAGTCAGTTGTTTTCAAACAGTTCGACCGCTAGCTTTGACTTCAATATTGGTCGGTGGTAAAGTTGGCAGCCATCTTGGTGTAGTCAGTGATACGCTCACTACTTCCAAGCGTACTGCCACCAATTTCACTTGTTCTGGTTCATCCTGCCTCACTCTTTCTCTCCAGATTTGAACTCAAAATTGGTCCGTGTTGAGGTTGGCAGCCATTTTGGTGTGGTCAGTGATACGCTCCCTATTTCGAAGTGTATTGTCATCCATTTCACTCATGCTGGTTCTTTCTGCTTCATTCTTTCCCTCCTTCTTGCGCTTAAATGCACAGCTTGTAGAACTGGAGCTTATGTTGAAGTGCATATAGTACAAGCGCTGGTGTTCACAGCAAAAGGAAGTTGCATTGAAGTATATGTACATTGAAGGAGTCACAACACAGTTTGTCATTGTCCACAGTGTAATTCCTAATTAGAAAAAGATCATTCAACACCTTTGTTGTAATTTTTGTATTTTTCTTGCAGTGTTTAAAATGCAGAATGTCATGCCAGCTCCATTTTTTCCAATGCAACCTGGGGATCCACTTATACATTGGAAAAAGTGGAAACGTGTATTTGCAAATTATGCACACTTGTTTGGACCTCCTTATTAGCTGAGCGCAAATCTGCATTATTACTTCATTGTTTGGGATCGGAAGGCCAAGAGGTCTTTGAACACTTGCGGGAGTTGTCAGTAGAGCAAGCGGATGGTTTAAAGGACTTTGAAGTGTGTTTAAAAAAATTGGATTTGCATTACTTATCCAAAGTTTCAACGATTTTAGATAGATACCATTTTGGTAAAGGCATGCAAAGAAGTAGAGAGACTGTTGGGGAATACAGTTCTGTTCTAAGGAAGTTGGCATCCTCGTGTAACTTTAGTGGTACATCTGAAGAGCGTTTAAGAGACCGATTTATGCTGGAGTGCAACATTGAGAAGGCAAAGGAGGCGTGTTGGCAAAAAGAGAATACCTCGCTGTCTGAAGTTTTATCCATTGCGAAAACCAGTGAACATACTCAAGCATGTGTTGAATTATTAAAAAAGAATGATGGTGAAGTTGCAAAAGATGAGTCAGTACAAGTAATACAAACTAACAAAGATGTTAAAAGTAAGATAGGCGCAGACGCCTCTTCACAAAGTAAGGGCACTTTTGGTACCAAAACAGACAAATCAGTCAAAATATTTCAGGGCACATGTTATAGGTGTGGTGAATATGGACATGTCAATAGTTATAAGGATGGTATAGGGTGGAAAGCAAAGTGCAAAAGGTGTGGTCAGAAAGGTCATGTATCTAAATGTTGTAGGAGGGGCAGCACAAGACAGAATGTTCGGGAGGTCACATGTGATGTGATGATTAACACTGAGGAAATAAATATATTACAGGTTTCTGAACCTGGAGAAAATTGTCCCATTGAAACTGTTCAGATTGAAGGTGCTCCAGTTCCCCAATTATTTGATTCAGGAGCCAAGATCACTTTGATCTCCAATGTAGTTTCTCAAGAAGGTCTAATTGGTTAAGTTATGTTCCACAGACCTAATATTCAGCCTCAAGGATATGGAGACGAGCCAATCAAGTTAGCTGGGCATTTTAATGTATGCATTGACTTTAAAGACGAGTTTGTGCGGGGAAAAAGTGTATGTTTCTGAGAGAGGTGATTCTTTAGTAAGCTGGAGGCATTAAAAGGATCTTAAAATGTTCTTAGATCCCAATGAAGCCCCCTTTGGTTTGTCTACGAAGTATGGTGAGTTGGTGTGCTAACAATCAAGTGATTTGTCAAAGTCCAGGTTATGAGATGAAGTTTCCTGAGGTTTTCAGTGAACGAGTGAGATGTCTGAAAGGGTATGCACATAAAATCAAATTGAAGGATAATGCAGTTCCAGTAGCTGGGAAAGTCAGAGGGGTTCCAATAAGGGTGAAAGAAAAAATGTTGTAGGAATTGGAGAAGTTGAAACCAGGAGGTATAATTGAAGAAGTAGAGGCAGCGGAATGGTTAGCTACGGTGGTTATGGCACATAAGGCCAATGGCGAAGCCAGACTGTGTGTGGATTTGAGGGAACTTAACAGAAGTGTTGGGGTGGATCACTATCCCTTGCCAAATATCTCTGAAATGCTTACCTTGCTTCTGCCTACCATCAGGTGCGGCTACATCCAGATTCGCAAGATCTTACTGCGTTTATTACACCATATGGTGCCTTAACATTTTTGAGGATGCCGTTTGGTCTAATTTCCGGAGATGCAGTCTTTCAAAGGATGATGGAGAATATGTTTGGAAAAATGGATGATGTCAGAATCTACAAGGATGACATCCTGGTCTTTGGTGTAAGCTTAGAGGACGACAATGAAGAATGTGAGGGAGATACTGCGAAAATTGCAGGAGTTGAAAGCAAAAAAGTGCAAGTTCAATCTTACAGAGTTTGATTACTTGGGACATAAGATCACAACCTCTGGAATTGAACCAATGAAAGACCTAGTTGATACCATCACCAGGATGCCCACACCAAAAAACAAGGATGAGGTAGTGAAATTTCTGGGGATGTCTGAATTTTACTGCAAATTCATTCCCAATCATAAAGAGACAGGGAAAGGGAGATGGAAAGGCCTACCGCTTTATCATCGACCTACAGGAAGTAAACAAAATAGTAGTACCATAGTATCCAGTAGTTTCTGACATCACCACCATCCTAACTGTAATCTCCTGGTTACCTCAGGATTGGGCCAGCTAAGAACACTGCACACTCACGCTTCCTCTCAACAGAGATAAGACCAGTATATTGGTTGAATCAGGTTTATTCTGCAGGGTACAACCTGATATGGCTTTAACAGGAAACAAGCCCGCACTGTGCCCCGTTCCTCTTTGTTCCAACCGTCCTCTGCACGAACGCCGGTCCCGGCGTTCACCAACAGAGGACACCGTGCTAAGCAGTGGCCGACAATGCCACTCGATCGTACAATGAGGTGGATGGTAGTCCCCAAGTCGTCCTCCGCATGAGTGTCGGTCCCGACACTCTCCAACGGAGGGCTACACGGAAGGCACGGGTCCTGGAGTTTGCGGGGTTCAGAGACCTCGCACTCGAATCCCTTGAATGGGGACAGGGGCGAGGGCAGTTAATGCTGGGAGCTAAGTATATACAATGGGAGCGTCTCTCGCGCTCGATAACCCTCGAGCGGGGACTGCCACGAGTTCCAAGGGAGCGTCTCACACGCTCGATAACCCTCGAGCGGGGACTGCACAAGGTAAGTTCCAAGGGAGCGTCTCACGCGCTCGATAACCCTCGAGCGGGGACTGCACAAGGTAAGTTCCAAGGGATCGTCTCACGCGCTCGATAACCCTCGAGCGGGGACTGCACAAGGTAAGTTCCAAGGGAGCGTCTCCCGCGCTCGATAACCCTCGAGCGGGGACTGCACAAGGTAAGTTCCAAGGGAGCGTCTCACGCGCTCGATAACCCTCGAGCGGGGACTGCACAAGGTAAGTGCCAAGGGATCGTCTCACGCGCTCGATAACCCTCGAGCGGGGACTGCACAAGGTAAGTTCCAAGGGAGCGTCCCTCGCGCTCGAGATCCCTCGAGCAGGGACTGGTGTAACAACGGCTTACCGAGACTGAAGCTCTCCTTTCGTCTGTGCACGTCTGGTCAACCCTTCCGTTCAGCGTGTGAGTCCTGTAACCTGAACCGGGAATATCCGACGCCGCGTCCTGCCATCCTGTTTGTTTTATGGCGGCGCCTGCTTCCGTACCGCGCGGAGCTTCCTGGGATTTGTAGTTCAGGGCGAGGGTTTCTTGGGAATTGTAGTTCCGGTCTTGTTTCGCTCGTTTGCGGTACTTTCAGCGAGTTCGTGTCCTAACACTAACCCTGATTCTGTCAACTGCTACCACTTTCACTGTTATTGATCTTAAAAATGCTTTCTTCTCTATACCCATTCACCAAGACAGTCGCAATCTCTTCGGATTCACTCTAAGATTCTGTTCATATAGATTTTGTCGAGCACCCGACGGGTACACAGAGAGCCCGAGCATCTATAGCCAGGCGCTCAAGAGACAGTTAGATGCAGTTCAATTGCCGGATGGAGTGGTGTTGATACAGTATGTGGACGATAGCCTTCTAGCAGCAGACACCACTCCACTAGCTGTCAGAGCCACCATCCAACTCCGACACTTCCTTGCGGACAATGGCCACAAAGTTTCTCGAAAGAAATTGCAGTTCTGCCAGCCACAAGTGACCTATTTAGGTCACCTCTTACCGAAAGAAGGAAGAAGACTCACGCCCGACAGAATCCAGACAATCCTAGACACTCCCATTCCCAAGAATCAAAAGCAGGTCCGCTCTCTGATAGGCCTCACCTCATTCTGCCGACAGTGGTTACCAAACTTTAGTCTCACTGTGAAACCCCTTCTCTCCCTCCTAGCCAAAGACACCCCCTCACCTTTCCCCTGGACACCCGAATGTCAGTCAGCATTCAAAGAATTGCGAGATGCCCTCTGTTCAGCTCCTGTTCTAGGTACCCCAGACTACTCCAAACCATTCTTCCTCTATACTCATGAAAGGGAGGGATGTGCATTGTCCGTCTTAACACAGTCGATTGGTCACAAACATCGCCCATGTGCATACTTCTCTGCCACCCTCGACCCAGTAGCTAGAGCGTTGCCAGCGTGCTTGCACGCTGTGGCGGCTGCGGCTGTATCCATACACCAAAGTGAGAGAATAGGGCTCCCCAACCCCATCACAGTGTTAGTACCCCATGCAGTCGACACATTACTGAACCAGACCAAGACCCAACATCTGACTCGCGCCCGATTAACAGGCTACGAGCTAACCTTGCTAGCACCACACATCACACTGAAACGATGCACTACTCAATCCTGCAACATTGTTACCACTCCCTGAGGCTGACCCTGGTGTGACTCCACTGCACGATTGCGTAACCCTCACTGACGAACAGACGAAGAGTAGAGTAGATCTCTGAGACACTGTCTTCCCAGACCAGATGGGGAACTATGGGTGGACAGGTCGTGCCTCAAACTTCCCGATGGCACCACCTCAGCAGCATATGCTGTAACCACAGCCCGAACCATCCTAGAGACAGCCCGCATTACCCAGCGATCTGCCCAAGCAGCAGAACTCACTGCCCTTACACAAGCGTGTATTTTGGCGGCTGGCACGACAGTCAACATATACACTGATAGCCAGTATGCCTTTGGGGTGGTTCATTATTTTGGGCTCCTTTAGAGAGAAAGAGGGTTCCTGACGTCACACGGCACACCCATCCTACACGGAGATCTAGTCTCAGCATTGATGGAAGCAGTCCTCCTCCCCAAGCAGCTAGCAGTTATTAAATGCCAAGCACATAAGAAATTGACTGACCTCATTGGCCAGGGGAACGCACTAGCTGACATTACTGCCCGAACCACAGCCCAAGACAGAACCACGACACAGATGTACGTGACCAGGTCACAAGCAGAACAATGGACTGACGCTAGGGCGACTGTTAGGGACATACAAACGGCAGGCACACAAGACGAACTGACTGAATGGTCTCGGGTGGGACTAAGAGACGAGGAAGACTGCTGGAGAACGAGTAACGGTGACAAATGGCTATTACCAAATACCTACCTAATCCCTATATTGACCATGGCACATTTACCAGCACACATAGGATCTGCCCCCATGACCGAATTGATCACCAGAGTATGGCATAACAGCAAGATATCAGAATCAGCAAAACGCCTAGTGCAACAATGCCTATTATGTCTGCAACACAATCCAGGGAAGGGGACTATAGTACCAAGGGGAGGGTTTGGAGTCCCCGACCATCCCTTTGAAGTCCTCCAAATGGACAACATCCAACTGGAAAGGTGCCGCGGTCTTAAATACGTATTGGTGATCGTGTGCTCTTTTAGCAAATGGGTAGAGGCTTACCCCACCAGCGACAACACCGCCTTAGCCACAGCGAAGGTGTTACTAAAGGAATTCTTCCCCCGATATGGCCTTTGCAGAGTTTTATGGAGCGACAATGGCCCCATTTCGTAGCCGAAGTGATACAAAACATATTGAAGGGGTTGGGGGTAAAACAAAGGTTCCACGCTGTTTTCCAACCCCAATCAGCGGGCTTGGTAGAGAGACACAACGCCACACTCAAACTAAAGCTAGCAAAAATAGTCACCACAACTGGGTTAAAATGGCCAGATGCTCTACCCCTGGCATTGCTATCAATGCGCTCTACCCCAACCAAACACCGACTAACCCCCTATGAAGTGGTCTTTGGCAGACCTATGAACATTTGGGCGGCACCAAAGCCAACTTCCATCCATGATGTCCCGGATATACTAATGTCTGATTACCTGTACAAATTGATGACAGAACTAACTCGTATTCACCAACAGGTGCTGCATGCCATTCCAGACGTGTCCAGGGGCCCAGGACATGATATCAAACCTGGGGACTTCGTGCTAACCTGTAATTTCCAGAGGTCGAAGAGTCTACAACCCAGTTGGACGGGCCCCTGGCAGGTCCTGATTACCACGCGAACTGCCCTTTGTGTAGAAGGAAAGAAAAACTGGGTGCATGCGCACCACTGCAAGAGGATACCTCCAACACTGACGGCCCCCGGAGAAGTGAACAGCCAGGAAGAGCTCCTGAACAAAGACCGACCAGCCCTGAGTTGCTATCTACAAACAGAGACACTTGAATTGGCAGAGTTTCCAGACCCCACGGTACCATCGAAGGAGGGGTACAACTTGAGATCAACGAAAGGAGAGTGCTCCGACAAGCAGGCCACTAACTGAGTCAAAAGTCTCAGATCGGTAGCTAACACTACAAGGCTACCGGGAGATACGCTAGACGAAGGTATGTGGTCCTGCCAGTCGTTGAGTCTCTTAAAAGTGATGGAAGATCCCGGACGACCGAAGAACCACCGTGACGACTCCAAACTTGCCAAGCTGCACAGTGCAAAGACAATAACTCTCGGGGCAGCACCTCTCACCTACCTCTTGCTGATTGTTGGCATCTGGTACCTTGAAGAAAATGCTCCCGCTTACAGGACAATGTCACCCACCGTGCAACCCACCACCGAGAGGGAACACTATCTGGTGTCACTGACACCACACCTCCGAGAACGGCGCAAAGAGTTCTGGAACAATTCTTTCGTACAGTTATTGCACCAACACAATCTTGCCGCAAATCCCACGCACTGTTGGTTCTGTGGGTTGCTACCTCATGCCACTGAACATTCCATTCGGTTCATCCCTTCACCCTTCTCTGTTCATGGGTCCTGCTTCGCCTGGTTAATGCTCCTGCAAGAGAGCTACAAAGACAATGCCACCTCCGATGGAACCATCAAACAGTTTTACAATGAGTTCTGGTTGAACAAAACAGGGAGAACCTCTGCTCCTTTCTGCCCTCTGACATCAAATGCAACCTTTCCTATGAACATTCCTGCCAAAGAAAGAATTGAAATGCAAGTGTACCACAACCCAGCAAGACCAACCTTTTCCTATCTGAAGAAACGAACTGCTGCAACTCTGACAGTGGCCCTATCTGTGGTGAACGTCTCAGGCCTTGTCTGCATTAAAGGCCACTGGACTAAGATCGTGGGTCACAGCTTTTGCCAAATTACAAGGACTCTGAGCACTTCCGACCCCCCCTCATTTGTTGCATCACCCAACATATACTTTATCTGTGGTGCCAAAGCCTACACTTGGCTCCCAAAGGGCTGGGGGTGGCACTTGCTACATTGCCTTTGTTCTACCACCAACCTACACAGCATCTGCCGCCCATCACAGAGAAAGGCGGTCCAAAGACACAGAACAAGCAGACTCCGCCCCATCCCAGTTCCTTGATGCAGCAAAAGGACTCGTCCTGCTATGGGGCCCGATGGCAAACAGCCGAGCCATCCGACACCTATCACTAGCAGTAGAAACAGCCTTGAACGTCACAGCTGGCATCCTCACCAACAACACAGCCGAGCTTCAGGCGGTCCGCTTGGTAGCTTTACAGAACCATCTTGTTCTAGACGTGGTATTAGCAGACCGTGGAGGAGCATGCCGCATCATCGGCGCCAGCTGCTGCACTTTTGTCCCTGACAGCTCGCCTTCAGTCTACAAGGCAATTGAACATCTCCACAGGCTGTCATCAGAGATCCACCAAGAACCAGAGACTTGGGCACTGGGAAACTGGTTTTGGGGCATATTAAAAGAATGGGGTTGGAAGATATTGATGGTCCTCTTAGTTCCAATTTTAATAATATGTAGCTGTTGTCTGGGGATACATTGCATTCCACCCCTGTGTTCTCTTTGTTTATATTCCCTGTGCTCTAAGACTTTGGACACTCGATGCGAAAACATGAAAGCAATGTATGACAGAGAGGTACAGGACATTATGGACATTGACGTGAACTGACAAGCTGGCCCCTATATGTTCAAAGGGGCGACTGTGAAAAGTAAGACGATAAATATGAACATTGTCGGCACCATCTTGTGTACGAAGGCACCTACGAGCGCGTAAGCGGCAACCATTTTAGTCTCTGCAGCCATTTTCCACGTTACTGGTCACCTGTGCATCACCCCGGCCGCCCTCATCCCCCCGTGCCATGACTGAACCCGAGCACACATACCGAGGCCGTAAAACCATGTCAGCATGACAATACCCTAGAGCCACTTCCCACACAAACCCATTTGTCCTTTCATCCTCTGCGCACAATCAGGCCCCTTTGATAACCTCCTTCCCCGCACCTGGCCACTCAATCTGGTCCCAGGCACTAACCGACCCCTGTGGACATATTTTATTACCCACATACGACAGAACTTGCTTCACCAACAAAGGGTCCGGAATTTAATCAGTGACCCGACCCCTTTGATCTGACCAATCCCACGTGTTTTAGGTCCTGTCGGAATGTCCAGCTGCGAGATAACGATCATCTGTAAAATCCGGGTGGGGAAACATTTGCTACTGGACTTGTGTGGGAACTAGCTTAAGGTGGGGATTCCAAGGATGTTTCACTATGTAATAAAGTAATGCCAGGAATGTTTGACCATGCAATAAAGTGACAACAGAAACATATAAAAGGCCAGGCCTCAGAGATACAGTTAGAGCACCTCCTGACGATAGCCCCGGTGTCTGATGCGATGTGCTCTCCTCTAGAGCAATAAACTTGTTCTTCACCTTCCAACCTCCAGCGCCTGCCTCATTATTTTGATCGCTATTCTTAAGGTGAATTAGAGGTGGTTTGCACCAAGCAGCATCAAAAGTCTTGGGAGTCTCGCTGCTTTTCATCAGAAGGTCCTGCGAGCGATTTGGCGGCTTAATGCCTGGTTGTTGCAGGACTCGGCGATGGTGGAGTCTCTCAGCCAGGAATTACGTCTTTTTTTCTCTGCCAATATGGGCTCAGTCCCCTCGCTGGGGCTGCTGTGGGAGGCGAGCAAGGCTGTTATCCGGGGGTACCCAGGGGACTGGTCCACGCGAAATGGTCGGAACAGACGGCCCAACTTGCTCAGCTAGAATCCCAGGCGGCGCGGCTAGAAGCGGCCCAACTCAGGGGCGACGCAGGGGACTCCTCCCATCAACTAACCGTGGTGCGGGAGGAGATCCGCCGGGTGTCGTTGGAATCGGCCAAGACGCTTTGGCGTTCCTCGATCGCCCGCATTTATGAGTGGGGGATAAAAATGGTAAGCTCCTCCACAACCTTGTGTCTTATCCCAGAATCACCCGTATTATTGCTGAAGTCCGCGCTGGGGCCCTCCAAGTGAGGTCTTCAGCTATTGCGCAAACCTTTGCTGCTTATTACGCGACTCTTTACACCGCCCGTCCCCCGGGTGCTTCCCTGACGGACTTGCTGGACGAGACGGATACCCGACTCCCCCGTCTCTCTCCGGAGATTGGGAAGCTCTAGACCGTCCTTTCACCCTATAGGAAATCCAGGATGCTATCCCACTCTTACATCCTGGGAAAACGCCTGGTCCCGACGAGTACCTTCAAGAGTACTACGCGACCTTTCGGGATGTTTTGGCCCCTCATTTAGTGGATCTCTTCCGCCATGTGGCGGAGACAGGGACATTCCCGCCCGAGTCAGATGTTGCCACGATAGTGGTCATTCCAAAGACGCAGCCGCCCTCCCTGAACTGTGCGGAATACCGCCCGATCTCACTGATCAATACAGAGATCAAGATCTTTGCCTCTGTCCTGGCTCAGAGACTTCGACCCCTCCAGCAAGACCTTGTCCACCCCGACCAATGCGGGTTCATGCCGGCCAGGGGCACACGCCACTGTATTCGCTGGCTCCACTCGGCTCTGGCTCACCGTGGTCGTCTCACCCCGTACTTGGCACTGCTTTTCTTAGACTTTGAGAAGGCCTTCAACACGGTGAATTGGGAGTATCTGGAGAATGTGCTGGACAGGAGGGGTTTCGGCCCCGCGTTCCGCCGTCTAATCAGAATTTTATACACCAATCCCAGGGCCCGAGTACTCATCAACGGACTGCTCTTTGGGGACTTCCCGATCCGAAGGGCTACGCGCCAGGGGTGTCCGCTCTCGCCCCTCTTATTTGCGCTGGTGATGGAGCCCCTGGCGGCCCTCATCCGGCAGGACCCACTTATTCGAGGCTGGGCCTGGGACTCGAGCCAAGTGGCAAGATAGCCCTATATGCGGACAATGTTCTGCTTTATTTGGCAGACCCGGATAGTTCTGGCCCCAGGTGCCTGGTGGCTCTTGCCACATTTGAGCGGCTCAATGGATTCCGTCTCAATCCGGCGAAGTCGATCTTGGTCAACCTACATCCCTCCAGAGACTGCTACGATTGGCAGTCGGTTATCCCCTTAGGAGGCACTCTGTCAAATATCTTGGCGTGTGGGTAGCCCTTCTACTAGAACTCGAGTGGGCTTTGAACGTCACACCTCTGGTCATCCGGATGAAGGCGGATCTCAAGAGGTGGCATATTCTCCCCCTTAACCCCTTGGGCAGGAGCGCCCTTTTTAAAATGATGGTCCTCCCCCGTTTTCTTTACATAATGCAAAACATCACCACCTCCCGGGTGGTTGGTTCCGAGAGCTCGACAGTGTCCTCACCCGGTTTCTCTGGGGGAGGGGGGAGACCACGCTTATCTCTAGCGCACTGTCGTATTCCCCCCTTTGATGGAGGTATGGGGGTTACCAATCTCCACCTCTACTACCTGGCCACGAAGCTTTTCGTTGTCCATGACTGGTATGCGGGCGGATGGTCCGACCCTGCATACCGCATGGAACTCAGTATGTCGGACTTTACACAGATCCAGGCCTTCCTGTACGGTAGCCCAATCCCACAGGCTCTGCCCTCGGTCACCAGGACGGTGTTTCTGGCCTGGCGCACAGCCCTCAGCCACATGAGGTGGGACCGGAAGCTCACTCGGCAGAAGCCACTCTGGCATGGGTCATGGATGCGGGAGGTCTCGTCCCTGCAGGGGTTCCGACGATGGGATCTCATCGGTGTTTCAGTGCTCGGTGATGTTTGGGTGGGAGATCACATTCGCTCCTTTGCGGACCTGCAGCAGCGTCACGCTCTTCCACATTCCCAACATTATAAATACCTGCAACTCAGACACCCCCTTCTTACACATATCTCGCCCCCAATTTCCCTCCCAGAGTTCAGCCCGTTAAAAGCTCAAGTGATGATGGGAAATCTAGGGAGGGGAGGAGTGTCCCGCATCTACCAGTCAATGGTCCCGCTTCTCTGGACCGGCTCAGGGCTCGATGGGAGGGTTGGCTGGGCCCTCTAGAGGAGGCGGACTGGAGGGACGCCCTTATGGCGCCCAAAACTTTTACCACATCCTCCAAGCTGCGCCTGGTCCAACTTTATTACCTACACGCGGCATATCTCACCCTGGCAAGGTTATTCCAAGCCCGGTTGAAACCCTCTCCGGCATGCACACGATGTACGGCCGCCTCAGCCGACTTCTATCACATGGTATGGGGCTGTCCGGCTTTAGAGCCGTTTTGGCGGGGGGTGGAGCGGGAGCTCACGCACGCCCGGGGGTGGGAGGTCCCCCACGACCCGTTACGTTTGTTGCTAGGGGTATTTGACGGCCTGGATGGTTCAAGGGTGGACAAGCGCCTACTGGCGACAGCTATGGCGGTGGCTAAAAGAGACATAGCGGCGCATTGGTCCCAGGCCAAGGCATCTATGATAGCAGGTTGGAGGAGGGGAGTGGACTGGTGCGGGATCCAAGAGGAAGCCATGTTCGAAGCCCGGGGGTGCCCCGACTTATTTACTAAGGTGTGGGGTAAATGGTTTAATATGTTTCCCCCTGATGTGCTGCCTTTATTCACTTTATTTTTTTTTCTTTACTTTAGTTTTACTTTATATGTCTCCATGTCCGTCCATCCCCGGTGTATGGCCTGTCAAGTTCTAGCCTGAGGAACAGTTTATCTCCATGTCAACTGTGTATGCTGTCATGCTTTTTCTGAGGTATATTGATCTACAACCAATTAACTTCTTTGTTGTTATAAACTCAATAAAATTGATTATCAAAAAAAAAAAACTGAGGACCATACGTTGTGGAATTTGAGTCGAGTGGCAAATGTGACAAATGGGGTAGAAGAGGGTAAGGGGTAGACTAAAAATGTTGAGAATGCAACTCCTCTAATGGAAATGAGGAGAAGTGTTAGGAGTTTTTGCAGACCCAAGTATTTGGATGATTATGTGCAGTTGTAGTCTTCTTTTTAAGCATTGGGTTAATGGGCAGTCTATGTTTCAATTTTATTCTGTTTTAAAAAAAGGGAGAATAGAAAAGTGCTTTTGTGCATAAGCTTCTAAGGGACAGATGTATCATCATTGTGGTTTGTGAGTCCTTAATAGCAAATTTTACTGATTCTCTATTAAGGATTCGCAAAATGCAATGTACGTAGGTTTCGCAATAATAATTGCGATTCCTACATATTACTTAATTGTGAACGCAAATTGTGATTAGCAATTAAGGAATACCTTCCCATTCATTCCTATGGGCCTATAGGCCCATTGGAATGAATGGGAAGACATTCGCAATTTGCGAGTACCCAATAGGTACTCGCAAATTTGCGAATGGAATTTCAAGGGTGCAAGAGCGCCCAAAGAACACCCTGTTGCACCCCTAAAATATGCATGTGTGCACATGTGGCGCACATACATGTCCTAAGGGCATGTATGTTTGCCACATGGCACTTAGAAAAATGCAAAAAAGTTAACTTTTCTCAGGAATCTCAAATTATCACTAACTTGAAGTAGGTGGAAATTTGCGTTTTTTTTTAATTCTTTTTTTTTATTGAACAAAACCAATGGTACCAAGGCGAGACACAGAAAAGCTTGACAATGAAAACTGACAATACAGGCGCGCAGGCCAATGTATACATAAAGTGACAGCAACAGAGCCCATTAAACAGTAAGACTGTCAACATTGAGGGCATGGTTCTGCAGTTCAATTGAAGGCGACACACAAAGGCCCCCCGCAACACATTCCATTTTGCCCATTTGCAATCCCATTTGCCAGGGCAACCTCTTCGTAGGAAAACGTCTTTCTCGGCAATCATTGCACTGTCCAAGTCTCTGGCCCATTTCGGGACCTTGGGAGGTCACCCACCCCTGTGCAATGATCCTTTTGGCAAGAGCAAACCCCAAGGAAACCCATGTGCGCTCCTTGTGAGTTAAGTATGTGGCCTCCCACATAGTTAATAAGCAAAGACGAGCAGAGCAGTTGATCTTCTTCCCGCTCACCCTCTCCAAGCTGTCAACAATTTTGGCCCAGTTTGGTTGGAGAAGCGGGCATTCCCAATTTGTGTGAAAGAAAGTACCTTCGCCACCGCATCCCCTGAGGCACCAAGGGTCTGGGCGTCTTCCCATCTTAACCAGTGTGTGAGCTGATCGGTATGTTCTGTGTAAAGTTTTGAGTTGTACAAGATGCAAGCGCATTGGGATGGCAACTTCCCTGGGGGAGGGGCCTCCTGCCAGTCATTATTGTCTCAATATCCTAAGTCAGTCTCCTAAAGTTGCCAGAGGCACACCAAAGGGTCGAGCATGTTGTTCATCAGCTTGCAGTAGGTGAGGGAACCACTTTACGCGGCAGCGGGCCAGTGAGGAGGGAATCCTCCAGTGGGGTGGTCTCGGGCAATGCCCCATCTTCACCGATGGCGGAAATAAGTGCATGACGAATTTGAATGTAACGAAAAGCTTTCGAATCCGCCAGCTGATATTCCTTTTGGAGAGCAGTGAGGGGAACCATAGCCCCGTGTTTCCAGAGGTCCCCCACTGAGGAGATACCAATGAGGTCCCACTTGTCGAAACCGGGGCACCTGCCCAACCTACCTAATTGATCAGATTCCCAAAGGGGAGTGAGTAAAGTGAGTTTCTTGTGCCACCCTAGTTTGGCCGTGGTGTGGTGCCAAAGTGTCACTGTATGAGCAGTCGGGCCAGTGAGGTGCTGCTGTCGTGGGTTAGAATATAGGGCACATTGATATGCTCCCCTTGCCATTAGCCATTGGTCTGTATGGAAAGTCGGCTCAGACTGCGGGGCGAAGACCCACTGATTAACCACCGCAAATTGGGCAGCCCAGTAGTACTATTTCAGGTCCGGGAGCGCGATCCGACCGTCGTACCACCCCCTTGTCAGTTTGTGTAAGGCTATGTGTGGACTCTTCCCATCCCACAGAAGAGTCCTGACCTCGCTCTCCAACTGTGCAAAATAGGCATCCGGACCCTGTGGGGGGTGTTTTGTAACACATATAGGAATCAGGGAAGGGCCAACATCTTGTACAGCGCCGCTCTGCCGAGCAGCCTAAGGGGTAGTGACCGCCAATGTGAGACTTTGTTTCGAAGCCTAGTTAGTGGGGCTCGGAGATTGGAGTTGTAGAACCGATCCGGGCATGGGGTGATATAGGTGCCGAGATACCGGAACCCATCAGATGCGACAATGATCTTGATATCTTTCAGCAGCATGCACCATGAAAAGGACGGATTTTGTCCAATTTATAGTGTAGGTAGCAGAAGTTTATCCCTTGGTAGAAAATTCTATCTGATCACTCGGTGGAATGCATGGGTGCACAAGCAAGAATGTGTCGCCCCTGCGTTATACCCTCTCACTACAAACAATGCAGCCCATATGGTAGAGCCAAACAACTACATGTGCAACACTTGTATATCAGCAATAGAATATTTTATTATAATCAAGAACTTGATACCTGCACTGTTTGTGATTTTTAAAGGATTGTATCAGACTGTGATTTGTGATGTTTTAATCATAATAAAATATTTTATTGCTGACATACAAGTGTTGCACATGTAGTTGTTTGGTTCTACCAGGGCTGACACATTCTTGCTTGTGCGCCTAAGCATTCCACCGAGTGATCAGATAGAATTTTCTACCAAGGGATAAACTCCTTCTACCTTCAAGTAGCACCCTATTCCCCTGGTTTGGCGCAAGGGGTCTCTCTCTCTCTCTCTTTTTTCACCAATTCATAGTGTAGCACTAAAAATGGCGAATATATGCAAAATTCTGTGGATTGAGGCCGACGGGGCTGCAACATAGAGCAAAACATCGTCGGCATATAGTGAAATCCCATCTTCGTGCTGATCGGTCCATTTCAGGCTCCGAATAATGGAGTCACCCTCACCCAGGTCGCCAGTGGCTCCAGCAGGAAAGCGAACATGAGGGGTGACAGGGGGCACCCCTGCCTGGTTCCCCTCTCAAAGCGGAAAATCCGGAAGGCATGTTGGTTGACCACCACTTGAGTTGTAGGGCCCGTATACAACAGCTTGACCCACCGAATAAAGTGGGGGCCAAACCCTAGGTGTTCAAGAAGAGCGAACAAGTAAGGCCACTTAATGGTGTCGAATGCCATTTTGGCGTCCAATTACAACAGTGCCGCGTCCTCCATTATGGTATTGACTTTCCCCATCACCCTGTGCAGTCTGCCGAGATTAAGGGCTGTGTTACGGTTGGGCATAAAGCCCGATTGGTCGGGAAAAAATTGCGATTTGTTAAGGCTAGATCGCAAATTTTGGGTGCTTGCAAAATTGCACTTAAGGAATCGCAATTTGAGGATTCCTTAAATGCAATCGCAAAATAGGGAATCGCAAATTTTGCAAGTCCTTATTTTGCAATGTCCTTTTAGGATGATACATCCCAAAAGGATTTTTTCCTGTTCACAATCGGGCCGATTCTACGTACTGGCCCGTTTGCGAAAGGGAAAACCCTTGATACATTGAGTCTTTAATTGCATATTACTTTGTGTATACATTGTAGTTTGTGTAAGCTTTTGTAGTTCCTATTTTATTTTTCTTTGTTATGGGAAGGGAGATGTGTGATATCCTCCTGTCTACAGAGTGGTGAGGACATTCTCTGTGAGCGTTCCCTGCATGGAACGGCCACGAAAATAAGGAGAAAACAGTCAGGTGGAGCCGGACGTTAGAGCGAAGAGGCTGGGGTGCCAAAAGGATACCCTGTTGCACCCCTAAAATATTCACGTGTGCGCATGTGGCGCACATACATGCCCTAAGGGCATGTATCTGCGCCACATGGCACTTAGAAAAATGCTAAAAAGTGCATTTTTCTCAGAAATCTCAAATTATCACCAACTTGAAGTTGGTGGAAATTTGTGATTTCTTAATGCTAGATCGCAAATTTTGGGTGCTTGCAAAATTGCATTTAAGGAACGGCCACGAAAATCAGGAGAAAATGGTCAGGTGGAGCTGGATGTGAGAGCGAAGAGGCTGAGGTAAACATATGTACTAAATTATACCGTATCCTGAACATCTTTACAGTGTCTAATATCAGTGAATGTTTTACAGGCATTCAAAGTACAAATTATTCGCTCCTGCAAGAACATGTTTCATGAGTTTATTGTCCTTTTGACAAACAAATGAGCTATTCAACTTTGTCCAAGTGATAAAACTGGCCCAGACTTCGTTGTGCATAAATTCTATGTCCTGCGAGGAATAGCATATAAAACTTATTTTGGTGCTGATGTTTTACATTGCATCAGAGCACACGTGGATTTAGTTAATCATATCATTTGGGTCTGATTAAAAAACAATTCTGTAAATTCAGAAGTCACATTAATGGTCCCAAATGTGCACTTTATCTGCCATATGTGGCTCATATGGAATTTCAAAATTCGAGGAAAAGTAAAACATTTTTTCTGGAAAATCAAACACAGACACGCTACATCAGTAATGATAAAATAGGTACCGCGATGCGCGTGTGAGACTATCAAAAGCCACTGACAAAATTCCAGTGGACTAGCAAGCCTGTTATGGGTCCTGATTTGAGTATAGTAAATTGGCCCCTATCCCACTGGTTTAGTGGTGAAAAAGAACAGAAGGAATTGGGTGGCAATAGGCCCTGCATACCTCAGGGCCTTGGCACCACTGCACCTGCTGCAAAAATGATGGTTATGATCCTTCTCCGCACTATCTTTTCACTCACCCTTGCATCATTCCTTGAATATCTACAGCACCTCCCTTTTTTCTATTTTCATTCAAACAATGCAACCTTTCACCTTTTGCTACTCTTACATCTCTCCCCTTTCATCTCCTCTCCATCCTCCAATTATGGATGTGGTCCCCAGAGTTCCTTCTCTTCGGTTTCTCCTGGATCTTTCTTGTTCCTTTCTCCTACACTTCGATATTCCTCCCTTATCTTGTGTATCTCCACTCTAGTATCCTATTGCCAGGGCTTTAGGTGGGGTGAGACAAGTGGGGGAGGAGGGTCTCTAAAAGGGGCGTGGACTAGGTAATTAAGGCTGTGGCTTCTACTCATACACAAAATGTATACCTATTTTGGTTTCTCTATGAACTTTCGGTAATTGTATCCTGATATATAACATAACAATTGACACATATCTAAAATAGCCAGGACTATTGGCTTTGGCAGTGCTTGTTAGCAGTTTAAGATAAATGATAACAACCATAACTTGTTTTGTAAATAATATTGAAAATATTTCAATTCTGAAATTGTGAGACTGTGAATTAATTATTGCTGCAGCCTGTGAAAGGAGTAGGGGTCTTCAGAATGTCTCAATCACTCCTGTGAGGTTCACCCTTTGTTAGACATGTACACCCTTTTTCTATAAACATATCATTCACCCAAAACTGTTACACCACCTCTTTTTCCTCTCAGCACCCTCTTTTCACTCTCTTCTGAATGCGCTTCTTTGCCACTCATTCACTTCACCATCCACAAACACACAACGCACCCACTCACCGGCAAGTACTACATTTTCTTTTCTTTTCTGTTCGCCTTGTCAGTATTTAGACAACTGTGTACCTTCTTCACACACAGTTGCAGAGAATCACAATTGCCACTTGAATATGTGACCATTACTTTGGGCGCACTTCACAGAGGCTGATTATTTAGAGAGGCTACTGAATGGATGGTCATGTATTCTGAACACATTTCTTACTTGTTGATGGATGCTGTGGGAAACTCTACTGCCTTCAGCCTCAATTCCAGAGTGCTCAATCATGGCACCTTATAAACACCTGGAGGTGAATCAGTTCAAAGTAAGCACTAGACAAAGACTATGGTGCTACAATAACAAAAGCACAACATCCTGGAAATAGCTAACACTCTTAGAGAATGTTTCAAGTTTATTTAGTATTACATGTTTAATTAAAACTTTTGCACAATTAAAACAATTTTAAAACATGATTAAAGCAATTCAAATGGCTGTATTACCGTACATCAATCACAGAATTTGAATCAGCAATTTTCCAATTTAAGTAAAATACTTAGTAAGGATATATATATGTATATATACCACCTATATTTGATTCCAAAGGTGCACAAGATGAGACAACCAACTCCCGGTAGACCCGTCATCTCTACGATAAACAGCCTGGGTGAGAACATTTCACGCTATATTGACTATTTCCTGCAATGTCATGTCCAAGGTCTAGCCAGTTATATTAAAGACACTGGTGATTTTCTGTCTAAACTTGGTGCCATACAATGGCAACCCAACTGGTGTAAAATAACACTAGATGTCGAATCATTATATACCTGTATTGAACACGAAAAAGGTATTGAAGCCATCAAGCACTATTTGGGTAACAAATCTTGTGATTATTATGGTCACAATCAAATACTATGTGAATTGGTGAGGTGGTGCCTCAATAACAATTTTTTCATGTACGGCAAGGAAGTGTGGAAACAAATCAGAGGTGTTGCGATGGGATCCTGCTTCTCCCCCAGCTACGCGTGTTTACACGTTGGCTGGTGGGAGGAGCGGGACATCATCGTCGCACCGGGTTTTAACAATGTTAAACACTGGATGCGATTTATCGATGATATTTTTTGCATATGGACATTTCAAGCGCACAGCAGTTTGTCCAAACTCTCAATATCAACAATAGCAATTTGTTTTTCACATCCAGTGTCAGTAATCAATCTGCCCAATTCCTAGATGTTCAGATTGATATTGAAGGAATCAATATCACAACATCATTATACCACAAACCCACTGCTGGCAACAGCATATTGCATGCCAGCAGTGGACACCCCCGCCACGTAATCGAAAGTATACCTTTGGGGGAACTTTTGCGGTTAAAAAGAATCTGCAGCAATACTGAAAAATTTGATGAGGGAGCTAATTTGATGTTGGAAAGATTGAGGGCTAGGGGGTACAGTGAGTTAACACTTTCCAAAGCGTTACTCAAAACCAAAGAAAGATCAAGAGAATCATTACTCATGCCCAAGCCTGCTGAAGAGGAAAGTGATGACCAGTCCCCCAGACTGATCGTCGCTTACAGTCAGCAACACAAACAGATAAAAACCATCATCAACAAACACTGGTCAATTCTTAAAACTGACCGTGTACTTTGCTCAAGGGTCTCTGACAAACCTATCATCACCTTCAAAAGAGCCTACAGCATGCACAGCAGACTGGTGAAGCCAAGCCCAGAACTGGCCAGCGGCAGTGACTGGCTTAACAGAAAAGGCTTATACAAATGCAGTTCTTGCCGGGCATGCAAGTTTGGGCAAAACATGACCCACTATGACAATCCTTTCTCCGGCACTAAAGTTGCAATCAGAGGCAATTTTAATTGCCCCACGGAGTTTGCTGTGTACGTTCTGACGTGCACCTGCGGCCTGTGCTATGTGGGGAGCACAAGATCGCAGGTGCATGTCAGAATATTGCAGCATCTCCGTGCAGTGGTAAATCACGACTCAGCCTACCCCGTGGCACGACATTTTAATTCAACACATGACAGGGATCTGTCATGTTTGAGTTACTATGTTATAGATGCGGTGCCTTTGCAGAGACGGGGTGGTGACAGGGATAAAATGTTGAGAAAATTGGAAACCCAATATATCATCGCGTTGGACAGTAAACAGCCCCATGGGCTCAACGCAACCGAGGATCTTCATAATTTTCTGTAATTAACATCCTCTTTTTGTCCACTTTTAGCCCATTGTCGTTGTTTTTGTATTTTCAGGTCCTGGGTTTATCCCATTGGCAAGTTTAAATCGAAATGGAACCTACCAAGACTAATCCATCAAGCACAATATAGGTACATATATATACTGTGTATTGTGAATTTAACACACAGGATCAAATATGATATATGCTACCGCAATTTTATCTCTCTTCTTGTAAATTTTGTACATAAGTTGTAAAATTTCTATTTTCATATCAGCATTCTATTTTTATTTTTCCTAATTTAGGTTCTTTTCCCCACACATTTTTCTCCATTTAACATCAAGCACATGTATATAAATAGCACATATACTTTGTATTCTTTGAGTATATACAGTGTAGATAGTCCCAATATTTATGATGTATATAAAATCCAGTACTTTGAATTTTTAATAAATATTAAGGACATGAGCTTGGGGGTATCACGGTGAAGTTCCACTACACTCATATTAAATGTCACATGATTGTTTTGATTTTAGGTGGAATTAATGTTTACAAATCTTATTGCTATTCATAATTGACTAGTACTGGTTATTGTATATACCGACAGGTATTTGCATTCATGCAGCAAGGATATAGCACCAGTCACTTTATTAGCCTTTGGGCGTTTTTGTGCATTCATGCAGTTAGGATAAACGTTTGTAAATACAAATGGGATATGTGCAATAATTGTAAATGGCAAATACGTTTTTTAAATGCGAAATTTTTATGCATTATAAAATTATGAGATGGATTGAAATTTTAAAACAGAATCAACTTGTTTTATACTTTGTATTGATTTCAGGCAACATGTACTTTTTTTCTGAATACAAATATCAAAAACAGTCTGTTTTTTACTCCATTATGTTATATACACCTTTTCCATGCCTATGTTTAAAAATAATCATGTGATGCACTTTAAGAGGTGTGGCCCATAGGAGGGGTCAGGGAAAGCAAGCATTTAAAAATAACAGGCTGACTTATTTTATGGTGTGTGATCAAGAGTACAAGTTACTCGAAACGCGTCGCCAGGAAGGTTTTAAATAAAAGCAACATCTTGCCTGAAGCCGTGGGGTCTGTCTCCTTCTTTCGCCACGCCGTCGGTGTGAAGGTCTGGGGATTCTCATTCAATATATATATTCATTGAAAAAACCATAGGTTTCACACCAGTTATAGTTAGGAATTAGCATTTTAAAAACCTATTAAATTCACTGAAAAAACTATAGGTTTCACACCAGTTATAGTCAGCTGGAAATTTTACTCGCATAAAACCATTGAAATTCCCACGTTATAGTTAGTTGGACTCACTATAACTTGCGCGTGCAATGCACTGCTGATGACGTCACATATTACATCACTCATAACATGGTCAGTGACATCACTCATGACATCACTGATGACACCATCCAGTGAATGTGTGTCTTTTTAAAAAATAAATATGTGTTATATATGTATATGTAAAAGTTGATGGAAGAATAAATGTTTAAATAAGTGTTTACATGGATGTTTAAAAAAAAAAAAATATTGGTTAACTGGTTTATTAAGTGTATCTTAGTGAATACATATATTAGAGAGTAATGTTTAAATATTCAAATATATGTATTAGTGTTTCACTTTGTGTATAAGTGCCTGCATGGGTTGGTGAGTTGCTACATGTGTATGTATATGGGTTATTAGATGTTTTTCTTAGTATCAGTATGAGTGTTTGTATGGTTTGGTGGGGGTATTACTTAGCACATAGATGCATGAATGACTGACTCTCTGTTTGTATGTGTTTTGAAGACAGCATATGTGCAGGACTGTATGGGTGGATGAGTGTGTATATGTGTGTGTTAGTGAGTGAATGACTGTCTCACTAGTGTGTTTATCAGTAAATACATATGTTTTAATCTAGTATATGTGAAGATTGATGTATATAAGTGAGTATATGTGAGAGTGAGGAATTGTAAGAGTTCCTGTTTAAATTAGTATGTGTTTCTATAAGTGATTGTTTAAGAGAGGAAGTATGTGTAAGTTTCCTTAGAAGTAAAGTGGTAGTGTGTGTATAGCTGTATATGCAAATAAATGGATGTTCAATAGTTTATTTGCATGTGTGAGTATGTGTGAGAGTATCTTTAGGATGACTGTCGGTGTGTAAGAGGATGTATAGGTGTATCACTTCATATGAAGAGTGAGTATATGTATGAGTGACTATATAGAACTGTTGGTGAATGAGTGCATGAGTATATAGATGGTGGAATAATTGAATTGGTTGTTGTAACTGGTATGGCTATCTCCATTTTTTTGAAAATGTTAGTTTTTATTTTTGAATATGTGTTTCAAGGGTTACATTTCAGTGAAAGGAGGTCTGTCACTCTGTCACAAGGATGGTGTCATCAGTGATGTCATGAGTGATGTCACTGACCATGTCATGAGTGATGTAATATGTGACGTCATCAGCAGTGCATTGCACGCGCAAGTTATAGTGAGTCCAACTAACTATAACGTGGGAATTTCAATGGTTTTATGCGAGTAAAATTTCCAGCTGACTATAACTGGTGTGAAACCTATAGTTTTTTCAGTGAATTTAATAGGTTTTTTAAATGCTAATTCCTAACTATAACTGGTGTGAAACCTATGGTTTTTTCAGTGAATTTCATAGGTTTTTTAAATGCTAATTCCTAACTATAACTGGTGTGAAACCTATGGTTTTTTCAGTGAATATCAAAGGTTTTGTAAATGCTAATTCCTAACTATATATAGGGCCTCAAACCTATGAAATGTAATATTTTTTATAATGAATCCTATATTGTATATTTATATAATACTATTTTTTTATTAAAAACATTTTTACATTTTTTTTTGCCGTGGAGCGCTCCCGGGGCGCATACCGGGGAGCGCCCCGGTCAGCGCAATGTTGCGGCACGCCCCGGGGCGTGTACCGGGGAGCATCCCGTTACCGCTATTGCCGCGAACGAAAACATCCTCGTGATGTATCGCGTAGCCGCGTCCGCGTGATACGTACGGCGTAAGCGCACCCAGAAGCACCCACGCGCATACGAACGCGCTACGTAAGCGCCCCGGGACGCGCACCGGGGCGCGCCCAAACATCATCGTGACGTATCGCGTAGCCGCGTCTGTGTGATATGCACGGCATAAGCGCACCCGTAAGCACTCGAGCGCATACGATCGCGCAACGTAAGCATCCGACGCACTTATGCGATGCACCCCGGGGGCGCGTAGCGTAAGCGCGTCGGGTCATGTGACATGTAAATAACACTTTTTATTGGTACAGAACAGTTTTGGTTTCCAAATGATGAAAGCCCAGGTCATGTGACCTGAAAATAACACTTTTCATTGGTCCAGGACATTTTTTTTTCCAAATGATGAAAGCCCCCACCTTTTTTCCTTATTCAGACTTTGTCCTTTGACTGAGGAAGACCTGTTTGGAGATCTGTGACTAATATTTTGTACTTTAAAATGGCTACAGTAGCAGCAGCAGCTGGAGCATCTGCACCACCACCACCACCACCAAGAGGACCTCCACAACATCACATTGGTGGTCAAGAAGAAGAAGAGGAGGAGGAGGAGGAGGAGGAGGAGGAGGAGGGGAGTAGGACATTCCTGCCAGAAGACAATACCCCATATAGGCCAAAGCAGCACATTGTATGGGAGTTTTTTTCCATCCCAGAGGGCAAGAAGAAAGTGAATGCGCCAAAGGTGACTTGCCAAATCTGTGGCTCTGAACTTTCAAGGGGGAACCCTAATAAGAAATATTCATTTGGTAATAACACCATGATTCGGCACATGCAGCGCAAGCATCCCAACAACTATGCTGCGGCAGAGGTGAGAGAACTGGCCAGTAACCCTCCCCAATCTTCACCCAGCACCTCCAAAAGAAAGCAACCCACTGCATCGGGACCAGAGACAAGGGAGATGGTCCCAAACATACAACCACTGTTTGGTGAATTCAAGATCACTTGTATTTTTTGTGGTAAGACCATCACCTATGGTGAGCAGAGCATAAAGCTCATCAACCGTGCTGGTGACAACCACAATTGGCCCAAAAAACCATAATTTTTTCCTTATTTTTCTTTGCTCCAGTTGAGCCGTTTACAATTCCCTGTTTTTTGTTTCTCCCCATAAAAATAACCAAAAAAATATAAAATAGGTCATAAAAGCCAAAAAAAGTACAAAACGTTCAAAAAAAATTTAAAAACATATAAAACAACAAAAAGAAGAAAAAAAACAGTTCTTTTTAGAACTACCTCCAATTTATAAAAAAAAGGCTACATTTTTAAAAAAGTCTGTCATTCTTTTTTCCCCATGGTACGCTCCCCGGTACGCTCCCCGGTGCGCGTACCGGGCTATCCCCCCGCGAAAATCGAAAAAAAAAAATATTTTTTTTTTTTGCCCCGCGAAGCCCTTTTATGGCCCCCACATCAAACCTATGGGGTCAGGGGGGGTCTACCCTGCCCCCTTTTGGTCATTTCCCCCTTTGTTTTTGCCACCTCTTGTGTCTCGATCCTACCGAGACACAAGATGGCGGCCGCTCCGGACTGTTTGAAATGTTGACAGACACCCGAGAGTCAATCAGCTTTCCGCGCGCGAACTCGCGTAGCGCGCTGGTACGCGCCCCGGTGTGCGTACCGGGGCGTGCTTATAGGTATATATATTTTTTTTAACCTAAATTACTCAAAATCCTCTGCAGCACATATCTTGAGACATAGCAAAGGCACATCGGGCTACCAGTCCCTACAATTTTGCCAAGTTTCGTGGAAATCCATTCAGCCGTTCGGGCTAAAAGTGAGTCCAACCGCCCTATGGAAATTAACATGGGGGAAACACGTTTTGGGACCCCCTTTTATCTCGGCCCCCGCTTGACGGATCCCCCCGAAACTTTCAGGGAAGGAGCGGAGCGCAGCGAGGCAAAGTTAAAAAAAATTACAGGCAGATCCCTCATTCGGCGCCAAAGTTATTCCCAATAGAATGTTGCAGATTTCCTATGGAAAACGATCCTAACTATAACTACCTACTGGCAACAGCCAGTAGGTAATATATATATATATATATATATATATATATATATAAATATATATATATATATATATATATGAAAGCTCCCTGTTGCCCAACGTGTCGGGAAGCACTCAAGGACTAGTTATGCCATGTGGATCCAGCAGCTCTTGTGAAGCGGCCTGACGCGTTTCGCTAATTGCTTTATCAAAGGCCGATCTCTTCGGTACCCCAGTGGCTTGCGCAGGCATTAAATTCACTATTGCCTCATGCTGATTGGTTCGGCAATACCCCACTGCATAGTGGGACTTGTAGTGTCTATGCTGCACTCTTAAACCTTGTATAGGTGCCAGGAGTCCGTCGATCACTGATGCATACCCAGATGGGCCCCAAGGGCTGCACGATCATGATACCGGCACCAGTCCATCTGCCGTGAACCGGGCAGCTTCCCGACTCCGCAGCCCGCTTCCCTTAATGCGGAGGTGCTTCCCTCGCGGCCAGGCTGCCGCGAAAAAATGAAAGCTCCCTGTTGCCCAACGTGTCGGGAAGCACTCAAGGACTAGTTATGCCATGTGGATCCAGCAGCTCTTGTGAAGCGGCCTGACGCGTTTCGCTAATTGCTTTATCAAAGGCCGATCTCTTCGGTACCCCAGTGGCTTGCGCAGGCATTAAATTCACTATTGCCTCATGCTGATTGGTTCGGCAATACCCCACTGCATAGTGGGACTTGTAGTGTCTATGCTGCACTCTTAAACCTTGTATAGGTGCCAGGAGTCCGTCGATCACTGATGCATACCCAGATGGGCCCCAAGGGCTGCACGATCATGATACCGGCACCAGTCCATCTGCCGTGAACCGGGCAGCTTCCCGACTCCGCAGCCCGCTTCCCTTAATGCGGAGGTGCTTCCCTCGCGGCCAGGCTGCCGCGAAAAAATGAAAGCTCCCTGTTGCCCAACGTGTCGGGAAGCACTCAAGGACTAGTTATGCCATGTGGATCCAGCAGCTCTTGTGAAGCGGCCTGACGCGTTTCGCTAATTGCTTTATCAAAGGCCGATCTCTTCGGTACCCCAGTGGCTTGCGCAGGCATTAAATTCACTATTGCCTCATGCTGATTGGTTCGGCAATACCCCACTGCATAGTGGGACTTGTAGTGTCTATGCTGCACTCTTAAACCTTGTATAGGTGCCAGGAGTCCGTCGATCACTGATGCATACCCAGATGGGCCCCAAGGGCTGCACGATCATGATACCGGCACCAGTCCATCTGCCGTGAACCGGGCAGCTTCCCGACTCCGCAGCCCGCTTCCCTTAATGCGGAGGTGCTTCCCTCGCGGCCAGGCTGCCGCGAAAAAATGAAAGCTCCCTGTTGCCCAACGTGTCGGGAAGCACTCAAGGACTAGTTATGCCATGTGGATCCAGCAGCTCTTGTGAAGCGGCCTGACGCGTTTCGCTAATTGCTTTATCAAAGGCCGATCTCTTCGGTACCCCAGTGGCTTGCGCAGGCATTAAATTCACTATTGCCTCATGCTGATTGGTTCGGCAATACCCCACTGCATAGTGGGACTTGTAGTGTCTATGCTGCACTCTTAAACCTTGTATAGGTGCCAGGAGTCCGTCGATCACTGATGCATACCCAGATGGGCCCCAAGGGCTGCACGATCATGATACCGGCACCAGTCCATCTGCCGTGAACCGGGCAGCTTCCCGACTCCGCAGCCCGCTTCCCTTAATGCGGAGGTGCTTCCCTCGCGGCCAGGCTGCCGCGAAAAAATGAAAGCTCCCTGTTGCCCAACGTGTCGGGAAGCACTCAAGGACTAGTTATGCCATGTGGATCCAGCAGCTCTTGTGAAGCGGCCTGACGCGTTTCGCTAATTGCTTTATCAAAGGCCGATCTCTTCGGTACCCCAGTGGCTTGCGCAGGCATTAAATTCACTATTGCCTCATGCTGATTGGTTCGGCAATACCCCACTGCATAGTGGGACTTGTAGTGTCTATGCTGCACTCTTAAACCTTGTATAGGTGCCAGGAGTCCGTCGATCACTGATGCATACCCAGATGGGCCCCAAGGGCTGCACGATCATGATCGACGGACTGTGCTGGATCCACATGGCATAACTAGTCCTTGAGTGCTTCCCGACACGTTGGGCAACAGGGAGCTTTCATTTTTTCGCGGCAGCCTGGCCGCGAGGGAAGCACCTCCGCATTAAGGGAAGCGGGCTGCGGAGTCGGGAAGCTGCCCGGTTCACGGCAGATGGACTGGTGCCGGTATCATGATCGTGCAGCCCTTGGGGCCCATCTGGGTATGCATCAGTGATCGACGGACTCCTGGCACCTATACAAGGTTTAAGAGTGCAGCATAGACACTACAAGTCCCACTATGCAGTGGGGTATTGCCGAACCAATCAGCATGAGGCAATAGTGAATTTAATGCCTGCGCAAGCCACTGGGGTACCGAAGAGATCGGCCTTTGAAAAAGCAATTAGCGAAACGCGTCAGGCCGCTTCACAAGAGCTGCTGGATCCACATGGCATAACTAGTCCTTGAGTGCTTCCCGACACGTTGGGCAACAGGGAGCTTTCATATATATATATATATATATATATAAATATATATATATATATATATATTACCTACTGGCGGTCGCCAGTAGGTATATATAGTTAGGATTTTTCCTCTATGGGTTTTTTGAAAATTCTATGTCTAATAACTTTGGCGTTTGTGGACGGAATTGGCTGAAATTTTCAGGAAAATGGCACATTTTGTTTCTGAGCAGCCCTTGAAAATTTGGGGGGGGTTCGTCAAGGGGGGGGCCGAGAAAAAAGGGGGGTCCCAAAACGTGTTTTTAACATTGAGTTTTCCATAGGGCGGTTGGCCTCACTTTTAGCCCGAACGGCTGAATGGATTTGCACGAAACTTGGCAAAATTGTAGGGACTGGTAGCCCGATGTGCCTTTTGTAGGTCTCAATATATGTGCTCCAGTGGATTTTGAGAAATTAACGTTTAAAAAAAGATATATATCTGTAACAGCGGACCTGGCAGCGTCCCAGGACGCGTACTTTACACGCAACGGAGCTTTGTGAAGCAAAGCTGATTGGTTCTCCGGCGTCTGTCAACATTCCAAACAGTCCGTAGCGGCCGCCATCTTGTCTCTCGGTAGGATCGAGAGACAAGAGGAGGCCAAAGCGAAGGGGCAAATGACCATAAGGGGGCATAGTACATTGTCGCTCACCCCCTAGGTTTGATGTGGAGGTTTTAAAAGGGCCCCGCGGGGCAAAAAAAAATAAAAATAATAATAATCGAACAGCTGAATGGATTTGCACGAAACTTGGCAAAATTGTAGGGACTGGTAGCCCGATGTGCCTTTGCTAGATCTCAATATATGTGCTCCAGTGGATTTTGAGAAATTAACGTTCAAAAAAAGATATATATCTGTAACAGCGCACCGCTTCGCGTACTTTTCGCGTTACGGAGCTTTGCGAAGCGAAGCTGATTGGCTCTCCGGTGTCTGTAAACATTCCAAACAGTCCGTAGCGGCCGCCATCTTGTCTCTCGGTAGGATCGAACAGCTGAATGGATTTGCACGAAACTTGGCAAAATTGTAGGGACTGGTAGCCCGATGTGCCTTTGCTAGGTCTCAATATATGTGCTTCAGTGCATTTTGAGAAATTAACGTTCAGAAACAAGATATATATCTGTAACAGCGCTCCGCTTCGCGGAGATAAAATTATATGTGTATTACCTAGCTGTTGCTAACACCAGTTAGCGACGGCTAGTAGAATATAGCGACCATCTTGGGCCCCACTTTGCATGTGAGTGATATTTATCACTAATGACATGCAAAGTGGGCATGCCAAGATGTTAGCGACTGGAAACAGTCGCTAACATCGCTATCTCCTATTATCAACTTTTGGAAATATTCGAGATAAGCGCGAATATCTCCAAAAGCTACCACCTGCCCTGAGCAGTTCTTAGCCATGTTATCCAATGGGAGGTGGATAACATGGCTAAGAGCATTAGCTCGGTAATGCATGAATATCGCTGAGTTTTCAGCGATATTAATGCATTGCGGTCGTTTTTTATCGTATTTCCGATAAACCTTGATAATAGCAAGGTTTATCTGCGATAATTTCTGACGGTAAAAAAATCGTTGCTAAGCATCGTTAGGGATAAATATCGCTTAACTTTGGTAATATGCCCCAACGTCTGTTAACGTTCGATTCGAAGGAAATCAGGAAGTGTTGAAAAACATTGTCTGCGCCATCTTGTCTTTTTTCAAATGCCACACTTTTGTCGTGCACGGCAGCCATTTTAGATGCCTTGACCAGACCCACTCTGTGCACGCTGTCGATCCTTAGCATGGCTCCCCACCCTCGCAAGCATCTCCCCCAGGCAGTGGTCACCCCCGCTCTCTGTCTTATGCATGGGTAATAAACCTCCCCCCATCTGCGCTGCTCTTCCCTGAGAATCACACCCTGTGCCCGCCCGACACCTCCCTTTCGCCCTATTCACTACCGCACCCTCTGACACTCCTTTTCCTCTGTGTCCGATTGTCCAGGCTGGTCCTAGGGTATCAGCTAGCCCTGCAGATGTAGTTTATGGCCACAGCTGTAAAGAATCACCCCTCTTCAAAGGAGTTATAGTAGATCAAGGCCCACACTCGATGAGATCCGTCACAGCAGAAGCGTTGCTATTATCTGAAAACCATCCTGTATTGTGATTGGGGAAGGGACCGAGCCTGAAGCGGAAGATTCCAGGGATGACTCTTTGTACATCAAAGTTTTTACAATTATGTGTCACATTAAAAATATATAGCACTCCGACAAAGTAGTAAGATTATAAAACTTTAATAATTTATAAATATATACAAGAAAACAAAAATAGTAATAACATGTAAACATTTTTAGGGAAAAACAACGAAGTAGCGGTCGGCTGTGCGAATAGTCCCAACGCAGCACAACGTCCAGATTTCCGGCGTGGGGCGTCGCGGGGGGTGGGTCATCAGTAGCAAACTGTTGTGCGAATAGTTCCAAGGCAGCAGAACGCGCTGAAATCTAGATGACACTAAAGTGATGTCTAGTAAGTTGCCACCCAGCAAATAACGGCATGGGGCGTCGCGGGGGGTGGGTCATCAGTAGCAAACTGTTGCGCGAATAGTTCCAAGGCAGCAGAACGATGGCACCAAGGTGATGTCCAGTAAGTTGCCGCACTGGTTTTGGTATCCTACAATGCTGCTCCGAATAACGGCGCGGGGCGCCCCGGGGGAGGCGGCGTGAACGGGCCTCTCCAGGTGGAGTGTCATCTGTTGTAGTGGGGCGCCCCTTTACCGTTTCAGTTGCCATTCCGTCCGTTTTTGGTCCACTGTGTCAAAAGCCGCAATTCAGCTGAGTTGCGCCCACTCTTGCGGTGCAGCGATAGGCGGCTGTCACAGGACTCTCAAAATGGCGGCAGGCTGTTTCCTTTTTGGGCCTGGTCCACTGAAATGGCCCTGGGACACCTTGGAAATCGGACGCTTGTCTGCTAGGTCTTGGACCCCATTCTCGAAAGCGTCCCCTCCGCCTTGAGAATTCATCAAAAGTTTTGGGGGCTCCGACTCCTGCAGGCTTCTGGTGGGGAGCGGCTGCCATGATTGCTCGCGGAATGACCACGACTGAGCTACGAGATGGTGGTGCTCTCATGCTGACGCCAGCTTCAGTCTGAAACATCCAGAAACAAGGTGGGGCTTTCATCGTTTGGGAAAAAAAAAAAGTTTTCATCCAATGAAAAGTGTTGTTTTTAGGTCACATGATCAAGCCTTCCATCATTAGGAAACCAAAAGTAAAATGAACCAATGAAAAGTTTTATAAACAAGTCACATGACCTGTTATGCGGCATAGGGTGTAAAATGCGGAGAAAATACGTTGGCACGTGAGGCGGCGTCAGTAGCGGACCGATGTGCGAATAGGCCGAAGGCAACACAACGCGCCAAGATCCGGATGGCACCGAGGTGGTGTCCAGCAAGTTGCAGCACTGGTGTGGCCATCCTACAATGCTGAAAGTCGGCGTGGGGCGCCCCGTTGGCACGTGAGGCGGCGTCAGTAGCGGACCGATGTGCGAATAGGCCGAAGGCAACACAACGCGCCAAGATCCGGATGGCACCGAGGTGGTGTCCAGCAAGTTGCAGCACTGGTGTGGCCATCCTACAATGCTGAAAGTCGGCGTGGGGCGCCCCGTTGGCACGTGAGGCGGCGTCAGTAGCGGACCGATGTGCGAATAGGCCGAAGGCAACACAACGCGCCAAGATCCGGATGGCACCGAGGTGGTGTCCAGCAAGTTGCAGCACTGGTGTGGCCATCCTACAATGCTGAAAGTCGGCGTGGGGCGCCCCGTTGGCACGTGAGGCGGCGTCAGTAGCGGACCGATGTGCAAATAGGCCGAAGGCAACACAATGCGCCAAGATCCGGATGGCACCGAGGTGGTGTCCAGCAAGTTGCAGCACTGGTGTGGCCATCCTACAATGCTGAAAGTCGGCGTGGGGCGCCCCGTTGGCCTGTGAGTTTGCGTCAGTAGCGGACCAATGTGCGAATAGGCCGAAGGCAGCACAACGCGCCAAGATCCGGATGGCACCGAGGTGGTGTCTAGTAAGTTGCCGCACTGGTGTGGCCATCCAACAATGCTGAAAGTCGGCGTGGGGCGCCCCGTTGGCCTGTGAGTTTGCGTCAGTAGTGGACCGATGTGCGAATAGGCCGAAGGCAGCACAACGCGCCAAGATCCGGATGGCACCGAGGTGGTGTCTAGTAAGTTGCCGCACTGGTGTGGCCATCCAACAATGCTGAAAGTCGGCGTGGGGCGCCCCGTTGGCCTGTGAGTTTGCGTCAGTAGCGGACCGATGTGCGAATAGGCCGAAGGCAGCACAACGCGCCAAGATCCGGATGGCACCGAGGTGGTGTCTAGTAAGTTGCCGCACTGGTGTGGCCATCCTACAATGCTGAAAGTCGGCGTGGGGCGCCCCGTTGGACTGTGAGATGGCGTCAGTAGCGGACCGATGTGTGAATGGGGCCGAAGGCAGCGCAACAATATTTTCGGAATAGAAGACACCACTAGGCGCTGAGATTCCAAGATCCGGATGGCACCGAGGTGGTGTGTAGCAAGTTGCCGCACTGGTGTGGCCATCCTACAATGCTGAAAGTCGGCGTGGGGCGCCCCGTTGGCCTGTGAGTTTGCATCAGTAGCGGACCGATGTGCGAATAGGCCGAAGGCAGCACAACGCGCCAAGATCCGGATGGCACCGAGGTGGTGTCTAGTAAGTTGTCGCACTTCTGTGGCCATCCTACAATGTTGAAAGTCGGCGTGGGGCGCCCCGTTGGCCTGTGAGATGGCGTCAGTAGCGGACCGATGTGCGAATGGGGCCAAAGGCAGCGCAACAATATTTTCTGATTTGAAGACACCACAAGGCGCTGAGATGCCAAGATCCGGATGGCACCGAGGTGGTGTCTAGCAAGTTGTGGCACTGGTGTGGCCATCGTACAATGGTAAAAGTCGGCGTGGGGCGCCCTGTTGGCCTGTGAGATGGTGTCAGTAGCGGACTGATGTGTGAATGGGGCCAAAGGCAGCGCAACAATATTTTCTACAATATTTTCGGAGTAGAAGACACCACAAGGCGCTGAGATGCCAAGATCCGGATGGCACCGAGGTGATGTCTAAGTTGCGGACCGATGTGCGAATGGGGCCAAAGGTAGCGTAACAAGATTTTCTGTATGGAAGATACCACTAGGCGTTGAGATGCCAAGATTCGGATGGCACCGAGGTGATGTCTAGCAAGTTGTGCCACTGGTGTGGCCATCGTACAATGGTAAAAGTCGGCGTGGGGCGCCCTATTGGCCTGTGAGATGGTGTCAGTAGCGGACTGATGTGCGAATGGGGCCAAAGGCAGCGCAACAATATTTTCTGACTGACACCACAAGGCGCTGAGATGCCAAGATCCGGATGGCACCGAGGTGATGTCTAAGTTGCGGACTGATGTGCGAATGGGGCCAAAGGCAGCGTAACAATATTTTCTGTATGGAAGATACCACTAGGCGTTGAGATGCCAAGATTCGGATGGCACCGAGGTGATGTCTAGCAAGTTGGTGTGGTCATCCTACAATGCTGAAACTCGGCGTGGGTCACCCCATTAGCCTGTGAGATGGCGTCAGTAGCGGACCGATGTGCGAATAGGCCGAAGGCAGCACAACGCGCCAAGATCCGGATGTCACCGTGGTGGTTTCATAGTTGAGAGGCACTTCATCTGCAGTGGGGCGCCGAGATCCGGATGGCACCGAGGTGATGTCTAGCAAGTTGCTGTACTGGTGTGGTCATCCTACAATGCTGAAATGTAGTGGGGCGCCCATTTACCGTTTCAGTTGCCATTCAGCTGAGTTTCGGCTGCTCTTGATGCTACAGCGACAGGCGGCTGCAAGAGGACTCTCAAAATGGCGGCCTGTTCTTTGGATTTGGGCCTGGTCCACTAAAATGGCCCTGGGACACCTTAGAACTTGGACGCTCGATTTTTTTTTCCTTTCCTGTACATGCAAAAAAAGGTAAATGCCCGGTACGTTACACGCTTCATCTGCCACGATGAACTCTCCAGAGGAACCGAAAAAAAATATAGTTGTGGTAACTATACCATGCATCGTCATATGGAGAGGTGGCACCAATTAATTATAGTGCTGCATAAAAGAGAGATTTGGAGGAGAACCCCTGACCTGCTAGTACATTCATCAAAGAAGTGGCACTGAGAGCTTCAGAGGCAAGGGAAACGGTCCCAAATATTTAGAAGAACTTTGGAAAGATTAAAATGACATGTTTAGATTGTGGTAAATTAATTTCATGTGGACAGATGAGTGTTACTCTAATAAATACAGCATATGAACATCATCATAGTCGATGGTTGGTAGAGACATTTTGACTATATCCTGGACCTGCCCGTCCTCGCCCAAAATGGCGCCGGAATAAATGGGACTCGTAACTCCTTGTTGTGTACTGGTTGCAGAACCTTGAAATCACGAGATACGTATGCAGTTTTGAAGCACATGGCGGGCGGGGACGAGAATTGATTGAATATTTCGACATCCCTATTGATATTAAGTTCTGATGTGTTATTGATTACTGTACTGTTGAAAGTTCGAATTAACGTCACCCATGGTACTTGCCCGCAAATGTATATCTAGATCATTTTATTGTAACTGGCCCTGTCGTATTTTAATTATAAAATGTACGTCCACCGATTCCGTAACTGTTAGACACCTTAGTTCTTGCAACCTAATGGCCCGCCCGTTACGTTCCTCTACAGTGTAAATGTCTATTCATCATATACGATTACAGTTTGCTCCGTGGCAGGCCCACGTGGTTATAGGCTCGTATGTGTATAATGAAATTTTCACAATAAAGGTTTTTAAAAGAAAACATGGTAGTAGTATATACATTGGTAAAGTTTTTAATAATAGTCACTGTTTTAGAATCATTAAAAGGCAAGTGAAATAAAGCAGACAAATTACATGAAGGGTAAAAGGTATAATACGAAGGAACGCAGTAAAGATAAATGGTCAAGGGCTGTTGTGTTTTCTATTCCTGCAACATAAAGTGATCGATAAGAATCTCATATTCAGGCGTATCGGCGACTAAGACAGCAGGTCGACCCTCTTTTGCTCAACGGCTCCGTCATGGGACGAAGAAACGCTCTTTTTCTCGAAAAAAGAATATATTTTACTTGCAGGACAGTTGTAAAATTTCCGGGAAAGTACATTAGCCTGGAACATTATAACATATATTTAAGAAAAAATAATGTTCGGAAGTAATTAAAAGCGTAATTTTTAGGTGATATGACCAAGGCTTTCATCATTAGAATAAGAAAAGTAAAATGAACCAATGAAAAGTTTTATTAACAAGTCACATGACTTGTTATGCTTACGTTACGCGCTGCGCGCCCCGGATGACTTCCGGATGCGCTAACGCGGCGCGTCATATGACGCATTACGCGACAACGCAGGTCCAGAATATAGTCAAAATGTCTCCACCAACCAGCGGTCGAAACACAACCCCTTTCAGCAGGCTAAATAGTTCTGTTAAATGACAACAGAAGGGACAGGCAACAAGAACCATCAGTCAAAGAGGGGAGGGCTAGTTCTTCTCTACCGGGTTACATTGGGGCGCTACCGGAACTGATCGAATTGGTAGTCTACAGTGTTTCTGGATGTTTCAGACTGAAGCTGGGGTTAGCATGAGAGCAGCACCATTTCGTAGCTCCGTCGTGGCCATTCCGCAACCAATCATGGCAGCCGCTCTTTATCGTTATTTTGGGCGGGGTGGGTGGCGGAGCCGAGCTGTTTTGCAGCCATCATTGTGTGGAGTTCAGTTCATCTCACTAGTTTTGTATTTGTCATGAGGGGTTGTTCCTAATGTTTCTATTTTAGCGAGGTCAAAAAGAGATCCCATTAGTGGCCTACTGATTTTGCTCGATTCCTTTTCTTTTTTTTTACACGATTTTCTGTATGGAAGATACCACTAGGCGTTGAGATGCCAAGATTCGGATGGCACCGAGGTGATGTCTAGCAAGTTGTGCCACTGGTGTGGCCATCGTACAATGGTAAAAGTCGGCGTGGGGCGCCCTATTGGCCTGTGAGATGGTGTCAGTAGCGGACTGATGTGCGAATGGGGCCAAAGGCAGCGCAACAATATTTTCTGACTGACACCACAAGGCGCTGAGATGCCAAGATCCGGATGGCACCGAGGTGATGTCTAAGTTGCGGACTGATGTGCGAATGGGGCCAAAGGCAGCGTAACAATATTTTCTGTATGGAAGATACCACTAGGCGTTGAGATGCCAAGATTCGGATGGCACCGAGGTGATGTCTAGCAAGTTGGTGTGGTCATCCTACAATGCTGAAACTCGGCGTGGGTCACCCCATTAGCCTGTGAGATGGCGTCAGTAGCGGACCGATGTGCGAATAGGCCGAAGGCAGCACAACGCGCCAAGATCCGGATGTCACCGTGGTGGTTTCATAGTTGAGAGGCACTTCATCTGCAGTGGGGCGCCGAGATCCGGATGGCACCGAGGTGATGTCTAGCAAGTTGCTGTACTGGTGTGGTCATCCTACAATGCTGAAATGTAGTGGGGCGCCCATTTACCATTTCAGTTGCCATTCAGCTGAGTTTCGGCTGCTCTTGATGCTACAGCGACAGGCGGCTGCAAGAGGACTCTCAAAATGGCGGCCTGTTCTTTGGATTTGGGCCTGGTCCACTAAAATGGCCCTGGGACACCTTAGAACTTGGACGCTCGATTTTTTTTTCCTTTCCTGTACATGCAAAAAAAGGTAAATGCCCGGTACGTTACACGCTTCATCTGCCACGATGAACTCTCCAGAGGAACCGAAAAAAAATATAGTTGTGGTAACTATACCATGCATCGTCATATGGAGAGGTGGCACCAATTAATTATAGTGCTGCATAAAAGAGAGATTTGGAGGAGAACCCCTGACCTGCTAGTACATTCATCAAAGAAGTGGCACTGAGAGCTTCAGAGGCAAGGGAAACGGTCCCAAATATTTAGAAGAACTTTGGAAAGATTAAAATGACATGTTTAGATTGTGGTAAATTAATTTCATGTGGACAGATGAGTGTTACTCTAATAAATACAGCATATGAACATCATCATAGTCGATGGTTGGTAGAGACATTTTGACTATATCCTGGACCTGCCCGTCCTCGCCCAAAATGGCGCCGGAATAAATGGGACTCGTAACTCCTTGTTGTGTACTGGTTGCAGAACCTTGAAATCACGAGATACGTATGCAGTTTTGAAGCACATGGCGGGCGGGGACGAGAATTGATTGAATATTTCGACATCCCTATTGATATTAAGTTCTGATGTGTTATTGATTACTGTACTGTTGAAAGTTCGAATTAACGTCACCCATGGTACTTGCCCGCAAATGTATATCTAGATAATTTTATTGTAACTGGCCCTGTCGTATTTTAATTATAAAATGTACGTCCACCGATTCCGTAACTGTTAGACACCTCAGTTCTTGCAACCTAATGGCCCGCCCGTTACGTTCCTCTACAGTGTAAATGTCTATTCATCATATACGATTACAGTTTGCTCCGTGGCAGGCCCACGTGGTTATAGGCTCGTATGTGTATAATGAAATTTTCACAATAAAGGTTTTTAAAAGAAAACATGGTAGTAGTATATACATTGGTAAAGTTTTTAATAATAGTCACTGTTTTAGAATCATTAAAAGGCAAGTGAAATAAAGCAGACAAATTACATGAAGGGTAAAAGGTATAATACGAAGGAACGCAGTAAAGATAAATGGTCAAGGGCTGTTGTGTTTTCTATTCCTGCAACATAAAGTGATCGATAAGAATCTCATATTCAGGCGTATCGGCGACTAAGACAGCAGGTCGACCCTCTTTTGCTCAACGGCTCCGTCATGGGACGAAGAAACGCTCTTTTTCTCGAAAAAAGAATATATTTTACTTGCAGGACAGTTGTAAAATTTCCGGGAAAGTACATTAGCCTGGAACATTATAACATATATTTAAGAAAAAATAATGTTCGGAAGTAATTAAAAGCGTAATTTTTAGGTGATATGACCAAGGCTTTCATCATTAGAATAAGAAAAGTAAAATGAACCAATGAAAAGTTTTATTAACAAGTCACATGACTTGTTATGCTTACGTTACGCGCTGCGCGCCCCGGATGACTTCCGGATGCGCTAACGCGGCGCGTCATATGACGCATTACGCGACAACGCAGGTCCAGAATATAGTCAAAATGTCTCCACCAACCAGCGGTCGAAACACAACCCCTTTCAGCAGGCTAAATAGTTCTGTTAAATGACAACAGAAGGGACAGGCAACAAGAACCATCAGTCAAAGAGGGGAGGGCTAGTTCTTCTCTACCGGGTTACATTGGGGCGCTACCGGAACTGATCGAATTGGTAGTCTACAGTGTTTCTGGATGTTTCAGACTGAAGCTGGGGTTAGCATGAGAGCAGCACCATTTCGTAGCTCCGTCGTGGCCATTCCGCAACCAATCATGGCAGCCGCTCTTTATCGTTATTTTGGGCGGGGTGGGTGGCGGAGCCGAGCTGTTTTGCAGCCATCATTGTGTGGAGTTCAGTTCATCTCACTAGTTTTGTATTTGTCATGAGGGGTTGTTCCTAATGTTTCTATTTTAGCGAGGTCAAAAAGAGATCCCATTAGTGGCCTACTGATTTTGCTCGATTCCTTTTCTTTTTTTTTACACGATTTTCTGTATGGAAGATACCACTAGGCGTTGAGATGCCAAGATTCGGATGGCACCGAGGTGATGTCTAGCAAGTTGTGCCACTGGTGTGGCCATCGTACAATGGTAAAAGTCGGCGTGGGGCGCCCTATTGGCCTGTGAGATGGTGTCAGTAGCGGACTGATGTGCGAATGGGGCCAAAGGCAGCGCAACAATATTTTCTGACTGACACCACAAGGCGCTGAGATGCCAAGATCCGGATGGCACCGAGGTGATGTCTAAGTTGCGGACTGATGTGCGAATGGGGCCAAAGGCAGCGTAACAATATTTTCTGTATGGAAGATACCACTAGGCGTTGAGATGCCAAGATTCGGATGGCACCGAGGTGATGTCTAGCAAGTTGGTGTGGTCATCCTACAATGCTGAAACTCGGCGTGGGTCACCCCATTAGCCTGTGAGATGGCGTCAGTAGCGGACCGATGTGCGAATAGGCCGAAGGCAGCACAACGCGCCAAGATCCGGATGTCACCGTGGTGGTTTCATAGTTGAGAGGCACTTCATCTGCAGTGGGGCGCCGAGATCCGGATGGCACCGAGGTGATGTCTAGCAAGTTGCTGTACTGGTGTGGTCATCCTACAATGCTGAAATGTAGTGGGGCGCCCATTTACCGTTTCAGTTGCCATTCAGCTGAGTTTCGGCTGCTCTTGATGCTACAGCGACAGGCGGCTGCAAGAGGACTCTCAAAATGGCGGCCTGTTCTTTGGATTTGGGCCTGGTCCACTAAAATGGCCCTGGGACACCTTAGAACTTGGACGCTCGATTTTTTTTTCCTTTCCTGTACATGCAAAAAAAGGTAAATGCCCGGTACGTTACACGCTTCATCTGCCACGATGAACTCTCCAGAGGAACCGAAAAAAAATATAGTTGTGGTAACTATACCATGCATCGTCATATGGAGAGGTGGCACCAATTAATTATAGTGCTGCATAAAAGAGAGATTTGGAGGAGAACCCCTGACCTGCTAGTACATTCATCAAAGAAGTGGCACTGAGAGCTTCAGAGGCAAGGGAAACGGTCCCAAATATTTAGAAGAACTTTGGAAAGATTAAAATGACATGTTTAGATTGTGGTAAATTAATTTCATGTGGACAGATGAGTGTTACTCTAATAAATACAGCATATGAACATCATCATAGTCGATGGTTGGTAGAGAGATTTTGACTATATCCTGGACCTGCCCGTCCTCGCCCAAAATGGCGCCGGAATAAATGGGACTCGTAACTCCTTGTTGTGTACTGGTTGCAGAACCTTGAAATCACGAGATACGTATGCAGTTTTGAAGCACATGGCGGGCGGGGACGAGAATTGATTGAATATTTCGACATCCCTATTGATATTAAGTTCTGATGTGTTATTGATTACTGTACTGTTGAAAGTTCGAATTAACGTCACCCATGGTACTTGCCCGCAAATGTATATCTAGATAATTTTATTGTAACTGGCCCTGTCGTATTTTAATTATAAAATGTACGTCCACCGATTCCGTAACTGTTAGACACCTTAGTTCTTGCAACCTAATGGCCCGCCCGTTACGTTCCTCTACAGTGTAAATGTCTATTCATCATATACGATTACAGTTTGCTCCGTGGCAGGCCCACGTGGTTATAGGCTCGTATGTGTATAATGAAATTTTCACAATAAAGGTTTTTAAAAGAAAACATGGTAGTAGTATATACATTGGTAAAGTTTTTAATAATAGTCACTGTTTTAGAATCATTAAAAGGCAAGTGAAATAAAGCAGACAAATTACATGAAGGGTAAAAGGTATAATACGAAGGAACGCAGTAAAGATAAATGGTCAAGGGCTGTTGTGTTTTCTATTCCTGCAACATAAAGTGATCGATAAGAATCTCATATTCAGGCGTATCGGCGACTAAGACAGCAGGTCGACCCTCTTTTGCTCAACGGCTCCGTCATGGGACGAAGAAACGCTCTTTTTCTCGAAAAAAGAATATATTTTACTTGCAGGACAGTTGTAAAATTTGCGGGAAAGTACATTAGCCTGGAACATTATAACATATATTTAAGAAAAAATAATGTTCGGAAGTAATTAAAAGCGTAATTTTTAGGTGATATGACCAAGGCTTTCATCATTAGAATAAGAAAAGTAAAATGAACCAATGAAAAGTTTTATTAACAAGTCACATGACTTGTTATGCTTACGTTACGCGCTGCGCGCCCCGGATGACTTCCGGATGCGCTAACGCGGCGCGTCATATGACGCATTACGCGACAACGCAGGTCCAGAATATAGTCAAAATGTCTCCACCAACCAGCGGTCGAAACACAACCCCTTTCAGCAGGCTAAATAGTTCTGTTAAATGACAACAGAAGGGACAGGCAACAAGAACCATCAGTCAAAGAGGGGAGGGCTAGTTCTTCTCTACCGGGTTACATTGGGGCGCTACCGGAACTGATCGAATTGGTAGTCTACAGTGTTTCTGGATGTTTCAGACTGAAGCTGGGGTTAGCATGAGAGCAGCACCATTTCGTAGCTCCGTCGTGGCCATTCCGCAACCAATCATGGCAGCCGCTCTTTATCGTTATTTTGGGCGGGGTGGGTGGCGGAGCCGAGCTGTTTTGCAGCCATCATTGTGTGGAGTTCAGTTCATCTCACTAGTTTTGTATTTGTCATGAGGGGTTGTTCCTAATGTTTCTATTTTAGCGAGGTCAAAAAGAGATCCCATTAGTGGCCTACTGATTTTGCTCGATTCCTTTTCTTTTTTTTTACACGATTTTCTGTATGGAAGATACCACTAGGCGTTGAGATGCCAAGATTCGGATGGCACCGAGGTGATGTCTAGCAAGTTGTGCCACTGGTGTGGCCATCGTACAATGGTAAAAGTCGGCGTGGGGCGCCCTATTGGCCTGTGAGATGGTGTCAGTAGCGGACTGATGTGCGAATGGGGCCAAAGGCAGCGCAACAATATTTTCTGACTGACACCACAAGGCGCTGAGATGCCAAGATCCGGATGGCACCGAGGTGATGTCTAAGTTGCGGACTGATGTGCGAATGGGGCCAAAGGCAGCGTAACAATATTTTCTGTATGGAAGATACCACTAGGCGTTGAGATGCCAAGATTCGGATGGCACCGAGGTGATGTCTAGCAAGTTGGTGTGGTCATCCTACAATGCTGAAACTCGGCGTGGGTCACCCCATTAGCCTGTGAGATGGCGTCAGTAGCGGACCGATGTGCGAATAGGCCGAAGGCAGCACAACGCGCCAAGATCCGGATGTCACCGTGGTGGTTTCATAGTTGAGAGGCACTTCATCTGCAGTGGGGCGCCGAGATCCGGATGGCACCGAGGTGATGTCTAGCAAGTTGCTGTACTGGTGTGGTCATCCTACAATGCTGAAATGTAGTGGGGCGCCCATTTACCGTTTCAGTTGCCATTCAGCTGAGTTTCGGCTGCTCTTGATGCTACAGCGACAGGCGGCTGCAAGAGGACTCTCAAAATGGCGGCCTGTTCTTTGGATTTGGGCCTGGTCCACTAAAATGGCCCTGGGACACCTTAGAACTTGGACGCTCGATTTTTTTTTCCTTTCCTGTACATGCAAAAAAAGGTAAATGCCCGGTACGTTACACGCTTCATCTGCCACGATGAACTCTCCAGAGGAACCGAAAAAAAATATAGTTGTGGTAACTATACCATGCATCGTCATATGGAGAGGTGGCACCAATTAATTATAGTGCTGCATAAAAGAGAGATTTGGAGGAGAACCCCTGACCTGCTAGTACATTCATCAAAGAAGTGGCACTGAGAGCTTCAGAGGCAAGGGAAACGGTCCCAAATATTTAGAAGAACTTTGGAAAGATTAAAATGACATGTTTAGATTGTGGTAAATTAATTTCATGTGGACAGATGAGTGTTACTCTAATAAATACAGCATATGAACATCATCATAGTCGATGGTTGGTAGAGACATTTTGACTATATCCTGGACCTGCCCGTCCTCGCCCAAAATGGCGCCGGAATAAATGGGACTCGTAACTCCTTGTTGTGTACTGGTTGCAGAACCTTGAAATCACGAGATACGTATGCAGTTTTGAAGCATATGGCGGGCGGGGACGAGAATTGATTGAATATTTCGACATCCCTATTGATATTAAGTTCTGATGTGTTATTGATTACTGTACTGTTGAAAGTTCGAATTAACGTCACCCATGGTACTTGCCCGCAAATGTATATCTAGATAATTTTATTGTAACTGGCCCTGTCGTATTTTAATTATAAAATGTACGTCCACCGATTCCGTAACTGTTAGACACCTTAGTTCTTGCAACCTAATGGCCCGCCCGTTACGTTCCTCTACAGTGTAAATGTCTATTCATCATATACGATTACAGTTTGCTCCGTGGCAGGCCCACGTGGTTATAGGCTCGTATGTGTATAATGAAATTTTCACAATAAAGGATTTTAAAAGAAAACATGGTAGTAGTATATACATTGGTAAAGTTTTTAATAATAGTCACTGTTTTAGAATCATTAAAAGGCAAGTGAAATAAAGCAGACAAATTACATGAAGGGTAAAAGGTATAATACGAAGGAACGCAGTAAAGATAAATGGTCAAGGGCTGTTGTGTTTTCTATTCCTGCAACATAAAGTGATCGATAAGAATCTCATATTCAGGCGTATCGGTGACTAAGACAGCAGGTCGACCCTCTTTTGCTCAACAGCTCCGTCATGGGACGAAGAAACGCTCTTTTTCTCGAAAAAAGAATATATTTTACTTGCAGGACAGTTGTAAAATTTCCGGGAAAGTACATTAGCCTGGAACATTATAACATATATTTAAGAAAAAATAATGTTCGGAAGTAATTAAAAGCGTAATTTTTAGGTGATATGACCAAGGCTTTCATCATTAGAATAAGAAAAGAAAAATGAACCAATGAAAAGTTTTATTAACAAGTCACATGACTTGTTATGCTTACGTTACGCGCTGCGCGCCCCGGATGACTTCCGGATGCGCTAACGCGGCGCGTCATATGACGCATTACGCGACAACGCAGGTCCAGAATATAGTCAAAATGTCTCCACCAACCAGCGGTCGAAACACAACCCCTTTCAGCAGGCTAAATAGTTCTGTTAAATGACAACAGAAGGGACAGGCAACAAGAACCATCAGTCAAAGAGGGGAGGGCTAGTTCTTCTCTACCGGGTTACATTTGGGCGCTACCGGAACTGATCGAATTGGTAGTCTACAGTGTTTCTGGATGTTTCAGACTGAAGCTGGGGTTAGCATGAGAGCAGCACCATTTCGTAGCTCCGTCGTGGCCATTCCGCAACCAATCATGGCAGCCGCTCTTTATCGTTATTTTGGGCGGGGTGGGTGGCGGAGCCGAGCTGTTTTGCAGCCATCATTGTGTGGAGTTCAGTTCATCTCACTAGTTTTGTATTTGTCATGAGGGGTTGTTCCTAATGTTTCTATTTTAGCGAGGTCAAAAAGAGATCCCATTAGTGGCCTACTGATTTTGCTCGATTCCTTTTCTTTTTTTTTACACGATTTTTCGTTATCTGCAAAGACTAAACAGAGTATTGCGACTCTGTGTTTGTTTGTAAATAGAGAATGAACCAAAGAGAACTAATTCTAAAATAGTAAATACTTGGATAACAATCAATCAAATGGAGAGAGAAGCAGGCACGACGGATTACAACGGGGGCAAAGGCCTGCGTTAACTACCTTTCACTATCTGCAAAGAGAGAGTACTCCTAATAGAAATGAGGGGGGGGGGGGCACCATTCAAAGCAGATCAGTGTGCATAAACACGAAAATGTTTTCACTTACCACGTACTTGACATTCGACAGCTTATGATATTTGCTATTAAAAAACCATTGAAATTCACTGAAAAAACCATAGGTTATAGACCATATATAGTTAGGAATTAGCATTTACAAAACCTTGAAAATTCACTGAAAAAACCATAGGTTATAGACCATATATAGTTAGGAATTAGCATTTAAAAAACCTTATTTTACTCACACAAAACCATTGAAATTCCATATATAGTTAGTTGCACTAACTATATATCGCGCACCCGCAATCCACTGCTGTTGATGTCACATATTACATCATTCATGACATGGTCAGTGACATCACTGATGACATCACTGATGACATCTCAAATGACATCACTGATGACATCTCAAATGACATCACTGATAACATCTCAAATGACATCACTGATGACATCTCAAATGACATCACTGATGACATCTCATTTGACATCAATGACCACATCACTGATGATATCATTCATGTGACAATACAATGCATCTCCTCACACTTTAACATAACCTCTGTTACACCCAGTGTTAAATACAGAGTATAATTTTTGAAACCATTGACACACCAATACTTGTTACTACATACGCACTCAGTGATTCCTATGTTTACACACACATTCACTCATTTACCCATACAATCATTCATACATACAATCACTCATCTTTACAACACTATCATATGCACTCATACACCTATACAGACTCTCACACTCTGTCACTCATCCATGGAGTTACTCACACACCTAGTCAGTCCTGTAAATAATCAATCACACTTCCATTTTCTAATCTATACAGTTAAACATAGAGCACCTTACATTTTGAAACATATACTAACACATACTTACTCTCTTATACAATCATTGATACAAGTACACATTGATCTGCACAGAGTCACACACCTCCCAGCCAGCCACACACACTCAGTCTCCCATACAAATACTTGGGCAATCAATTAATAACCCATATAGTTACTCATATAGCTACTGACCAACACATACAGCAGTTTACAGAACAACAGACATAATGATGCACAAATTAAGACAGTTTAGTCACTAACCCATGCACTCAGTGAGACACATTTAATCACTCACTCATACAGTCAGTCACGCACCTACTAAATCCTTCATCCAGACACTTCTACATCTACTCATTCTTCAATATGTAAAACATATTTAAACTTTACAGAAACACACAGTCACTGGATGATGTCATCAGTGATGTCATTTGAGATGTCATCAGTGATGTCATCAGTGATGTCACTGACCATGTCATGAATGATGTAATATGTGACATCATCAGCAGTGGATTGCGGGTGCGCGATATATAGTTAGTGCAACTAACTATATATGGAATTTCAATGGTTTTGTGTGAGTAAAATAAGGTTTTTTAAATGCTAATTCCTAACTATATATGGTCTATAACCTATGGTTTTTTCAGTGAATTTTCAAGGTTTTGTAAATGCTAATTCCTAACTATATATGGTCTATAACCTATGGTTTTTTCAGTGAATATATATATAGTTAGGATTTTTTCTCTATGGGATTTTTGAAAATTCTATGTCTAAAACCGTTGGTGTTTGTGGACGGAATTGGCTGAAATTTCCTGGAAAATGGAACATTTCGTTTCTGAGCAGCCCCTGAAAATTTGGGGGGGGTTTGTCAAGGGGGGGCCGAGAAAAAAGGGGGGTCCCAAAACGCGTTTTTCCCATGTTAATTTCCATAGGGCGGTTGGCCTCTTTTTTAGCCCGAACGGCTGAATGGATTTGCACGAAACTTGGCAAAATTGTAGGGACTGGTAGCCCGATGTGCCTTTGCTAGGTCTCAATATATGTGCTCCAGTGGATTTTGAGAAATTAACGTTCAAAAAAAGATATATATCTGTAACAGCGCTCCGCTTCGCGTACTTTTCGCGTTACGGAGCTTTGCGAAGCGAAGCTGATTGGTTCTCCAGCGTCTGTAAACATTCCAAACAGTCTGTAGCGGCCGCCATCTTGTCTCTCGGTAGGATCGAGAGACAAGAGGAGGCCAAAGCGAAGGGGCAAATGACCATAAGGGGGCATAGTAGATCCTCCCTGACCCCCTAGGTTTGATGTGGAGGTTTTAAAAGGGCCCCGCGGGGCAAAAAAAAAAAAATCGAACGGCTGAATGGATTTGCATGAAACTTGGCAAAATTGTAGGGACCGGTAGCCCGATGTGCCTTTGCTGGGTCTCAATATATGTGCTGCAGTGGATTTTGAGAAATTAACGTTCAAAAAAAGATATATATCTGTGACAGCGTCCTGGATAGCGCTCCGTTTCGCGTACTTTTCGCGTTACGGAGCTTTGTGAAGCGAAGCTGATTGGCTCTCCGGTGTCTGTAAACATTCCAAACAGTACGGAGCGGCCGCCATCTTGTCTCTCGGTAGGATCGAGAGACAAGAGGAGGCCAAAGCGAAGGGGCAAATGACCATAAGGGGGCATAGTAGATCCTCCCTGACCCCCTAGGTTTGATGTGGAGGCTTCAAAAGGGCTCCGCGGGGCAAAAAAAAAAAAAAATCCTTTTTTTTTGGTGGGATGCGCCCGGTTCGCGTAACGGGAAGCGGACTGGGGAGCGTACTACAAGGAAACAAGAATGATTGACTTTTAACTTATTGTATGTTTATAGACTTTTTTTTTTCTTTTTTTTCTGCTGAGTGACGTCTCGGCCTATGTCCACGGGATGCAGTCCCTACCATCTCGGCGTTTAAGCCCAGGGGGACCGGTAGTGTGGGAGAGATAACGTCTGTTAACGTTCGATTCGAAGGAAATCAGGAAGTGTTGATAAACATTGTCTGCGCCATCTTGCCTTTTTTCAAATGCCACACTTTTGTCGTGCACGGCAGCCATTTTAGATGCCTTGACCAGACCCACTCTCTGCACGCTGTCGATCCTTAGCATGGCTCCCCACCCTCGCAAGCATCTCCCCCAGGCACTGGTCACCCCCGCTCTCTGTCTTATGCATGGGCAATAAACCTCCCCCCATCTGCGCTGCTCTTCCCTGAGAATCACACCCTGTGCCCGCCCGACACCTCCCTTTCGCCCTATTCACTACCGCACCCTCTGACACTCCTCTTCCTCTGTGTCCGATTGTCCAGGCCGGTCCCAGGCGATCAGGTAGCCCTGCAGATGTAGTTTATGGCCCCAGCTGTAAAGAATCACCCCTCTTCAAAGGAGTTACAGTAGATCAAGGCCCCCACCCGATGAGATCCGTCACACCACACGCGTTCCTACTATCTGAAAATCATCCTGTATTGTGATTGGGGAGGGGACCGAGCCTGAAGCGGAAGATTCCAGGGATGCCTATTTGTACATCAAAGTTTTTACAATTATGTGTCACATTAAAAATATATAGCACTCCAACAAAGTAGTAGGATTATAAAACTTTAATAACTTATAAATATATACAATGCAACAAAAACAGTAAAAACATTTAAACATTTTTAGGAAAAAAGAAGCAACAATGGTCAGTAGCTGTGTTTTGTGCGAATAGTTCCAAGGCAGCACAACGTGCTGAGTTCTGGATGGCACCCAGGTGATGTTGCCTGGGTGCCGCACTGGTTTTGGGTATCCTACAATGCTGCTCCGAATAACGGCGTGGGGCGTCCCGGGGGGTGGCTCGTCAGTAGCGGTCTGTTGTGCGAATAGTCCCAAGGCAGCAGAACGCGCTGAGATGTGGATGGCACCCAGGTGATGTCAAGTAAGTTGCCGCACTGGTTTTGGTATCCTACAATGCTGCTCCGAATAACGGCGTGGGGCGCCCCGGGGGGGTGAGGCGGCGTGAACGGGCCTCCCCAGGTGGAGGCTCGTCTGCTGTAGTGGGGCGCCCCTTTACCGTTTCAGTTGCCATTCCGCCCGCTTTTGGTACACTGTGCCAAAATCCGCCATTCAGCTGAGTTGCGCCCACTCTTGCGGTGCAGCGATAGGCGGCTGCCACAGGACTCTCAAAATGGCGGCAGGCTCTTTCCTTTTTGGGCACGGCGTGGGGCGCCCCGGGGGGGGGGGTGAGGCGGCGTGAACGGGCCTCCCCAGGTGGAGGCTCGTCTGCTGTAGTGGGGCGCCCCTTTACCGTTTCAGTTGCCATTCCGCCCGCTTTTGGTACACTGTGCCAAAATCCGCCATTCAGCTGAGTTGCGCCCGTCGTAAAGGGGCGCCCCACTACAGCGTGTCTTTAGGTGAAACGGATTGTGGGACAAGGTCAAGAATGGAAGAGTCACCAAAAGGCAAAAAGTTCCGCTTGACCCCGGGAGCCGGCCACCTATGTCGGGGGCGATCTCAGGCCACACCAGGGCAACACGACTTGGGGAGGGGGCCGGAGCCAAGCGCCCCCTCCGAGTCCGCGCCATCACACCGTCCCTCGGGGGCCTCCGTCAAGCGGTTCAGGGTGGCACCGCATCACATTGTTTTCAAATGCAGTCACGTCCTCAAACAGCCCCCACTTACATTGAGAATAGTGAAGCTGTAGCAAGTGCAAATAGGCTTCAGACAGTGTTACAAGCACTCCTCAAAACTTTGAACTATCAGAGTGCATGAGTTTCATGCTCGATCGATTGAGCTAGCCGGATCGGGCAACAAAAAGTATAAAATAGTTATGTAAATAGTTATTTAATAAAATGTTTTACCCTGTTACTTTGCTGGTGTGTTGTATATATTTTTAATATTTGCATAGAGTTTATCGTTATTTTGGGCGGGGTGGGTGGCGGAGCCGAGCTGTCTTGCAGCCATCATGGTGTGGAGCTCAGTTCATCTCACTAGTTTCGTATTTCTCATGAGGGGTTGTTCCTAATGTTTCTATTTTAGCGAGGTCAAAATGAGATCCCATTAGTGGCCTACTGATTTTGCTCGATTCCTTTTGTTTTTTTACACGATTGTTCACTATCTGCAAAGACTAAACAGAGTATTGCGACTCTGTGCTTGTTTGTAAATAGAGAATGAACCAAAGAGAACTAATTCTAAAATAGTAAATGCTTGGATAACAATCAATCAAATGGAGAGAGAAGCAGGCACGACGGATTACAACGGGGGCAAAGGCCTGCGTTAACTACCCTTCACTATCTGCAAAGAGAGAGTACTCCTAATAGAAATGAGGGGGAGGGGGGGGGGCAGCATTCAAAGCTGTTCAGTGTGCATAAACACGAAAATGTTTTTACTTACCATGTACTTGACATTCGACAGCTTATGATATTTGCTATTAAAAAACCATTGAAATTCACTGAAAAAACCATAGGTTAGAGACCATATATAGTTAGGAATTAGCATTTAAAAAACCTTGAAAATTCACTGAAAAAACCATAGGTTATAGACCATATATAGTTAGGAATTAGCATTTAAAAAACCTTATTTTACTCACACAAAACCATTGAAATTCCATATATAGTTAGTTGCACTAACTATATATCGCGCACCCGCAATCCACTGCTGAGGATGTCACATATTACATCATTCATGACATGGTCAGTGACATCACTGATGACATCACTGATGACATCTCAAATGACATCACTGATGACATCTCATTTGACATCATTCTTGTGCTAATACGATAAACCTCTTCAGACTCTAATATAACCTTAGATACACTCAGTGTATACAGACACTCACACACTGTCACTCATCCATGGAGTTACTCACACACCTAGTCAGTCATGCAAAGAAACAATCTCACCTCTATTCCCTCAACTATACAGATATACACATTACTTATTCAAACATATACTAACACATATTTACTCTCTTATACAATCCCTGATACAAGTTCACAATGATCCATACAGCCACTCACACATTCAGTGGCTCTCATGCACAGTTATTTATATATGCCAACTCTCACATGTACTGTGTTTTACATATGTACTTACTATGACATGTAGCATTGAGATATCCATTCACTCATCAATACACTCATGCACACAGTCAACCGCCCATGTAGCTGTTTCCACATGCACTCTTGAACTCATACACCTAGTGAATCAACTGCTCACACATCGATGCACAGAGTCACACACCTCCCAGCCACCCCCACACAAACTCAATCTCCCATACAAATACTTGGGCAACCAATCAATAACACATATAACCTCTCGTATAGCTAATGATCAACACATGCAGCAGTTTACATCACAACAGACATACTGATGCACATATTCAGACAGTTTAGTCACTAACCCATGCATTTAGTACGACACATTTATTCACTCACTCATACAGTCAGTCACGCACCTACTAAATCCTTCATCCAGACACTTATACATCCACTCATTCTTCAATAAATCAAACATATTTAAACTTTACAGAAACACACAGTCACTGGATGATGTCATCAGTGATGTCATCAGTGATGTCATTTGAGATGTCATCAGTGATGTCATCAGTGATGTCATTTGAGATGTCATCAGTGATGTCATCAGTGATGTCACTGACCATGTCATGAATGATGTAATATGTGACATCATCAGCAGTGGATTGCGGGTGCGCGATATATAGTTAGTGCAACTAACTATATATGGAATTTCAATGGTTTTGTGTGAGTAAAATAAGGTTTTTTAAATGCTAATTCCTAACTATATATGGTCTATAACCTATGGTTTTTTCAGTGAATATATATATATATATATATATATATAGATATATATATATATATATATATCTATATATATATATATATATATATATTACCTACTGGCGGTCGCCAGTAGGTATATATAGTTAGGATTTTTTCTCTATGGGTTTTTTGAAAATTCTATGTCTAATAACTTTGGCGTTTGTGGACGGAATTGGCTGAAATTTTCAGGAAAATGGCACATTTTGTTTCTGAGCAGCCCTTGAAAATTTGGGGGGGGTTCGTCAAGGGGGGGCCGAGGAAAAAGGGGGGTCCCAAAACGTGTTTTTAACATTGAGTTTTCCATAGGGCGGTTGGCCTCACTTTTAGCCCGAACGGCTGAATGGATTTGCACGAAACTTGGCAAAATTGTAGGGACTGGTAGCCCGATGTGCCTTTTGTAGGTCTCAATATATGTGCTCCAGTGGATTTTGAGAAATTAACGTTTAAAAAAAGATATATATCTGTAACAGCGGACCGGTTAGCGCTCTGGTTCGCGGACTTTTCGCGCAACGGAGCTTTGTGAAGCGAAGCTGATTGGTTCTCCGGCGTCTGTCAACATTCCAAACAGTCCGTAGCGGCCGCCATCTTGTCTCTCGGTAGGATCGAGAGACAAGAGGAGGTCAAAACAAAGGGGGAAATAACTATAAGGGGGCATAGTAGATCCTCGCTGACCCCCTAGGTTTGATGTGGAGGTTTTAAAAGGGCCCCGCGGGGCAAAAAAAAAACAAAATAATAATAATCGAACGGCTGAATGGATTTGCACGAAACTTGGCAAAATATTAGGGACTGGTAGCCCGATGTGCCTTTTGTAGGTCTCAATATATGTGCTCCAGTGGATTTTGAGAAATTAACGTTTAAAAAAAGATATATATCTGTAACAGCGGACCGGTTAGCGCTCTGGTTCGCGGACTTTTCGCGCAACGGAGCTTTGTGAAGCGAAGCTGATTGGTTCTCCGGCGTCTGTCAACATTCCAAACAGTCCGTAGCGGCCGCCATCTTGTCTCTCGGTAGGATCGAGAGACAAGAGGAGGTCAAAACAAAGGGGGAAATAACTATAAGGGGGCATAGTAGATCCTCGCTGACCCCCTAGGTTTGATGTGGAGGTTTTAAAAGGGCCCCGCGGGGCAAAAAAAAACCAAAATAATAATAATCGAACGGCTGAATGGATTTGCACGAAACTTGGCAAAATATTAGGGACTGGTAGCCCGATGTGCCTTTGCTAGGTCTCAATATATGTGCTCCAGTGGATTTTGAGAAATTAACGTTCAAAAAAAGATATATATCTGTAACAGCGCTCCGCTTCGCGTACTTTTCGCGTTACGGAGCTTTGCGAAGCTGATTGGTTCTCCGGCGTCTGTCAACATTCCAAACAGTCCGTAGCGGCCGCCATCTTGTCCCTCGGTAGGATTGAGAGACAAGAGGAGGCCAAAGCGAAGGGGGAAATGACCATAAGGGGGCATAGTAGATCCTTCCTGACCTCTTAGGTTTGATGTACCATTTTGCCAAGTTTGGTGTAATTCCGTTCAGCCATTCAGGCTGTAGACGTATGTAAATGTCCTATGGAAAATTGCATGGGGAAAACACATTTGAAAGTGTTGAAATTTAGAACCAATTAAAATGTTACTTTGGTTTTGTATTTGTGTGTGATGAAAGTTAATTGGTTATGTATATATGTCAAATGAGAGGAAACCACAGCCATTTTGTGATACTACTGTCTGAGGTACATTTGTGAGGAATTTTTGGTGGTGAATTTCTGGTGTTTGATTTACACAGTACTAACACTTCTGCTACTTTTAAAAAGGTGAGTTGTTAATTTGTAAGGGGAACTATGTTGTACACTTGAAGATAATTTGAAAAATGTTTTCTGTTATTTATTTGCAGTCCTTCTGTTATACTAAATACTTGATAAAGTTAGTTTTATATTATGTATTACTAAAGACGATAAATGAAAGTGATTATTTTTTTCTGCAATTTACAGCAAGCAATTTCAAAATAAAATGGCTCACAATGAAGAGACCGTGGCAATTTCTTTTGAATTGTCCAACACATTGATTGAAATTGAGAGCACCAATAATGAAATATTGTCACAAGGAGGACATGACTTGTATGATTCCATTAGATTGATTGAAATGGACAGCACCAAGAATGAAATATTGTCACAAGGAGATGACTTGAATGATTCCACTACATTGATTGAAATTGAGAGCACCAATAATGAAATATTGTCACAAGGAGGAGATGGCTTGTATGATTCCATTAGATTGATTGAAATGGACAGCACCAATAATGAAATATTGTCACAAGGAGGAGATGACTTGAATGATTCCACTACATTGATTGAAATTGAGAGCACCAATAATGAAATATTGTCACGAGGAGATGACTTGAATGATTCCACTACATTGATTGAAATTGACAGCACCAATAATGAAATATTGTCACAAGGAGGAGATGACTTGAATGATTTTTTTGATCAATCTCTTGATGGCGAATTTATCGAGTGTTTGGAGACCATAGAGTTACAAGAATCATCATTGGAGACTTTTAATGAGGACATTGCTGATGAGGACATGTTACTAGTTCTTTCAAATTTAGAAAATTCTGAAGAATAAATTTATATTTAGAAATCAAAAATTGTTTGAGACATTATTCATTTTTATTTTTAATTTATGAGGTTGTAGCGAAGTGATTGTAGTATAAAATGAGACTTATAGTATAGAGTGCAACATTTTTATGTTACATGGTAAGTTTACTCATATTTACTTCCCTTCTGCCACTATATTATCTCCAATGTGTATTTGACATGTCTTCTTCATCTCCGGCCTCCTTTCTCTCACTGTGTGTCTCCGATGCATCTTATCGCTGGTATTTTGTGTAATTACAGAAGAGAGTAAAATAAAATAGTTCGGAACGTGAAAAGGGGGCAAAGTAGAGTACTCCTCACCCCCTAGGCCTTTTTAGGCGGTCCCAAAAGGATCAGTTTCTGCTTTCCTGAGAGATTATGGTATGAGTTCCATATACCACAATAACTTGCATTACAACATGCAAGATATCTATCTCCTATTACCAACTTTTGGAGATATTCGCGCTAAGCGCGAATATCTCCAAAAAGTAACACCTGCCCTGAGCAGTTCTTAGCCATGTTATCCAATGGGAGGTGGATAACATGGCTAAGAGTATTAGCTCGGTAATGCATGAATATCGCTGAGTTTTTAGCGATATTCATGCATTGCGGCCGTTTATTATCGCATTTGCGATAAACCTTGATAATAGTAAGGTTTATCTTCGATAATTTCTGACGATGCTTAGTGGTAAAAAATTGGTTGGTAAGCATCGTTAGCGATAAATATCGCTTAACTTTGGTAATATGCCCCAACGTCTGTTAACGTTCGATTCGAAGGAAATGAGGAAGTGTTGAAAAACATTGTCTGCGCCATCTTGCCTTTTTTGAAATGCCACACTTTTGTCGTGCACGGCAGCCATTTTAGATGTCTTGACCAGACCCACTCTCTGCACGCTGTCGATTCGTAGCATGGCTCCTCACCCACGCAAGCATCTTCCCTAGGCACTGGTCACCACCGCTCTCTGTCTTATGCATGGGCAATAAACCTCCCCCCATCTGCGCTGCTCTTCCCTGAGAATCACACTCTGTGCCCGCCCGACACCTCCCTTTCGCCCTATTCACTACCGCACCCTCTGACACTCCTCTTTCTCTGTGTCCGATTGTCCAGGCTATCAGCTAGCCCTGCAGATGTAGTTTATGGCCCCAGCTGTAAAGAATCACCCCTCTTCAAAGGAGTTATAGTAGATCAAGGCCCACACTCGATGAGATCCGTCACACCACACGTGTTCCTACTATCTGAAAACCATCCTGTATTGTGATTGGGGAGGGGACCGAGCCTGAAGCGGAAGATTCCAGGAATGACTCTTTGTACATCAAAGTTTTTACAATTATGTGTCACATTAAAAATATATAGCACTCCAACAAAGTAGTAGGAATATAAAACTTTAATAACATATAAATATATACAACAAAACAAAAACAGTAAAAACATTTAAACAACGAAGAGACCGTGGCAATTTCTTTTTAATTATCCAATAGATTTATTGAAATTGACAGCACCAATAATGAAATATTCTTGTCAGTAGCGGTCTGTTGTGCGAATAGTTCCAAGGCAGCAGAACGCGCTGAAATCTAGATGGCACGAAAGTGATGTCTAGTAAGTTGCCGCCCAGCAAAAAACGGCGTGGGGTGCCGCGGGGGTGAGTGAGTCCAGTAGGCACCACAGCTATTCTTACCGGCATTGCAGAATTACTGCTGGGGACAATGCCTGTGCTGTAGCAGGGTCACAGCAGAAACAAAAAGGATTCTGTTGAAGATGTTGTTGGTTTTCAATTTGAAAACAGTTCTGGTGTCAACTGCTATGCTAATGTAGTGGTTAATGTTTTGTTTTCTCTAGAAAATGTAAAAGAGGGGGAGGCAGTCCAAAGTTCCGTTAAAAGGGCAAAGGAAAGGATCGGTGGTTTGAACTATCAGTCAAAAAGGGGAGGGGGTGCAATAATTTTTCCTACCGGTCACACTGTGCTTTCACCGGAAGTGAGGTCTGCAGGATTCTAGTAATTCAAAGTGAGGCTGGCGCCAGCATGGGAGCGCCGACGTCCCGCGGATACAGTTTCGTCACTCCACGGGCGATCATGGCAGTCATTCCCCATCGGGGGTCGGAGACTCCCGCGGCTCCTCTAGAATCTTCAAGGTCGTGGAGGACTACGGTGGTGGAGTCAACCAGTGACCGGGCCATTTCTTTATGTTGGGCCCGCTCTTGCCAGGTCGACCGCCATTTTGAGAGTTCGGCAGCTACCGGCGATCGCGGGGTCACATGAGCGGACGGGCTCCACCCTGCCGGGCGAGACGTTGCAGCATGGCCACAGTGGAAGAACCCTTTTCCGGGCGCCTGGAGCGCTGAGGGTGCAGCTGGGAAGCCTCCACCTGGGGAGGCGGGAGAGGCCTGTTCGCACCGTCTCTCCCTCCCAGTGCACCCCACGGCGTCTCGCTTGAGATTTGTTATGGCCGGACCAGGCGATGAGGACGAGGGGGGGGTCGGAGGCATGTGCAAGACATCCCCCCCCAGTGTTGTCGCAGCCATTATAAAAGAAAGAAGTGTCCCGTCCGTCTTCGGGCCGGGCTTCCGGTGGATGTCGGCCGGACGCCCCTGGCTCTGGCCCCATGAACGGGTTTCTTGGTTTATCGGCTGCAGCCGGATCCCGTCGGCCTCGGCCCCCCGACCGTTGGTGGTCGGACCGGAAGAGCATGTGGCGGGACTACCTGCAACTCTCAAGGGCCACCGCGGCCGGACTGGGAGAGAGAGGGGAGGGTCGAGGAGACATTCCCCCCCCCTGCAACTGTTCAGCGTTGTAAAGGCAATCCCCTGGCCGGGTCCCGCTGGCCTCGGCCTCTCCTTCGGCTACACCCTACGTTAGGATCTCCTGGCCGAGGCGTGGCAGCAGGACCTGCCTTATATGGGCTGCTCCCGGCTGGGCGTAGCCGGAACCCTGCCCCACCTTGGAAGTTTCCAGAGTGGGGGTGGATGTTCTACTGACTTGCATTTTCCCTAGTCTATCGATTTTTTTGGCGTGGCAGGCGGTGGGACAGCGAGGGGTGATTTGGTTTCTCTTACTGTTTTTCTGGTCTCTCACCACTGGCATATTTTAACGTTTTCTTGTTTCTAGGACATTAATAGGTTTTATCATTACGTTATGTTATCGTTTCTTTGTTCGTTGTTTAATAAAAGTTCATGTTCATCAGTGGCCTACTGATTTTCGTTTTCCTATTTTTTTCTTTCCAGGTTGTTTCATGGTAAAGTTTCTGTTAACAGGATACAGTGATCACTTCGTTATTATTGCATATGTCCTTTTCACTAGGGGTGCTCTCTGGTCGGGCCAGATGACGTATCTCTAGTAAATGGTCCGGGTGAAAAAGGTGCATCAATCAGTGGGGAGTAGATAGGCATGACAGATTACAACGGGGGAGAACGGTCCGCATTACGTACCCTTTCACTACTTGCAAAGATTTTCCTACGTTTATTTGCAAACAGGGAATACCTCCAAAAAGAACTAATTCCCAAACAGTCAATGTTCGGACAATCAATCAATCAATGAGGAATGAAATAGGTACGACGTGTTAAAGGCTTGCGTTACCTACCCTTCACTATCTGCAAAGGGAGATAGAATATTCCTATTCTTCCTCGTTTGCAGGTAGAGAAGATCCTTAAGAGAATTAACTTCGAACAATTCAATGCTCGATTGAAACAATCAACAAGGGGTACTGTGAACACAAATGAACGCCGCTTATATACATACGCATTGCTATTTTCAACAGGTTGTTCCTAATGTTTCTATTTTAGCGAGGTCAAAAGAGATCCCATTAGTGGCCTACTGATTTTGCTCGATTCCTTTTGTTTTTTTACACGATTTTTCGCTATCTGCAAAGACTAAACAGAGTATTGCGACTCTGTGCTTGTTTGTAAATAGAGAATGAACCAAAGAGAACAATCAATCAAATGGAGAGAGAAGCAGGCACGACGGATTACAAAGGGGGCAAAGGGCTGCGTTAACTACCCTTCACTATCTGCAAAGAGAGAGTACTCCTAATAGAAATGAGGGGTGGGGGGCAGCAATCAAAGCAGATCAGTGTGCATAAACACGAAAAAAAAAATTCTTACCACGTACTTGACATTCGACAGCTTATGATATTTGCTATTAAAAAACCATTGAAATTCACTGAAAAGACCATAGGTTATAGACCATATATAGTTAGGAATTAGCATTTACAAAACCTTGAAAATTCACTGAAAAAACCATAGGTTATAGACCATATATAGTTAGGAATTAGCATTTACAAAACCTTGAAAATTCACTGAAAAAACCATAGGTTATAGACCATATATAGTTAGGAATTAGCATTTAAAAAACCTTATTTTACTCACACAAAACCATTGAAATTCCATATATAGTTAGTTGCACTAACTATATATCGCGCACCCGCAATCCACTGCTGATGATGTCACATATTACATCATTCATGACATGGTCAGTGACATCACTGATGACATCACTGATGACATCTCAAATGACATCACTGATGACATCACTGATGACATCTCATTTGACATCAATGACCACATCACTGATGATATCATTCATGTGACAATACAATGCATCTCCTCACACTTTAATATAACCTCTGTTACACCCAGTGTTAAATACAGAGTATAATTTTTGAAACCATTGACACACCAATACTAGTTACTACATACGCACTCATTGATTCCTATGTTTACACACACATTCACTCATTTACCCATACAATCATTCATACATACAATCACTCATCTTTACAACACTATCATATGCACTCATACACCTATACAGACTCTCACACTCTGTCACTCATCCATGGAGTTACTCACACACCTAGTCAGTCCTGTAAAGAATCAATCACACTTCCATTTTCTAATCTATACAGTTAAACATAGAGCACCTTACATTTTGAAACATATACTAACACATAATTACTCTCTTATACAATCATTGATACAAGTACACATTGATCTGCACAGAGTCACACACCTCCCAGCCAGCCACACACACACTCAGTCTCCCATACAAATACTTGGGCAATCAATCAATAACCCATATAGTTACTCATATAGCTACTGATCAACACATGCAGCAGTTTACAGAACAACAGACATAATGATGCACAAATTAAGACAGTTTAGTCACTAACCCATGCACTCAGTGAGACACATTTAATCACTCACTCATACAGTCAGTCACGCACCTACTAAATCCTTCATCCAGACACTTCTACATCTACTCATTCTTCAATATGTAAAACATATTTAAACTTTACAGAAACACACAGTCACTGGATGATGTCATCAGTGATGTCATCAGTGATGTCATTTGAGATGTCATCAGTGATGTCATCAGTGATGTCACTGACCATGTCATGAATGATGTAATATGTGACATCATCAGCAGTGGATTGCGGGTGCGCGATATATAGTTAGTGCAACTAACTATATATGGAATTTCAATGGTTTTGTGTGAGTAAAATAAGGTTTTTTAAATGCTAATTCCTAACTATATATGGTCTATAACCTATGGTTTTTTCAGTGAATATATATATATATATCACTAGTCCCAATGTGCTGCTAGTGTGAATACTAATATTGATTAGGTCCGCATGTTTTGCACACCTCCCTGAAGTGTTATCTGAACGGCATCGGGAACCACTTATTTAAGTGGGGTAGTAGAGAGAGCGTAATCAGTAAATCTGATACCTTGTATACCAGCAGCAGGGCGGTACGGAGTATCGCGTATTTCTCAATCAACCCAACGCGAAGTAAAACAGTGGGTTAAGCATTCAGTACAGCCATTCATGATATCTACAAGGGAAAATTAAGAGGGTATTATGGATGAAGAAGGTGAAAGAAGGCGCGAGGCAGCGTCATTGTTTGCCAGAGCACCTGGCAAAGGGAATCTCAAGATAACGATACAAAACAAAACAGTAAATGATCCCTTGAATGAACAGCTACGCAAATATGAAAGACTGAAAAAGCAGGAGAGTGCGAAATGGTGGGAAGCAACATCATTGCAAGATTATGTGGTGAAAGAAATGGTACCAAGAGGTTTAAGAATCTATATTACACCATCCCACGAATCGTTGAACCCACAAATGCTAGATGATTGGGCGCAGAATTCTGCTATGAGCTCCAAAAACATGTTAGGCATATTAATTAAATATGCATGGGAGGACCGAGATGTAATCTTACAACAAATAAAAGATTTGGAGGATGAATTTCTTAAAAGTAAGGAACTTGATACCATCAAAAAATTTAAAGAAGATCTTAAAAATAGATTAAAAAAACATGAAGATGACATTAAATACCGTAAACAAAGGAAATTACACCGTGACTGCAGAGATTATGAGAGTGGGCGGATCCTGACGTATAGCCCAAAATATGATTATCTCTACAACCAACAGGAAACCACCCTGAGCACCGCAAACCAAATCGAGGTGGAAATTGATCAAACCATAGCAATTCCAACAAGTGGCTCAGAAACCGATACTTCCCAACAATCCTCAAGTACAATATCTGTGGTCGATATCACTAAGAAACCAGCGAATTTTTTACAGGAGTTCCGGGTCTTGCGAACACGCAGGAAAAAGACACGAACTTAGGACAACAAACAGGACCCAAACAGAACCCAACAAGAGGACGACCAAGGGGAAGAGCAAGAGGCAGGGGAGATCGAAACAGAGACGACTCAAGCTCCAGCAGAGAAGATTCAAACAACAAAAAACCAGTGGGAACCAAACGCAGGGGTTACCAAAGAAGGAAATAAATATGGATGAAGAAACTGTAAATAAAACAATAATACATTTATCTTCTAGAACATTGACTTTTAAAGAAAAACAAACATTATGCCTGGGACTTACATTTTGCCCTACTGAATTATTTGACTATGCCAACACAAGAGTGGATGTTTTTAAATTCATCAGGAAATTGAAACTGACTAAATGGCACTCACTTGTTAATAAGAAAGCAAGAACTAACTCAGAAGCAAGTGTAAACACACCAGAACTCACAATAGGGGACACTGAGATCCTACAAACTGTATATTCCTTAGGAGGTATTGTCCCTGATACTGGAAGTGACACAGATGTGATAGGAGTTAGAGAAACAAGAACTGATAGGGCCGCTATTACCTCCTTTAGACCCAAGTCAGTGTTCTTTCCTACACTTCCCCACGATGCTATCGACACCTTTCACGAGGTAGTAACCAAAGAACTTACTAGACTTAAACATGCATGTCCCAAACGGAGAAAAGGAGACATTAATCTGACCAAGGGAGAGATGGATTTCATCTTCTCTGTGGCAGATGATAAAAATGTTATACTGCGACCTTCTGACAAGGGAGGTAATATTGTTCTGTGGGGGAGAGAACTCTACATAAAAGAAGCCCTATCTCAACTCGAGGGGGGCATCTTTTATTGTATAAGCAGCATGGATGAGTATAACAAAAGTATCTTAGATACATGGGAACAACTGACAGAGTGGCACAATGAGGGACTAATTTCCTGGCATGAGTTCCGTTACCTTAAAAAAGATTTTCCTAAACTTCCAATATTTTACCTTCTTCCGAAGGTCCATAAGAACCCGTGTGTACCTCCAGGGAGACCTATTATCTCTTCCATAGGCGGCATCAACGAAAACCTTTCAAAATATATTGACCATTTTTTAAGAGAACATGTCTGCCAATTACCTTCATATACTAAAGATACAACTGATTTCCTCAAACTGCTAGAGAACATCATATGGTCAGAGGGTGCCTTACTCATCACTATGGATGTAAGCGCCCTCTATACCATCATAGACCACACACAAGGGATGGAAGCTAGCTACCACTTCCTCAAACAGAGAGAAATAGGCTTCCGTGAACACACTACCATGCTGATACGTATGATGAAATTGTGCCTCAAAAACAATATCTTTATGTTTGATGGTACAATTTACAAACAAATCCGTGGTGCGGCCATGGGTTCGGCCTTCGCGTCAAGTTTCGCGAACCTGTTTGTGGGGAAATGGGAAGAGGAATTAAGAAATGATGTTATGTTGAAGGAGGATTTCACCAAGGTTAAAACATGGATCAGATATATAGATGATTTGTTCATAGTGTGGGGTGGAACAGAGGAGGAGGCGACCAGGTTCATTGAGAAACTGAACCGGAACGCATATAATATACACCTCACCTACACTATGAGCAAACATCAGGTTGAATTTCTGGATACAGAAATAGAAGTTGTGGAAGGGAAACTAATCTCCAGATTACATAGAAAGGAGACGGCTGGCAACAGCCTACTCCATGCTTTGAGTGCACACCCTGACCCACTGAAATGGAGCATCCCATATGGGGAATTACTTAGAGCAAAGAGAAATTGCAGCAATACAGAGGGGTTTGAGAAGGAACAAGAATGTATGTTGATGAGATTCCGGGATAGAGGCTATCCAGAATGGGTGTTGAGAAAAGCTGTGGGTAAAGTTGCAGAGGTAGAGAGAGCTGAAACACTCATCCCTAAAATTCACAATGAGAAAGACAGTACACCCACAATAATTATAACCACTTTTCACCAAAGATCAGACAAGGTCCGTAAAATTATAGCTGACAATTGGAACATTCTTCAGTCGGACAATATAATAGGACCTAAGCTTCCTGAAAGACCCTTAATAACTTATAGAAGGGGTCGTAATCTTAGAGACATCTTGGTCAAAGGTGATATCACGGACACAAAAAACAACACGTACAGGGCCTCAAAGGATTTTATCCTTGTGGATACTGTGTGGCATGTAAATCAAGCTACATGGTACAAGAAGTCAGTATCCCGAGACAAAAAACAACACATAAAATTAAACAATTCCTCACATGCAGCACTTGCTACGTTATTTATGTTCTTGTATGTCCATGCAACATGAGATATGTGGGCAGCACCACATGCATGGCCAAAAAACGCATACAAGAACATTTACGAGCAATAACCAATGTTGATGAACGATATCCTGTCGCAAGACATTTTCAGGAATATCACCAATCTAAGTCCTCCTTGCTAAGATACTTTGCAGTGGAACAGGTCCACATAGGTAGAAGAGGGGGTAATCGCACTCTAGCACTCAGAAAGAAAGAATCCAAATGGATTATGGAGTTAGAAAGTAGATTTCCGGGGGGCCACAACCTCGATGAGGAACGTGCAACACACCTCTATGAAGAGTAATCCTATCCTGTATATTGTGAATATACTGTACTGAATTGCTTCTGTAATGAATGTTTATAGAATTCTTGTATAATCTTTTAATGCATATTTTATCATTTTTTCCAGGAGAAAGGGAAGGGAGAATTCAATCTTTTTCACATGCACTGCACATCTTCCCTACCCTTTTCTTCGGCACAATAGGAAATCACTGCACTTGATTAAGATAAGAAATTCACTTCTATTCACGTAATTCACTGTTTTTATAATGAACATTGTCCGGGTTTAAAATTGTGTTAGATTTTCCTTTTTTAAATCAGTTTGCATGGATAGGTTTATACATTGAGAGGTCTAGTCTGAGAATGATCTATTCCTAACTACAACATACGTATACTGTTTACAGAACACAATACTCTACAGTTTGGGTTATATACTTTATAGGCACTAGTCCGAATGTATATACATGTAAACAGTAACATAGAGAACTATGTCAGAAATTAGGCACTAGACCTTCTTATTCAACTAATTTTTCTGGGCTATTTTTGCATAACTATACATGGAATTTACGCTTACTAGGAGATATCCTTTGTGTAAATATTGTAGTCCAGATCTCAGGTTATAGATTACAATTAACATCCATTATGTATGTTATGGTTTTATTTGTATGGTGAGAATACAACCTCAAAAATAATGCATATCATGTTTTCTAACCAAAAAATGTATTAGTGAAAACACTAGCTTAAAATGGCGGAAGCTTTTGTATAATATGCATTTGGTTGGCTTATACATTTGTACATCTTCTCTGTCTATGACCTCTGTGTTTACCATTCAAAAAGCAAAAAAATGTTGAGTTGGGTAACGTGTGAGCAAGACACACTTTGGTGTCGAAACGCGTAACGTTTATTGAGTTAATTAAAAAACTTTGGGCATCTCTACCTCTGAGTGCGCGTAGTGCTTTCAGCACATTGGGACTAGTGATTGAAATTTCCGGCTTACGGGTTCGCCGGATTACGCGCCACCCGACAATGGGAGCGGGACCCCGGAAGGACCCTTCTTGGTTGCAGCAGTGATATATATATATATATATATATATATATATATATATATATATATATATATATATATATATACATATACATATATATATATATATATATATATATTGCGTTTGAGTCTTTAGAGCGCAGAAAGGCATGCCACTGAGGTTAGGATTTTGGACACATTGGAACATAGAAAAAAGGAGTTTAAAAGCTTAAGATGCGATGGTCGCCTTTTAGCTCGGCTCCCGCAGCCCTCCGGCCTGATTGCCTATCCTGTCTACTATCCTGTCCGGAGACGACACATTATCGGGGAATTGGAAACAGAACACCTTGTTTGTACTTACCATTTGGCCCGGAGATTTCAACGTGCAGCGGCTCCGAAGTTGTGCCCTCCGCAAGATCGGGGCCTCCGTGGAACCTAGACCGGGACCTAGCCGGTGAGATCCGACGGCTCTCGGCCCCGGCCGAGAGCGTGAACCAATGATGAGAGCCATTGTGCGAAAATCCCGGCGATCCTGATCCGGGCCTGCCCTGGTGACCGTGCGGCTGATGTGGGTGAGATGCACCGGGGACTGATTCTGTGAGGGGGTCCTCCCCCCGCCGCTGCTTTGTCCGGCGGCCCTGGTCCTCTGCGCCCGGACTCTGCTTGCTGGGGGCGCCGGTGCTGGTGTAGGCGGGGACCCGTATTGGGCGGACATCCTTTCGGCACCAAGGCTGCCATTGCTGGGACCCCCGGAGCTCTGTAAAGTCCTACATTTTTTAACTGTTTTTCCGGGGGTCGTGGAGGGCGGCGACCGGGCTGACTTCACGAAATGGCGGCCGACCCTCTGAATCAAGAATCGCCCTGTGGCGGCGGGCTTGGGTTGCCTAATTGCGCGGGGGTCTGGTCTGGTGAGCGTGAGCTTACGGTCAGAGATATCCTGGAAGCTCTGAGATCCCTGCGCGCATCCCTGGCCCCCGATGTCCCTGTGGGTCCGCCACGATCTGCCGCCATTTTGGGCAGCCGTTTCTTCTTGCCGCCCTCTTGTTTCAGTGACTCCATTGCCTCGCCCCCCTCGATTGCTGCAAGTGTTGCTGCCGCTGATCGAAGATCGTTTTGTGTGCCGGTGACTTTGGAGCTCCCTGTTTTTCGAGGTTCTGACCCCGGGGACTTGGACATTGTGCCGCGGCCCTGTCCGGCATGGATGCCTGGAACTATTGGTGGAATGCTGCCTGCACCTGCTCCGATGGCTTTGCCTTTGTCTATCAAAGAGACCCCCTCGCCCTCCCCAGCGGCGACACTGAACTCCTGTTTTTCATCATCCGTGCTGCGATTGCTGATGCATCTAAACTCTCTGTTTGGACTTCTGCTCCCTTGCGGACCGACTTACCCCCCATGTTGTTATGGTAGTCACCATTTTTTTCGACTGTATGCTGGTCTTGTATTTAGTATCTCATTTTACACTGTCATGTGGTGGGTGGGATTTGTGGTTCGGAAGGGATGGGGGTGATATGCACGACTCTTGGTTGATTCTCGGTATACGACTTAGTGGCGCAGTTGTTTGTACCCGTGGAGCGGTGGGAGGTCCCCTTCTCTGTACGTTTTATGGCGCTTGATGGGGTGTCGTCCTGGTCTGTTTTTGCTGTGATTGTCTGGTTGGGCGGAGGGCGGCGGCCGACCATATTGATTGCTGTTCTTATGCTCCTCCCTCCTGTTTTCTTATTTCCGTTTCTGTTTCTTTTTTGTCTCGTTCTTCTCTCTTTCCTTCTCGCTATATTTCGGGTTCTGGTTTAGGGCGACAGGCACGCTGTCTGAAGGGTAGGCCATAGCCTTCTACATGGGTGCAGGGTGGGATGGGTGGGTTGGGTTCTATTTGTTGTTTGTTTTATGGTTCTATGGCCCTTTTGTATCTCCTTTTCGTACAGCCGCGTCTGTCCCGGCCTCCCGTGGTGTGTTCGGGGTGGGGTGTGTGGCGTCGTTAACCCTCCTCTTATGGTTCGGTTGCTTTTCTTCTCGATCGCTGTACCCTCACTGGTGCTGATACTCCTGTTGTCTCCTGTATTCCCGCCACGGGACGCCTGTGTCGACGTGTCTTCTTTCTTTCGTTTTTATATTTCATTTCTTTTTTCCTTTTCTCATTGTTCCACCTTGTCCTCCTCCCCTCCCCCTCCTTCCCCCCCTCTTCCCCCTCTTTTCCTCGTCCCCGCCCCCCTCCCTCCTTTTTCCTAGAGGTCACTATGACAGGCTAGTTTTGATGTGCTGTTTCTCCGATCCCTCTGTTCTGGCTTAGCTGTGGTTTGGGTGGTGGGCATGTGACGATGATAATGCTCAGGTGTCGATTATGTCTCAATTATCCTGATCTTCTTGTGTGCATTGTGTTGTCTCTCCTGTACTGCGGCCCCTCACCCCCTTCTTGACGCTGAGGCTGGTTCTGGGACATCGGACGTCTCTATATTGAAAGTGAGCCTGTCGTACGCCTTATCCCCATATTATAAAATTAACCTTTTTTGCTCCTGTATTTTGGCCCTCTGGTTCCTAAGTCTCTTCTCCCCTTTTTACGATTGTACTGCCTCTGCTTCTTGCTGATTGATTCTGTGATGTTTGCCTTGGAACCTCTGATTGCTTTACACATTGCGGCCGGCCGGTTTGGTTGTAGGCCTAGAATTGTATATCCTTTTGATGCCAATAAAGGTTTAAAAAAAAAAAAAAAAAAGTTCAAGATGCAGTCTAGGCGGTCTTTAGTGCAAAGTACATTTTGTGAATCTTTTTAAAAGAAATGTTGAGACATTTAGTGTAAACTAAGTGCAAAATAGCAAGGTGTTTACCCCAAGGAGCTTTACCCCACCCATTATTCATTAACAATAGTATTAAATCAACGATTATAAATGATTAAAAACATTTCCATGGTGTAGTCTTACGGTGCCGAAAGGCAGACCGTTAAGGGTTGAACTTTGGACATATTGGAATGTAGGAAAAGGAGTTAAACAGCATAAGGTGCACCATGGGTAGTATTCAATGCAAAGTGCATTTTTGTAAATCTTTGTAGAAGGAATGCATAGACAATTAAGGTATCCTATGCGCAAAATAGCAAGTTGTTTAACCAAAGAAGCTTTACCCCACCAATCATTAATTAACATCAACGGTTAAAGACATTTCTGCGATGAGCAAAATAAAAAGAGATTACTATCTGCTGTTAAAAATGACGTGCAAAATTCTAAGCCATTAAAGGATGAGAAGTGCAGAGGTGTTTTAAGTGACCTGGGTGCAAAAAGCTCATTCCAGCTGGGTGCATGCAACTAGTTCATTTGGGAATTTCCCATCTGCTTTAGTAAGGAATTTCACAAAGCGACAGTTCAGCTGTGTGTCCTTGGTGTAAAGCAGTTTAAATACCCCTTGTCTGCATGTTTGAATGCCTCTTTGGTCAAACAGTGGGCGGTATCAGTGCCATCTGGCACGGATTGGGGATAGTGGGGCGGGGGAGGGGGTGAATAAAATATATTCCCACTTACCTCTCCTCCGTCGTCTCTCCTCTGCTTCACTTCCTGACGAGTCCCGGAAGAAGGAATCACACAGACTCCCCTTTACCGATCACAATGCTGCTGTCAGCAATGTCATGCTTGGTCTGAGCACTGTGGTTTTGCACTCACAGGGAGTGGGAGCCTGGGCATGTCCTCCACCAAGGCTGTTCAATACAGCCTGGTGGAGAACATGCTAAGTGCGCATTACTGTTTGACCTGCCCAAGACTGACGGCAATACAGTCATGTGCACTTAGAGAGTGCCCTCCAATCCTCTCCCTGTTCTTGACTGCCCACCCCGACCCCGGCCCGCACCTAGAACTGAGCCACTATGAAAAAAAAATGATAATAACATGTTATTATCATTTTATTTTTCCTTTTTTGAACTTCTGAAAACAAGTGGGGCGATGCGCCTCTGCCTTAGCGGAGGAGCCGTCGCTGGAAGTAACATGGCTCTTCACTCAGCCATTAATTCCTTGCAGGTGCACGCCAGTTGTACCATATCTTCTCTACGTTTTCTGCACAACAGACAGTCAGTCGGTCGTAGTGGTGCCACATTTCTAATGTGGATTGTGAAGGAGCGAGGGAAGTATGCCCAATCGGTATTTGAGACATTTTTCTTTTGTTGAGTTGGAGTACCCCATGTGAAAGTAGGATTAGGGTATTGCTTTATTGTAACTGTGCAGCACACGCTAGCCGGGGGCTCTGCCAGCCACTGCTGCCTTATCCTCGATTGACGGGACTATTTTGATGGTTTTGTTTATCAGCTTTTTGAAGCTGGCATGGGTTGCAGATGATTCCCAATAGTACTATAGGTCAAGTTGAGGGACTGATTCGTTAAGATAAGCCTTACTGGGAGAGTTACTCCTGATCATCAGTTCCTGCAATGAGTGAGTGTTTAGTGTGTTTGTTCTGCATTTTTGATTTTGTGCCAGCACTTGATATATGCACCTCTCCTGGCGAGGGCCTGTTTCTGAAGACCGAGCTCCAATCATATCTGAGCTAAGGAGGTGGATTTGGGAAGGCCGAAGATCATTCTGTAGGCTCCGATCATGAAACCATTCAAGGTTTATGAATCCCTTCCATGTAATGGCTCACTACCGTAGGTCATTGTCTGAATCACATGGTCAGCGACTAGCTGCCGCCTCCCCCCCAATCCGGCACCCAACACCCAGGAACGTGGACACGAGACGTGTTTTACTTTTTGGAAGGCGGGCGCTAGTCGCCCGGCCGTATTTATTAAAGTATGAAATTAAAAAGGTTTTAATTGCATAATCAACAATGAATACAAAAATCAGCAGGACATTCAGTTATACAATTGTTATCAACAAGTTTGAGAGCCTGACCTTAACAAAACTCTAATACAAGTTGTTCCTAGCTTAAACTAAACATCCTACCTTGATTTTTGTACATTTCTGGCCATATGGCAGGGTCACTACCGGTGTCAGGTCCTACAAGCTGCGCCTCCCCCCTAGAAGTGCGCATGCGCAGTGTTACCCCGGGAATTGCCCGGTCTACGCCCCAAACTCCATTTACCCACTAAAGGAGGGCCCTTACTCTGCGCCGGTGGCGTCATGAGTCCACGCGCGCGGGGTGGCTACCAGCCTAAGGAAAGCGTGAACTACTCCTACCCGCGCTCCTTTGCATATTACCTTGCCCCTGGAGTACTGGGAGTGGCCCGCAGGCCCCTCCCCCCGGGCGGGAACCTCCATAGGATGATGCCCGCCCCCTCAGACCTCAAATATGTGCTCACCGATAATGACCTTACCGCATGCCCCATACCTAATAAATACGACGACCTATGGAAAAATTCTAAAGGACAACTACACTGGCTAATAAATAACAGTATCCACGCATAGCTAAAGGGGAAAAAAAAAAAAAAGGCCTAACGACACATGGCATAAAATTACAATTCGGTTCACACATGTTACTCAAAATCACAATATCAACGTATAGCTACAAAGGGAAAAAAGGCCTAAAGACACATATCTTCAAATACAGTTCACACATCACTTTTCTACAAAGGGGAAAAAGTCCTGACAACAGATCACAAAATACAACAACAGCCTACTCTCTCCCGCGGTCCATACCTTTGAAACTTACCATTAAACCGGACATAACGCTGCTTAAACTTTGTACCAAGGGATGGTGGGTGGGAAACAAAGAAGCCCCGAACGCGGGGCACAACGTTCAGCGAGGGAGCGTCCAGGGACAAGGGGGTCTCCTGGGCGCTCCCTACCTCTTATTCCCGAGGGGCCGGGTGGCCCCTCCTAACGGCCGCCCCCCCCGACCCGGAACCAGTCCATTGAATCCGGGTCAGGAGGGGCGCCGGCCAATCGGCGGTGGGCCGCGCCCCCAGGGCACGCCCCCACCGTCGAAGGACCCGAGGGGAGAGGAGGTGAGGCGGTCGCCGCGCCGCCATGCGTGCGGGGGGGCCGAGGGCCCCCCCTTTTCACATGGTCAGCGACTAGCTGCCGCCTCCCCCCCAATCCGGCACCCAACACCCAGGAACGTGGACACGAGACGTGTTTTACTTTTTGGAAGGCGGGCGCTAGTCGCCCGGCCGTATTTATTAAAGTATGAAATTAAAAAGGTTTTAATTGCATAATCAACAATGAATACAAAAATCAGCAGGACATTCAGTTATACAATTGTTATCAACAAGTTTGAGAGCCTGACCTTAACAAAACTCTAATACAAGTTGTTCCTAGCTTAAACTAAACATCCTACCTTGATTTTTGTACATTTCTGGCCATATGGCAGGGTCACTACCGGTGTCAGGTCCTACAAGCTGCGCCTCCCCCCTAGAAGTGCGCATGCGCAGTGTTACCCCGGGAATTGCCCGGTCTACGCCCCAAACTCCATTTACCCACTAAAGGAGGGCCCTTACTCTGCGCCGGTGGCGTCATGAGTCCACGCGCGCGGGGTGGCTACCAGCCTAAGGAAAGCGTGAACTACTCCTACCCGCGCTCCTTTGCATATTACCTTGCCCCCTGGAGTACTGGGAGTGGCCCGCAGGCCCCTCCCCCCGGGCGGGAACCTCCATAGGATGATGCCCGCCCCCTCAGACCTCAAATATGTGCTCACCGATAATGACCTTACCGCCACAGGCCAGTATTGTTAACCGACGATCTGGCCTCCCCCTCTAGCCCCTGCCTAAGGACACACTCCTCCTACCCCAGCCCTCTAGCCAAGCCCAGATATTGTCAGCCCATAGGACATTACCCTCTTCTGTCAAATGAACCCCGTCCTTCAAGTAATGCTTGTGACCCCAGATGCACCCATGAGGTATTGACTGTAACACGGGGGTTCGAAACAACCTATCCAACCGTGTGTTGATCCTCTTTACCGAGTGATTCAACGCCCTGACCGAATGACCCCCCCGCCACTGAAGTCGAGGTATTAGTTGTGACCATACTAGTGTGCACCCGGGGCAGGTCCTAGCTATCCAACCCGCTGTTGAGATAATCTCCTCAATCAAGATGCGCCTGCCCAGTGTTGCCAAATCGTTCTCCCCAAGGTGAAGTACCACCACTGACGGTGGAGCCCGCTGGCGTGCTAACAGCCCTTGGAAGAATCCCCTAAACTCGTGAAGACACAACCCTCCTCTGCCAAAGAACGTGATATTCAACCCTAGTTGTGCCGCCCTTTCTTTCTTGTCACCTGACAGGAAGACACATTCCGCTCGCTTCACATATGAATGACCGACAATCCAGACATTGTTCTTTGTTGTTTCCTGTTCGCCGCTCCGTGCCGATGAATATTGGCGGTGCCCGACGACAAATTCCTCCCCTGCGTAACAGGTCTGAGAAACTGTAAGAGAGCGGAAAGAGACCAAGCGTGAGTGACAGGAGATCATAGCATGTCAATCCGAACATAACGTTTATAGCAGTCTGACGACCACCTCCCAATTGTCTTCACTCTTTCCACTGGGAGGCCCCCCGCCACCGCCTCAGTTGCTGCCCCAATCCTGAAGGAATGAGATCCAAAATCTCTAGGATCAAGACCCGCTTTTGTAACCCCTATTTCGAACACTCTCCTGAATTGATACCTGGTCAAGGGGCTCCCGTCGGCGTGACAGAGCAACGCCCTGCCTGCTGAACCGACCAATAGTCCCATGAGTGATTCTACATGCCTCACCGGGCAGCACGGGTTGGCGGGGGCCCGTTGCAGAACTATGGTGTGACCCCTACCTTCCTGATCGGTCTTTGATTTCTGGATAGTCACCCACATGGTGTCACCCCTTATCGTCACCCCAGCCTTCTGCAAGCCACCTAGTATGTCAGACTTGGATCCTGCCACCAGTTCACTAATTCTCAGTGCCCCATAAAATGCCAGGGAGAACGCCGCCCTAAAAAGAAGCACTTCCCACTCCGAGTTACAAACAATCTCCAGCATGCCCAGTAAGGCCGTTAGCCGGGCCAACCCCATGGGCTTCCTCTTATCCTTCTGGTGTCCCTGAACACGGCGCCATCCCCTTAAAGCCTTGCGTATCATAAAGGTATTAGTGGGATCCCGGAAGCCCCTAGCTTGAGCGAAGAATGACACTGCTGCCCTATGTCTGGCTGCCGCTGCCACTGATCGCCCCTCTTTGTGCATCCATTCTAAATAAGCTGCAAACCCATCCTCTTTCGCCCAAAGCACTTCCCACTGTGGCCCCAAGAAAGAACAATAAGACAGAAACGCCCCTTCGTAAGCCGTCTTGGTCCTGGGGGCTAGGCTAGCGACCACGAGGTCTTGTAATCTGGGGCACCAATCTGCCAAAGTACTGCTGGGAAGTGTGCTGGCGAGGGGTCTGCTGTGGGGAGATGTTCCCTGAAAACCTGCATTTTGAAGCGAGAAAGGGAGTCAGCAGCATTGTTTAAAACACCAGGGACATGTTTGGCTCTAAAATTAGCATTCAGCTTAAGGCACCGCAGAACAATTTCCTTGATCAGACGAAGTATGAAAGGACACCGCGCCCCCTGCTGATTGATACATTCCACCACTGTCATGTTATCTGACCAAAACACCACTGATTGGTTACATAGGTGTTCGGGCCAAACCATCAGTGCCACCCATATTGGAAAAAGTTCCAGGAAGCCAATGTTGCTGAGCAAACCCCATGTGTTCCATTCTTCTGGCCATCGTTGAGCGACCCACCTATTCCCTAGGATGGCACCAAAGCCCACACTACCGGCCGCATCAGTCCATAGTCCCAACTCCGCTGATGTCGTGAGCGGGTCGGGCCAGACCACCCTACCGTTAAAATCCTCCAGGAATGCCATCCAAATAAGCATATCCTGGCGAATTTCAGACGATAGGCGCGTGCGGTGGTGCTTTTCCCTCAGCCCCTTCATCGCGTGCGCGATGGAGCGAGAGAAGGGGCGAGCCATTGGGATGATTCTTAGTGCGAAATTCAGTTGCCCTACCACCTCCTGCAATTGCTGCAAAGTGACCTTCTCCTTCCGGAGGCATAACTGTAGCGATGTCTTGAATTTGCACACCTTGTCCATAGGTAGTCTAAAACATCTCTCCATTGAGTCAATCTCGATGCCCAGAAATTCCAAGCAGGTGGTCGGGCCCACCGTCTTCCCAGGCGCAAGCGGGACCCCAAAAGCCCGCATGAGCACGCAAAATTCCTGCAATGCCAGTGCGCACTCCTGAGAACCCGCTGTACCGAGGAAGAGGAAATCATCTAAGTAATGCATGACCCTTTGATGGCCCGTCACTTGTCTCATGGCCCATTCCAGAAATGAACTAAACATCTCAAAGTAGGCGCAAGAAATAGAACAACCCATAGGCATGCATTTGTCCATGTAGAACCTATCCCTAAAGGTGAAACCTAAAAGATGCTGGTCCGCCGGGTGGACTGGGAGGAGGCGGAAGGCGGACTCTATGTCTGATTTCGCCATCAGCGCCCCGGGTCCAGTGGCCTGCAATAAGGTAACAGCCTGATCAAAAGAGGCGTACTTAACACTACAGATACCTTCGTCAATGGCATCATTCAGTGAGGCCCCCTTTGGCGCTGACAGGTTATGAATCAATCTGAATTGCCCCTTCTCTTTCTTGGGGACAACTCCCAGTGGGGAACACACAAAATTGGGTACTGGCACTGCAGAAAAAGGGCCAGATATCCTGCCTAAGGAAAGCTCCTTGTCAATTTTGGCGGCCACAACAGCCGGATTGTGTGTGACTGATAATTGATTTCTACAGTGCGCACTGCCTGTGTATCCCCCGGCCGGGATCCTAAAACCTTTAGAAAAACCTTCCTGGAGTAGGGTGGCCGCTTTGTGGTCCGGGTATCTGTTCAACAATGGAATCATTGCCACCACATCCACTGGAGTGGGGGGGCGTGACCTGCCTGACTTATAGTGGCTTTCCCCTACCCCTCTGTCCTGTGTTACCTTGCTTGGACCTACAGGTAGTTTCTGGATGAGAGGGGTGCCCACAGGAGGCACATGCATGCCTAAACTTACACGCGGCCCTTGTGCAGGTACGCCTATTAAAATCCCAGCACACCCCTTTCTTCTCTGGCCCACCTGCCCTAAATTTCCCAGGTACTTCACTCGTTTGGGGGGGCCGAAAGGGCTGCTGCGGTCTAGTGAACACCTTGGCCGCACCGAACTGAGGGGGAGGTGCAGTGTCAGAGAACTGTTTGTGCCAAGCCAAGGAATCTACCGAGTCCCATGGCAACGATCTATTGAATTCCAATGCCTTCCTAAAATTGACGTCATAACCCTTCCATGCATCCCCAGAATACTGTTGACTCCACCCCACAATCCTGCTCGAGTAGCAAGCCAATGCAGCCTGTAGATCTGGAGGACGCTCAGCCTTAATTGCAGTGAAAACAGCCCATGCTTGCATCCAATTATTGAGATTTTCCTCAACCCTGAATCTAGTACACTGCGCCCTCCATTCACTTGGGAGCATCCACTCTTTTAGTGCTTTTGCCTGCTCCATTTCCCTATTATCCAACAATAACGAATAAATGTACACGTATTTATCAGCCCAAATCATTTCTTTCACAGCTAATGACACATGCTGAGCTAGATTTTCGCTCCTGGAAGGTATCACACCGTCCCCCAAGAGCGGCAATGCCACTTCCTTACCAGGTGTGGGCACCGAGGGCGGCTGCCCATTAACTCCGTCCAGCTGGGGAACACTTGCACCTGCAAGGGGAGAAGACATTGGCAATACAACACTGTCGGTGACCGGTGCCGATCTGATTTTTTCTACAAACCTTGCCGCCTCTGCTGCATGGTCTGCAGAATTCGGGAAGGCTCCCCCTTTTTGGAGCCATGGCATCATGGCCGTTAACTGAGATACCAATTCGGGTGGCATCGAATCTACATTACCCCCCGGGACAACAGGTACCACTGGGGTCAAGCCCGGTGGTCCTGGCACAGGTGGCAAGGCGGGCGCCGGGTGCGGCCAGCCTGTCCCCGGGATTGTGGGCACCGGTGCGGGAGCAGACCCAGCGTCTACTGGTTGACCTGCCGGCACCGGCACCACAGGGGCCATGGGTGTAGGCACATGCGGGGGTGGGACCACCGCGGGCGGTGCGGCTGGTAACGGGTCCACTGGGCCTGGGGTGGGGACCGCCTCCTTGGGTCTTTTGGACCTAGGTTTCCCTTGCGGGGTGACAAATTCCCCTCTTGGCACTGGTGCCACCCTCTTGCGGATCGGTCTCCCGGACGGGCCCGGTGCCTCGCCCTCTCTGTCCTCCAACCGAGCTTCCCGCTCCTTAATTTGTCCTAGCTGTTGCTTAATGTCGCTCATCTCCCGCATCATAGCCCGCATCATAGCCTCCATGTTGGACCCCCTTTTTCCACCCCTTGGACCTGGCATGACGCTTACCCCAAAAAACACCCGCTGCCTACTTAGTTCCCAACAGGTCAACTGTGTGTACCTTTCAGATGGAGGGTCACCAGGGGGCTTTCAGCACCATGCAACGGCGACCGCAACACTAGCGGCTTGTCCGCTTATGTAAGGGGTGAGTAAACCTAATGTAGACCCACCCGGCGGTCACCAGGAGCGATGAGTGCTAGCCCCCCGTACCCCTCTTACCGACCAGTCCCGCGTCCTTGCCGGCGATAATGGTCTGCGTTCACGCCCCACACCACGTTGCGTGCTGAATGCCCTTACGTCCTGTCAGCGAGTGACTTGCACCAATAATGTCGTAGAATTGCCTGGAATTGAGAAATGTATTAACACCGTGTAATGAAAGTAGGAGCAGATTTAGGAAAAACCCGGTTTGAATACAGAGGACTATTGAACCCCCCCTGTTAAACCTCCCTGTTGCTGTGCGCCACTAAAACACACGATTTCAGCAATATACAAAATTAACTCTTGCTCAAAGGTCAGGACAATTCAGAACAAGTAACTGCACTTATTACCCTCCACTGCACACTTTGTGCAACGCTATGAACAACAAATTACTTAATAATTAAATGCAGTACAGTCGTGAAAAACAGTTTAAGAAATGTCACCTCGTTTTGTTTTCAATTGTACACTTAGTGCAACGTCGTGAACAACAAATTACTTAATAATAAACGCAATGCAGTCGTGAAAACAGTTTAAATAATTGTTACTTCGTTTGCCTCCCCTCCTGAGTTGTACGTTATTACAAGGGGCCTCCCACCCAGGCTCTGCCCTGGTCGACCCTGCTCCACTTCTTTTAGTTGCACGCGCTTAATTAGCTGAAGGCTCTCGTTTTATTTAAACCTGCCCACCCCGGCCTTATTAGCCGTTCCTTAAAAAGCGCGCCCAAATTTGCCCGCTCCGAACACAAATACCGCCGCTTTCTATCTTTTCCTGAAATCAGAGGCAAGAGTCTTTAGCTGCCAGAGTGCTGTCCCGGCGCGCCTATCCAGTACACAAGACAACCGCCCTACCGACCGCACCTCACCCGGTCCTTCCCGTACTTGTTACCGAAGACCCCCCGCCCCCGCACGATACCTTACGGTGCCTCGAACGGCCCGCACCACGCCTCCTCAGCCGCTGGACGCACTTGCGCCTTGGATTCCCCGACCGGTCCTCACTGCCTAATCCGCAAACGGCGAGGCGATGTTCCCGAGTCACCACAGCCTCTCACGACGCGGCTTGTCCCACGCTGCTGTTCCAGACCCCGTACAAAGCCTAAAAGGTACGGAAAGTATAAAACAAAGACGCTCTCCGCCCTCACGACGCGGCTGCAAGACGACGACGCGGCTGGCCCGACACAGCTCCTCCGAACGTCCAATGCCTGAAAAAGAAAGCAGAAAATTTATAAAAACAAAGAAGCCCCGAACGCGGGGCACAACGTTCAGCGAGGGAGCGTCCAGGGACAAGGGGGTCTCCTGGGCGCTCCCTACCTCTTATTCCCGAGGGGCCGGGTGGCCCCTCCTAACGCCCGCCCCCCCCGACCCGGAACCAGTCCATTGAATCCGGGTCAGGAGGGGCGCCGGCCAATCGGCGGTGGGCCGCGCCCCCAGGGCACGCCCCCACCGTCGAAGGACCCGAGGGGAGAGGAGGTGAGGCGGTCGCCGCGCCGCCATGCGTGCGGGGGGGCCGAGGGCCCCCCCTTTTCAATTTCGCTTGTATTATCTGGAGCAGTGATGTTAGAGTGAGGCCGGCAACTTTCTTCTTTAGGGTTCTTATGGTCATTGCTAGGGCATTCCCCTTTCACTTCAAAGCCTCTTCCTGCGGTTTGAATGAGTCCTTTTTATCTAAGAAGATATCTAAAATTTGGATTCCGACGCTGACTCCAAGCGTTGGCAAGCGATGTCCCAGCTTAATTCTTTTCTTTTTGTGCTGTTCACTGCCATTGGTTTTCTTTTTTCAAAGTTGATCTTTAGGCCGTGGTCCATCAAATATGCTTGGGTGACATTGAGGAGGTGCGGCAAGCCGATCGAGTGCAGTTTATTAGCACTCTTATTGCCGTACTTGTAGATTGGTGAGATTATGGACCCTCTTCATGAGGCCAGGATTACGGTATCCACTGATATCTGATGGAAAAATCGGCTCCAGTGTTTCTGACCAGAAGTTGGCGTCCTGTTTAAATAGTGCAGGTGGAATACCATTTGAGCCCAGGGCCCCCTCCAGTCTTCCTATGGCTATCTGTCTCTGTATTTGATGGCTAGTTGGTATGAAGGAGTCTGTGATAGGACTTTGAAGTGAGCATTGGACCTGGGGTGCGCTTTCAATTTCCTCTTTAGTTTTGTATTTGGAGGAGTCGAGGGAGGTTTCTTTTAGCATGCTTGGTTGGTGTTGCCCCTCTTTAAGGTGGTTGAAGTGCGGCAACTTTGCCCAGGTTTCTTCAGTCAAATGAGAACTGATCCCTTCATGTGTAGGATGTTGTAGCATGTTTACTTTGTGCCAGAACCGTGCATGACTGTTACTTTTTATGTCGCAGAAGAGCCTTGCCCAGAGCTAGTCTTCTCCTTCACTTTTTGTTATTCAAATTAATGTTTTCACTGTTGCTTTGATCCATCTCAGCTGTCATTGCAGGCCATTTGTGCTTCTCTTAAGTGCCTTTACTTGCTGTAGATGCATAAGAGTGAAAGTGAGGTGGCCCTGGCAGGGTCCTTGCTGTCATGTATTTCTTCTCATCATTGAGGTGCCAAGTGTGTCTCCTAGGTCTTTTGTGATGGCCTCCGATGCGGTAGCATGCTTTGTTAATTTATCTTGCTGTCTTTGTAGTATATCCTTGGCAGCCCCCAATGATCAGTCTATGGAAGCGATGTTACATTTAATCCTTTTGTTGTTCATGGTGTATGCAGTGCATGCTACTTCAGTGTGCGAAAAACAAGGACCCCCTGGGTAGTGATTATTGAGAACTCCTAGGGCAGGGCAAACCAAATACATGCAAAAAAAACCTAGGCAGACTCAATGTTAGACAACAAGATATGGGACCCAATTATGGCTAGGAACAGGCGTGTAAAAAAAATATATATGTAATCATATGTGCAAGACAAACATGTTTTTAATATACATAATAAAAATCATATGTAGAACTAACATCATTCAGCTTATATGACATTACACAATTAAAAATATTAAATGCAATAGATACATATAATAGCACAATATACACAGTAACAAAAAATGGTTAAAAAGACACCATAGATGATTATAGCAGGGTGTCCAGAAACAGATGTAGAAGAAATTACTCGACGCGCGTTTCGGCGAAAACGCCTTCTTCAGGAGTCACAATTAAAAATCTGCAATTACATATAAAAGAAGAATTTGTAAATTGCGATTCTATATCGGCTTGCATCTACTGAGTAATATAGCTTCATCAACACAGAATATACATATTTCGCCGAAACGCGCGTCATAATTGGGTCCCATATCTTTTTGTCTAACATTGAGTCTGCCTAGGTTTTTTTTGCATATATATATATATAGTTTTTTTTGTGTGCATGCTACTGCAGTCAGATGGCAGACATCTTTAGGGCTTGCTTTAAGCGTGATCACCAGCAGGAGATGATCACTGCAGTCTTCCTCAGCCAGTTGGTATGAGGAGAATTTATGATACAGTGTTAGAGTGCCACATGTGCAGTCTAATGATGATGTAGCCGTCTTGAAGTGAAAGGTTGCTGCAGGTGGGTTATCCTCTGAGAAACGCCCATTTAGAGATTGAAAGTTGAGGTACTCTAGCTCTTTCAGGAGTTGCTTACCTAGTTTATTTTGGCTTCCCATTGTGTTCTCTCCACGTAATGGAATGTCCCAATGCAAGGATTGGGTTGTGGTATATAAATAAATAATACCGGATCTAGGTTTGACTGGACATAGCAATAACAGATAGCTCAATAAATAAGAGTCAAGATTCGAGGTAGTAGGAGTTTGCAGGTTTAATACAGCATAAAGGACAGGAACAGGACAACCTGCACAGGAATAGGATGGCAGCGCTGCCTGGGACAGGATTGGACTGGCGTAACATTTAATAACAGTACACAAGCATATATACTAAAACTGTTGCATTGCAATACATACAATAGGCGGAGCAGTGGGTGTGGTCAATAGCAGTCGCGAAAGATAAGGGTGAAAATGGGTGTAACAGGAGGCGTATACATAGACATGTGATGTAAACGTAACAGAATATGTCATAAATGGGGCGGAAACATGGAGGGGGCTACCTAAGGAGCCGGGACCTCTAACCTAATGGTGCGCGCAAACTGACAATGACGTGTTACTAGGAGAAGCTGGGGGCTATGAACTCTGCGCTAGGAGTAAAGACTGAAGTCTGGAGAGTCAGGGCTACATGTACCTAAACCCTATCTAGTATCTAATGTTTAGAGGACATGTTGATATAAACTAAGAGTCAGGAGGGGAGAGGCTAACAGACTCTAAGACTGGAGCATGCATTATTTTACATGTAGTGCGTGTTGAGGAATATTAAATGACCATTAATACAGTATTTCTCCTACATGGAGACGTAAAGGCTAGACAATGACGGAAACTATTGATGCGATTCAGTAGCTTAGGAATGCAGAGAAGGAGGGTTGGACTGATAACTAGAATCATAACATTCTTTTGGCAGACTCGTAGGCAGAGCCAGGCCGAGCCGGGCACTGCGAGGCAGGAAGTAAGTGAAGGGACGAGGATACAGGTGGGGGCTGTATCGCTCCTCAGCAAGGGCTCAGGAGACAGGAGCTGAATCTGGTGTCCGGGCCCTTTTGAGGCCTAGAAACGGGGACTTTTCAATAAAATAACGTGCACACTGAGAAACGTGGCAACGTAACCTTACATAGGCCTAATACTCGTAGCTTTCACGAGAACTGGAAACTGGCATATTAGGGATGGACACAACTGTAATTGCGTCTTTAATCGAACATGGGGGATACATATGCATATTAATCATGCACACATAACATAAGATGGGGAACACGTAGGGACACAGAACATGGCAAAATTTACTTTTCCACAGGGTGGATATAAGTTCTTCATCTGCCAGAGTGCCAAGTAGGTTAAAGCCCCCCGATAGAATACAATAAGGAGTTTGTTCTTCTCCTAGGAGCCTTTTGCTTTCACTGATCAATAACTCTGAGCTTTTTGCCCTGTTTTTAGGATGCAGGTATGCATTAATGATCCCAGTCCATTGTTCTTTTCCTTCGTGGCGGACCGTTGCTCTGATTGCTTTTATTTCTATTTTTGCCGTTGAACGCAGTAGTTCCCTGATGCTTGTTATTGAGGTATAGATTGACAAGCCTCATTTAGGATGTACAAACTTAGCTCCTTTGCAGGCCGGGGTATGGAAACACGCAAAGCCCTGCATGGGAAATGAGTGTTAAGCCAAATTTTCTGTAGTAGAATGATATTGGTGATATGGAATGCTTGTAAGAAAAGTAATACATGGCTATCTGTTGTTTTGTTTCCCAGGCCATTTATGTTCCAGGAGCATATGCGTAAAGGCCTTGTTTTGATCGTAGATTTTGAGTGGGTTGTGGAAATTGTCATGAAGTGCTGTTTCTGCAATTTATTGTGCTGGATATCCAGCTCTAATTTTGGTCTGATGGCTCGTTTGATCAAACACTTGAGCTGTGTTGATAGGTGTGCTTGGTTCTTCCTGCAGGGGGGGAGCCCCTTCCCCCCTTTAGTATCGAAAAGGTGGCTTCTGGGTTTTGCGTGTCCATTTTAGGCTGACTCGTGGCTAACAGGGGTGGAGGATAGCCGGGAATATAGTAGGGTGTCAGTATTATTACCCAGTTCTTATAAAGTGCCTGTTTGTTCAGAATCTTCTTGCCTATCTCTAAAGTTGCCCATGTGGCCTTGGTAGCCTCATTTCCAGAGGGGATTCCTGTTTGAATAATCTCAATGGCCACCTGGTCCGATGATTTAAGTGCTCCATAGCTCCGATTGCTGCTAATAGGCATAGTAGGTGTCCCCTATTTAGCATGATTTGTCTTCCTTGGGATTTTTCTTACGGTAGAAATACTGTGACATTGGTGTCGGTCTCTTCCTTAACAGCAGATTTTTAGGGCTCCCGTTTTTATGGTATTTATTTTTTGTCCATTTCCATCTGTATTTATGCATATTAATTTTTGGGCTATTTTATCTGTATTTATCCATATTTATTTTGTGCTTTGCGTATAAATGAAGTTGTAAAACTGTACATTTCTTCCTCCTATTTTTTCTTGACCTGCTGTAATTGGTTATAGGACTGCGGGCACTTTACGACTGTTGATCAGTGCTAAAGTGCGTATGCTCTCTGTGTAAAGTGTATTATGGATTGGTGTTTCCATGATTGACCTATTTGATTTATGTGTCAGTCCCTAGTAAAGTGCACTGCGCATGCCAGGGCACATAAATCAAATGCTGTTGGTGTGCTGCAGCACTGGATTGTGCCACCCACGCAAATAGCCCGTAAAGTGTAACTCTGGCCTGCCATTGCAGAGCCTGTGTGCAGTCTGGGACTGCCATGTCGACTTGGCAAGTGCACCCACTTGCCAGTCCCTAAACCTTCCCTTTTCTACATGTTAGTGACCCCTAAGGTAGGCCCAAGAAACCCCTGTGGGCAGGGTTCATTGTATGTGAAAGGTAGGATATGCCCTGGTGTGTGTGGCATGTCCTGAAAGTGAATTACAGCCAATTTCGTTTTTCACTATTGCAAGGCTACCTGTTGCCATAGGCCAGAATGGGCAGTTTGATTATAACATCTTATAATCCTAACTGGCCCAGGGAACATGGTAAAAATACTGATTTGGTATCCCTGAGCTCAGAATGATAAAATGCATCTTTTAGTAAGTTGGTTTTAATATTCTGTGTATGAAAATACCACTTTTAGAAAGTAGGCATTTTCTTGCCTAACCATCCAACCTGCCTCTGCTAGGTTGTGTATTGCATGTCTGGTTTGTGAACGATAGGGGCTGGGGTGACTCCAGGAGGCAGGGTGAGTCAGGACTAAGCTGAATAGACCTATCTGCATTGCGGGTGGTGGGAGGAGTAGCACCCGGACCTCAATCGGGCTGTGCCTGCCTTCCATATTCATGATACCCTCTATCATTTCATACAGTATCATTTGCTCGTCTCGAATTGTCTTGGAACTGGATTTAGAACGGGACTTGGGACTAGGAATACAAGAGGTAGCACAAATCCCACAAATCGCAGGGCCACATTGTATACAGAGGCAGCAACTGAATATGATCGCTACTGCAATACCTAGAAAGGACAACACTTTCCATCCCCAGGCGGAAATTATATTCCAGAACCAACCGGACCATGTCCAGGTGCCTGGATCTTGGTGTAACATATGGGCAATATTATGGAGTCTGGTAGTAGCTGAATAAACAGACGGTGCGTTATTAGGAATGAAAATGCAGCAACTAGATCCGATGACTCTACATGCCCCGCCCCTATCGGCCAGTATGACGTCAAGGACGAGACGATTCTGGAGCACGACAATTCTCATAAAGGATTGCTCTTCGGTTAAATTACCTAGAGCAGAGGTAGTCTCAATCACTACTGCCTCGAGTGTTCTGGTTAATCTACGTATCAGTTTACTATTCACGACAGTACCTAAATAGGGGAAGACACCTTTATTGATATCTATGTATTGTTCTAGAGCCGTTTCAGTATAATCGACAATCGGGAGGTCTCTCTTGTGTCTAGTATGTACTAGGTGGGAATTCCTATGGTAGTCAGGTGGGGCTAGAAAAACTGGTGGCAGTAGGAAGGCAATGTAACAGGTACCATCCCAATCGAGGGGCAGACGAACATATGCGGTCTGACCACAAACAAAATAAGAATGACGTGAAGCTTTGAAAATAGATTTCCTACTGTCACTATACTTGACAACAGTAGTACAATCACTATGTCCTACATGTACGGAACCATTCTTTCGGACACATAATTCACCTTTTACTGGTAATACTGACATAGCAGGTAAGTCTGGAGTAGTATCAGACTGAACATTCAGGACCATGAAATTCGAAGAATAAGTACCCAAATTATAAACTTCATTTTCTAGATCTAGCCCTGTTCTGTGGGGAAGACCTTGCTTGCCTGGGAAACATGTACTGTTAAGAAAAGACATATCTGTTGAGGATGACGTTAACGTGGACCATGCTCCACACGAACCATTATGTGAAAATGGATAAGGAAAGAGTGGCAGAACTCCCTTCGGTGTCTGGAAAGGGGGGAGTCGACCACACACCCAACAATTAGTGGCATTGCTGGTCTGGTGTGAATAATGTAACATGCGGATAAAGGAATTATTTCGCATAGCAAGACGATATGAGAGTTCATGAGGAGGCAGATCACTAAACGTATGTTCTACTGTAACATTGAAAGACTTCTTTACATGAGAAACTGGAAAACACAAATAAAATGCATAACCTGTGCAGGTAATCATGAGGCTGAAAAACAATATGAAACTTAGAAAAACGATACATCGGATTGAGTTTTGACTAACTCTCTCACTATGGGGGTCTATTTTATACATGTCAGAAACCGGTCTAACCGTTTCACCTAGGGGAGGACTTAGACAATCAAACTGGCTGACTTATTTTACTAGACCTTAATTTTAGCTTATACTCCTGTTGCGGAGTTTTCTCTAACAGGGAGGGATTTGTATCATTGTCTTTTGCGGGACAGTCCTTAAGAATAGTACTTTGGCAATCCTTAAAATCCTCGGAAATGTTCTTGGAAACAGTCTTTAGTCCGTAAAACTTTTTCACATGAGACAGGTGGACCCAGCCCTTCCTGCCTTCCAGCTTGACGGCAGTACGGGTGGCCAGGAGGACCTGTTTTGGCTCCTTCCAGCGAGGCTCCAGCGGACTTGAACGATCAAAGTTCCTTACAAGAACCAAACTTCCGGGAACGATTTCATGCGGTGCCACCTCGGTATTGTCTGGAAATGCGGCGGCAACCTGTGAACGACAAGAGTGTAGGGCAGACATCAAGGAAGCTAGGTAATCTGTCAGCATATTACTTGAAACATCTGTAATACTTCGGGGTCTAGGTGTACCCCACATGTTAGGGGGGCGGCCGAATACGACCTCATACGGGGACAGACCTGATCTGGAATGTGCGACCATGCGCATATAAAACAAAGCGACTGGCAGAGCTACTAACCAGTCTACACCTTTTTCTTTACATATTTTGGCGATGCGGATTTTCAGGGTCTGATTATGTCTCTCTACGAGACCGGCTGCTTCAGGATGGCGTACACAATGGAACTTCCACTGGTACCCTAACAAAAGGGAGATGTGTTTCATGAGCTCAGATGAGAATGGCTGGCCGTTATCAGAATATACGACCCTAGGGAGTCCGTAGCGGGGGAAGAATTCACGAACCAACTGCTTGGCAGTGGTCGTGGCTGTGTAATCTGGGACTGGATATGCTTCTGTACACCTGGACAAAGCGCATACAACTACAAGGACATACTTGAAACCTCGACATCGCTCCATCTGAATATAATCCATCTGGAGGACTTCAAAAGGGTGGTCAGGGGGCTGGAATCCACCTTGTTCCACCGGGACACTTTTACCTGGATTGAACTGGCAACATATCATACAGGTACGGACCTTCTGCTTGGCTGCAGCTCGTAAATGCTTGTTGAACCAAATGTTCTGGATACTGTCTAACATAGCTTTTTCTCCTAAATGTGCTGGACTATGTGCGGTATTGATAATGACTTGAGCCATGGAGTCGGGGAGAAACCATGTGGCTTTACCCTTCGTTACCCATCCCTGATCTGTCTGGACCCCTCCTTGTTCGGACCATTTCTTGATTTCATCGGGAGTAGCATGTAACTGGATATCTATGACATCTTGAGTAGGGTCCTTAACTGTCATACAGGTAGTCGGATCTGGAGTATGTGTCTGTGTCGGATTAACTGACATGTCTAGAGTCTGTGCTGTAAGCTTGGCTGTGCGATCTGCTAGATCATTACCTTGAGAAATAATGTCAGTAACTTTCGTGTGTGCCTTGCACTTCATGATAGCAATAGATGTTGGTAAGTGTATGGCATCTAACAGAGCTTGAATAAGGAGACCATGCTGAATCTTGGTTCCATGAGAAGTCATGAAACCTCTCTCCTGCCAGAGCACTCCAAAGTCGTGGACGACTCCAAATGCGTAACGTGAATCTGTGTAAACATTGACTTTCAGGTTCTTAGCATATATGCAGGCTTGGGTCAGAGCAACTAGCTCTGCTGCTTGAGCGGACAGAGTGTCAATACGGTGCGTTTCTATAACTTCAGTGTCAGTAGTCACTGCATACGCGGCTACTAGTTCTCCTGTACTTGTTCTCATACATGAACCATCCACATAAAGTGTCAGGTCGGGATCTGGTAATGGAATATCTGTCAGATCTTGTCTTGGCTTAGTCATAATATTAACTACTTCCACACAGTCGTGTGTGGCAGGATTCGAATTAACTGACGGTAACAGTGTAGCAGGATTTAGAACGTTGCAGCGTCTGATTTCTATGTGTGGCTGGAACAGTGTCAATTCATAACCTGTTAAACGTGCAATTGTCAAGTGCTGAGTCTGTGTTCGGTTTAAAAGAACTTCCACGGAGTGTGGAACTTGTACTGTCAGGGAGTGTCCTAATACTATGGAATCACTTTGTCTGATAGCTAGTGCTGTGGCTGCAACTGACTTGAGGCACGCAGGCAGAGCCTGGGCTACAGGATCTAGTGTGCTCGAAAAATAAGCACAGGGCTTGTATTGTCCTGCTTGATCTTGTGTGAGAACAGATAATGCTGTACCTTCACGTTCAGTGACGAAAAGTGTAAAAGGCTTACTGTAGTTCGGTGTAGCTAGAACTGGAGCTTGGCATAAGGCTTTCTTTAACTCATTAAAACTAAGTGTATGTTCAGATGTCCAAGGGAGGACAGTCGATACGGCTGCCTCCTGTGTCGTTAACTGTATCAGTGGTTTGGCTAGGAATGCATACTGAGGAATCCATTGTCTGCAGTAAGAAGTGAGGCCGATAAAAGCACGTACCTCCTTCTGGGTCTTGGGCTGAGGAAGACTCGCTATTAACTGGATACGGTCTGGTGTCAACTGCCTACCCCACTTGGACAGTAAGTGGCCTAAATAGATCACTTGCTGGACACAGAATTGAAGCTTCGAAGGGGACACCTTGTGCCCCATCTCGGCTAAGAAATACAAGACTGTAAGGGATGCTCGCTCGCAAGCACGTTCAGAACGGGCTGTGATCAGTAGATCATCGACATACTGGAGCAGGGCAGTGTCTGTTGGCATGTGAATGTTGTCTAGTTGTCTCTTAAGTGCTTGACTGTAAATACTAGGACTTTCTGTGAAACCTTGAGGAGCTCGTGTAAATTGGTAGCTCCTTCCATTTAAACAAAATCCGAAAAGAAACTGGCTGTCTGGATGAATGGGGACACTGAAAAACGCGTTCTTGAGGTCTATGACTGTAAAAAATGAGGCTTCGGAATCAATGGCTGTCAATAGGGAAGAGATATCTGGGACAACTGGGTACTGGGGAATAATACATTTATTGAGTTCTCGAAGGTCAATCACTAATCGATATACTGGGGGTGCATTTGGATCAGTACGTTTCATGACTGGAATGATCGGAGAATTACATACATTGGAGTCAGTTTCTACAACTACTCCTTGAGCGATGAGCTCGTCAATAATTTTGGATAAGGCTGTTACAGCCTCAGGTGGCAATCTGTACTGTCTGATTCGTGGTAACACTACACCTGGCTTGAGAGTCACACGATGGGGTGTGATTTGCATATAACCTACATCAGTTGGACCTTGCGCCCATAAATGCTGTGGAACATTGGACAATCTCGGATCAAAATCTCGTAATACATAGTGACCCTTGAAGTCACGTAGAAACAGTCGTATTCCCTCTGGGGAACAACATATGACTGCACCTAATTCTTTCAGTGTTTTAATACCTAACAGATTTTCTGGACATGACTTCGTAAGTAACAGATCAGTAGTGCGGGACAATGGACCTACTTCTAGAGTAACTGGCTTAGATATCTCGTTTACAATAGGCTTTCCTGAAAATCCAAGGGAAACATTTCTAGAGCCTGAGAGCGGAGCCCCTGGAACTTCGGCGTGACTAATGGTGGTCCTACTTGCCCCTGTATCAATCAGAAACTTTCTGTCTTTCCCTAATACTTGACTGTGAACATAGGGACCCTCTTGATCTACAGGTATCTCGATGAGAGGCAAGCCTACCTCCCTCTCTAGGCTGTTTCATGAATATGGCTGATACTCTGGATACTCGGACTGTGCATACTGGTACATCTGCTGTGTAACATGCTGTGTTGCAGCAATAGGCTGCGGTGCTGGAACTGTCTGTTGTGCATTCTGTGGCTGAGAAGTCTGTGAAACTTGTTCTTGTCTAGGCGGACGTGGTCTTTCTTTAGTCTTACCGGTAGCTATGTTGTGTTTCAGAACTGCACACTTGTTTATAAAATGACCTGGCTGTTTACAATAATTGCAGGTCCCTTTAACGGGAACTGCAGGATGACTGGCTTGATTCGTACCCCTCTTCTGACTGTCTTGAGGAACAGATTGTGCAACTAGTACTTTCATTTTCGTGTCTTTCATACGTTTCCTTTCATGATCTTGCTCTTCTCTGATTCTATTCTGGTGATACTGAAGCATCTGTAACATTTGGGACGGGGTACTAGCTTGCCAGGTACTTTCGACTTTCAAAACTCGATTCTTAACTTGTGGACTTGAATTCTCGACTAATTTAGTAACAAAAAGATGAGGGTATGACTCGCTACTCGTCTTCAATCCACTGTTTATAATAAAACATTTTTCAAATCTAGAATAAAAATCACTAGTATCTTCATCTTGTTTCTGTTTACAGGCTGAGATTGCATCCCAGTCTTCCTTTTTAGTGGCTAATAATCTGGGCAAAACTTGTATTAACAATTCTGGTAATTCTTTACATTTCTCTCCAAGACCGGTACCTGGTACTCGTATCTTATCTTCAGCTTCTACAACTGCCCAATCGATCTTTTTCTCTCCCACCTCCCAATCTTTTTCCTTGAGTTTTTCATATACCCCTGCGGGCAACAGGACTTTTAACATTTTAATAATATCTGGATACGTGTATTCTCCCATACGGAGCATGTCTTTTAATTCTCGGTGGAACCCTGCTGGATCTTTGTCGTGACAAGGAATTAATTTCTTCATCTCTAAGAGTTCCATCTTTGTAATTGGGGTGTAAACAAACACTCGTTGCATTTCACCATCTGCTGTCCTGACTGGGTGTACTTCTCGTAACGGATTCTGTCTATCTATGTAAAACGGTTTACTTTCTGGAGGTGAAACATGAACAAAATGCGGGTTCAGGAACGTTCTATATTTGTGGCGCTGTTCTAGAATGACACTAATTAAATCGGTACCTAGACCTTTCCATCTATACTGGAGTAACTCGTTCAGGACATCGTGTAACGGACCTGGATCAGAGTGTTGACCCTCATACAGAGTAATGAGGTGCTGGATCATATACATACCCACCAGTCGTTGCTCGGCTGGGGGCAGTTTCAGAAACATTTGAGCCACTATTTCGTCTGGAAAAGTGGTAGAATCAGTAATCCATCGGACTGCTGATCGGACTAGTTCTTGTTCATGCATAGTACTTAACTCACTATAACCGATTCGTGATTTCAGAATGTGATCGGTAGCTTGAAATACTTGTTCTAGAGAACCTTGTTCTGGTGCTGGATGAGGAACAGTTTTCTTGTAGTCTAGACGTGAATGTCGGTCGGAAAGTCTAGTTCTACCTACATACGCTATTCTGGCGGGATTCTCGTCCTCCACCTCTTCAGTAGAAGAGTCATTTTCTTTCTCGCTTACTTGTGCTGCTTTGCGTTGTTCGTGTAACCTTATTATTTCTTTACGAATTCTCTTGTACATACTCTCTATACTACTGATAGTTCTGTGTTTACCCTCGGCTATATTATCACTCCACCTTGTCAGGATTCTCATTTCGGCCGGATCTTTAGTCGGAGAATCTTGTTCTCTTATCAAACAATTAATCAGAAACTTTAATAACATGAGCTGGATCTCAGCTTTCCTTTGAGACATGGCTTCGCCAATACTTTCTGGATCATCCCCTGTACGGATGAAACGATATATTCTGTCTAGATCTTCTTTCATATTCGGTAGGGTGTCCAAATACCCGGTCACCCGTCTTACACGGATGGAATATATAACTGTACTATCATCACCTGCAACTGGATCATAGCGGCATTCAGTAAGGGCTCGTCGGATTTCTGCAACGGACTTATATTTGGGCGTACGCTGTAACGCACTTTCATGTAACTCGACTAACGTTACACGTTGGTGTGGCGGCGGGGTACCAGGAGGACCTCCTCCTGCGGCCCCTAAACTAGAATCGTCGACTGATACTCTTCGTGCTGGCGCGGCGGAAAATTGTAATGTGGGCTGGACCGGGGGTACCGTGGCAGGTACTCCGGTGTCTGGAGGAGCAGGAATTGCATGATTTACAGGAGCTGGCGGAACAGGATTTGCATATTCTGGGACTGTGTCGTCCAAATAGGACGAAATAAAAATATCAGCTGCGGTCGGTTTGTGACGTAGCTTGATCGGAACTAATGGTGGCGGAAAATTACTGGATGCCTCCGGGGTTGCTTTTGGCAAGCCCTCGGCAAGAAGAGGGTACATACCCTTAATAAGGGCATTCCTCTGTCTGTCGGACTGTTCTGTTCTGACTCGTTCACCTATCTCGATTAATTCCCTTTCTTGGGCTCGTTCTAAGGATTCTCTACTTAATTCTGACTTTCTGATTTCTTTTTCGGTTCTTTTATGAGATTCTTTGCGCCATAACTCGATGGCATCTTTCTGTGACTGTCTGGCTTTCTTTTTCCATAATGCTTCTTCTACTCGCATGATGCACTCGGCATCCCATGTGCCTGATACGGGCCATCTATACTTTTCTTCTAACTGTTTGGTATACTCTACCCATAAATCTAGATATAATATGGCACTTATGCCATGCTTCTGATACATAAAATGACCTGGACTGTCCCTAGGCGGGACAGGAACTGCTGCTTCTAACAGACCTTTTCTAGTTTTCAACTGACGTAGTTTGGAAAATAGGGGCATGACTGAACTGTAATCTAGACACAATACAATACACAATGAACACGATAATTACACCACTTTCATACCACGACATTAAAAATACATGAAGAACATTTAAAATAACAGTTCGAACAGAATACTACCTGGAATACTGAAAACAGAATACATGAATCTTCTCGAGAACAGAACTGACTAGAACAGAAACTAGATGCACTGCTAAAACAGTACGAAACTTACCGGTCTCATAAAGAGACACGTCAGGACCCGCATCCACCGAAGTGGACACTTCGTTTTGGGTCTGTGTACCACCAAAACCCACGGACCAGAGTCAATTAGATTGACCCTGTCTAGATACTACCCCAGCAACGGTACTCACCGGGCAGCAAGAACGGAAGGCCTCGGACTGGACTGGACTGCTTCGACGCCGGACGGACGAACTTCGGACTTCAGTTACGGGTGGGCCTCCGGATACCTCGGACCTTGGACTCTCGGCTTGGGCTCTGGTCGGGACTCGCCGCGTTCCTCCACCGCCTCGTCTGGATGCTGGACCGCCACCTCCGTCTCCTCCGTGGGCCTGAGGGATACTTGAAGCAGAAATATCTGCACGTGCACGGTATGGTTCCGTCACGGCTGCAGAGGGTCAGGGGGCCGGCGTGGCTTCACCGGCGCGTGGGGAAAGGGCAAGTCCCTGTTCGGGCGCCATTATGTGGTATATAAATAAATAATACCGGATCTAGGTTTGACTGGACATAGCAATAACAGATAGCTCAATAAATAAGAGTCAAGATTCGAGGTAGTAGGAGTTTGCAGGTTTAATACAGCATAAAGGACAGGAACAGGACAACCTGCACAGGAATAGGATGGCAGCGCTGCCTGGGACAGGATTGGACTGGCGTAACATTTAATAACAGTACACAAGCATATATACTAAAACTGTTGCATTGCAATACATACAATAGGCGGAGCAGTGGGTGTGGTCAATAGCAGTCGCGAAAGATAAGGGTGAAAATGGGTGTAACAGGAGGCGTATACATAGACATGTGATGTAAACGTAACAGAATATGTCATAAATGGGGCGGAAACATGGAGGGGGCTACCTAAGGAGCCGGGACCTCTAACCTAATGGTGCGCGCAAACTGACAATGACGTGTTACTAGGAGAAGCTGGGGGCTATGAACTCTGCGCTAGGAGTAAAGACTGAAGTCTGGAGAGTCAGGGCGACATGTACCTAAACCCTATCTAGTATCTAATGTTTAGAGGACATGTTGATATAAACTAAGAGTCAGGAGGGGAGAGGCTAACAGACTCTAAGACTGGAGCATGCATTATTTTACATGTAGTGCGTGTTGAGGAATATTAAATGACCATTAATACAGTATTTCTCCTACATGGAGACGTAAAGGCTAGACAATGACGGAAACTATTGATGCGATTCAGTAGCTTAGGAATGCAGAGAAGGAGGGTTGGACTGATAACTAGAATCATAACATTCTTTTGGCAGACTCGTAGGCAGAGCCAGGCCGAGCCGGGCACTGCGAGGCAGGAAGTAAGTGAAGGGTCGAGGATACAGGTGGGGGCTGTATCGCTCCTCAGCGAGGGCTCAGGAGACAGGAGCTGAATCTGGTGTCCGGGCCCTTTTGAGGCCTAGAAACGGGGACTTTTCAATAAAATAACGTGCACACTGAGAAACGTGGCAACGTAACCTTACATAGGCCTAATACTCGTAGCTTTCACGAGAACTGGAAACTGGCATATTAGGGATGGACACAACTGTAATTGCGTCTTTAATCGAACATGGGGGATACATATGCATATTAATCATGCACACATAACATAAGATGGGGAACACGTAGGGACACAGAACATGGCAAAATTTACTTTTCCACAGGGTGGATATAAGTTCTTCATCTGCCAGAGTGCCAAGTAGGTTAAAGCCCCCCGATAGAATACAATAAGGAGTTTGTTCTTCTCCTAGGAGCCTTTTGCTTTCACTGATCAATAACTCTGAGCTTTTTGCCCTGTTTTTAGGATGCAGGTATGCATTAATGATCCCAGTCCATTGTTCTTTTCCTTCGTGGCGGACCGTTGCTCTGATTGCTTTTATTTCTATTTTTGCCGTTGAACGCAGTAGTTCCCTGATGCTTGTTATTGAGGTATAGATTGACAAGCCTCATTTAGGATGTACAAACTTAGCTCCTTTGCAGGCCGGGGTATGGAAACACGCAAAGCCCTGCATGGGAAATGAGTGTTAAGCCAAATTTTCTGTAGTAGAATGATATTGGTGATATGGAATGCTTGTAAGAAAAGTAATACATGGCTATCTGTTGTTTTGTTTCCCAGGCCATTTATGTTCCAGGAGCATATGCGTAAAGGCCTTGTTTTGATCGTAGATTTTGAGTGGGTTGTGGAAATTGTCATGAAGTGCTGTTTCTGCAATTTATTGTGCTGGATATCCAGCTCTAATTTTGGTCTGATGGCTCGTTTGATCAAACACTTGAGCTGTGTTGATAGGTGTGCTTGGTTCTTCCTGCAGGGGGGGAGCTCCTTCCCCCCTTTAGTATCGAAAAGGTGGCTTCTGGGTTTTGCGTGTCCATTTTAGGCTGACTCGTGGCTAACAGGGGTGGAGGATAGCCGGGAATATAGTAGGGTGTCAGTATTATTACCCAGTTCTTATAAAGTGCCTGTTTGTTCAGAATCTTCTTGCCTATCTCTAAAGTTGCCCATGTGGCCTTGGTAGCCTCATTTCCAGAGGGGATTCCTGTTTGAATAATCTCAATGGCCACCTGGTCCGATGATTTAAGTGCTCCATAGCTCCGATTGCTGCTAATAGGCATAGTAGGTGTCCCCTATTTAGCATGATTTGTCTTCCTTGGGATTTTTCTTACGGTAGAAATACTGTGACATTGGTGTCGGTCTCTTCCTTAACAGCAGATTTTTAGGGCTCCCGTTTTTATGGTATTTATTTTTTGTCCATTTCCATCTGTATTTATGCATATTAATTTTTGGGCTATTTTATCTGTATTTATCCATATTTATTTTGTGCTTTGCGTATAAATGAAGTTGTAAAACTGTACATTTCTTCCTCCTATTTTTTCTTGACCTGCTGTAATTGGTTATAGGACTGCGGGCACTTTACGACTGTTGATCAGTGCTAAAGTGCGTATGCTCTCTGTGTAAAGTGTATTATGGATTGGTGTTTCCATGATTGACCTATTTGATTTATGTGTCAGTCCCTAGTAAAGTGCACTGCGCATGCCAGGGCACATAAATCAAATGCTGTTGGTGTGCTGCAGCACTGGATTGTGCCACCCACGCAAATAGCCCGTAAAGTGTAACTCTGGCCTGCCATTGCAGAGCCTGTGTGCAGTCTGGGACTGCCATGTCGACTTGGCAAGTGCACCCACTTGCCAGTCCCTAAACCTTCCCTTTTCTACATGTTAGTGACCCCTAAGGTAGGCCCAAGAAACCCCTGTGGGCAGGGTTCATTGTATGTGAAAGGTAGGATATGCCCTGGTGTGTGTGGCATGTCCTGAAAGTGAATTACAGCCAATTTCGTTTTTCACTATTGCAAGGCTACCTGTTGCCATAGGCCAGAATGGGCAGTTTGATTATAACATCTTATAATCCTAACTGGCCCAGGGAACATGGTAAAAATACTGATTTGGTATCCCTGAGCTCAGAATGATAAAATGCATCTTTTAGTAAGTTGGTTTTAATATTCTGTGTATGAAAATACCACTTTTAGAAAGTAGGCATTTTCTTGCCTAACCATCCAACCTGCCTCTGCTAGGTTGTGTATTGCATGTCTGGTTTGTGAACGATAGGGGCTGGGGTGACTCCAGGAGGCAGGGTGAGTCAGGACTAAGCTGAATAGACCTATCTGCATTGCGGGTGGTGGGAGGAGTAGCACCCGGACCTCAATCGGGCTGTGCCTGCCTTCCACAATTCTGGCTCCACCTCCTGTGGTGTGTCTGATGACCCTGGCCCACACTGACAAAGGAAGAAGTTGTGCACTGGCAGAATGCACCCAGAACTGGTTTGGACTAGGTACAGACACTCTGCCTTCAGAGAATAAAGGATTTGGTGGTATAAATATTAGGGCCCAACCCGCAGAAGTTTAGAACTCTTTTGGACCAAAAAGACTGCCAAGAAGAAGAGCTGACGCAGCCGCCGACTCCGTGTCCTTACAAACAACACAAAGGGCCTTGACTCTAAACTCAGCAAGGCTGCAATAAAACTGAACCACAAGCTCCACAATCCCTGCCTAAGATTCTCCACCAGTGGCACTGAACCACAAGTCCCACAATCCCCTCCAGGGATTCTTTAACTAAACAGGAAGTGGTCTCCGCGTCATTCACTACCATTGAATGGACACCTTGTGTGAACTAGACGACCTAAGGAAACGGTATGTTTGCCAAAGTCTTGTCAGCTATGAGAGACGACCCGATCATTCCTCGCGCCTTGCGCGACTAACGAAATGCGTTTCTCCCGTCCAGCGGTCCCGCGGCACAGAATCATAAAACATTGCCGTCACGAGGGTTGCAACTAAAGATTGAAGACTAAGACTGAGACGCCTTTAGCGAGAGCGGGTAAGCACCAGTGTTATGCTGACGGGTTGTGGTCTTGTGTGGTTGACAAATCGGGTGCATGTAGTGACGAAATGTTGCATTTGTGTGTATTCCTTCCCCAGCCCTGCCGCGCGCATCTCTAAGTGGATTGTTTACCTCATCCATAAGTGGAGCACTGACTCACGAGGCAAGGTAGGACGAGGCTGCTTTTGAATAGAACAGGGGCACTGTGAATCTCTTAGCCGTTTTTTGAGTCCTAAAGCTATACATTTTTTGTTTTTTCTAGTGACTATTCTGGTCCTGAAGAGAACCCTGGGTAATAACGGGGTTTGAAACGCGTCGACCAACCCGGTCTCGGGTCATTTAAACATTCATCTAAAGACAGAGCTATTGCCAATAGCGAGAAATTATTTTTCTTTCACTTCTTTACAACTTGGTGGATTACAAAAAAAACCTCATTGCACTTTATTAAGAAGGATGTTTTCCATTTGATATGTTTAAAAAGACATTGACACCGAGACCTCAGTGTGTATGTGTGTTTGTGAGAGTGATAGTATGATTGATTGGCCAAGAGTGTCTGAATTGTACAAATTGTCATATTGGTACTATGTGTAATTTTGGCGTTTTTTGTCTTATGTACATTGTGTAATTATTGTATATACATTCTTGTATTTTCATGCACTAAATAAGTTTGTGTTTTATAAAATTGAATAATTGAAAAAGAATTAAAAACTCAGTTGCAATCAATAAAGCAGGTTATTTGTTGCATTCATAATAACCCTTGGTGTTTTAGGTTTATATCTTTAAAAAGAGGTTCAAAGCACTGGCAGTTGTTGTTGTTTTGAGGACTCTGTGTCCTTACGGCACCGCAGAGGGAACTGCCGCAATGCCGCACTGTGACCTTGGTCTCACCAACGACGCTTGCTGATGCCGCCACTGAGTTACTACTTGCACCGCGACCTGTGGGCACCGCACTCCGCACCACCTCGTTTCACGACGACGCGTTTGTATCCCTGATGACGCCGCTCCATGCCAGAATCAACGCTGCTTTTTACGCCGTGGTTCAAGGGCACCACTCGTAAAAAATTACACAACGCACCACCCTCGTCCCACACCGCAGCCTTGGCCTACTGGAGGTACCTGGTGGGCTAGTTGGCCCCCAGGGGAACTCAGGATTGAAGAGGAATTAATTCCCCAACTTAAAACGCGCCACAGGGCGTGTTTGCATACGTATCACCTCAGGCCCCGCCCCCTACCTTCCTCACTGTGCAAACGCGCCCCATGGCGTGTTTTAAGTTGGAGGATTAAGTCCCCTTAAATCCTGAGGTCTCCTGGGGACCAACTAGCCCACCAGGTACCTCCAGTAAGCGCCACGGAGCTGCGTTGCAGAGAGGTGTAAAAAGGGGCGTGACCTCAGAACATCTCTCTGCAACGCAGCCCCCTGGCGCATCCTGGAGGTTCCTTGGTGGGCTAGTTGGCCCCAGGTACTCCCAGTATTTGTTCCCCATCTGTAAACACGCCAGGGGGCACGTTTGCAGAGTGGTGCAATGAGGGGGCGTGGCCTCCGGCACTTTTTTTATTATTCTTTTAAGAAGGGAGCCGGCAGGGACTGTTGGGGGTGCCTAATCCCCCCAAGGTCCCAGCCGGCTCCCTGCCTCCTGCGGGAGCCGGGATTGCTTTTCCACATGGGGACCAGCTAACATGCTGCTCGCCATGTGGAAAAGCAATCAGCTTTGCTTCATTGAAGCGAGAGCAGGTTTCCCTGCTCTTGCTTCAATGAAGCAAAGCAGTTTGCAATGACAGGGTGAGAGCTGCGAGGCTCCCGCCCTGTCCTTACAAACAGCAGTGTCCTGGGGGTGGGCACCCCGGGACACTGCAGGAGCCGGCCCTGGCGGGGTGGCGGTCCCCAGGGCCACAACAAAGCTCCAGGAGGGGGGCCTGAGAGCACCCCACACCTAATTTTAAGAAGCCCTGGGGTTGGCCGTCCTCGGGGCTGGGGGGGCCTGAGAGCCCCCCCACCTAATTTAAAGAAGCCCCGGGGGTGGCAGTCCCCAGGGCTGCGGGGGGGCCGTGAGCCCCCCCGCCTATGTTATGATAAAGCCCCGGGAGTGGCGGTCCCCGGGGCAGTGTGGCAGGGAGTGGGCACCCCTACACTTATTTTGATCATGCCCCAGGAGCTTGCGCTTCAGTTTTTTTTTTCATTTCGGCCAACATTCACGCTGGGCGCGCGAGTCTAGCCAATCTTTTTTAAATAATGCTTTTTTGGACCCTGGGGGTCCTTGTGGGACCCCCTAAGCAGGCCTAGGTGGTCAGGGTGTTTCTACCCTCCCCCTTTTTGCGTTCTACACGTTTGTTTTTCTGCTTTCTTATGCCTCGGTTCTACCGAGGCACAAGATGGCTGCCAACACTTCCTGGTTTGGTGTGTTGACAGCCAATTAGCATGCAGCTCGTGCTCAGATCCTGTGTGGCCATAGATATATCTATGATTTCGCGATTGATTTTCTCAAGAATTACTGAACGGATTTACACCATTTAACCAAAAGGCACGAATGTGAACCAATGGCTACCAAATTTGGTGTAATTCCGTTCAGCAGTTTAGGCTGTAGTCGTGATTAACGGTTCCTATGGAAAACTGCATGGGGAAAACATGTTTTGGGACCCCCTTTTTTCTCGGCTCCCGCTTGACCAATCACCATGAGACTTTCAGGATACGAGCGAACTGGGCCACCAGTTTTGAAAATTTTGCGAAGATTCGTCAACCGGCGCCAAAGTTATTCCAAATAGAATGTTGCGGATTTCCTATGGATAATAGGTCCTAACTATAACTACCTACCGCCAGTAGGTAATATATATATATATATATATATATATATATATATATATATATATATATATATATATATTAATTTATATATTTATATATACAGAGGATACACAGAAAATATACTGACTAAAGCAATTGAGAAAGCCAATGCCAGGCCCAGAAGCACTTTACTACCTAACAACACTGAACCTGAAAGTGCAATTTTAGAAAAGAGAGAGGCACCGAGATTAATTGTGACTTACAGTAGACAGGAACGTAAAGTTCGCTCCATCTTAAATAGAAATTGGCTCATTGTCTTGACAGATAGTGTGTTGAAATGTGAATTACCAGAAAGGCCCAATGTAACTTTTAGAAAAGCTAAGAACATGGCCGCATTTCTCTCTAACAGCACGGTGATTGGGGCTCCAGTCGCGAATGCATGGCTCCCAGTTAAAAATGGATTTTTTAAATGTACCACATGTAGAGCCTGCAACTTTGGTGTCAACACCGCCAAATACAACACACCCTTTAAAACTGAAGATCAGGTGATTAAAGGTAAATATGATTGCTGCACTGATTATGCAGTATATGTCCTCACGTGTACCTGTGGGCTTAGGTACATTGGCAGTACCAAGAACCAGGTGCACGTGAGGATATTGCAACACATTAGAGCAATCATAAATAGCGACCCAGCCTATCCAGTTGCTAGACATTTCAAGACAATACATAATAAGGATGTGAAATGTCTCTCGTACTTTGTCATCGATACAGTACCAGAACAAAAAAGAGGAGGAGATAGAGACAAACTTTTAAGACAATTGGAGACCAAATACATTCTCAACTTAAACAGTAAGTCTCCACACGGTCTAAACGACAGAGAGGACATGCATACATTCCTGTAAACCATTCAACCTCATTACCTGAATCAATAAATTATTAAGAGTAACTGACTTGCAAAACAACAGTGTTACCTAGTAACTAGGAATGGTAGAGATGAAATAGGAGCCTCCAATTCCTAGTGCAGATATAAACATTAATTTAATATGTTTTTAATCACTACACATTTCTTTTCTAGTTTTTTTATCACTTTGACTAATTAGCACTTTACACAGGGACGAGGTTCCATATAGAATTATAATAAAGGTGGGCTAACATTCGGGACCGTGTGCTGCCCAAGAACTTTTTTATACATCTATTTTCATATAGCACTAGTGGCTATATATTCTTACTATCGGCATATCACAACGATATAAACTCATTTACAAGGATCTTCTCAGCATAGTATTGCACATGAAGTGTTTTTTTGGCATTTATGCAGAAAACTGATTTGCACTGAAAACCTTGCAATATGTTGCACATTAATGCGTATATTTGCACATGTTATTCAACAAAATGTATATTTTTGTATCATATTTATATGTTTTATAATAACAGGTTTTAATTACAATGAATTTTAACATATTATTGTTATTTAATTGTAATGTGTATATATTTACTATGCTTATCTATTGCTAGATGTTGCACCTTGTTAATTTTGTGCATTCATGCCAAAATAATCAAAATGAGTAACCGCTATATTCAAGAATGCATTAATTTGTTGAAATCGCCGAAACCCATTTAAGAAATGGAAATATGCGCGAAATGCATTTGATCCCTGTGAGTCATGCACCTATTGCACTTTCAAGTATGTCTTCACTTTTCATTGTATCACGTGCAAAAACTCACCAATGAAACTAGTATTTAATGTGGTTTGTAAAACTTTGTCGACATGTGATCAAGGGCATTCTGTGCCCGAAACGTGTCATGCCGAGATAAGACCTATGGAAGATAATAAACCTACCTACTGAATACTATCTGCTGCGTGGTGGTCCGTGTATCTGTGGTGGTGGTGATAGACCAGTGAAACAGAGACTGGGAATATTTATATATATATATATATATATATATATATATATATATATATATATATATATATATATATATATATATATATATATATATATATATATATATATATATATATATATATATAAATATATATCTCCTCACCAAAAATCAAAGCTATATTTCTACTACAAAGTTTTGGCTTCCACCTTCCTCATGAAGTACAAGATGGTTTGCTCAGTGGCTGCACAGCTGGCACTGCTGGATTTTCAAAAAGCATCATGAGTGAAGATTTAATTTGGAATGTAAACTCAATGCAGTCCTGAGAACTCTTGAGGTATACAGTAATCAGGTGGTATTGTCAGTGATGTTATGTCCATCAGGACACAAAATTATAACTGATCTGTACCTATAACAAATCTATAGATGCTCATTTGTATTGAAACTGGACTTCATGTCACCCACGCCTCACTAAACTCAGCATCATCTACAGCCAAGCTGTGGAAATGTACCTTTGTAGGGGTACACTGGTGCAGGGTCACCCTCTCGTCCATGGGTTCCAAAGATGTGATTGGCACTGGAGTTGAAATAAAAGAACAAGTTTATTAATTACTCATGAGTGGGACCACATCCACACAACACTCTCAAGTGCTGCAGGAGGTAGTACACTGAATTCACAAACCATCATCCCTTTTATACCATTTTGTTGCAATGTAAGCATGTGAACAGAAATGGAAAGAACAAGTTTAGAAATAGCTATCAGCAAACAAGGGCAGATGAATGACTATGTGGTCAGCAAAGTGGGAGGGGGAGCAGAAATGCTTATGGCAGCAGTAAAGGGTCAACAGTTAATATCTGAGACCAGGTGCACTGGCAGCAACAAACCCCCAGCACGTACATTGCTTAGCCATGTCAGGAGGTCAACTAAAATAGATAACATAAGCAGAGTGATAAGACAAGCAGCAGAGGACAGAAGAATTACGAAGGAAACTAAATGGACACCAAAGCCAAAATGGCTGTAGCTTATGCTAAGTAAAATATTACAGGTTTCCACAGATGACCCTTTTAGCATATGCTAAGACATTTTCTTATGCTTTAAAAGAGGTACGATAAATATCATGTATGTCAATTAGCATCGTATCACAGATTTCTCGTTCCATTGCTGAACGGGCATTTACATTTTGGACATTCGTTTTAGATGGTAAACAAGTAGTACAAGTGGAAATACAGAGGGAGCAGAGCATTGGCCCACATTGAATACATAAACAACAAGAGAAGATAAATGCAGTAATTATGAATAAGGCTGACACTATTTTCAGACCCCATACAGAAATTAAGTTCCAGAACCATCCAGTCCAAGTCCATGTTCTTGAGTCTTGATGTATCTCAGTGGCTATTTTATGCCTTTTGGAAATAGCATCATAGACATAAGGGGCGTGGTGAGGGATAAACATGCAGCAGCTACTCCCGATAATGCGACATGCTCCACCACGATCAGCTAAGATAACATCTAGCACCATTCTATTTTGCAAAGTCACAATTCTCGTAATTTGGAGTTCTTCTGTAATATTTCCAAGAGCCATTGCTGGTTGATTAGTCACAGCCTCTACCACACAGGTTAATCATCTAATTTTCCTGATATTTAATGCTGCACCAACAAAGAAAAAGAGTCCCAAATTAAATTCAACGTATTGCTGTAATGCAGTGTCAGTTTGATCCACTTCATCATTATTTAAAGTTCTTTTTATTCGGTTCATAGAAATGTCATTAAACAGTTTTTGATCTTTATGATAAGATGCAGGTGCTAAGAACACAGGAGGAATCAAGGACACAAAGCATATTCCAGACCATGCAATTGGTAGATGATAGTAACCTTTACTTCCCCAAATGGAATAAGTGTTGTGTGAAGATAGAAAACTGCTATTGTTCGTTCCAGTAATGTTCAATACTGTAGTACAGTCACTTTTTCCCAATGGGATACTGCCAAAATTACTCACACAAAGATGTGCTCGGGCTCTTGTAACAGCGATAACTGGAGGCCTGTTACCCTTGGCCGTTGAAGTCTTGGGGAAAACATAGCTTGTGGAGGAATCTCCTTTGCGATACTCCTTCATTTCCCATACAGTTCCTTTGGCTTTTGGGTCCCCTTCCTCATCGGGGTAACAAACTTTATTTAGTTTCGCATAAAGTCCTCCTACATCAGCTAGAGTAATATGATCCCAAACTTGCATAAGTTGTTTTGCCATTGAGGATGCACCAACATGTGCCGGCCCATGTGCCATGTGAATCAAGGGGTATAAGTATGCCTTGGCTAACTTCCATTTGGTCATATCTTTATTCCTCCAACAGCTCAGGAAAAAAGGAGGCACCGCTCTAAAAAGGAAAGAACAAATCCTCAATTGAATTGATCCTCTACGTTACTTAAAAACCCAAATCTTTATCATTAAGCTCCAATCAACATACGTCCACTGTAGGTCATACAGAGTTAAAAAACCAACTTTGTTGAGGCTTACAGTATTTACCACAGCCTTCTGTTTATAGATCACAACTCAAGAGTTGTGCCATCGGTGTTTCCCAAGCTGGTTCTGTACACAAACTTGCACAAAGTGGCCATAAGCATACAACAGAATTAGCTAAGAGGAACACATATTTGCATATCCCACATTAAGCCGGACCTGCACTTCTATTATTCATGGAACTTCCAAGTAGGCAGCTCATGCAAAATCAGAGATCGATCTTAAATCATGTATTTCAGATTGCCTTAAAGCACATCTTTTGCACAACGGCCTTGAAAATCGGTCTCAGATCATGTATTGACCTGTGTCATAAAGCGCATGTTATTCTCAGCGATCTCTTTAAATTACAGCGAGCACCGTCTGAAAGATAAAGTTGTTTGCACGCTTGCTTAGTTTTCTCTGAGCATGTATGCATGAAAGACCCAGTCATCCATTACAGCCTGGCCCATCTCTAACTAATACGTGCTCATAAACATTATACTTATAGCGTAAACACGCACCCCAAACAAGAGCGAAAACCACAACTGCGTATCAAGTGGAATGCGACATTCACACTTTCAAACAGTGGGCACCGTCTGTAGGTTGACGTTGTTTGCACACTTTTTAGTATCATCTGGGCGTGAATACATATAGATACAGTGATCCATTGCCACCTAGCCCATCACTAACTTAGTACGTGCTCACAGACACTGGGCTTGAACCGTAAACACTCGCCCCGGAAAGGAAAATAGCCGCGACTGCGCATCTAGAAAAATGCTACATTCACACTAACTAGTTCCAAAGACATTACGCTCCACCACTGCGGGCTTACCTCTCCATCGGTACCTCTAGACGGTCAGCCGAGCCGTCGGGGAGGTACCGGCAGAGTAACAGCCAGCTCCATTTATTTTCATCCCCATTCCTTTCCCAATCGATGTGACGCCCGTAGGCGTAAAGACATCATCAAGATGCGACCTGAGAGTCATGGATAATGTAGTGTCAGAAAGGAAAACTTTGCCGGTAAATTTAGACAATATTGTTTCCCTCATTGATGACATGTTTTGAAGAGTTTACTACACCCAATATATTTGTCGGATGGTGACTACCAGTGTGATTTTGTGTCGATTAAAGCCCCGACAAATATATGACCAGCCTGAAACCATTACTTTATAGGTCACCCCAAAGATCATGGGTTCTGTAGTTGTGGAGCTGATACGTCCCCACCGGAAAATGGGAAATGTAGTTTCCCACTTTCATTTCTTATAATAAGGGCACTCTTAGGGGATTCGCTACGTATGGTATATAACAATGGCTACCAATGTAACCTTGTTTATATAAAGCACCGCCATTCAGTCCCGGCCTAAGACCAATACTAGGTGCTTCCTTTTTTCCTGAGCTGTTGCAAGGTGAGGTGAGGTATCTTCCTTGCAATTTCTAGTTAAGATAAAAGGTTTTGATCCATTATTGGAGTACGATAGCTGGCAATGTTTATGCCACTATGTAATGACTTCTGGTAACACTTTATTTTTTGTTGATTAACCGCATTGAGATGCACGTTGTTCTCTATTCTTGCAGACACCCTCAGATATACGGTTCTTGCAAAGGAAGGAATGTACACTCCATATAAGAGGTGATCTGGTTGTATCGTTTCCAACCATTTCTATTGTACTAGTAATTATTTAATTCCTTTTTTATAATACATTTTTCTTTTTTACACTATTGCAGTAGCAAGTATTGGGTGGGTCCTCGACGCAGGCACTAGACATAACGGTGTGTGAGTGTGCCGAAACATGTTGACCACTTTGTAATATTAGACAGCTATTTGGTTAAACTGTCTTTTTGAAAAGTTTTTAATTTGAATTGCGGGAGACAATAATAAATACAGGGTCTTTCGCAACTCAATTTTAACTTCACTTATGCACTGCACTTAGTTCACATACACTCAACTACTCTTATCTGGTAGGCTAATCAGTTAGAACTGCTATATGAAAACATCCTCGGGCTCCCCTATCATTATTATAGGGTTGTAACCCTTAGTGTCACTAGAGTGACTTTAAGAGGGGACCCGTATGATGAAGCATGTCACCAGGTTGGTGAGTGATGGGAATCCGGAAATCTATTGTATATTTTTCCTTTCTTTTGCGGCGATTGTCTCATTGTTGTGTTTTTTCTCCAAACTTTATAGTGCTCAGAACGCTGTTCTAGACCCATGGATACTCTAGGTATGTGAGTACTGTTGATTGGGGCAAGGTATCCAGGCAGGTCTTTAAATATTGCCTCTGACCCTACCTAAGGTATTTGTGTTTTGTATCTTGTAGGTCAACACAACCCTCTGTTTGCTCTTCAGTGAGGAGTATACAATCATGCAACTCTTGTGACTGAGACTGAGTAGCTGGAAATGGCAATAGTGTAGCAGGGTTTAAGGTCAAACATCTTTTCAATGTGGTATGAGGAGCCAAAAGTGTCAATATCCTGTCTAGTGAGCACTAGTCAAATGCAGTGTTTTCGTTTGATTTAGCAGAGCCTCAACTGAATGGGATACTAACACAAGCAATTAATCAAAAATTGACGGCAAGGGTTAAGACCAGGTATGCACAAGGGTATATTCCTAAATATATCATGTGGGACTTATTGGAGGAATAATGATTGGAACTAGCTTTGGATTTTTATACCTGGGTGGCGATTGAATGACATTTATCAGTAATTTATTAGGAAGTTTTTTGATGAGCCAATGTTTGGCATACTTTAGTGGTTTGTTGAATTTTTCTCAATGTCTGTTGTGATACATGCATGAATTATCTTCATTATTGAATGATAAATTTGGGTTGATTGAGGTTTTCATAAAATTAGATGGTAGCAGGAATGTATAGTGATGCACTTCAGCACAACGGGGTCAAGATATTTTAATTGGATGGATCAGATATTTTAGTGGCTAGAATGCCATTTACGGTGGTGTCAGACAATGGAGATTTGCACCTGTCTGATTATCTTTAGTTGCCCATATATTGGTGTTTCTTTATTAGTACATGGGTTACCATATTATGGTAACTTTTGTTCATTCTGAATGGCAGTTGTAAGGCCATAACTTTTTTCGTATTTGAGAGAAACAAATTTGGTGCTCTTGGATGGTCGAAATGAATTGGGGAGATGTAGTCTTGCCAATGAGAACAATTGGTATTTTTATTGAAAGATCTTTGGGAGATTGGTATCGGCCATCATAGCATTTTCTGTGCAGAGTGGCATTTACAGAGATTGCATATATCAGGCCAGGGGCTGTCCGTGTATAATTGCTTTTCTAACTTTAGGAAATATGATCTGTGACGTGGAAGATTCGCCATGGTAGTCACAGAAATTTCACATAGCGGACCAGAAGCTGCCCATATATTATGGCCTTTTATTTGGAGATGACGGGTATCTGCACTGTCACGATTGTGTGTTATTAGTTGGGGTTGGAATACGGAACATTTCATTATTGCTATATAGAGTGGATTGGATGTAAGATGTTGGTTGAATTAGATTGGTGAGATTGAGTCTCTCCGGTAAGTATGATATCTTTTGAGCTTTGAAACCAGTGGATAGGGCAATATGATTGGTCTTTTATAGTATTTCCAGTTTCAGAGGCGATCTCATATACTTCATACGGCTGACCAGAGAGGTGAGAAGTAGTCTTTCCGGTATAGACACATAAGGTCTGAGATGGGAAGAGAGCGGATGGGGCAATACGATTGGTCGCCCAGAGTATTTCCGTTTTCAGCGGCGATGGCAGGAAATTTACAAGCGGACCAAAGAGGGAACCGCACATTAAAAGTTGATGCCGCGTGGTGATTGGGTGTTCGCATAGGCTGTGAATTTGTAGCCGTTGTGTGATAGGTTGATCACCTGAAAGCAGGATGAACTTCACTGATGGAACGGGATTGGTTTATTTGGAGAGAGGACCAGAGAAGAAGCATTGATGTTAGATTTGGCGGTAAAAATTTGACTTTTTGATTGGTGAGAAGGGGTATTTAAACTCAGGTGAGACGTAAAACCAGCACACTGCAGATTTATCAGGATCGGGCGTGTCGCTGGAGCAGGATGACGTGACTTACACTTTTGAAACAAAGGTGAGACGCTATGAATGGCTATAGTTTCTTGAGGGTGGAGGATGGACTTTAGATAGTTTGTCTTGTACATTGAGTTTCAGATTGTGAGATGGAGGTTTATAAATTTTTCTGCAGATTATTGATTCAATGGCAATCATAAGAAATACTGTTACCCTGTGAAGCAAGACCTTTGGGAATTGGATCTGGCTATTATAATGGTGAGCCTTGTTTACATGATATGGATGGGATTTTTTCGAAGAACTAGGTAGCTTATCTATCCTTTTCTCACCTATACACATAATATGTGACTATTGCAACAAATCAGTTTGGACATTGAGAATAGTGGGAATTAATTGAGGGTGGTTTATGGCCTGCTGGTAGTGACTGACAGTAGAGGACTTATCTCTCACATAAAAGTCATGATATCGATTGGTAGAGAAGATATATTTTATTCTTTAAAATTCTTTACAGATTATTAAATAAGCCGAAAATGTGATTTATTACTGGAAGCATCTCGAGCCATACAAACGCCATTGGGAACCGATTTGAGCTACTCAATGGTGAGCATTTTTGTAAAGGGGATGTGGTTATAATAATCTTGCTCTCAGACTTTATTGATGCTTTATAATAATGTTTACCTACACCTGTCTGATTTCTACAGGTGGGAGTGATTAAACTTCGCGTATATTCATGATTAATTTGCTTATTCATTTGGATCATATGATAATGAAGGTATGGTTCCATTGTATTGTAACCTTTTAAGAGGGACCGAGATGTGGGCTCTGTAGGGATTTAGCTATTTCATTATTGTGAACAAGTTAAGGTGGATCTGGTATTTCTACTGTCATGATTTGTTCTTTGTTAAACATGTTAGAATGGAATATAGGCAGGATGTATATGGTGATATACAATAGATGTCAACTAGACTTAAATTGTATTAGATAATGATTAGAGTATATTGTCATTACCAAGATGGATGCTGATTGTAATTTTTCTTTTGTTTATCATTTCGCGGCCCTGATGATGTCCAAGTAGGATGAAGCGCGTAGGCTGTGTCAATGTGATTATAATCTCATGAACTTTGAAACATTGAATATTTGGTTTTGAACATTCTACATTGGATTATATACATCTTTTTCTGTTGGACAATCTTGGATTTTAGAACAAGCTCATAATAAAGAATAGATGGACTGCAGTATTGGACTGAAAAACCTTTTTTCTGATCTTGGCACTCCTTCCCTTCTTATTTATATTTACTAATACAAGCAGTTTGTGTGACAAAACTATTCCTTCACTCTGACGTATAGATACAGCTGTTGCTGCCACCGCTCGGAAACATCCAGGCAGCGCGCGAGAGACGGGGTCAAGGACAGCTGAGAAATATGCACAAGGACGTTGTTTATCACCGTACATCTGTGTTAAAACCGAGAGGGCACGACCTTCCCTCTCGTGTACATAGAGTGTGAAAGTCTTAGTGTAAGCTGGAGTTCCTAATACTGGTGCAGAACAAAGAGCTTGGTGTAACTGTTGGAAGGCATTCTCACATTCAGTAGTCCATGGGAGGGGCATCGAAGTGTCTTTAGTCAAAAGGACCAACAAAGGTTTAATAATGTGCGAAAAACTGGGGATCCACTGCCTACAAAAAGAAGTAAGGCCAATCAGTGCACGGACATCCTTCTGAGTACGGGTCACAGGTGTATCTAAAACGGTCTGAATGTGATCTTCTGAGAGTGCACGTCCCTCCTTAGACAGGAAGTGACCTAAATAGGTAACCGTCTGTCTACAATATTGCAATTTCTTTTGGGAGACTTTGTGATTATGAGAGGCAAGAAACGATAACAATAGCAGTGTTCCTTCTTCACACTGCTCAAGGGTATCTGCAGCTAACAAGATGTCATCAACGTCCTGGATAAGAGCCACCCCTTTTGGTACAGGAAAGGAATCAAGCTGCCATTTTAATGCCTGACTGTAAATGCTAGGACTCTCTGTTTAGCCCTGTGGAGCTCTACAGGACTGGAATGATCTATTTTTCAACTTAAATCCAAAAAGATAACGGCTGTCTGGGTGAATGGGTACTGAGAAAAATGCGTCTTTAAGTCGATCACCGAAAATGTAGTAGCAGTGGGAGGGACCATAGTGAGAAGGGTTGTGATATTAGAAACTACCGGATATTGGGGCACTGCAATTTTATGAATCTCTCGCAAATCAATAATCAATCTGTAAATTTTAGTATCAGTGTCTTTTTTCAAAATAGGAAGGATACGGCTATTGCAAGTATTGTAGGGGACTTCTTCCACTACACCCACTTTAATCAAATCCTGAACAATGTGTGCTAATGCTTCTTCACCTTCTCGGGATATTTTGTATTGGGGCAGTCGAGGCAATGAAACACCGTCCTTTACTTGGATGTGCACAGGTGGAATTACCATCTGACCCACATCAGTATCTGATCTAGCCCACAAAGTACAAGGTAGGGATGCCAGAGCGACATCCTCATTGATAAGACAGGATATCTCAAACATTGGATAATTGTCATTCAAAATAACACGAACACCTTCCAGAGAACAACTTTTTGTAGCACGAAAATATTTAAGCATATCGATACCCACAATGTTGTCCGGCGTGAAAATGGACATGCTGCAGTGAATTTGTCAAGTCCGAATTCAAGTGGATTAGAAAGCAGGCTAGGCGTACGTGTTCCATCGAATCCTATCGATGTTATCATTGTGCATTACAGGGGAGCCCTAGGAACCAATGTTTTAGACAGAGCACTACAGGTAGACCCTGTGTCAACCAGAAACTGATCAGTAGATCCCAAGACATTTGCGTCAACATAAGGACCCATTTGATATACTGGCACCTCAACCGGACCCTTACCCCATCCTAGGCATCCCTATGCGTAATCAGAATCTGCAAGTGCATCAACAGAATAATCAGACATTTGATAATGATTTCATCTATCAAAAATATTAGAGTAATGTGGTTCTTGTTCAACTGCCTCAAACCTGGGACAAGCTCCTTTACCTCCCCTGTTTCCTGAATTCCCTGAGCATCCTCTCATACTACCCCTTCCCCGTTGGTACTGCTGACCTCGCAAAAGGTGGCACTCAGAACACCAATGCCCAGTCTCTTTACAATAAGCACACTAAACAGGGGACAAATTTGCTCAAGGAAGAGGGGCACTCCAGGTGTATACATTGCACGTCCGCCTCTACCACTTCCCTTAAATGGTGGACCATATACTTGGGCCAACATAACTTTTGTCTTTAATTATTTAACCTTCTTATCCTCCTTGCCTGTTGCTTCCTGTTCCTGTCACTGATAATATTGGGTCATGGTCAAAAGGGAAACTGGGGAAGACGTGGTCCAAAACCTCTCACTAGCCTTTAAGCGACTAGCTATTTCCGGTAACATATTTGCATCAAATTTGTCGGCAAACAAATGCTTACTCGTATCATCGGTCAATGACAGGCCGCAAAAATCATGGAATGTCTCCTCAAATCTTGAAAAGAAATCAGAAACTAACTCATCCTTTTTCTGTTTACAGGACGCTAACGTAGTCCAGTCTATTTTCTTAGGGGGTATGAGAGTCTTCTACTTTGTCACGATAGCTTTAGGAAGATCTAATATCTCCTTCTGAGGTTTCTGCGCACGCTCCCTTTCCACATCTTTTTCTTCTAAATGTTCCCAGGTATCACCAAATGCCACATTGTCATCTATTTTACGTATTGTTCTCCACATATTAGGGGTCAGAATAAGCCCAAAGAACATATCAATATTTGGCAAGGTCATAGTGCAGGAGCTGATGGCTCATTCCACCTCCTCATAGAAGGCAGCGGGATTTTTCTGGGATCAGGTAAAGCAACCTTAAGAGCCATAACATCTGCTCTGCTCCAAGGAGTGTGGACCCAATTATATATAAAATATCCCTTTGCATCATCCGAAGTTTTATCATCACTTGTTCCCGCAGCTTTCGAAGGATCATACAGGGGTACAGCTTCATGCATTGGTCTCATAGCAGACTCACTACTGTTGGGATCATTCACACCCACCTGAATATCCGTTTTCGCCGTCTGAGATTCTGTTTTCTCAATGCTTGCTTGCTGCTTTTTTGCTAATTCTTTTTCCTTTCGCATTTGTAATGTATCATCCTGTAATTTAACAGCTCGTCTAATTGTGTCAGATATGTTTTTGAAAGGGTAAGTCTCATCTCTTAACTGCCTATAATCTGTCTTCAAATCATTTGGACCTGTTTCGTCAGAGATATGTTGCCCATTATATAATATCTCCCAACAGAACCTTTCTAAAAATGATAACTGTTTTGCATTTTCCCAAGCCTAAACTTTAGTTGTGAGGATCGACGCTGTAGTCTTCCGACGAGATTCCTCTCTACCACTGCCCTTCAATGTATCTTTACCTGCGCTAGACAGAGTAGAGTGAGTCTGTCACCCAACTTGCTTGTCTTTATCTTCATCCTCTGAGGAGGAGAGCTCCTCATCAGAAGCCTCATCCTCAGGGGCACTTGGAGTGGGAAATGTATGCGGGGGTGGGGGTTGATCTAATAGGATGAAATCATCATGAGGCTATCAAGTAGTGGTAGATACTGCCCATTTACCTCCAATCGACGTTCTCTATCTTCCTTTTCTATTCTTTCCTTCATTTCTTTGTCTTTTAATTCCACCGCGTTTTGATATATCGTTTTTCGCTGCTCTTTTTCTGCTATAGTTTCTGCTCTCTTCGCTCTCTTTCGCACTTCTTTGTCCCACATACGCACACAATCAAACATATCCTGTCTACATTTTCTTTTAAATAAACACTGCTCTACATATTGAACCTTTTTAGAATCGAATGACCCATTCACTGGCCATTGTAAATCAGACTCTTTTTTGTGTATTTGTTCCACAATGAACCATAGATTATGGGAGAAATACTGTATTTGATATACATCTCTCTATTGGGCGTCGCTTTCTGGAGGAGCCTGCTGGTTTTGCTCTAAATTTTTCTTGATACCACAAGAGCAGCAACACCACTTACAGAGTGTGTTGAGAACAGGCATGTTTTTACAAATATAAGTAAAATAATAATACTCCAAACAAATATTCCAAAAGGAGGAAAATCTCCACATTACCTGCCTTCAGTCCTTGCAAAGAATGAATTCCAAACAAAAAAAAAACAAGCAAATCAGGAGTGCTGCTTTAGTGACCTTACCAAACAAAAGTCTCCAACTCCCACCTGCCGATCTCTGGTTGACCTAATGGTCACTGCAAAAAGTATGCCAAATAAAGCCCCGGTCGAGACCAGCCACCACCTGGAGGGTAAAATCAAAAAACCGAAAAAGTCACAAGCAGAGTGAAAAGATGAGCAACAGAGGACAGAAGAATTATGAAGGAAACTAAAGGGATTTTTTTTTTTTTTTTTTTTGTGGCCCGATGGGGAACAGACTCTGGGAGAATTCCTCCTTTGGTTGAATCTGGCAGATAATAACCTCCGATTCACTGCCCACACAAGTACAACTAGAGTAGAGTTTTTGGATATCTATATAAAAAACAACGGAGGTTTGTTGGAAGTAGATTTATTTACCAAACCAACAGCGAGGAACACACTACTACATTTCAATAGCTATCACCCCAAATGCCAGAAAGACAGCATCCCCTTCTCACAGTTTCTAAGGGTAAGACGTAATTGTACTAACCTTAGAGATTATGACAACCAGTCTGAAAATATGAAAGAAAAATTTATCCAGAGAGGATACCCTCGCCGTTTAGTTAGAGAGGCCTACAAAAGGGCCAGATTTTACGATCGAGATGCACTTTTACATTCACAAAAACAAAGTGCAAACTCGACGTTAGTCTGTGTAACAAAACATTCCACCCTAGACTCTACAGTGAGACAAATAATAAATTCTAACTGGCACCTGTTGAATTTAAATGAAAACCAACAAAAAATAGCTAAACCACTCTATGCTCACAAGCGGAATAAAAATCTGAAGGATCAAATTGTACACTCGAGATATATTCAAAGAACGGATAATCCTCCTTTCATACAGAGATCAATTACTAATAATGGTACAGCAAAAGGAACATCTCGTTGCGGTTCATGTAAGTCATGTAATAGCATCATCACAGGAGAGAACTTGATGTTTAATAACATCAACATTCAAGCTAAGGAGCTATGGACGTGTAACACCCAAAATGTGATATACCTAATCACATGTCCCTGCCATCTTGGCTATGTGGGTGAGACCTCTCGAGCAATAAAAACAAGATTAACTGAACACAGGTCAGCAATAAGAACCAGAAAACTGACAGCACCTCTAGTTAACCACTTCACAGAGTGAAATATCCCTTTGCATCATCCGAAGTTTTATCATCACTTGTTCCAGCAGCTTTCGAAGGATCATACAGGGGTACAGCTTCATGCATTGGTCTCATAGCAGACTCACTACTGTTGGGATCATTCACACCCACCTGAATATCCGTTTTCGCCGTCTGAGATTCTGTTTTCTCAATGCTTGCTTGCTGCTTTTTTGCTAATTCTTTTTCCTTTCGCATTTGTAATGTATCATCCTGTAATTTAACAGCTCGTCTAATTGTGTCAGATATGTTTTTGAAAGGGTAAGTCTCATCTCTTAACTGCCTATAATCTGTCTTCAAATCATTTGGACCTGTTTCGTCAGAGATATGTTGCCCATTATATAATATCTCCCAACAGAACCTTTCTAAAAATGATAACTGTTTTGCATTTTCCCAAGCCTAAACTTTAGTTGTGAGGATCGACGCTGTAGTCTTCCGACGAGATTCCTCTCTACCACTGCCCTTCAATGTATCTTTACCTGCGCTAGACAGAGTAGAGTGAGTCTGTCACCCAACTTGCTTGTCTTTATCTTCATCCTCTGAGGAGGAGAGCTCCTCATCAGAAGCCTCATCCTCAGGGGCACTTGGAGTGGGAAATGTATGCGGGGGTGGGGGTTGATCTAATAGGATGAAATCATCATGAGGCGTATCAAGTAGTGGTAGATACTGCCCATTTACCTCCAATCGACGTTCTCTATCTTCCTTTTCTATTCTTTCCTTCATTTCTTTGTCTTTTAATTCCACCGCGTTTTGATATATCGTTTTTCGCTGCTCTTTTTCTGCTATAGTTTCTGCTCTCTTCGCTCTCTTTCGCACTTCTTTGTCCCACATACGCACACAATCAAACATATCCTGTCTACATTTTCTTTTAAATAAACACTGCTCTACATATTGAACCTTTTTAGAATCGAATGACCCATTCACTGGCCATTGTAAATCAGACTCTTTTTTTGTGTATTTGTTCCACAATGAACCATAGATTATGGGAGAAATACTGTATTTGATATACATCTCTCTATTGGGCGTCGCTTTCTGGAGGAGCCTGCTGGTTTTGCTCTAAATTTTTCTTGATACCACAAGAGCAGCAACACCACTTACAGAGTGTGTTGAGAACAGGCATGTTTTTACAAATATAAGTAAAATAATAATACTCCAAACAAATATTCCAAAAGGAGGAAAATCTCCACATTACCTGCCTTCAGTCCTTGCAAAGAATGAATTCCAAACAAAAAAAAAACAAGCAAATCAGGAGTGCTGCTTTAGTGACCTTACCAAACAAAAGTCTCCAACTCCCACCTGCCGATCTCTGGTTGACCTAATGGTCACTGCAAAAAGTATGCCAAATAAAGCCCCGGTCGAGACCAGCCACCACCTGGAGGGTAAAATCAAAAAACCGAAAAAGTCACAAGCAGAGTGAAAAGATGAGCAACAGAGGACAGAAGAATTATGAAGGAAACTAAAGGGACTTTTTTTTTTTTTTTTTTTTTGTGTGGGCCGATGGGGAACAGACTCTGGGAGAATTCCTCCTTTGGTTGAATCTGGCAGATAATAACCTCCGATTCACTGCCCACACAAGTACAACTAGAGTAGAGTTTTTGGATATCTATATAAAAAACAACGGAGGTTTGTTGGAAGTAGATTTATTTACCAAACCAACAGCGAGGAACACACTACTACATTTCAATAGCTATCACCCCAAATGCCAGAAAGACAGCATCCCCTTCTCACAGTTTCTAAGGGTAAGACGTAATTGTACTAACCTTAGAGATTATGACAACCAGTCTGAAAATATGAAAGAAAAATTTATCCAGAGAGGATACCCTCGCCGTTTAGTTAGAGAGGCCTACAAAAGGGCCAGATTTTACGATCGAGATGCACTTTTACATTCACAAAAACAAAGTGCAAACTCGACGTTAGTCTGTGTAACAAAACATTCCACCCTAGACTCTACAGTGAGACAAATAATAAATTCTAACTGGCACCTGTTGAATTTAAATGAAAACCAACAAAAAATAGCTAAACCACTCTATGCTCACAAGCGGAATAAAAATCTGAAGGATCAAATTGTACACTCGAGATATATTCAAAGAACGGATAATCCTCCTTTCATACAGAGATCAATTACTAATAATGGTACAGCAAAAGGAACATCTCGTTGCGGTTCATGTAAGTCATGTAATAGCATCATCACAGGAGAGAACTTGATGTTTAATAACATCAACATTCAAGCTAAGGAGCTATGGACGTGTAACACCCAAAATGTGATATACCTAATCACATGTCCCTGCCATCTTGGCTATGTGGGTGAGACCACTCGAGCAATAAAAACAAGATTAACTGAACACAGGTCAGCAATAAGAACCAGAAAACTGACAGCACCTCTAGTTAACCACTTCACAGAGTTTAAACACTCACATGAGGAACTGAAATGGCGAATACTAGAAAAAGTCCACATACCTAACAGTAAAGGTGGAGACAGGATAAGAAAAAAGAAAGAGGTTTATTGGATTTTTACCCTTGGAACATTCAAACATGGTCTTAACCATGAATTACCCTGGGAGAATGCAATTATATAAAAGTGGAAAGAATATACAAAATTATGAGATTTTTTTAAAAAAAGGAAATGAATAGTGTTGTGCATTGAAAATAAAGTTCACCACAGTATATCGCCAGTAAACCTTTGGAACTTTCTTAGGGATAGAATGACTATTATTAACGTTTATATCTCTAAAAAAAGCTACATAAAAAGGATCATCAAAACATACTGTTTTTAAATACACTCTAGCTTTAAATGTGGGCGTGTACGTATAGAGATGACACCGATCCTGTTTGGTATAAATACCAATGAGAAAGCGGTTTACAAACCCCTTTCTTCTGCACCAGACGAGGCGTCGTGAGACAGCAGTCTGTCATCATCCTAACCGGTAAGACTTTAGGAACAGGAAGAGCTCTAGCATTCATTTCCTTTCAAAATGCTTATAAACACTGATACCAGGAAAACTAGTTAACAGTTTGCCTGCAACCTTTTTGAACCCCTCTGTTTTGCAGCTAAAAACTTCTACTCTAATAAGAACACGCTTATCTATCAGGACTATTTTGAGAAGAATTTGGAAATAATAGAACATGAAAATGCTGTTTCATTCATCTACCTGCTTGTGAAATTGAACAGACAGGATTGACTAAATCCCATTTATTAAAAAAAAGGTACAAACTCGTTTTTCCCTTGTAAAATGTAGAAAAGAAACATAAAATTACCCTATTATAGTATATTCATAACGATTATGTTTCCTTAGAATTACTGTTACCCAAAGAGACGATTTTATCTTGCACACGACGTCCCATGCTGGCGCTTTTAGTTGGCTAAACATCTATGACGCTAAGGATCTATAACGCTAAGGATCCATAACGCTGACATAATAATCAAAGAAGGTAAAACTACAGCGCATATAGTTTCATTACCGCCAAAAGTAACGTTTTTGTTTCAGTAATTCTCTGTAAAGGTAAATAAGGATTTGACTTATTACTAGATTTCAGCTGTTATCAGTTTTGAATAAAATGCACAAACAAATGGATGTTCTTTAAAACAAAACGGGAAAATTAACATGATGTGGATTTTATAAAAAGGGATTTGAGATCATGCTCGTACAAAAATAATTAATTTAGTCACACAAAAAAAGAGAGACTAATTATCTAAGTTGGTATTTTTACCTTTATTTCAGAATACTTGTTTTTAAAGAGTATAGTATGTTTTAAATGTCCGAACAGAAGAGTGGGATGTATGCAGTGAAACCGCTAAACCCAGGTAACACGTTATTATGTAAAATATTGAGTGAGATTTCAGAACGAGTTTATGCAAATTTAACTTTCTGACCAACCCATCGTGAAAGATTGATCTAAAGCCAGAATCCGGTTTCCCTATAGGTTTCACATACCATATTCGATTGCAAAAGTAAAGAAAGGTGCCTCACTCTTCGCCCTCATCATTCTGAAATTTTAAAAAAAGCGGAAAAAGAAAGTCTAGGTAAGATACTCAAAACTAATAGTTAGGTGATTGGAAACAAACTAGCTTTTCTAAAGTAAAAATCAAGTACAACTATGCATATATGTTCAAAGTACTTACAGCAAGACCACATTGAAATATATGCATACAAAAACAGCATGCTCCTTGGGAACAAGCATTGGTCAAAAAAAGCTACATATAGTGTTTATGTATGATACAAATCATTTTAGAAAAAAAGTCTCGATTTTTTTAAAAAAACATTAGAATAATTCTAATTCTGTTAAAGAGGGCTACTTTGATTCTGTAGAAATCATCACTCTTGTTCCTCCTCTCTCTTTCTCTTCCTCCCCCCCTCTTTTTTCTATTCGCTTAGAGGGAGTCTTTCTGCACTAATTTAAAAGACGCATTGAAATGTATCGAGTAAATACATCAAGTATCTGTGTAACTTATATGTATATAGAAATATCGATTATCATGAAGATATATACATATAGAGTTCTGTTTTTCCTTGAACTAACGTCAGGATGCAAGAAAATTAATACTTCAGCACTATAAAATAATGTTTATCTTCCGACTATACCAGGCTATGTAACCACATATTGCTCTGTCTCTTAAACACACAGTCTTAAATGTTTTAAAAATATGTTTTGTTCTTTTTAGAAAATTGGCTATATAAATATTTTCCTGATGAAGACACAACCACGTGTCGAAACGCGTTGAAATAAACAGCCCCCCAACAATATCTGGCAAGACCTTATCCGTAAACCTGCATATTAACCAGAACATATATCGTTTTTAAGAAATGTATTAATGAAAATATTGTATTAAGTGTATTGAATATATCTGTTTTGTTATATGTTATTGATCAATTGTTTTATCACTAAAATTAAATTCTTAAATATCAGAAAAAAACTCTTTTTGTGTGTTCACCCCTTTTTTTAAATTTGCTGTTGAAATAGCCTTGGTTGTCCTTACAATTGTAGGCCTGGGTATATACTTTCACACGGAAACTAAAGGGACACCACAGCCAAAATGGCTGTAGCTTATGCTAAGTAAAATATTACACGTTTCCATATAGGACTGAGAATAGGACCCATTTGCAGCAATGAGGACAGCTTTCAAGACTCTCTACAGGAGCCTATTACATTATTTCAAATGCAAGGCTGTTCTCTGCATATACAACAAATTGATAAGTCTTTGCAGTTGCCCAGGGAAGCACTTTTTTGGAAATCCAACAGCAAAAATAAAAGTGACAGACTCTGTTGTGTGGTTGACTATCATCCATCAGCTCCCAACAACAGAAATATTATGCAAAAAACATTTCCCTTAGTCTCCACTTGTGGAAAATTGCAAAACTGCTAGTTATTGCGTGCAGAAAAGCTCCCAATTTACGATCTCTTATTTTGAGAGCTGAAATCCAGCAACAAAATGCGGGGTTCAATGCTGTGATTTTAAAAGGTGCATCATGTATGCCTTTGTCATACTGTCATGCTATGTAATATGGATAATGTCTCTGCTTGGCTCTTCTTCTTACAGGAGACATGGGCCCTCAGTTTGTCTGATCTTTGTCATTTGTTCTATAATCAATAAACAGAATATGAAAATAAAAATAGGTGCATCATATGTGAATATCTTTTACAAACATCATGAGTAACTAGTTCTGTCACGAGAAGCACCTGGTGAGTCCATCGGTTTGAGCCACTTCTTTCTTGGATATTTAATTTCTTTGTGACTCATTGTATCATGTGGCATCTGGATTTTTGTCTTGGTTGGCTGTTGTAGTCTTGTGATCCCTCATCTTCTAATAAAAAAAAAAAACATATATATATATATATATATATATATATCCACACAAAGAAGGCTCCAACCTCCGGAACCCTGGCGCTTCTCATTCCGGTGCGTGATCCTCGGCAGAGCCTCGCCGACTTAATATCCACACAAAGTTACTCCCACGGAGAAAGACTGAATGACGCACTCGCAGGAATGAAAATATTCCCCAACTCTTCTTTATTTCATTTATAAATCAACTCCCAGGTCAGCAAAGAACCGACACATTTCATTATCTCCTGATAACTTGCTCATAGGAGCACTGTAACCTCTGTGGGGTGTTTAGGGTGTGCTATATACGGGGTGCGAAGCGAACTACTCATACCTACCGGTCTGTAAGTACTGGGCTACGGGAATTAAGTGAGTTATTGCCTAGCGTCTGATGCTGCTAAAGTGAGTTGGTGCTGGACTTGGGGGGTAAAACGTGAGCGTAAAGTGTGTGTATTATGCTCTGAAGTTATGTGCCATGGCCGCTGCAGTACACCTGTGGAAGTAGTGTCAGCATGTGTTTATATTTAGTAGGATGAACTAATGACTCGTACTGGTCTGAAAGTCCTGGGGTATGGAATATATGTGAGGTCCTGTCTAGAGTTTCATGCTGCTAAGCTGAACTGCTGCCAGACTCGGGGATGAAAGTGTGAGCCCAAACTATGTGTTATATGCTGTGAAGTCATGTGCTGTAGGCGCTGTGCCATACCTGCCCAAGTAGTGTGAGCATGTAGTTATAGCTACTTGGATGAACTTTTGTTTCGAACATTGTAGCTTGTGTATGGTGCTTAGGGGGTGTTATAGAGGGAGTGAGAATGTAAATTTGTGCATATCAAATTAATTCGGTATTTGTGAAGTGCTAACTACTCACTCCTACGGGTCTGATGGCGCTGGGGGCGTAAGCTGAGCTGCTGATGGACTCGGGGTAAAGCCGTTGAACTACTGACCCCTACCGGTCTGAAAGTGCGGGGGAAGGAAATTAAGTGAGGTATTGCCTAGAGTGTCATGCTGTTAAATTGAGCTGCTGCTGGACTCGGGGAAGAAACCGTGAGCTTAAACTGTGTGTTCTATGCTGTGAAGTCATGTGCTCTGGGCGCTGTGCCACACCTGTCCAACTTGTATATGGTGCTTAGGTGGTGTTGTATAGGGAGTGCGAAGGTAAATCAATACGGTATTTGTAAAGCACAAACTATTCACCCCTATGGGTGAGTAGAGCCGGGGATCAAAGCAAGAGCTCTCTGCTGGCAAAGTGAGATGGTCTGGCCGCTGTGCCACAGCTGTGTGGAGAATACATTTTGGCGAGGGTCCGGGAGTTGCCGTTATCTGGCCCTAAAATAGCAGTCCTATGTTGCAAGTTATAGGGTGGCTCTAAAAAGAGCCCTTGTGTTCATTAGTTGGAGCTACATATAAGTGCGGATGCACAGCTTCAAGATAGTCAGAAAAAACTCGGTGTCCCTGATCTGTGAAGTGTACTTTATCACTTCTGTAGATATCCACATATCAAAATGTATGTTGTTGTTGTAGATGGACCCCATTTTGTGGTCTCTGAGGTATGCAGACACAGCTTTGTTGACTTTCTTCTGAGATTTATCAATCTGAGGACAAAATTGTTTGGACTATTTCCACTTCTGTCTTTGGCATATATTGGAATATACAAAGACAGTTTGAGGCAAAAGTAACATCAATTGTCCAAAGGTGTCCTTCATAAGCATTTCCAAACCTACCCCAGTCAATGTGCCTAGGTCGTTTCCACCACAGTGCACAATCACGAGGTTAGGGTGTTGGAGATGCAAACAGGTTTTAACCAAAGGCAACAATTGGTGCCACTTCAATCCTCTCTGTCCAAACCATTTAATGTCCACATTTTGTAAACCAAGGTCTAAGTCAATACGTCTCTGTTCTGAATACCTCATGCATCCAGAAACCATAGTTATGTCCTACGATCCACACTAGCATTTTGAAGGTATGACTGGAAGGTATGGAAAGATGTCTGTAGCTCATGCAGTTCCTTTGTAGAATAAGAGATATATTTAAAGATGGGGAACTAGTTTCTTTTCTCATACAAAACGGTACCTGATTGGGAGATGAAAAGCATTGTTTTTTAAAAGTAGGGTGCACATTTGTTTTGTGGAAAAGCATCTTTGTGATTGGTTAAGCAAAAACAGTTTGAATGTGGAGTACATTATGTAGGATAAAATTTGATCAACTCAACCACACCTGCTACTTGCATTTGGAATGCAGTGTTGGAACTTAAAACAATCGTGAACTTTTAACCTGCACATGCCGTTAAATGTTTGAGAAAATGTTGCAAAAAAATATCGTTAGGTTTTGATAAATGTATGAACTTTTAACCTCCACGTGTTGTAGAATGTTCTAGAAAGTGTGTTGATAGAATTAGTTGCATTTCTGACTTCTATGTGTACTTGAATATAAAAAAACTGTTTATATGGAAAATTAGAAAGGCAGTAATAGAGAGAAGTTTTGAAACCTAAAAGAATCAAGGAACTATTCTAATTTGTTCTTTATTACCTACTGGTGGTTGCCAGTATTACCTACTGGTGTTTGCCAGTAGGTAGTTTATAGTTAGGACTGAGTTTCCATAGGAAGATCATTTTTTGATTGGTGATAACTTTGACATTGTTTGATGAATCTTCATGACATTTTCAAACTAATTCTTTGTTCATATCAGCTCCTATGTTGAAAGTTTGGGGGTGATTCATCAAGGGGGGGGTGAGATAAAAGGGGGATCCCAAAACGTGTTTTCTCCATGTTAATTTCCACAGGAAACTTTAGACAAGGCCAATTATCCCAAATTTGGCAGGGAGAAGGGTTTTGGTCTAGAAAGCACGCTTTCGTTTATTTGGTGTAAATCCATTCCGTAGTTTTTGAGAAATATCGAAATTTACTGATATCGATATTTGGGATTTCTGCCATCTGACTGGCTGAGGCGTTACGAGCACGAGCTTGCTACTTATTGGCTGCAAGCGCAGCGAGCGGTTGCCACTAGGAAGTTTTGGCCGCCATTTTGTAAATCCGTTGAAGCGAGTAAGGGGAAAAAAGGGTGAAAAAAAGTTGTAAAGGAGGGTAGGAGCACTGTAACCTCTGTGGGGGAGTGCGAAGCGAAGTAGTCACTGTTACTGGTCTGAAAGTGCGGTGTTGCTCAGAGAGACATGGTGCTGATATGATATGGTGCTACACTCAGGTATGAAACTGAGAGGCTAAACCATGAGGTCATTGTTGTAAAGTGATGTGGCGTGTTCTTTGTAGCATACATGTGCAAGTAGTGTTAGTAGGTGTTTATACCATACAGGGAGTAAGAAGCAAACTACTGACCGCTATCTTGCGTTTATTCTGTACCGGAAGCGGGAAGCGAAGTACTCACGCCTACCGGTGTGAAGATTTGGGAATGAAACCGAGGTGATTGATGTAAAGGGTTGGGCTCTGGGCGCTGTAGTATACGTGTGCAAGTAGTGTTAGTAGGCATTTATACCATACAGGGAGTGGGAAGCGAACTACTGACCGGTACTGTTCGTTTATACTATACCGGAAGTGGGAAGCGAAGAACTCACGCCTACCGGTGTGAAGACTCGGGGATCAAACCGAGCGGATTGGTGTAAATTGATGGGCTCTGGGCGCTGTAGGATACTAGCCGCTGTAGTATAAGTGTATAAGTAGTGTTAGTATGCATTTATAGTATATAGGGAGTGGGAAGTGAACTACTCACCCCTATTGGTGTGAATACTTAGGGATTAAACCGTGAGCCTAAACTGTGAGCTCATTGCTGTAAAGTGATGTGCTCTGGGCGCTGTAGCATACCTGTGGAAGTAGTGTTAGTTTGCGTTTATACAATGCAGGGAGTGGGAAGCGAACTACTCACCCCTACCGGTGTCAAGATTCGTGGATGAAACCATGAGCTCATTGCTGTAAAGTCATGTGCTCTGTGTAGTATTCCAATGTAAGTCATAGTAGAATGCTAGTATGTAATTCTACTAGAATCTAAGTATGTAATGTTAGAAAGTAGGCCTGCCCTGAGGGGAACCTTACGCAGTTTGTACATGGTGCTGGAGAAGACGGTTGCCTTGCTGTCTGCTCCTGTTGGTGGCTGTTTCAGGTGTCTTGTTTTCTTGTAATGAATCTACTTATTGGATCCACTGCTGTCTGCCTCTTCACTACATAAATTTGGCGACGAGCGGGAGAAGGTCAAAAGAAGGCAGCACTCACCAATATTTCAAAATTGCTTGCGTTGTTCTGAAGACCCGTTTTCTTTGTGTAGCTGTTTCTACTCATGCCAGGGTCGTCGGCTCATTGAACTATTTCATCCGACTTCTGGTAGGATTTATATTTTTAGATTTTGCGCTTCCTCTGCTTCTTCACTACATTCTGGTTGCTGTACTTCACGTGTGTAAGTAGTCTTAGTATGCGTTTATACTAACAAATACATCCTGGTCCTAGGGAGGGCGACCTCTCAGGTGCAGCTCATACAATGTCCCGGCGTGTGCATTCGCGGGACATTTGTGTTTGCTATTAGAGGGCGGGTGCATGGCTTCCACCCTGTTATAGCAAATCCTTATTTGACTACTTGAAGCGAGAAGAGGAAAACCTTGTATCGCTTTAATAGAGGGGACGCGGATGGTAAAAATGGAGAGAAGAAAAAAACAAGGAAAAAAGCAGGGTCTCACCCGTTCATTTAAATGAGGCCTCTGGTGGGTAATGTTCCGTGGCCAATCCAATCATTATATTGCGGGGTCTCTGTAGGACTGGGGATTTTAATGTCACATGTAAATTAGGCGCATGAGGGCACAGAGACGTTTTGCAGCCTAGGGGACCGCCACCTTCCCGGGTATTGTTTACTAATTGTTCAGGGGGTTCGAGGCCAACTGAAGTCCAGGGATCGCCACACACCGGGGCTTTACTTAAATATGCAGGGTGAGCCTCTGCAGTCCCTGAAGCCTCGGTGGTCCTAGGCAGTGCCTTATTGGTTCTGTAATTACACGGGCAGTACTCATGGTGTTATAAAGTGATACGCTCATAGCACTCTTGCAGTTGTAGAATTACACAAGCTTCATTTTTGTATAGTCAGTTTGATTATGATTGTTAGGTGCACTGCAATATTAGAACGGTTTGCCCTCATAATCTCCTATAAACAGATGATTTTCACAATAAACTATAGACAAGTGTTGTCAAAAAAAGACCTATACACTCAGTTATTTATTTGAAAAAAAAGTAACCTTTATTAAAACACAAATAAATGGAAATGTAAGTTTAGTAGAGCAAACAGTATAATATGAAAAACGTGGGTTGAACTCTAGTGGAAGCAGAAAACCTGCAAGACAAAAATGAAATATAAGTATGTGTGCTATGTGGAAGAGCTAAAGAAAGGTAGTCCGAATGAAAGGACGATAGTGAGAATGGGAGGGAGGTGGAGTGGGTGGAAGGGAGAAGGGGAGAGAGAGTCAAAAGAAGAGAGGGAGGAGGAGATAGAGCGTCGGCCTACTGTACCCAGCCCTTAGAGTTTAGCCTCCCGTCACCCTTTGTCTAGGACGCTGTGGTCCGAGAGAAAGGGTGTGGTCCAGCAAGTCCTTAAAATGAAACATATGAGGCCAGAGATTAGGGGCCATATTATCAAGGAACGGTGATAACATTATCGCCACTTTAGCGGCAGGAAACTGTCGCTAAAGCGGCGATAAAGGGCTTGATAATATGCCCTTGTGAATTCCCATAGAAGCCCAGGTTTTGGTGTGAGCCTGGGTTTATATGGGAATTCACAAGGTCATATTATCAAGCCCATTATTGCCGCTTTAGCTACAGTTTCCTGCCGCTAAAGCGGCGATAATGTTATCGCCGTTCTTTGATAATACAGTCCTACATTATTAGCTATGGGAAAATCGCTTGCCTGCACCTGTGCACCCAGGGTGCTGCAACCCAGCCCCTTCTCCCGCACTGTCCTCAATTGTAGGTCCTGCACACCGAGGTGTCACTGCTCAACTGCCACCACCGGTGTATCCCACGACGTGTTGATGCAAGCTCCGAGTCCGGTGTACGTTTGTACGGTAGGAGAGCAGGTCTCCGGTCGGGGACGGTGTCTTGCTACCGCGATGGAAAGCGTCAGAATGCCCAGGGCATCATCACGGGGTGTGCTCCCGCTCTGCCGATCTTGAGCCAATCAATTCTGCGTCTGAAAAGGGAGAAATAATTTAATGGTGGGAACGTTTGGAGGTAAATGAAGGTTTATTTCAAGCTTGATAGAAAACAGAAGTTGAGTGCATCCTTCGTTTTTGAAGTACAATCTACAAACTGTTAGTGTTAATCGTGGTTCAAAGAAGAGTTGGAGTGCACGAGAATTCACAAGGTTAAATAATAATACGTTATACGAAGGTTCACATAGAAAGGAACAGAGCGCATGGTAGAAGCATAATGTGCGCTTGTAATGCAGTGGTGGAAGGCTGTGTGCATGTACACTTAGTAACGAGCTCACTACACTGCTCTAAAAGCCAACACCACATGTCTGTAGGGCTGCGCTGCCCGCTGGCTCAGGCCTACAGTATGGTCCAGCAGGTCCTTAAAATGAGACAGAGATGTGACTGAATGAGGTCAGGAATCACATCATTACGCACGGCAACATCGCTTATTCGCACGTGCGCACTGAGGCTGATGCACCCCACCCCTCCCGCAGCACCGCGCTCAACAGGTGTCTGTAGGGCAGTGCTGCCTGCTGGCTCAGGCCTACAGTACAGTCCAGCAGGTCTTTAAAATGAGACAGAGATGAGACTGAATCAGGTCAGAGATCATATCATTACGCACGGCAAATCACTTGTTCGCACCTGCGCAAGCAGGCTGATGCACCCCACCCCTCCCGCCGCACCGCGCTCAATTGGAGGCCCTGTGCACCCAGGCCGCTCTGCTTACCTGCTGTCATTGTTGTGTGAGCAAACACTACGGGCAGCAGTGCTCACAATTCAGCTGAAGTGATGATTTCAGGATGGTGTACACCTCATGGATCCCTTTCGAAGACGACGGGCAGTAGGGCTCATAATTTAGAGCCAGTGTTGATTAACAGGATGGTGTACCCCTCATGGATCCCTTTTTTTTTAGTGTGCATTGTGATGTGCGAGGTGGATGCGGCCATATCACTTGAGGCAGTGTGGAAGAAGAGGGACATATGGCGTTGTGGTTATCCTATTTATACGTATTTTATTTATTTATTTGAACTTATATCGCGCAACAGATACCCGCAGTGGGTTTCCCGGCGCAAGGGATAGACTCAAGAAGGAAAACACAGACCTATCAGACAGCACCACAGATCAGAATAGAGCAGCAAGGAATATTTTTTAAAAAGTAAAGTTTTCAGTTTTTTCCTAAAAATGAATAGATTAGTTTCGGTTTTCAGAGAGGAGGGTAACGTGTTCCAGTATTTGGGACCTAGATGAGAAAAGGTCCGTCCCCCCATCCTAGCAAGCTTAAATCGTGGAACAACAAAGTCGCAGTTAGTAGAAGATCTAAGTGTGCGACTAGGCTTGTACAGTTGGACCAGGCTTTGTAAATACTTTGGGGCCAAACCCTGCTTGATTTTAAAAAGATACCAGATAGCTTTGAATTTGATGCGATTGGAGATCCTGAGCCAGTGTAGGTCACGCAGAGCCTGAGTGGCCGATGATCTCCTCGGGATATTGCAGAGAAGTCGGGCTGCCGAGTTTTGGACGACCTGAAGTTTGTTAACGGTAGCCACGTCGGCGCCAAGATAGAGGACATTTCCGTAGTCCAGGCGAGATGTTACTAACGCCTGGACAACGGTTCTCCTGGTGGCAAGAGGCAGCATCCAGAGAATTTTCTGGAGCCATCGCAAGGTGGCAAAGCAGGTGGCGGCCACCTTTGTGGCCTGCTGTCTCATGGAGAGTTTGTCATCTATTAAAAAGCCGAGGTTGCGGACCACAGGAGAAGGCTGAGGGAGGGGTCCCATCTCACTCGGCCAATGTTCTGGTCCCCATAGGTCTTTATGCTTCCCTAAGATAAGAATCTCGGTTTTGTCACCGTTCAGTTTGAGGAGATGCCTCTGCATCCACTCAGCTATACGTGACATTCCGATTTTCAGAACCGAAATATTGCTGCTCTCGCTGTTGGAGAGGGAGAAAACAATTTGGGTGTCGTCGGCATACGAAAAAATAGTCAGCCCAGCGTCCTCTGCAATGGAGGCCAGGGGTCTCACATAGATGTTGAACAGTAGAGGGCTGAGTATGGACCCCTGAGGAACGCCGTATGCCGATGGACAAGTGGTAGATGTGGCTTTTGCAGAGAAAACTTGAAAAGTGCGCTCACTTAAAAAAGAGGCAATCCAAGCCAAAGCTGGACCATCCACTCCCAGGGATTGAAGAGATTTCAGAAGTATGGAATGGGACACGGTATCGAAGGCCGCGCTCAAGTCCAGAAGGATGAGTGCAGACGCAAAGTGGGCTGGGTTTGCATACGCCTGGCCAGCGTAGGGATGTGAATAATTATTCCAGGGACCTGGGCATTGTTCAGTTCCTGCCTGGCCAGAAGCGTACTTATGTGTGTTTCTTTTGTAGTTCTGACCTCGCAGAATGTGCAATTTACATTAGTGTAGCATGTGTCGGAGGGCGGCAACTATTGCTGATGAGATGGTGTTTGAAAAGATTGAATGGCGAACATCACATGTCGTTGTCAAGGTTGTGGACATGCGCAGACACGCATGTCAATGGTGTGCGGTATTATTGAAAGTGTTTCTATCGCGAAGTGTACACATGTGAATGTGCTCGGATGGAGGGAGGATCAGCAGTGAGGCTACGTCATACACAGTGATAACACTCATTACAGTCAAGCAATGCATGTCAAATGTGAATCTGAAAGTCTTACATATAACACACTAGTATATTGGTAAAGTCTGACAACAGAGCGTACAGCAAAAGAAGTCTACACATTGCTGTTTACTGTTTGTCACATGTGATCTAGGATGTGCACTCTGCCCATGGCTCCTGATACTTCTTAGAGCCATGAATACCCAGGCCGAAAGGGAGCACAATAATGTGCACACACACTAGGGGCATTGTGTAACACACATTTGTTTTTTGAGGGAACGTTTGAGATGCATGGCAATCACACGTGGAAGGCTAATGTACAGACCATAAATGTTGATCAAGATGATTGTTGCATGTTGTGTGTAGTATAAGATATGTGTATACAGGAAAACACTTTTCAAACAAGCTTTCTAAGCAGAAGATGTGTCTCTCATCAAACGCTGTAGAGAGAATGAGTAAAATGGGTGGGGTCGTCCAACTGTTTCAATGGGAAATGTTATGAAGCAATCAAACGCTTTTTTTTAAAGTCACATGGCAATCGCGCACCGAACGCGCAAAGAGGACGCACCCAACGCGATTTTGACAAAATGTATATCATAATATAAGTTTATTACAGGTAGAAATATATAAATGTTTAAAATATTGTAGATTATCGCTTGCTCTCATATACTGTTTAAAGTTATTTAGATATACATTTGAGACAAAAAAACAAGGGAATGGCGTACCCGGCGCGACACTATACGTCTGTGACGTAACACAGGGCCTGGCAGTGTGTACTCATCGCATACGCAACGCGCAGCGGCCGCGACCCCATACATACATGACGTAACGCGTGACTTGGTACTGCGTACCCGACGGATACCAAAGTAGCAGCTGGGGTGACTTCATGCATATATGATGTTACGCGGGACGCAGTGCCACGAAGTCGTCAGATACGAAATGCGCATCATTTACGAGTTTAGCAATATGGCGGATAGGATCGCGTGGTGATGGAGCTTGGTACACTACCGGTATGGGGAGTGCAGTTTTCTCCCCCCCCCAAAAAATATATACATTTTTTTGGGGAAGATATAATACATTACATAATTTTTAAAGTTAAAAAAAAGAAGTATAATAGAGTTCCAAAATATTAAAATAAATATTTGAAAAAATATAGGTTTTAGAAACATTAAAATATGAAATTAACATTTAAAAAACCTTAGAAATTCACTGAAAAAAACATAGGTTTCAGGCACGTTATAATTAGGAATTAGCATTTAAAAAACCTTAGAAATTCACTATAAAAACCATAGGTTTCAGCGACGTTATAGTTAGTTGAACATTTGACTCATATAAAACCAGAGAAATTTGCCTGTTATAGCTAGTTGAGCTACCTATTACTCGCGCGCTCGCAATGCACTGGTGATGACGTCACATATCACATCACTCATGACATGGTCAGTGACATTACTGATGACATCACTGATGACATCATCCACAAGACAATCTGATGAATATACTGATGCCCTAATATAAACCTTGATACACACACTCTAAAATACAGACTACTATTTATGAAACCATACACACACAACAATGCCAGATACTACATATCACCCACTATTTCCTAGGTCTATACAAACATCCAGTCACTTATACATGCAGTTACTCATCAATACAGTACTATAATATACACTCATACACCTATACATACAGTAACACTCCGCCACTCATCCATAGAGTTACTCACACACCTAGTCAGTCATGCAAAAAATCAATCACATCAATTTTCTCATGTATACCGTTATACACACCAACTCAGAAATGTATACACACACCACATCACTTTTTTATGCAGAAACTTAGAAACACATAGTTACTGTCTTATACAATCACTGATACAAGCAGACACTCATTTATACTCACACTCTTCAAATAACTTACTCTCGTATAGTCATTTATATATTCCAACACTAACATATACTGCCTTAAAACATATGTAGTTACTCACACATATACCACTGAGACATTCATTCACTCACCAATATACCCATACACACACTGACTCACCCATACAGCCCTTCCAGGTGCACTTTTGAATCCATACAAGTGAATTACCCACTCAGACATCTATGCACAGAGTCACACAGCCTCCCACCCACCCACACAGACACTCAGGCACCCATAAAGATACTCAGACAACAAATCAATATCCCATATAGACACTCATGTAGCTACTCACCAACTCATGTAGCCGCTTACACACCAACTGAGAAACGAATACAGACTTTCACACAGTTTAGTCACTAACCCATACATTCAGTAAGACATGTTCAATCACTCATTTATACAGTCAGTCACGCACCTACTAAATAATCCATTCAGGCACTTGTAAATCCACTCATTCTTCAATACACCTTGGCATAGATATATATGAAAAATATTTAAACTTTCCAGAAACACGCATTCACTGAATGATGTCATCAGTGATGTCATTTGAGGTGTCATCAGTGATGTCATCAGTGATGTCACTGACCATGTCATGAGTGATGTGAGATGTGACGTCATCACCAGTGCATTGCGGGCTCGCGAGTTATAGTTAGCTCAACTAACTATAACAGGCGAATTTCTCTGGTTTTATATGAGTCAAATGTTTAACTAACTATAACGTCCTTGAAACCTATGGTTTTTATAGTGAATTTCTAAGTTTTTTTTAAATGCTAATTCCTAACTATGAAATGTCTGAAACCTATGTATTTTTAGTAAATATATATATATATATATATATATATCTATATATATATATATATATATATATATATATAGATATATATGTATATATATATATATATATTAGTTATAGAGTTATAGTTAGGACCTATTATCCATAGGAAATCCGCAACATTCTATTTGGAATAACTTTGGCCCTGGTTGACGAATCTTCGCAAAATTTTCAAAACTAGTGTGGCGCTCCGGTCCGCTCCTATCCTGAAAGTTTTGGGGTGATTCGTGGAGCGGGGGCCGAGAAAAAAGAGGGTCCCAAAATGTGTTTTCCCCATGCAATTTTCCGTAGGAATTGTTCATCGCAGCTACAGCCCGAACTGCTGAACAGATTTACACCAAATTTGGCAAAGAGGTAGTCCTTGGTTCAGGCTCATGCTTTGTGCTTAAATGGTGTAAATCCGTTCAGTAGTTCCTGAGAAAATCACAATTAAATGTACATATATATCTATGGCCTAGGTGGATCCACGCATCCTGAGCGCACCCTAAGCACACCGTCCCGATCACGCGCTGAATGCTAATTGGCTGTCAAGTGGTTGTCAACATTCGAAACCAGGAAGTGTTGGCAGCCATTTTGTGCCTTGGTAGTAGCGAGGGTCAAGAAATGAGTGGAACAAGTGTTCAAAACGAAAAAAGGGGGCAGGGTAGAAATATCTTGACCCTCTAGACTTGCTTAGGGGGTCCCACAAGGACCTCCAGGGCGCAAACATTTTTTTTTCTTAAAAAAACAGAGAAATGTGCATGGATCAACCGTAAAAAAAAAGAAAAAAATGAAGCACGGGCTCCTGTGCTTATTTAAAAATTAGCTACGGGGGGGGGCAATCCCGGTGTGTAAAATATAAAATTTGATGGAGGTGCAGAGGGGTCTGTAGTGCGGGGACCTCCATCCCTTGGTGTTACAAAATAAACGGGTGGGGATGCTCAAAGGCTACTGTCCCCATGAAAAACTTGGGTAGGGGGGGCTTTATAGTCTCCTCCAGCCCCAAGGGGTGCTAAAAAGAGCATTAAAATTATCGTTGCTTTAGCATTAGGAAAGTGCCACTAAAGTGGCCATAATAGGCGTAATAATAGGCTTTTGAGAATTCCTGAGAATTCCAATAGAAGCCTCAGTTTACACTAGAACATTTTAAAGCTGTCCTTGTAAATTTGCCCATTACAGATTCCTAATTTTACCATTAAAAAAATTTATCACCAACTACTAATTTGTATTCTTCCTCGGGATCCCATCCCATGGGCGTATATGCAACGTTGGGGACCATGGGTGGAGCCTTGATGTACCTACGGTCCCATCCAGCTCCCTGCATCCTTCGGAAGCCGCCATTACTTTTACACACAGAGACCTGCTAATATGCAGCTGCCTGTGAGGAAAAGCAATCTGCTTTGCATTTTAAAAGACAGAGCAGGTTTTCGTGTTTTCTCTTTCAAAATGCAAACCAAGTTTGCTATGGCATGGCGGGAGCCTCGGCTCTCACCCTGCCATAGCAAACAGCAGTGTAGAAAAAATCTTGCTGTAAGACAACAAAGGATTTTGAAGTCCATTGTCACCGTTTTAGCGGCTGTTTAGTGCTGCTAAAGCGGCGGAATGTCGACAATCCTGTCTTCCATTTAAATAGCTATGAAGTATTTAGTGATATGCACACTGTGAATCTTGAAGCAGCAGTGTCTGATTGGGATCGAGAAAGAATTACCCATTGTTGAGTACAGAGTAGGCAAATTGTACATGATGTTTTTTAACGCCAGTGGTTATGGCTCAAGCCCTCTCTTGAGGTTAATTGGAAGAGTTGTGTACTTCTTTTGCTCCTAATGTACACAGTGTTCTGTCGTTTCAGTTTGCTTTTCCCTCTGTCATGCAGAGGATCCTAGGTAAATATAACGGCTTATGTACAGCCAGCACCTTTGAACCCTACTCCCAAACGGCTTACTGTCTGTTACCATAGTAACAGTTCATGGAACAGTTAATTGAGCACAAAGGTCACAAGTTCAACACACAATGTTGCTAATCCAAACAGCAAGTATATTGGACTTTTACAAAATGTCCATAGGAACCGTTAATCGCAGCTACAGTCTCTGGTAAAGAGCTGGTAAAGACTTAGCCTCCGTATCACACTGAATAATAGTTAAATGTTGTCAGAAAAAGAAGACTTATATACTCTTTTTTTTAATTAACTTTTATCGAAACAGAAATAAATAAGAAACATAACTTTAATAACACAGTAGAATAAACAAAAGGTGAGATGGACTGCAGTGATAGTAGGGTAGGTAACCTGCAAAACAAATATTAAACATAAGTCCTTAAAATTAGATCGATGTGATTGAATGAGGTGAGAGATTACATCGTTATGAAAGGCAAAATCATTTTTTTTCACATGCATACTCAGGGTAGTGCACCACACCCCTTCCGTAGAATCACCCTCAACAGGAGTCTGTTGGGCAGCGCTGCTTGTAGGCTTAGGTCTATCTTATGGTATAGATGGTATTTAAAATGAAACAGAGATGTGACTGAATGAGGTCAAAGATCACAAATTAACATAACACTTGGCAATATTGCTTATTCGCACCTGTGCAGTGTGCTTGATACATCCCACCCCTCTCGTAGGTCCACCCTGAAGAGGTGTCTGTAGGGAAGTGCCTGCTGGCTCAGATCTACAGTATGGTCCAGCAGGTCTTTAAAATGATTCAGAGATGAGACAGAATGAGGTGAGAGATCACGTCATTATGCAGGACAATATCGTTTGTTTGCAGCGCGTTTAATTAAAAGCATTGTGTATCTAAGCCGCTCTGCTTACCTTTTGTAAACATTGCATCTAGCAGAGGTTATAACTTGGATTCTGGTTTGGATCTATACTTCAGACAGTGTTAAATTCAGCCTTGATTTATTTATCTGCAGTGTGGACAGCAGTGTTCAAAACTTGAAAAGAGAAACAGTGTGAGAGAAAGGGAGAGAGAGAAAGAGAGAAAGAAAGACATTGAAAGTGTGAGAAAGAGAGAAAGTAACAGATGGAGCAGGAGAGGTAGTGTTGATACAGGAGAAAATCTTCGTAGCTCACCTTTTTGCCTCCAGTGTGTGTCCAAACACGAGCCGGTTCATAGTGCACGCTCAAGTTTAGTGATCTGAAAAATAGTATAAAATTAGTATTTGCACAGTACATACAACTGCACATGTATATTTCTACGTTATGCCTTTGCACACCCAGGCTACTGTATTATATCAACTCCCACTGCAAGGAGGTATCTGTGCGCTCTTTTCCTCCCAGGGTGCTATACCCCATGCACTCCCACTGCATTGTGGTGAGTTCTCATTACTGCGCAACTATACTTCTGCACCCTATTGACTCCCAGTGTCCGGAGGTGAGTGCCCTTCCCTGTGCACTCAGAGTGTTGTAACCTATCCACTCCCACTGCCCGGAGGTGATTGTATATTCCTACGCACTGAAGTTGCTGTACACTATCCACTCTCTCCGCCCATAGGTGACTTCTCGGTGCTTCGGGAAACAAGCTTCTTTGCTCATCTTGTGCCATTGGCGTGATTCAAAGAGGGTCTACCACGTGTCAAAGCAACCTTCTTACGCATTGTTACAATGGCCACTCATCATCGCAGAATCCTCAAACGTTGAGCTTTGGAGGTGTTGGGGGAGGGACGCCAATTTGTGAAACACAACCTGTTAGATAAAAAGGAAGATAAGATTGTGCGTCATTTGTTTATCAAAGGAGAGAGAGTGACTGAAAAAATATTCGCAGCTCACCTTTCTGTCACTGCCACGTGCCGGGACATAGTACACCCTGAAGCTCCACATCTAAAAGATAGTAAAAGAAAGATGTTATGATTGGTAATTGCCACTATCTTAATGTGGAGTAGAATAACATAACCCTTTCACATACCTTCCCTCCCGCATTAAAAATACAACTATTTGTACGGTTCCAACTTGTTTAATGGGCTTCAATTTATGAACAATTAGTAGAGTAGTAATGTTTTCCATCCGGTTATAGAAACAAAGCGGTGCGCAGTGATACACAGGTTTTCAATCGCCACAAGCGGACATTTGACCAACTATAAAAACGTTCCTGCTGTAGGGAAAAAAAATACAAATGCAATAAGATAGGGTATATAGGACTGCGTACGCCTAAATCGTTATGTCGCCTTTTTGTATCCAGTCTGCTGCACCCCATCTACTCCCTCCGCTGCGCACCCAGGCCTCACTGCTCACCTTTTAGTAGACAGGGCATGTTCTACATCATGCAGTCCTACTCTGCCACCAAGAAGTCTCACATTTGCTGCTGAGTCTTGATATCGCTATGGAAAAGGGCATTCTTGTGCACCCATCATCATCGCAGGTTCCTCACCCGCTCAGTCCTTGCAGTACCAGTAACTCAGTGACCAAAGAGGCCACGCACGTGGTTGTGGGTCCACCTGGCCTACATGAGGCGTCCGAACCACCAGGATGGGCCATCACAGCGCTTCCGTTGGGAACAACCCAAAATGGCGTGGAGCATGTGCACCCCGTCTTTTTTATTGGTCGGGTCACGTGTGTGTGACACCTGTGCTGGATGGGTGTGGTGTGGGTGTATACCAGCCATGAGGGAGTGTGTGTGTGCCGTTCTGACAACTAGACCTGGAACTAAGAAATCACTACAATGGAAATCTGGGGCATGTAGTGTTGTTGTATTTTCCTGAAAGTGGAAGCGGTGTGGGCTGGCCTGATGTATGCCAATGCTGCGCGAGGATGTGAACGATGAGCTATGGGCGTGGTTCCGTCGTGAGCTATAAGAGAAATCAACTGATACGGGTGTCTGTGTTGTAGTGCTGCCGTCAACCGGGTCTAACACGTAAATGTGTCGTTATGTCTGTAAAGTCCCACAACATGGCCAACATAGTTGCACACATAAAAGATGGTGGACATGACGTATTTCTGTGTATATAAATGTTTGTTGTACATTCAGTGGAGTGTTGTGGCTGTAGTAATACAGGGCTATGAAAACTTCAGGTTGCAGTTTTTGGCATATGAAGGGCAGGTAATATATATACGTATGTGGTCAGTCGGGTATACTGTCGAACTTGGTGCTGGAAATCAGTGTTCGAGCCTCAGAGTCATGTCCACATCCTGTTATTGTAGAAACATGACATAATCTATGCGTGCCTGAAAATGTACTGTAAATACGGTGCTCAAGTAAATTGCTGACATAGTTTTGGGTCGACTTCGCGCTATATAAATATGCTAAAAAAAACTCGAGCAATAGCACACACTTATAAATGTACTATACACTTTGCTTGTAGTATTGTAATGATCTAGTTTCTACGTTTGTATTTGTCGAATGAGCGAGAGAAAGTTATATAACCGAAGTTTTTGTTACTGCCAGAGGTAAGATGGTTGCATACACTGTTTACAGCACAATATAATGTGGTAGGGCCCAGGAGAAGCATTTTACAAACATAATGAATACACAGACACAGATAGATAGTTGAAGTGGGACGGGTACATGCCTTCAACTCCATTTGATTACGTTGCTGTTGGTAACTAGTACAATAGTAATCATGATATCATACACAGATATTTCATCATACACGTTTTATGACTTCTGCTGTACAAACGTAGGAGCACTACATATGAAATAATACACAGAAGATGCTATCGTAAAGGGTTCATGAGTTGTGGTGCACTGAGGTATGTATTGCGACTTATATAGCGCACGTATCACGCGAAGGTATCAAGGCGCTTGGGTAGGGGCAGTTTGTGTGGAGCCTGCGATGATGCGTGGTCCAGGCAGAGTGCACTGGTAAGAATGTGTTTTGACTACTGAATTTTGCCTTAATAAGGCCATGTGGCGATTATCTATGGTGTACTGAGTTAGTGGTACGTCTGGTGTTTAGCGTGTGCTCACCCTGCAATGATGCGTGGTCCGAACGGGCTGCACTCAAAGCATTGACTGTTGCATACTGGACTGCATGAACTTTGAGGGGAAAAAAAACTAGCATCGGTGGTTATCAATTGCTCTGCAAACTAGTTCTACTGATTGCTCCCCATAACAAGTTAAACAATTGCACTTCACGCAGTGTATTCTAACTTTCTCAAATTGGGGACGTATGTCTGGTGGCGATGTTGAAGGTGATGCCCCAGAGCTACTTGGTATTGCCGGTGGTGGAGGTACATTTTGGCGCAGTCTTCTACATTCTTTGTGAGCATAGTTCACAGGATGCAGGGATTGAAGGTGCTTGCGCATACTAGCAGTGCCACAGGAATATTTTTTGTCTCAGCCTTAAATAAATCGAGGCTGAATTCAATGTTGTCTGTAGTGTAGATCGAAAGCTGAATTCAAGTTGTGAACCCTACTATCCGCAGTGAACATCGAAGGCAGTAGTCAGCACATTTATAGAAGAATGCTTTTTTTTCACTTATTTTAACAAAATCTGAATACATACACTATAATTGTCTTTGCATTAAATAAATCAACGCTGAATTCCCTACTGTCTGTAGTGTAGATGCAAAGCTGAATTGAAGTTGTAAACCCTGCTGTCCACAGTGTAGTTCTTAGGCAGTAGTCGACATAAACATCGAGGAATGCTTTTTGTCACATCCTTTAACAAAATCTGAGGACATAGAGTATAATTGTCTCTGCCGTCAATAAATCAAGACTTAATTTAATGCTGTCTGTAGTGTAGATGCAAAGCTGATTTCAAGTTGTAAACCCTGCTGTCCGCAGTGTAGATCGAATGTAGTAGTCAGTACAGACATTGAGGAATGTTTTTTGTCGCATCCTTGAACAAAATCTGAGGACTTAGAGTACAATTGTCTCTGCCTTAAATAAATCAAGGCTGAATTTCATGCTGTTCGTAGTGTAGATCCAAAGCTGAATTCAAGTTGTGAACCCTGCTGTCTGCAATGTAGATCAAAGGCAGTAGTCAGCACAGATATCGACAAAAGAGTTTTGTCACTTATTTTAACAAAATCTGAACACATACTGTAACAGGGATTCTGCGCAAACACAGAACTGTGCACAGAGACTTAGGACCTCAGAGAATTAGGGTGTGCCAAAACTCACCTTAGTACCCAAAATCCCCATACCAGACTAGCAATCTACAATTGTTTCTGCCTTACATAAAACAAGGCTAAATTCAATGCTGTCTGTAGTGTAGATCCAAAGCTGAATTCAAGTTGTGAACCCTGCTGTCCACAGTGTAGATCGAAGGTAGTAGTAAGGACAGACATCGAGGAATGCTTTTTGTCACATCCTTTAAGAAAATCTGAAGACATGTAGTGCAATTGTCTCTGCCTTACATAAAACAAGGCTAAATTCAATGCTGTCTGTAGTGTAGATCGAGAAGCTGAATTCAAGTTGTGAACCCTACTATCCGCAGTGAACATCGAAGGCAGTAGTCAGCACATTTATAGAAGAATGCTTTTTTTTCACTTATTTTAACAAAATCTGAATACATACACTATAATTGTCTTTGCATTAAATAAATCAAGGCTGAATTCCCTACTGTCTGTAGTGTAGATGCAAAGCTGAATTGAAGTTGTAAACCCTGCTGTCCACAGTGTAGTTCTTAGGCAGTAGTCGACATAAACATCGAGGAATGCTTTTTGTCACATCCTTTAACAAAATCTGAGGACATAGAGTATAATTGTCTCTGCCGTCAATAAATCAAGACTTAATTTAATGCTGTCTGTAGTGTAGATGCAAAGCTGATTTCAAGTTGTAAACCCTGCTGTCCTCAGTGTAGATCGAATGTAGTAGTCAGTACAGACATTGAGGAATGTTTTTTGTCGCATCCTTGAACAAAATCTGAGGACTTAGAGTACAATTGTCTCTGCCTTAAATAAATCAAGGCTGAATTTCATGCTGTTCGTAGTGTAGATCCAAAGCTGAATTCAAGTTGTGAACCCTGCTGTCTGCAATGTAGATCAAAGGCAGTAGTCAGCACAGATATCGACAAAGGAGTTTTGTCACTTATTTTAACAAAATCTGAACACATACTGTAACAGGGATTCTGCGCAAACACAGAACTGTGCACAGAGACTTAGGACCTCAGAGAATTAGGGTGTGCCAAAACTCACCTTAGTACCCAAAATCCCCATACCAGACTAGCAATCAGTGTCACATTAGCTCTTCGTCCTATAGCAAAGAAACCAATTATTAGATAACCTAGAACATGCGACTTAGGACCATCTCAGGAATGGTGGGAAGTGAGAACACTTTTTTGTTATACCTTCATACCAGTCCACAACAGGAGTAAAATAGAGACACGGTAAGCTTAAAGTGTTTATTTTATTGACGTGATCTCAAGCACAGTATTTTAATCAACATAAGCATACATATGGATAAAATTAATACGGACAGCATGGTTATAATTCCATAAAATACAAAAGGAGGAATTATATTACAATGATAGTGCAAACAGGTGATAAAAGCGCCTATTTAAAGCACCCTCCCTATCTAGGAACTATGTATTATAAAACTATAGAAGGTCTCTGGAGTTTTTTTAGGGGGACCCCATTTACCTGTCTGCTCAGTAAGTGTAAATTACATCAGGATCGGTTAGTCTCTCTGCATGCCTGGAATCTTCCAAGTGTGTTCAATTCTGGCAAGTGTGCTATGATAAAGGTGCCAGAATCGTACTCGGCTTGCAGCTGCCAAATTGTTGTGCCTAGAATGTGTTATACGGACATGCCGATAAACATGCTCGCACGTTATGATAACCTTGGCGGCTCAGCACTCACTGTACAGGCTTGGGACACGATGTATGTCTAGAGATGTCGAAAAACAAACCTTTTCTCATGTATAGACCTTCGTGAAAGCTAACTCAGCAAAAACAGCTAAGCAGTGTAGGGGCAAAAAGCAGCAAAAAGGAAAAATGACGTTTAAACTTCTAATAAGCCATGATACCTTAATATGCACGCAGAAAAAGGCCCAAAAACCACACTACAATACAGTACAATTGTCTCTGCATTAAATAAATCAAGGCTCAGTTCCCTACTGTCCGTAGTGTAGATGCAAAGCTGAATTCAAGTTGGGAACCCTGCTGTCCGCAGTGTAGATCGAAGGCAGTAGTCAGGCTAGACATCGAGGAATGCTTTTTGCCACATACTTTAACAAAATCTGAAGACATATAGTACAATTGTTTCTGCCTTACATAAAACAAGGCTAAATTCAATGCTGTCTGTAGTGTAGATCCAAAGCTGAATTCAAGTTGTGAACCCTGCTGTCCACAGTGTAGATCGAAGGTAGTAGTAAGGACAGACATCGAGGAATGCTTTTTGTCACATCCTTTAAGAAAATCTGAAGACATGTAGTGCAATTGTCTCTGCCTTACATAAAACAAGGCTAAATTCAATGTTGTCTGTAGTGTAGATCGAAAGCTGAATTCAAGTTGTGAACCCTACTATCCGCAGTGAACATCGAAGGCAGTAGTCAGCACATTTATAGAAGAATGCTTTTTTTTCACTTATTTTAACAAAATCTGAATACATACACTATAATTGTCTTTGCATTAAATAAATCAAGGCTGAATTCCCTACTGTCTGTAGTGTAGATGCAAAGCTGAATTGAAGTTGTAAACCATGCTGTCCACAGTGTAGTTCTTAGGCAGTAGTCGACACAAACATCGAGGAATGCTTTTTGTCACATCCTTTAACAAAATCTGAGGACATAGAGTATAATTGTCTCTGCCGTCAATAAATCAAGACTTAATTTAATGCTGTCTGTAGTGTAGATGCAAAGCTGATTTCAAGTTGTAAACCCTGCTGTCCGCAGTGTAGATCGAATGCAGTAGTCAGTACAGACATTGAGGAATGTTTTTTGTCGCATCCTTGAACAAAATCTGAGGACTTAGAGTACAATTGTCTCTGCCTTAAATAAATCAAGGCTGAATTTCATGCTGTTCGTAGTGTAGATCCAAAGCTGAATTCAAGTTGTGAACCCTGCTGTCTGCAATGTAGATCAAAGGCAGTAGTCAGCACAGATATCGACCAAGGAGTTTTGTCACTTATTTTAACAAAATCTGAACACATACTGTAACAGGGATTCGGCGCAAACACAGAACTGTGCACAGAGGCTTAGGACCTCAGCGAATTAGGGTGTGCCAAAACTCACCTTAGTACCCAAAATCCCCATACCAGACTAGCAATCAGTGTCACATTAGCTCTTCGTCCTATAGCAAAGAAACCAATTATTAGATAACCTAGAACATGCGACTTAGGACCATCTCAGGAATGGTGGGAAGTGAGAACACTCTTTTGTTATACCTTCATACCAGTCCACAACAGGAGTAAAATAGAGACACGGTAAGGTTAAAATGTTTATTTTATTGACGTGATCTCAAGCACAGTATTTTAATCAACATAAGCATACATATGGATAAAATTAATACGGACAGCATGGTTACAATTCCATAAAATACAAAAGGAGGAATTATATTACAATGATAGTGCAAACAGGTGATAAAAGCGCCTATTTAAAGCACCCTCCCTATCTAGGAACTATGTATTATAAAACTATAGAAGGTCTCTGGAGTTTTTTTAGGGGGACCCCATTTACCTGTCTGCTCAGTAAGTGTAAATTACATCAGGATCGGTTAGTCTCTCTGCATGCCTGGAATCTTCCAAGTGTGTTCAATTCTGGCAAGTGTGCTATGATAAAGGCGCCAGAATCGTACTCGGCTTGCAGCTGCCAAATTGTTGTGCCTAGAATGTGTTATACGGACATGCCGATAAACAGGCTCGCACGTTATGATAACCTTGGCGGCTCAGCACTCACTGTACAGGCTTGGGACATGATGTATGTCTAGAGATGTCGAAAAACAAACCTTTTCTCATGTATAGACCTTCGTGAAAGCTAACTCAGCAAAAACAGCTAAGCAGTGTAGGAGCAAAAAGCAGCAAAAAGGAAAAATGACGTTTAAACTTCTAATAAGCCATGATACCTTAATATGCACGCAGAAAAAGGCCCAAAAACCACACTACAATACAGTACAATTGTCTCTGCATTAAATAAATCAAGGCTCAATTCCCTACTGTCCGTAGTGTAGATGCAAAGCTGAATTCAAGTTGGGAACCCTGCTGTCCGCAGTGTAGATCGAAGGCAGTAGTCAGGACAGACATCGAGGAATGCTTTTTGCCACATACTTTAACAAAATCTAAAGACATATAGTACAATTGTCTCTGCCTTACATAAAACAAGGCTAAATTCAATGCTGTCTTTAGTGTAGATCCAAAGCTGAATTCAAGTTGTGATCCCTGCTGTCCACAGTGTAGATCGAAGGTAGTAGTAAGGACAGATATCGAGGAATGCTTTTTGTCACATCCTTTAAGAAAATCTGAAGACATGTAGTGCAATTGTCTCTGCCTTACATAAATCAAGGCTAAATTCAATGCTGTCCGTAGTGTAGATCCAAGGCTGAATTCAAGTTGTGAACCCTGCTGTCCGCAGTGTAGATCGAAGGCAGTAGTCGATACAGACATAAGTCAGCGGTGCTGTGGCGCTGAGTTTGCAATGAGCCTGTATCGAGGAGGCAAGTGGTCATGGCGGCAGCCACGTGGCAGGGTGAGGACCTTCGCTGTGGCAGAGTCTTTTTTCTTTGCACAAATGAACCACACCCAAGGCGTACCTTAATTATTTATACTCTTACACTGGAGTTGCGTACGTTCGACCAGCCCACTCTGTTTCTGCTTCAAGGGGGGTGGGAGACAACACAGCTACATGACCGAGATATTCCCCAGTGTCTGAGATAATATGGTTGCGTCCACTGTGCAGTACACTACACGTATCAATAGTATATCTTTACACGGAGAAGTTTTTGGTTTCTACAGTGAGTTATGTGTAGCATTTTACCGGTAGTCTTGGCATTGTGTAAATTATTGTTGATGTGCGTGTTTACTCCCTTATACGTAGTTGGTTGCCACATCTCTGAACATTCAGCTAGTGTGCTGTTGAGGGGATACGTTATTTTGGGACGGTCGGTTGTCCTGTTTTGCGCTGCCTCTGAGGTAGTAGAGGGGGAGGGGTCAGGAGGGGTGGTTGTAGTGGTGGTGGTGCTAGGTGTTGTGATTTTGTTGGGTGTTGGAAGTGCATATTTAGTACTTCTATCACATATTCGTCTTTAAATATGGGTGTGAGTTGGATGAAATTCACGCAGTACATAGTCGACGTCATTACACTAGTTAAATGTTGATGTTAATTTGTTAGTGGTAAATGGAACTATCGCCTTTTTTTAGGTAGCATTGCAGATTTGCCTTGTTGTTGAAAGTATGGGGAAGTGGTGTTTTTTTTGTTTTTTTCTAGGGGAACACCTAGTTTGTATATTATTAGCGTTAGTTGTGGTTCTGGTTTGTAGCGATTTTGATGAAGGAAGGAATTAATTGAAGAGTGGTAATATTTGCAGTTTTTACTAGGGTAAGAATGGGATTATAATGAAAAAAGATAGAAAAAGATATGCTTAATGAACATTATAATTAGGAATTATCATTTAAAAAACCTTAGAAATTCACTGAAAAAAACATAGGTTTCAGGGGTGTTATAGTTAGCTGAACATTTCACTCATACATGGTGTCAATGATCAATAGAACACTATCAAATATACTTATACACCTATATTGACATTACACACCAGCACACATCCTATTCACTTATACAGTCATCCTACTCACTTTTGCAAACAATGGATCATACTTACATTTAGTCAGCTACATACTTATACAAATACCACTTAATGTATTCATGTAGATAGTAACTCATACTTAGTGTGTTATAAAATCACTTTTACAAGTATACAGTTATCTATACAGTCACTCATGAAATCACTGAGCCTTATGTATACTTATTTATATATAACAAATGTCACACACACTGCCTTTTATTATTCTAGTTTGTTGGACATGTACCATTGAGAGATATATTTGCTCATCAGCACACCCATAACTTATTCACTCACCCAAACAACTATTATAACATGTAGTCTTAATGTCATATACCTACTGAATCAACTATTGACACATCTTTGGGCAGTCACACACCTCCCACCGAACCACACACACATTCACTCTCCCATACAAATACTCAGTTAACTAATCAATAACTAATATAGATAGTAACCAACTGGTGCAGCAGTTTACACAACAACTGACAAAGTAATAGGAATATTCACACAGTTTAGTCACTCTCCAATATATTTAGTGAGACACTAAAAATTAGTCAAGTAAACAGTCAATCACACTGCTACTAAATCCTCCATCCAGATATGTATATATCCACTCATTCTTCGATTGCAAATTGCTATACATATAATACATATTTAAATAACAACCCAAACCACAGTCACTGGATGATGTCATCAGTGATGTCATTAGGGATGTCTTTTGAGATGTAATCAGTGATGTCATCAGCGATGTTACTGACCATGTCATAAATGATATAATATGTGACATCATCAGCAGTGGCTTGCGGGCGCGAGAGTTACAGTTAGTACACCTAAGTATAACGGAGGAATTTCAATGGTTTTGTATGAGTGAAATGTCCGGCTAACTATAACGCCCCTGAAACCTATGTTTTTTCAGTGAAAAAAAAAATATATATATATTCCATGAAAAACAAATGTTACAGATAAGTTATAGTTAGGAGAACGTCATTTATTCTTTCCATACAAACCATACTCAAACTACACAAACATTAGAAGTTCTAAAGTTATCGAAATAACTTTAATTTAAAATGAACACAACACCTTCTCATTACTATAAGTCACCCACCTACGTACACAGTGTTACTTATAACTTATATTTTAACTTAACACACCACCTTCATATTACTATCTGTTATCCTCTTAGTCCTCGGGATCAGCGTGATGTTGAGAATAGGCCACCTCCTGATCTAACCAAACCCAGAATGCTGTAATAGCCTTGGGTTAAAGAAGGATCAAGCGAGGGCAGAGAAAAAGGCGGGGAAGGAAGGGGACAGCAGGGAGGGAGATCTGAAAGACAAATAACAGCAATGTTGGTACCAGTTTCTATGATCCCTGTAGCAATAAGACACAACAAACTAAGATGTACCCTCTACCTGTAAAGGAAACTAAAACGAATGAACCGAAGAAGATATGACTCTTCACCTACATCAGAGCCCAGAAAGGATGCGAGCGTTGCTACTTCTCCCCTGTAACATACAAATAACAGCAACCTTAGCTAATGTTCTGTAGGTTTCTAGCAACAGGATGTAACAATGGTGAGATTGTACATACCCCATGTGGTTTGCTCATGATGGGAAATATGGACGGGACTGCAACATATCCTTTAGGAACTCCGTGTTCAGCAGTACTTGAAACAATACACAATTATAATTTGGTTACGTCACCCGATGGTAATATGAAAGGTACAGTACCTGTGTCACCAAACAGTAAGTTTCCCCAAGGATCCTCTGCATGAGTCGCCAGACGCAAACTGTGCCAACAGAAGACTGGTTTACCAAGCCTGGTAATATGAAACATATATATATATATATATTGTCGAGATTTCGTCCTCCGCACGAGCCGTGGCAAATAGGCTCCCCAACGGAGGGCAAACGTGGCAATGAGACACACAAAAGTCAAACTGAGTTCGTCCTCCGCACGAGCCGTGGCAATAAGGCTCACCAACGGAGGGCGAACGTGGTAAAGAGAAACACAAAAGGAAACAGAGGTTGTCCTCCGCACAAGCCGTGGAAATGAGGCTCACCAACGGAGGAGACGGGAAGATGGGTCGATAAGCTCCGCTAGATGCTAGTGAACTCGTCTTCCTCCGCATGAGCCGTGGAAACTAAAGGCTCTTCCAACGGAGGAACACACGAAGATCAATCAACCGGCCTGAAATGCCGATTCTATTCCGTCCGTGTAACCACACGGACAAAACACAAAGCCTTTCTTCTTCTTCTCCGGAACAGACAGGCAGCCTCTCCTGGTGTCCGAAGGCGCCGCCAAGGGGTCGATAGATGCAGAATATCCGACAAGAGGAACAGGAACTTTCCTCCTATATAGGTCCGCCCATCAGTTTGTATAGGCATTCTGGGACATGTAGTTGTTCCATATCCTAGGGACAATCAGATGTATTACGACGTCCTGAGGCGCTCATTGGAATCCTGACACTATCAGTCACGCACCTTCATGCACAGCGTTCTCACCTCACTCGCCATACTACATTCATTATAATTTGTGCCTTCTCAATGTACTGGTTATACCCTTGCTTATGATATCACTTATAACAAGTGAAATCATACCTTTTATAACAACACTTATGAGATCTCTAGTGGGAGGATTTTTCTGAACACAGTGCATGGTAGAGTCGCTGCACTCCTTGCAACCCCCAACAAAATTAAAAAAAATATGCCTTCTAGGGACATCACCCAGCTCCAAAAAAAGTTTAAAGAGCCCTCACAGGGTATTATGGGTCTCTCCTTCAAGAAGCAGTGAATAATAAATGAGAGTCTCCTGCCACTCATTTATTATTCATATTTTTTTTTATTCATATTTTTGGTGGCCCGTTGCCCACCCTCCCCAAGCCAATTCTGTCCCCAGGGACCACATCCCCAGGGCTAAACTTCATGTACTGGGAAGGAGGGTGTGTAGCCCTTCTCCCCAAGCCTTTACAGGCCATGGGGACCCCATCCCCAGGGCTGGATGCATTTTTAAAGGGAGGGTGAACAAGATCTTGCTTTTTGCCAACCCTTGCGGGCAGCCAACCAACTGCCGTGCATGGCCTTTGGTCGTGTGCTGGGTGGTCGAAGGGGCTGACCTCTGGGACCCTCTTAAATGTTGCGAGGATTTACGATACCCGGTGCCTGCACTCCTATTCCTTTTTTTTTCTTTCAGGACACCGGGAACGAGACCCTGAGCCCTCAAATGGCAGCTGCAACATCCTCTTCAAGTTTTGGCCAACCAATCAGATTGCATGTTTTGAGCTTTGGGTATTCCTGTACTCTGTCGCTAAATAACTATAAATTTTAAACCTTAAATTTTTAAAACAACTGAATAGATTGACACCAAATCACAAAAAGGACGCTTTCTGGCTCAAGATCCAGCTTTCTGATGAATTAGGTGGGGTTCCATTCTGCCTATTTTTGCTGTAGCTGTGTCTAAAGTTCCTAAGGGAAATTGCATGGTTTTAATGCATTTTGAGAACCCCTGCCACCCCTATTTATCAGCCCTGTCTTGACGGATCACTCCAAAACTTTGCAGGAAAGAGCACCAACGTTGTTAGAAAACCAAAAAATCTTTTTCCTTTGGAAACCTGGTCTTAACTATAGCTACACAGTGGCAACTGCCACTGTGTTACAAATATATTATATCAATACTTTCTGTATTGTATCTTGTTTGTTATTTAGTGTATACTTTTTATGGTTTATTTATCTATGATTTACTATATTTGTATGCGTTTTTAATGTTTTTGGAGGTAATCCCCGAAATATATGTTTCAAGAATATATATATATATATATATATATATATATATATATATATATTACCTACTGGCGGCCGCCAGTAGGTATATATAGTTAGGATTTTTTCTCTATGGGTTTTTTGAAAATTCTATGTCTAATAACTTTGGCGTTTGTGGACAGAATTGGCTGAAATTTTCAGGAAAATGGCACATTTTGTTTCTGAGCAGCCCCTGAAAATTGGGGGGGGGGGTTCGTCCAGGGGGGGTCGAGAAAAAAGGGGGGTCCCAAAACGTGTTTTTAACATTGAGTTTTCCATAGGGCGGTTGGCCTCACTTTTAGCCCGAACGGCTGAATGGATTTGCACGAAACTTGGCAAAATTGTAGGGACTGGTAGCCCGATGTGCCTTTTGTAGGTCTCAATATATGTGCTACAGTGGATTTTGAGAAATTAACGTTTAAAAAAAGATATATATCTGTAACAGCGGACCGGGCAGCGCTCCAGGACGCGTACTTTTCGCGCAACGGAGCTTTGTGAAGCGAAGCTGATTGGTTCTCCGGCGTCTGTCAACATTCCAAACAGTCCGTAGCGGCCGCCATCTTGTCTCTCGGTAGGATCGAGAGACAAGAGGAGGCCAAAGCGAAGGGGCAAATGACCATAAGGGGGAATAGTAGATCCTCGCTGACCCCCTAGGTTTGATGTGGAGGTTTTAAAAGGGCCCCGCGGGGCAAAAAAAAAAAATAATAATAATAATCGAACGGCTGAATGGATTTGCACGAAACTTGGCAAAATTGTAGGGACTGGTAGCCCGATGTGCCTTTGCTAGGTCTCAATATATGTGCTTCAGTGGATTTTGAGAAATTAACGTTCAAAAAAAGATATATATCTGTAACAGCGCACCGCTTCGCGTACTTTTCGCGTTACGGAGCTTTGCGAAGCGAAGCTGATTGGCTCTCCGGTGTCTGTAAACATTCCAAACAGTACGTAGCGGCCGCCATCTTGTCTCTCGGTAGGATCGAGAGACAAGAGGAGGCCAAAGCGAAGGGGCAAATGACCATAAGGGGGCATAGTAGATCCTCGCTGACCCCCTAGGTTTGATGTGGAGGTTTTAAAAGGGCCCCGCGGGGCAAAAAAAAAAATAATAATAATAATCGAACGGCTGAATGGATTTGCACGAAACTTGGTAAAATATTAGGGACTGGTAGCCCGATGTGCCTTTGCTAGGTCTCAATATATGTGCTTCAGTGCATTTTGAGAAATTAACGTTCAAAAACAAGATATATATCTGTAACAGCGCTCCGCTTCGCGGAGATAAATTTATATCTGTATTACCTAGCTGTTGCTAACACCAGTTAGCGACGGCTAGTAGGAGATAGCGACCATCTTGGGCCCCACTTTGCATGTGAGTGATATTTATCACTAATGACATGCAAAGTGGGCATGCCAAGATGTTAGCGACTGGAAACAGTCGCTAACATCGCTATCTCCTATTATCAACTTTTGGAAATATTCGAGATAAGCGCGAATATCTCCAAAAAGTAACAGCTGCCCTGAGCAGTTCTTAGCCATGTTATCCAATGGGAGGTGGATAACATGGCTAAGAGCATTAGCTCGGTAATGCATGAATATCGCTGAGTTTTCAGCGATATTAATGCATTGCGGTCGTTTTTTATCGTATTTGCGATAAACCTTGATAATAGCAAGGTTTATCTGCGATAATTTCTGACGGTAAAAAAATCTTTGCAATGCATCGTTAGGGATAAATATCGCTTAACTTTGGTAATATGCCCCAACGTCTGTTAACGTTCGATTCGAAGGAAATCAGGAAGTGTTGAAAAACATTGTCTGCGCCATCTTGTCTTTTTTCAAATGCCACACTTTTCTCATGCACGGCAGCCATTTTAGATGCCTTGACCAGACCCACTCTGTGCACGCTGTCGATCCTTAGCATGGCTCCCCACCCTCGCAAGCATCTCACCCAGGCAGTGGTCACCCCCGCTCTCTGTCTTATGCATGGGTAATAAACCTCCCCCCATCTGCGCTGCTCTTCCCTGAGAATCACACCCTGTGCCCGCCCGACACCTCCCTTTCGCCCTATTCACTACCGCACCCTCTGACACTCCTTTTCCTCTGTGTCCGATTGTCCAGGCCGGTCCTAGGCTATCAGCTAGCCCTGCAGATGTAGTTTATGGCCACAGCTGTAAAGAATCACCCCTCTTCAAAGGAGTTATAGTAGATCAAGGCCCACACTCGATGAGATCCGTCACAGCAGAAGCGTTGCTATTATCTGAAAACCATCCTGTATTGTGATTGGGGAGGGGACCGAGCGTGAAGCGGAAGATTCCAGGGATGACTCTTTGTACATCAAAGTTTTTACAATTATGTGTCACATTAAAAATATATAGCACTCCGACAAAGTAGTAAGATTATAAAACTTTAATAATTTATAAATATATACAAGAAAACAAAAATAGTAATAACATATAAACATTTTTAGGGAAAAACAACGAAGTAGCGGTCGGCTGTGCGAATAGTCCCAACGCAGCACAACGTCCAGATTTCCGGCGTGGGGCGTCGCGGGGGGTGGGTCATCAGTAGCAAACTGTTGTGCGAATAGTTCCAAGGCAGCAGAACGCGCCGAAATCTAGATGACACGAAAGTGATGTCTAGTAAGTTGCCACCCAGCAAATAACGGCGTGGGGCGTCGCGGGGGGTGGGTCATCAGTAGCAAACTGTTGTGCGAATAGTTCCAAGGCAGCAGAACGATGGCACCAAGGTGATGTCCAGTAAGTTGCCGCACTGGTTTTGGTATCCTACAATGCTGCTCCGAATAACGGCGTGGGGCGCCCCGGGGGAGGCGGCGTGAACGGGCCTCTCCAGGTGGAGTGTCATCTGTTGTAGTGGGGCGCCCCTTTACCGTTTCAGTTGCCATTCCGTCCGTTTTTGGTCCACTGTGTCAAAAGCCGCAATTCAGCTGAGTTGCGCCCACTCTTGCGGTGCAGCGATAGGCGGCTGTCACAGGACTCTCAAAATGGCGGCAGGCTCTTTCCTTTTTGGGCCTGGTCCACTGAAATGGCCCTGGGACACCTTGGAAATCGGACGCTTGTCTGCTAGGTCTTGGACCCCATTCTCGAAAGCGTCCCCTCCGCCTTGAGAATTCATCAAAAGTTTTGGGGGCCCCGACTCCTTTAGGCTTCTGGTGGGGAGCGGCTGCCATGATTGCTCGCGGAATGACCACGACGGAGCTACGAGATGGTGGTGCTCTCATACTGACGCCAGTTTAGTCTGAAACATCCAGAAACAAGGTGGGGCTTTCATCGTTTGGGAAAAAAAAAAAGTTTTCATCCAATGAAAAGTGTTGTTTTTAGGTCATATGATCAAGCCTTCCATCATTAGGAAACCAAAAGTAAAATGAACCAATGAAAAGTTTTATAAACAAGTCACATGACCTGTTATGCGGCATAGGGTATAAAATGCGGAGAAAATACGTTGGCACGTGAGGCGGCGTCAGTAGCGGACCGATGTGCGAATAGGCCGAAGGCAATACAACGCGCCAAGATCCGGATGGCACCGAGGTGGTGTCCAGCAAGTTGCAGCACTGGTGTGGCCATCCTACAATGCTGAAAGTCGGCGTGGGGCGCCCCGTTGGCCTGTGAGTTTGCGTCAGTAGCGGACCGATGTGCGAATAGGCCGAAGGCAGCACAACGCGCCAAGATCCGGATGGCACCGAGGTGGTGTCTAGTAAGTTGCCGCACTGGTGTGGCCATCCAACAATGCTGAAAGTCGGCGTGGGGCGCCCCGTTGGCCTGTGAGATGGCGTCAGTAGCGGGCCGATGTGCGAATAGGCCGATGGCAGCACAACGCGCCAAGATCCGGATGGCACCGAGGTGGTGTCTAGTAAGTTGTCGCACTTCTGTGGCCATCCTACAATGTTGAAAGTCGGCGTGGGGCGCCCCGTTGGCCTGTGAGATGGCGTCAGTAGCGGACCGATGTGCGAATGGGGCCAAAGGCAGCGCAACAATATTTTCTGACTGACACCACAAGGCGCTGAGATGCCAAGATCCGGATGGCACCGAGGTGATGTCTAGCAAGTTGCTGTACTGGTGTGGTCATCCTACAATGCTGAAACTCGGCGTGGGTCGCCCCATTAGCCTGTGAGATGGCGTCAGTAGCGGACCGATGTGCGAATAGGCCGAAGGCAGCACAACGCGCCAAGATCCGGATGTCACCGTGGTGGTTTCATAGTTGAGAGGCACTTCATCTGCAGTGGGGCGCCGAGATCCGGATGGCACCGAGGTGATGTCTAGCAAGTTGCTGTACTGGTGTGGTCATTCTACAATGCTGAAAGTCGGCGTGGGGCGCCCCATTAGCCTGTGAGATGGCGTCAGTAGCGGACTGATGTGCGAATGGGGCCAAAGGCAGCGCAACAATATTTTCTGAAGAGAAGACACCAAAAGGTGCTGACATTCCAAGATCCGGATGGCACCGAGGTGGTGTCTAGCAAGCTATGCAGTTGAGTTGTGTGCGCACTTGCGGCGAATAGGTCGAAGGCAGCATAACAATGTTTTTTGAATAGAAGACACCACAAGGCGTTGAGATTCGGTTACCACCGAGGTGATGTCTAGCAAGTTGCCGCACTGGTGTGGCCATCCTACAATACTGCTCCGAATAACGGCGTGGGGTGCCCGAAGGGGGGGGGAGCCGGCGTGAATGGGCCTTCCTAGGTGGAGGCTCGTCTGCTGTAGTGGGGCGCCCCTTTACCGTTTCAGTTGCCATTCAGCTGAGTTTCGGCTGCTCTTGATGCTACAGCGACAGGCGGCTGCAAGAGGACTCTCAAAATGGCGGCCTGTTCTTTGGATTTGGGCCTGGTCCACTAAAATGGCCCTGGGACACCTTAGAACTCGGACGCTCGATTTTTTTTTCCTTTCCTGTACATGCAAAAAAAGGTAAATGCCCAGTACGTTATACGCTTCATCTGCCACGATGAACTCTCCAGAGGAACCGAAAAAAAATATAGTTGTGGTAACTATACCATGCATCGTCATATGGAGAGGTGGCACCAATTAATTATAGTGCTGCATAAAAGAGAGATTTGGAGGAGAACCCCTGACCTGCTAGTACATTCATCAAAGAAGTGGCACTGAGAGCTTCAGAGGCAAGGGAAACGGTCCCAAATATTTAGAAGAACTTTGGAAAGATTAAAATTACATGTTTAGATTGTGGCAAATTAATTTCATGTGGACAGATGAGTGTTACTCTAATAAATACAGCATATGAACATCATCATAGTCGATGGTTGGTAGAGACATTTTGACTATATCCTGGACCTGCCCGTCCTCGCCCAAAATGGCGCCGGAATAAATGGGACTCGTAACTCCTTGTTGTGTACTGGTTGCAGAACCTTGAAATCACGAGATACGTATGCAGTTTTGAAGCACATGGCGGGCGGGGACGAGAATTGATTGACTATTTCGACATCCCTATTGATATTAAGTTATGATGTGTTATTGATTACTGTACTGTTGAAAGTTCGAATTAACGTCACCCATGGTACTTGCCCGCAAATGTATATCTAGATAATTTTATTGTAACTGGCCCTGTCGTATCTTAATTATAAAATGTACGTCCACCGATTCCGTAACTGTTAGACACCTTAGTTCTTGCAACCTAATGGCCCGCCCGTTACGTTCCTCTACAGTGTAAATGTCTATTCATCATATACGATTACAGTTTGCTCTGTGGCAGGCCCACGTGGTTATAGGCTCGTATTTGTATAATGAAATTTTCACAATAAAGGTTTTTAAAAGAAAACATGGTAGTAGTATATACATTGGTAAAGTTTTTAATAATAGTGACTGTTTTAGAATCATTAAAAGGCAAGTGAAATAAAGCAGACCAATTACATGAAGGGTAAAAGGTATAATACGAAGGAACGCAGTAAAGATAAATGGTCAAGGGCTGTTGTGTTTTCTATTCCTGCAACATAAAGTGATCGATAAGAATCTCATATTCAGGCGTATCGGCGACTAAGACAGCAGGTCGACCCTCTTTTGCTCAACGGCTCCGTCATGGGACGAAGAAACGCTCTTTTTCTCGAAAAAAGAATATATTTTACTTGCAGGACAGTTGTAAAATTTCCGGGAAAGTACATTAGCCTGGAACATTATAACATATATTTAAGAAAAAATAATGTTCGGAAGTAATGAAAAGCGTAATTTTTAGGTCATATGACCAAGCCTTTCATCATTACAATAAGAAAAGTAAAATGAACCAATGAAAAGTTTTATTAACAAGTCACATGACTTGTTATGCTTACGTTACGCGCTGCGCGCCCCGGATGACTTCCGGATGCGCTAACGCGGCGCGTCATATGACGCATTACGCGACAACGCAGGTACAGAATATAGTCAAAATGTCTCCACCAACCAGCGGTCGGAACACAACCCCTTTCAGCAGGCTAAATAGTTCTGTTAAATGACAACAGAAGGGACAGGCAACAAGAACCATCAGTCAAAGAGGGGAGGGCTAGTTCTTCTCTACCGGGTTACATTGGGGCGCTACCGGAACTGATCGAATTGGTAGTCTACAGTGTTTCTGGATGTTTCAGACTGAAGCTGGGGTTAGCATGAGAGCAGCACCATTTCGTAGCTCCGTCGTGGTCATTCCGCAACCAATCATGGCAGCCGTTCTTTATCGTTATTTTGGGCGGGGTGGGTGGCGGAGCCGAGCTGTTTTGCAGCCATCATTGTGTGGAGTTCAGTTCATCTCACTAGTTTTGTATTTGTCATGAGGGGTTGTTCCTAATGTTTCTATTTTAGCGAGGTCAAAAAGAGATCCCATTAGTGGCCTACTGATTTTGCTCGATTCCTTTTCTTTTTTTTTACACGATTTTTCGTTATCTGCAAAGACTAAACAGAGTATTGCGACTCTGTGTTTGTTTGTAAATAGAGAATGAACCAAAGAGAACTAATTCTAAAACAGTAAATACTTGGATAACAATCAATCAAATGGAGAGAGAAGCAGGCACGACGGATTACAACGGGGGCAAAGGCCTGCGTTAACTACCTTTCACTATCTGCAAAGAGAGAGTACTCCTAATAGAAATGAGGGGGGGGGGGGCACCATTCAAAGCAGATCAGTGTGCATAAACACGAAAATGTTTTCACTTACCACGTACTTGACATTCGACAGCTTATGATATTTGCTATTAAAAAACCATTGAAATTCACTGAAAAAACCATAGGTTATAGACCATATATAGTTAGGAATTAGCATTTACAAAACCTTGAAAATTCACTGAAAAAACCATAGGTTATAGACCATATATAGTTAGGAATTAGCATTTAAAAAACCTTATTTTACTCACACAAAACCATTGAAATTCCATATATAGTTAGTTGCACTAACTATATATCGCGCACCCGCAATCCACTGCTGATCATGTCACATATTACATCATTCATGACATGGTCAGTGACATCACTGATGACAACACTGATGACTCAATCTCAAAATCAGCAGTGGATTGCGGGTGCGCGATATATAGTTAGTGCAACTAACTATATATGGAATTTTAATGGTTTTGTGTGAGTAAAATAAGGTTTTTTAAATGCTAATTCCTAACTATATATGGTCTATAACCTATGGTTTTTTCAGTGAATTTTCAAGGTTTTGTAAATGCTAATTCCTAACTATATATGGTCTATAACCTATGGTTTTTTCAGTGAATATATATATATATATACATATCTATATATCTATATTTCTATATCTATATCTATATATATCTATATCTATATATATATATACATATATATATATATATTCACTGAAAAAACCATAGGTTATAGACCATATATAGTTAGGAATTTGCATTTACAAAACCTTGAAAATTCACTGAAAAAACCATAGGTTAGAGACCATATATAGTTAGCTGGACATTTTATTGACATAAAACCAATGAAATTCCATATATAGTTAGTTGCACTAACTATATATCGCGCACCCGCAATCCACTGCTGATGATGTCACATATTACATCATTCATGACATGGTCAGTGACATCACTGATGACATCACTGATGACATCTCAAATGACATCACTGATGACATCACTGATGACATCTCAAATGACATCACTGATGACATCATCTAGTGTCTGTGTGTTTTTGTAAAGTTTAAATATGTTTTACATATTGAAGAATGAGTGGATGTATGGAAGACTGAGTGTGTGTGTGGCTGGCTGGGAGGTGTGTGACTCTGTGCATATCAATGTGTACTTGTATCAGTGATTGTATAAGAGAGTAAGTATGTGTTAGTATATGTGTGAAAAAGTATGGTGTTTTGTGTTTAACTGTATAGATGAGGAAATCGAAGTGTGATTGATTCTTCACAGGACTGACTAGGTGTATGAGTGCATATGATAGTGTTGTAATAATGAGTGACTGTATGTATGAGTGATTGTATGGGTGAATGAGTGAATGTGTGTGTAGACGTAGGAATCAGTGAGTGCGTATGTAGTAACTGGTATTGGTGTGTCATGATGTCATCAGTGATGTCATTTGAGATGTCATCAGTGATGTCATTTGAGATGTCATCAGTGATGTCATCAGTGATGTCACTGAAGTATGGTGTTCTGTGTTTAACTGTATAGATGAGGAAATGGAAGTGTGATTGATTCTTTACAGGACTGACTAGGTGTGTGAGTAACTCCATGGATGAGTGGCAGTGTGTGAGTGTCTGCATAGGTGTATGAGTGCATATGATAGTGTTGTAATAATGAGTGACTGTATGTATGAGTGATTGTATGGGTGAATGAGTGAATGTGTGTGTAGACGTAGGAATCAGTGAGTGCGTATGTAGTAACTGGTATTGGTGTGTCATGATGTCATCAGTGATGTCATTTGAGATGTCATCAGTGATGTCATCAGTGATGTCATTTGAGATGTCATCAGTGATGTCATCAGTGATGTCACTGACCATGTCATGAATGATGTAATATGTGACATCATCAGCAGTGGATTGCGGGTGCGCGATATATAGTTAGTGCAACTAACTATATATGGAATTTCATTGGTTTTATGTCAATAAAATGTCCAGCTAACTATATATGGTCTCTAACCTATGGTTTTTTCAGTGAATTTTCAAGGTTTTGTAAATGCAAATTCCTAACTATATATGGTCTATAACCTATGGTTTTTTCAGTGAATTTCATTGGTTTTTTAAAAGCTAATATCTATAGCTGTAAAATATATTCTTTATTTATTTATTTATTTAGCGATTTATAAAGCGCCTGGTGACCCGGAGGCATCCCCGCGCTAATGATACAAGTGGAGACCAGAGGGGGAATCACGTAGCCACGTGAGACGCCTCATGACGCGTCGCATAACCGTGACATATCGGCTCTGCAGCGCAAACAAAACCCGTAACGTAAGCGTGCCGGAGCACGCTTACAGATATATATATTTTTTTTAACCTTAATTAGACAAAATCCACACGTGCACATATCTTGAGGCCTTGCAAAGGCACATCAAACAAACAGTCCCTACAATTTTGCCAAGTTTGCTGGAAATCTATTCCCTTCATTTTTTTTTTACTGTTTCTCTTGGTTTTCCCCTTGTTACGCTTACCGGGACGCTACCCGGTGGGCGAACCGGACGCTCCAAAAACACAAGATGGCGGACTCCCGTTACGCTGCCGGTTAGCTGCCCGGTTCGCATACCGGGAAGCGCCTCTACCGCGAAAAATCGTGGGGGACTTTAATATCCCCCTCATCAATCCTAGGGGGTCAGGAGGGGTTTACCTTGCCCCCTTTCCTTCATTTCCCCCTTCTTTTTTCACCACATCTTGTCTCTCGAACCTACCGAGAGACAAGATGGCGGCCGCTCCGGACTGTTTACAATGTTGACAGCTACGCTGCCGGTTAGCTGCCCGGTTAGCTGCCCGGTGAGCTGCCCGGTTCGCGTACCGGGACGCGCCTCTACGGCGTAAAATCGCAAAAAAAAAAATTTTTTTATTTTTTGCCCCGCGGGGCACTTTAATATCCCCCTCATCAATCCTAGGGGGTCAGGAGGGGTCTACCTTGTCCCCTTTCCTTCATTTCCCCCTTCGTTTTTCACCACATCTTGTCTCTCGATCCTACCGAGAGACAAGATGGCGGCCGCTCCGGACTGTTTAGAATGTTGACAGACACCGGAGAACCAATCAGCTTCGCTTCGCGAAGTTCCGTTACGCGTCAGGTACGCGAACCGGGGCGCTAACCGGAGCGCTGTCACAGATATATATATTTTTTAAATGTTAATTTCTCAAAATCCACTGGAGCACATATATTGAGACATAGCAAAGGCACGTCGGGCAAACCATATCTACAATTTTGCCAAGTTTCATGTAAATCTATTCAGCCGTTCGAGCTAAAAGTGAGTCCAACCGCCCTATGGAAAAATGAATGTGAAAAACGTGTTTTGGGACCCCCCTTTTTTCTCGGCCCCCCCTTAACGAAACCCCCTCAAATTTTCAGAAACAAAATGTGCCATTTTCCTGAAAATTTCAGCCAATTCCGTCCACAAACGCCAAAGTTATTAGACATAGAATTTTCAGAAATCCCATAGAGAAAAAATCCTAACTATATATACCCACTGGCTATCGCCAGTAGGTAATATACATATATAAACATATATAATCTGCATATCTATATAAATATAAATGCATGCATACATATACATATATGCATACATATGCATGTTATTTACATGAAAGTTTTAAAAACACTAATAAAAGCAAAGCTAAAAAGCCACCTCATTACAAACAGAATGGCTTTAACCCCTTCAGTGCTGCGCGAATTTCGCTGCAGTGCTGAAGGGTAATAAATCATATTGACTCATGACGGAAATGTTCCGTCATCAGCACCGGAGCACCGACGCTGATGACGGAACCGTTCCGTCATGAGCATGGAAGGGGTTAACTTAAACGAGGGCGAGATCTATTGCATTTTCAATGCTTGTTTACTTTGGTTCTGTCAAGAAGGCATTCAGATGTGTCACACATTTGCCATAAATTCTGAATGTTAGCACTCTAGTTGCTCATTAGATCACTGTAGTAAAGCTAGTGCTCACCAGGGAAGTCTGCTGCTAATCATGGTTTGCAGCCATTTTCCCGCATTTTTTATCCCGCAGACTTTCAGTCCGCATACCATTATCCCGCAAGGTCATTGACCTCGCATACCATTATCCCGCATTTTTTCAAAACGCATGTACATTTATCGCGCATGCCTTTACAAAGAATTACGTTTTAATTGCATGTATGGTAAATGAATTTGCGTTGTGAAAACCACGATGACGAGAGAGGTAAGTGGGTTTGTGTTAATTTTTTCGTGGGTTAGTGATTGTGTAGTGTAGTGTAGTGTTGTGTAGTGTAGTGTTGTGTTAGTGTAGTGTAGAGTTGTGGTGGTTGTTTAGTGTAGGGTCATGCTGGGGGTAGTGTTTTAGGGTTTAGGGTTGTGTTGTAGTGTTTGCGTAGTGTAGGGTCATGCTGGGGTGTAGTGTTTTAGGGTTTAGGGTAGTGTTGTAGTGTTTGCGTAGTGTAGGGTCATGCTGGGGGTAGTGTTTTAGGGTTTAGGGTAGTGTTGTAGTGTTTGCGTAGTGTAGGGTCATGCTGGGGGTAGTGTTTTAGGGTTTAGGGTAGTGTTGTAGTGTTTGCGTAGTGTAGGGTCATGCTGGGGGTTGTGTTTTAGGGTTTAGGGTAGTGTTGTAGTGTTTGCGTAGTGTAGGGTCATGCTGGGGGTAAGTGTTTTAGTGTTTAGGGTAGTGTTGTAGTGTTTGCGTAGTGTAGGGTCATGCTGGGGGTAGTGTTTTAGGGTTTAGGGTAGTGTTGTAGTGTTTGCGTAGTGTAGGGTCATGCTGGGGGTTGTGTTTTAGGGTTTAGGGTAGTGTTGTAGTGTTTGCGTAGTGTAGGGTCATGCTGGGGGTAGTGTTTTAGGGTTTAGGGTAGTGTTGTAGTGTTTGCGTAGTGTAGGGTCATGCTGGGGGTAGTGTTTTAGGGTTTAGGGTAGTGTTGTAGTGTTTGCGTAGTGTAGGGTCATGCTGGGGTGTAGTGTTTTAGGGTTTTGGGTAGTGTTGTAGTGTTTGCGTAGTGTAGGGTCATGCTGGGGGTAGTGTTTTAGGGTTTAGGGTAGTGTTGTAATGTTTGCATAGTGTAGGGTCATGCTGGGGGTAGTGTTTTAGGGTTTAGGGTAGTGTTGTAGTGTTTGCGTAGTGTAGGGTCATGCTGGGGTGTAGTGTTTTGGGTAGTGTTGTAGTGTTTGCGTAGTGTAGGGTCATGCTGGGGGTAGTGTTTTAGGGTTTAGGGTAGTGTTGTAGTGTTTGCGTGGTGTAGGGTCATGCTGGGGGTAGTGTTTTAGGGTAGTGTTGTAGTGTTTGTGTAGTGTAGGGTCATGCTGGGGGTAGTGTTTTAGGGTTTAGGGTAGTGTTGTAGTGTTTGCGTAGTGTAGGGTCATGCTGGGGTGTAGTGTTTTAGGGTTTTGCGTAGTGTTGTAGTGTTTGCGTAGTGTAGGGTCATGCTGGGGGTAGTGTTTTAGGGTTTAGGGTAGTGTTGTAGTGTTTGCGTAGTGTAGGGTCATGCTGGGGTGTAGTGTTTTAGGGTTTAGGGTTGTGTTGTAGTGTTTGTGTAGTGTAGGGTCATGCTGGGGGTAGTGTTTTAGGGTTTAGGGTAGTGTTGTAGTGTTTGTGTAGTGTAGGGTCATGCTGGGGGTAGTGTTTTAGGGTTTAGGGTTGTGTTGTAGTGTTTGTGTAGTGTGGGGTCATGCTGGGGGTAGTGTTTTAGGGTTTAGGGTAGTGTTGTAGTGTTTGCGTAGTGTAGGGTCATGCTGGGGTGTAGTGTTTTAGGGTTTTGGGTAGTGTTGTAGTGTTTGCGTAGTGTAGGGTCATGCTGGGGGTAGTGTTTTAGGGTTTAGGGTAGTGTTGTAGTGTTTGTGTAGTGTAGGGTCATGCTGGGGGTAGTGTTTTAGGGTTTAGGGTAGTGTTGTACTGTTTGTGTAGTGTAGGGTCATGCTGGGGGTAGTGTTTTAGGGTTTAGGGTAGTTTAGTTGTTTAGTGTATGCTAAAGGCATATTAGTTCTAAAAGTTTTCGTTATTTTAATTTGCGGCCTAATAGTACATGCAGGATTTTTTTTGCGGACTGATGGTATGCGGGATTTCGTCATATATTCGCTAATCATACTTTCTATGGCAAAATGAACCCCCTCATTTTGTTCCTTTTTAAATTAAATGTTTTAAGAGTTACCACTTTATTCCAATCAAGATGGCTTCAGGTGTGCCATACCTTTGTAATAAGTAGGACTGTTAGCACTCTAGTTGTTCTTTAGAACACTCTGGGACATTCTGTCATTGGGCTATAGTTGGGCTACATCTGGCTGATATTTGGGCTACATTTGTTTTTTTTGTCTCTGGTGGCCATCTTTGGGCTACATTGGGCTACATTGGGCTACATTGGGCTACATTTGGGCTCCAACATATATATAGCCCAATGTAGCCCAATATATATTTTTCAAAGTTAATTTTCGTAAAAACCACTGGAGCCTATATCTTGAGACATAGCAAAGGCACATCGGGCTACCAGTCCCTACAATTTTGCCAAGTTTGGTGTAAATCCATTCAGCCGTTCGGGCTAAAAGTGAGGCCAACCGCCCTATGGAAAATTGCATGGGAAAAACACGTTTTGGGACCCCCCTTTTTTCTCGGCCCCCCCTTGACGAAACCCCCCCAAATTTTCAGGGGCTGCTCAGACACAAAATGTTCCATTTTCCTGAAAATTTCAGCCGATTCTGTCCTCAAACGCCAAAGTTATTCGACATAGAATTTTCAAAAATCCCATAGGAAAAAAATCCTAACTATATATACCTACTGGCTATCGCCAGTAGGTAATATATATATATATATATATATATATATCCACACCAATTACCTCCAAGATAGCGAAGTAAGCCAGGACACACGGAGTTCGTTGCAAAATTTAATGGCAGAATGAAAAAGTGCGACGCGTTTCGCCGATAAGGCTTGCTCACGCTCGCCGAACCAAACAATGACAGCCATTTTTAAAGTGCTGAAAACACACCCAGTGAAAACAATTGTTCACAGAAACCTTTACATGGTCGCCATATTGTACTATGTTAATAACATGTGTCCGGATCTCTTATAACACAAACAAAGCATAATATAGTGCTGGGGCTAAGCATGCGAGTATTGTAATAATTACTCATAGATTGTCCACTACAGCGCAATGATTACATAGTGCGATTTTACCCATCAAATTTGTTATATACAACAACTTGATCATTTATATAATTGTAAACACGATTATTTAAATGCATATGAAAATAAATTGCAATATTAAATCATGTATAACATTATTCTTATATATTGCACCGAGTAGCGATCACGTGGTATTTCACTAGTCCGTAATCTAAGCGCTCATTGGACGCTTCAATGCAAAGGCATGTACGGCCCCCTATGATTGGATATCCGTTGCTGGGAGACAAGATAACAACATAAGTCTCGTTGAATACGTGTAACCCTCGGAACTGAGCCCAAGTGGGCATATAAGTACAATTACATTCGCCCCAATGGCAGATCTCAGATGAGCACACGGGTTGTATCGATTGCCCCAAATATCGCCCCTGTGGGCTTGCAATGTCAGTTCAAAAGGGAGTCCTCGCCCAAGTGGGCATGTATACCATAATTCAAGAGAAAGTCCCCAACGAGAATGTATTCAGATTCCAATCAATTCATAGTATCCAGCAATACCTCATAACATCTGTGAAAAAGAAGGATTATGTGTAAATAGGTGAAATAAAATGACATAAAATATTAAAATACAGACAGCATATATTCAATTTACTCAATTCAGATATTTATATTATTCTTCATACAGATGGACGGCCAGTTCCTCACTTGTGTTCAATCCCGCAGGGGCTAAGCACTGAAAATCAATGATGTATCTGGACTCGAGTTTCCTCATAGATAGTTCCTGATTTCCACCTCGTACCCCTAGATCCACACAATCAATTACCATGCCCACTTGGGCGAGGACTCCCTTTTGAACTGACATTGCAAGCCCACAGGGGCGATATTTGGGGCAATCGATACAACCCGTGTGCTCATCTGAGATCTGCCATTGGGGCAAATGTAATTGTACTTATATGCCCACTTGGGCTCAGTTCCGAGGGTTACACGTATTCAACGAGACTTATGTTGTTATCTTGTCTCCCAGCAACGGATATCCAATCATAGGGGGCCGTACATGCCTTTGCATTGAAGCGTCCAATGAGCGCTTAGATTACGGACTAGTGAAATACCACGTGATCGCTACTCGGTGCAATATATAAGAATAATGTTATACATGATTTAATATTGCAATTTATTTTCATATGCATTTAAATAATCGTGTTTGCAATTATATAAATGATCAAGTTGTTGTATATAACAAATTTGATGGGTAAAATCGCACTATGTAATCATTGCGCTCTAGTGGACAATCTATGAGATATTATTACAATACTCGCATGCTTAGCCCCAGCACTATATTATGCTTTGTTTGTGTTATAAGAGTTCCGGACACATGTTATTAACATAGTACAATATGGCGACCATGTAAAGGTTTCTGTGAACAATTGTTTTCACTGGGTGTGTTTTCAGCACTTTAAAAATGGCTGTCATTGTTTGGTTCGGCGAGCGTGAGCAAGCCTTATCGGCGAAACGCGTCGCACTTTTTCATTCTGCCATTAAATTTTGCAACGAACTCCGTGTGTCCTGGCTTACTTCGCTATCTTGGAGGTAATTGGTGTGGATTTGTAGGCCTGTCGGTGGCCTAACCAGGACCGCGCCACGACAGCCCACAGTGCACAGATCGGCATTGGAGGAGAGAGAAGATTACGTTTGAAGTGCACGGGCTGACCTTTCGTGTACCGACACCGCCTGAATCCCGCTGTGAAGTACGACGGCGCAATTACCGCATCACAAGCGCAACGTGCATGTCCAGTCGGTGATCGGATACAATTATAACGTTGAGACGGCGGAGGACCTGGAAAAGCGTGCCGGTGGTGAGGAACGGGGTGGGATCATCCCTAAACTCGCACAGTGGCGTGCTCAGTACGGGCTCTCTACCAACCGACGTGAGTACATGAAAGTAGGCGAGCGTGTCGAAGCTGACAAGGGAACCAAAAGCTTCACGACACGCACGGAGCTGTTTGCTTAAAGTATACCAACATGGCAGGTGAATTAGACTCTCGTCGAAAACAGACAGCAGATAAATTGTTCTTCAACATAGCCAGTACGAGCATGGAACCAACTCTGACCCCTACCAGCATTGGTCAAGAAATAACTTTACAGACCAAATTGAGCTTACTTGAAAAACTATACAAAAAAGAACTATCTAAATGGTGGGAGGCTGAGTCCCTATCCAGATATATAGATGTCAAACGAGTACCAAGGGGTCTTAGGATCTTCACTATTCCTACTTATGAGGATCCGGACCCTGAGATGATCAATGAGTGGTCAGATAACACGTCATCCTGTTCGATAATAATGATGAAAATCTTGGTCAAGTACGCCCTCACAGACCGTTCAAAGCTTCTGGAGGATATAGAGAAACTCTTGGCGGAAATTGAACCCCTGATGACAAAAGAAGCATTGGAGGAACATCTCAAAAAACTCAAGGGGAGAATGGATAAATTAGAAGAAGAGATTACAGCCAAGAAGCAACGGAAATTTATAAGGGATTTTAAAGATTATCATTCAGGGCGCACGCTAACTTTCCAAAAGAAATATGACCATTTATTCGACAAAAATACAGGAATGCCATTAACTGGTCAGCAGAAATCAGTACCAATTGCAGAAGCAGTAGAGAGCGATATATCTGATGGGAATTTATCGGATGCCTCCAACTCAGGAATTACCCAAGAACCTGTAGCCACTATAAGCAAAAGGGTGAATTTTTTAGCTCAATTTCAGATGATGAGTCAGAACCGGACAGAGACCTTTCAGGGGGAGAAGGGGAATCAAAGAGGACGAGGACGTGGAAGCAGAGGAGGAACCGGAGGAACAAGAAAGCAAAAAAGAGGAGGATTAAACGCCACAGAAGCTCCAATGGGAATGTCTACAAGGAGCAAGAACATGAAATGAATAAGACTGTGGTGAACCTCTCACGCCATGTGCTTACTGAAGGTGAGAAAGAGATCTTGGCACTTGGCCTTTCCTTCTGTCCATCACAGAATATGAACTTTGCCCAGACTCGTATAGACTTGTTTTTATTTGCTAGGAAACTTAAATTGAAAAAATGGTTCTGTACCAAAGTAAAAGATAGACCTGCTGCAGGGGCCAGCAATACACTAAGCAACCTTGATGTAGAGGACATTCTTTTACTAGAGGAAATTCATGATGATGATGTAAATATGACTGATGAACCTGATTGGGAAAGTTGGGGTTTGGACTTAGATAAGAATCCGGGGTCCAAATTCAAACCTAAGAGTGTATTCTTGCCAACCATTCAATGTGATGCTATTGATGTGTTCGAACGAGGAGTACTTAAAGATCTTATCAAATTAAGATATAAAAAATGCCCCTATAACAATAAGAACCTATCTCATACACAACTTTTGGCCATAGATTCCCTCAAATCTGACAAGGAGATTGTTATAAAACAATCAGATAAGGGGGGCAATGTTGTGGTTTTGGATAAATTCAAATACATCCAGGAAGGTATGAGACAGCTACAGGACACAACCTGCTATTGTACATGTGACAGGGATGATGTATTGAGATCTATGGGGAATTTCAGGGATTTACTATTGGAATGGAGAGACAAAGGTTTGATTGAGGTAGAGGAATATCAGTATTTGTATTGTGCCCATCCTAAAGTTCCAATACTATACCTCCTCCCTAAACTCCATAAGGATCCTGATAACCCCCCAGGTCGTCCTATTGTGTCCTCAATAGGTTCTTTTCTGGAACATACGTCTAAATACATTGACCATTATTTGAAAACTTTTGTGGTGGCATTACCATCTTATGTTAAAGATACCACCCAATTCCTGAGCATTATCAATGGCATTCATTGGGAAGATAACTTTACATTGGTCACCCTGGATGTTAGTAGTCTATATACAAGCATCCAACATGAATATGGACTCAAAGCAGTCAGACACTACTTGAACTCTAGATCGATCTCTCTACTACTGCATTCTCAAATGCTTCTTTCTATGATAGACTTCTGTCTGAACAACAATTTTTTTTATTTCAATGACGTCATGTATCGCCAGTCACAGGGCACAGCCATGGGAACCTGCTTCGCCCCCAGCTACGCGAATTTATTCATGGGCTGGTGGGAGGAGCAGGTGGTCCAAGAGATGGCGGAATTCACCAATGTGTCCCTGTGGCTGCGATACATAGACGATATTTTTTTCATTTGGAACGGTGATGAGGCATCAGCTAAACTATTTGTTGACAAACTTAATGTGAACAAGTTGAATCTGACCCTTACGGAGCACATCAGTAAGAGGAAGATGGAATTCCTGGATGTGGAAGTAGAAGTGGTCAATAACACCTTGACCACCAAACTCTTCAGGAAAAGCACATCGGGAAATAGCCTCCTCAAAGCATCTAGTTGTCATCCCAAGAGTCTTGTGTACAGCATCCCCTATGGGGAACTTTTACGTGCTAGACGTAATTGCAGCACACAGGAAGGCTACAAAAATGAGGAAAATGTCATGTGCCAAAGGTTTAGACAGAGAGGATATGGCAACAAAGTTATTGCCAAAGCAATTGAACGTAGCAACAACAAAACAAGAGAGGAACTATTAGTCCCTAAACCACCCCAAATGCAATCTGAAACCATTAGATTTATCACAACTTTCTCTGGCCAATCCAATGATGTGAGACAAGTATTTAAGAAACATTGGCATGTCTTAAATACGGATGACCACCTCAAAAAATATCTAGGTGATAATCCACAGATCACATTTAGGAAAGGCAGATCCTTACGTGACGAGCTTAGTTGCAATTATGTGACTGACAAGAAATCATCTGCTCAGGCCACATCTGTTGGATTTGTATGCTGTAAGAAATGCAAGGCATGCAAATTCAGCAGAGATTGCAAATCTCTCATCGTACCGGGCACAACTAGGGAATTTACCATCAAAAAGAAATTATCCTGCAATACCCCATACAGTGTATATGTGTTAATCTGCCCATGTAACAAGTGGTATGTGGGCAGTACTAAACATGAGGCTAAGAAGAGGGTGTTGGAACATCTGCGAGCGATACGGAATCACACCAAACAATACCCGGTCGCTAGACACTTCTTTGAGTGCCATATGCAGGACGAAACTAAATTACGTATGGTGGTAATTGATTGTGTGGATCTAGGGGTACGAGGTGGAAATCAGGAACTATCTATGAGGAAACTCGAGTCCAGATACATCATTGATTTTCAGTGCTTAGCCCCTGCGGGATTGAACACAAGTGAGGAACTGGCCGTCCATCTGTATGAAGAATAATATAAATATCTGAATTGAGTAAATTGAATATATGCTGTCTGTATTTTAATATTTTATGTCATTTTATTTCACCTATTTACACATAATCCTTCTTTTTCACAGATGTTATGAGGTATTGCTGGATACTATGAATTGATTGGAATCTGAATACATTCTCGTTGGGGACTTTCTCTTGAATTATGGTATACATGCCCACTTGGGCGAGGACTACCTTTTGAACTGACATTGCAAGCCCACAGGGGCGATATTTGGGGCAATCGATCCAACCCGTGTGCTCATCTGAGATCTGCCATTGGGGCGAATGTTATTGTACTTATATGCCCACTTGGGCTCAGTTCCGAGGGTTACACGTATTCAACGAGACTTATGTTGTTATCTTGTCTCCCAGCAACGAATATCCAATCATAGGGGGCCGTACATGCCTTTGCATTGAAGCGTCCAATGAGCGCTTAGATTACGGACTAGTGAAATACCACGTGATCGCTACTCGGTGCAATATATAAGAATAATGTTATACATGATTTAATATTGCAATTTATTTTCATATGCATTTAAATAATCGTGTTTGCAATTATATAAATGATCAAGTTGTTGTATATAACAAATTTGATGGGTAAAATCGCACTATGTAATCAATGCGCTCTAGTGGACAATCTATGAGTAATTATTACAATACTCGCATGCTTAGCCCCAGCACTATATTATGCTTTGTTTGTGTTATAAGAGATCCGGACACATGTTATTAACATAGTACAATATGGCGACCATGTAAAGGTTTCTGTGAACAATTGTTTTCACTGGGTGTGTTTTCAGCACTTTAAAAATGGCTGTCATTGTTTGGTTCGGCGAGCGTGAGCAAGCCTTATCGGCGAAACGCGTCGCACTTTTTCATTCTGCCATTAAATTTTGCAACGAACTCCGTGTGTCCTGGCTTACTTCGCTATCTTGGAGGTAATTGGTGTGGATTTGTAGGCCTGTCGGTGGCCTAACCAGGACCGCGCCACGACAGCCCACAGTGCACAGACCGGCATTGGAGGAGAGAGAATATATATATATATATATATATATATATATATATATATATATATATATATATATATTTTGAAGAGCAATGCGCCTCGCGCTTTGGGAGGGATCACCACGGCACATCAGGACCCTCCAGCCTCCATTTGCTTCCGAAAATCTCACAGCCATACCCTCCAACAAGGTTGCAAAGAAGAAGTCTGACGCGTTTCGGGGCAGACACGCCCCTTCTTCATGGACGTATCACAAAGGCACGGACAACTCACCCTGGTGATTTAAATGCAGTTTTATTTAAATCTGGACCGCCCTAAGTGGGTGTGGCTCTCAATGCTGTGTTGCCAGGAATGCTGGTAACTGTAGTCATGGAGTGAGTTCATGTAGTCCTTGAGTAGGTTGTGCTCGTTTGTGTTCAAAGTCAACTTGATCTAGTTCCTTAAGTAGGATTTTGAGGGTCAGGCTGCGAGGGTGTATTTTAATAATGATGTGGTGCGCTGGCATGCAAGGATCAGGTATCCTCGCCACAGTCCTCACTAGGTGCAGGATTACTAGCCGCCTAACGAGGCGGATCTCCTTCCTCGGTTAAGGCTAGCCGATATTAATTTTGAAGAGCAATGCGCCTCGCGCTTTGGGAGGGATCACCACGGCACATCAGGACCCTCCAGCCTCCATTTGCTTCCGAAAATCTCACAGCCTACCCTCCAACAAGGTTGCAAAGAAGAAGTCCGACGCGTTTCGGGGCAGACACGCCCCTTCTTCATGGACGTATCACAAAGGCACGGAGAACTCACCCTGGTGATTTAAATGCAGTTTTATTTAAATCTGGACCACCCTAAGTGAGTGTGGCTCTCAATGCTGTGTTCCCAGGAATGCTGGTAACTGTAGTCATGGAGTGAGTTCATGTAGTCCTTGAGTAGGTTGTGCTCGTTTGTGTTCAAAGTCAACTTGATCTAGTTCCTTAAGTAGGATTTTGAGGGTCAGGCTGCGAGGGTGTATTTTAATAATGATGTGGCGCGCTGGCATGCAAGGATCAGGTATCCTCACCACAGTCCTCACTAGGTGCAGGATTACTAGCCGCCTAACGAGGCGGATCTCCTTCCTCGGTTAAGGCTAACCGATATTAATTTTGAAGAGCAATGCGCCTCGCGCTTTGGGAGGGATCACCACGGCACATCAGGACCCTCCAGCCTCCATTTGCTTCCGAAAATCTCACAGCCTACCCTCCAACAAGGTTGCAAAGAAGAAGTCCGACGCGTTTCGGGGCAGACACGCCCCTTCTTCATGGACGTATCACAAAGGCACGGACAACTCACCCTGGTGATTTAAATGCAGTTTTATTTAAATCTGGACCGCCCTAAGTGGGTGTGGCTCTCAATGCTGTGTTGCCAGGAATGCTGGTAACTGTAGTCATGGAGTGAGTTCATGTAGTCCTTGAGTAGATTGTGCTCGTTTGTGTTCAAAGTCAACTTGATCTAGTTCCTTAAGTAGGATTTTGAGGGTCAGGCTGCGAGGGTGTATTTTAATAATGATGTGGCGCGCTGGCATGCAAGGATCAGGTATCCTCGCCACAGTCCTCACTAGGTGCAGGATTACTAGCCGCCTAACGAGGCGGATCTCCTTCCTCGGTTAAGGCTAACCAATATTAATTTTGAAGAGCAATGCGCCTCGCGCTTTGGGGAGGGATCACCACGGCACATCAGGACCCTCCAGCCTCCATTTGCTTCCGAAAATCTCACAGCCTACCCTCCAACAAGGTTGCAAAGAAGAAGTCCGACGCGTTTCGGGGCAGACACGCCCCTTCTTCATGGACGTATCACAAAGGCACGGACAACTCACCCTGGTGATTTAAATGCAGTTTTATTTAAATCTGGACCGCCCTAAGTGGGTGTGGCTCTCAATGCTGTGTTGCCAGGAATGCTGGTAACTGTAGTCATGGAGTGAGTTCATGTAGTCCTTGAGTAGGTTGTGCTCGTTTGTGTTCAAAGTCAACTTGATCTAGTTCCTTAAGTAGGATTTTGAGGGTCAGGCTGCGAGGGTGTATTTTAATAATGATGTGGTGCGCTGGCATGCAAGGATCAGGTATCCTCGCCACAGTCCTCACTAGGTGCAGGATTACTAGCCGCCTAACGAGGCGGATCTCCTTCCTCGGTTAAGGCTAACCGATATTAATTTTGAAGAGCAATGCGCCTCGCGCTTTGGGAGGGATCACCATGGCACATCAGGACCCTCCAGCCTCCATTTGCTTCCGAAAATCTCACGGCCTACCCTCCAACAAGGTTGCAAAGAAGAAGTCCGACGCGTTTCGGGGCAGACACGCCCCTTCTTCATGGACGTATCACAAAGGCACGGACAACTCACCCTGGTGATTTAAATGCAGTTTTATTTAAATCTGGACCACCCTAAGTGGGTGTGGCTCTCAATGCTGTGTTGCCAGGAATGCTGGTAACTGTAGTCATGGAGTGAGTTCATGTAGTCCTTGAGTAGGTTGTGCTCGTTTGTGTTCAAAGTCAACTTGATCTAGTTCCTTAAGTAGGATTTTGAGGGTCAGGCTGCGAGGGTGTATTTTAATAATGATGTGGCGCGCTGGCATGCAAGGATCAGGTATCCTCGCCACAGTCCTCATTAGGTGCAGGATTACTAGCCGCCTAACGAGGCGGATCTCCTTCCTCGGTTAAGGCTAACCGATATCAATTTTGAAGAGCAATGCGCCTCGCGCTTTGGGAGGGATCACCACGGCACATCAGGACCCTCCAGCCTCCATTTGCTTCCGAAAATCTCACAGCCTACCCTCCAACAAGGTTGCAAAGAAGAAGTCCGACGCGTTTCGGGGCAGACACGCCCCTTCTTCATGGACGTATCACAAAGGCACGGACAACTCACCCTGGTGATTTAAATGCAGTTTTATTTAAATCTGGACCGCCCTAAGTGGGTGTGGCTCTCAATGCTGTGTTGCCAGGAATGCTGGTAACTGTAGTCATGGAGTGAGTTCATGTAGTCCTTGAGTAGGTTGTGCTCGTTTGTGTTCAAAGTCAACTTGATCTAGTTCCTTAAGTAGGATTTTGAGGGTCAGGCTGGGAGGGTGTATTTTAATAATGATGTGGCGCGCTGGCATGCAAGGATCAGGTATCCTCGCCACAGTCCTCACTAGGTGCAGGATTACTAGCCGCCTAACGAGGCGGATCTCCTTCCTCGGTTAAGGCTAACCGATATTAATTTTGAAGAGCAATGCGCCTCGCGCTTTGGGGAGGGATTACCACGGCACATCAGGACCCTCCAGCCTCCATTTGCTTCCGAAAATCTCACAGCCTACCCTCCAACAAGGTTGCAAAGAAGAAGTCCGACGCGTTTCGGGGCAGACACGCCCCTTCTTCATGGACGTATCACAAAGGCACGGACAACTCACCCTGGTGATTTAAATGCAGTTTTATTTAAATCTGGACCGCCCTAAGTGGGTGTGGCTCTCAATGCTGTGTTGCCAGGAATGCTGGTAACTGTAGTCATGGAGTGAGTTCATGTAGTCCTTGAGTAGGTTGTGCTCGTTTGTGTTCAAAGTCAACTTGATCTAGTTCCTTAAGTAGGATTTTGAGGGTCAGGCTGCGAGGGTGTATTTTAATAATGCTGTGGCGCGCTGGCATGCAAGGATCAGGTATCCTCGCCACAGTCCTCACTAGGTGCAGGATTACTAGCCGCCTAACGAGGCGGATCTCCTTCCTCGGTTAAGGCTAACCGATATTAATTTTGAAGAGCAATACGCCTCGCGCTTTGGGAGGGATCACCACGGCACATCAGGACCCTCCAGCCTCCATTTGCTTCCAAAAATCTCACAGCCTACCCTCCAACAAGGTTGCAAAGAAGAAGTCCGACGCGTTTCGGGGCAGACACGCCCCTTCTTCATGGACGTATCACAAAGGCACGGACAACTCACCCTGGTGATTTAAATGCAGTTTTATTTAAATCTGGACCGCCCTAAGTGGGTGTGGCTCTCAATGCTGTGTTGCCAGGAATGCTGGTAACTGTAGTCATGGAGTGAGTTCATGTAGTCCTTGAGTAGGTTGTGCTCGTTTGTGTTCAAAGTCAACTTGATCTAGTTCCTTAAGTAGGATTTTGAGGGTCAGGCTGCGAGGGTGTATTTTAATAATGATGTGGCGCGCTGGCATGCAAGGATCAGGTATCCTCGCCACAGTCCTCACTAGGTGCAGGATTACTAGCCGCCTAACGAGGCGGATCTCCTTCCTCAGTTAAGGCTAACCAATATTAATTTTGAAGAGCAATGCGCCTCGCGCTTTGGGAGGGATCACCACGGCACATCAGGACCCTCCAGCCTCCATTTGCTTCCGAAAATCTCACAGCCTACCCTCCAACAAGGTTGCAAAGAAGAAGTCCGACGCGTTTCGGGGCAGACACGCCCCTTCTTCATGGACGTATCACAAAGGCACGGACAACTCACCCTGGTGATTTAAATGCAGTTTTATTTAAATCTGGACCGCCCTAAGTGGGTGTGGCTCTCAATGCTGTGTTGCCAGGAATGCTGGTAACTGTAGTCATGGAGTGAGTTCATGTAGTCCTTGAGTATATTGCTGCTCTATTTCTTCTTCGTTTTGAAGAATTACCGCACTCACGAGGGGAGGGAGACTTTCAGAGAAAGACCGTTTATTAGTGCAACGGAAGAACAACCGTTTCAGCACACAGCTTTCCTCAGTGTTCAACAATTCCTCGTGCCAAGCATGTTAATAAAGCTTCATTCAAAAACTCCCATTGAGGCATTGAGGTAGAAAAGGGACACATTCACTCCCTGCAGTAATAGACGCCATTTTGGAGTGACTAAACACCTATTGATATCAATAGAATATTCATCATTACATTTTATAGGTGCACAATGCGGCAGAGATCTAACAAATATTTTTATGTTAATCCCAACAAGAGACTATTTGAATACTTTTTATCTTTCGTTGACAATTTCAATGCCTCTTGTTAGAAATATTGCAGTGGATCGGCTAAGTGTCCCCTCTCATACCCCCTAATACATGCCTCTCTCATGTGAATTGCTATGCAAATTAAATCAAATCAAATCCTCGCACCACTAATTAATGAGCATATGGTCTCCATCTGTAAATCAATTACCAACCATTGTTCTTTTTCATTCTCAATTCATCATTTTAAAAAAAACATTTTTAAATCACTACAAATCATTTTCCGAACATTTCATATTTCTTCTTAGATTACTTTTCAGCTAACTGTTTTCATTCTCATCCTCATCATGACCCTTGTTGACAATCTATTTCCCCAGATGTACTCCTAACTCCACCCCACAGTTCAATCCTCTAGGGGATTTTGTAAGAAGGTCAATGATGTACCTCAATTCTAGGCGTCTTAAACTACGTAATCTGTCACCTCCCCGTGGGCTTGTCGGGACTGAATCCAAACCATAATACTGTATTTTGCCTCCACCACTATAATGGAACTCTGCAAAGTGGCGAGCCACAGGGTATGCTGGATCAACTTTATCTATGGCTCTTAAATGCTCCATGATACGTATCTTCAATTGGTGGATAGTGCTCCCTATATACTTTAGCGCACAAGGGCAGACTAAGCAGTAAACTGCGTATGTAGTGCTGCATGTTATAAATTTTGTAATTTCCTTGATTTCGCCTGTATCGGGTAATGTATAATTAAGACAACAAAGTCAAAGGGGAATCCCTGGAAATACTACCTTTTTTACTCACACTCTCGTGAATTATAAATCACATGCATCCAATGAAGCCTGATTATACATACAAATATTGAATTCCCACACTAAAATATAACGTTTACAATCTTCTTTGTTTGATCATACAACATGGAAGAAAACGTTATCCTCCACATGTAAATTGAATTTCAGAAAGGCTTCATGAAAACATACATAATTAAAACATTGTCAAGATAACAGTACATAAGTAACATTTAAAACAGATATTCACAATATCTCATTCGGTATATACAAAATAAATTAAAAATTAACAAAAAACCTTTTCGTTGCAAAATCACAGTACATCAATTGAGCACAATTTAAAACTTCAAAAAGACCTAATCATCACAAAATCACAGTACATCAGTTGATCAAAACCCCTTTCTATTAGTAGCTCAGGATATTCTTGCTACGAATACACTAGATCCAGAAAGCCTTTTTATATTCAGTTCTAAGGGTCACAGTACCAATAATGTATGGATATCTGTTGTTCCCTGGGCTCTACTTGGATTCTATTTTCAAAACAGTGCGTCGACGCATTTCGGTGTCAAAAAACATGGATATCGTAACACCTTCAGGACAGGACAAATCTTGGGGTCACCGTTTCCAACATTTAGGATATCCTTCTTTCATTCCTCCTCGCCCTCCTTTAAGAGAAATGCGGGGGGGACCTCTCTGGGGTTAATCTTCTAACCTTTTTGCTGATATGCTTCAGGTTCAAAGTCAATCTTAGTCATATAAAGCCCAAGTGGTCCTCTTCACTGGAGTTATTCTCCTCTTGTATTTTTTCGGCTTGAGTTAGACCTGTGGACTCTACAAGTGGACCGATAGTCCTATGTCGTTTCTATTTTCTTCTGTATTCCAGGCTATTTGTGTGTCGAGTCCTGGGGTTTACTTGTTTGGACAGGTCTTATTTCTCAACGAGGAATAAAGTGGTTTTGGAACTTTCTCCAATGTAATCGTCCCCACTCTCCTTGAACTGGATGTGTTCTGATAGATCGTGGATCCGTGCTTCTGCCTCGTTTTTCCTTGTATAATTAAGAACCCGTTTGCTGTTAACACATGCCTTGCATCTACTGCAAGGAAAAAATCCTCTCATCTCTTTCAGTGTGTTAGATCGTTGCTGCACAATGTCTAAATGGCTCTTGACCAGCATATTTCTCAGGGATCTCGCCTTACTAAATGTCACTAGGGGTTGATTGGGAATATCATCTTTGATGGTGTTATCATTTTTAAGAATGTACCAGTTCCTCCTGAGTATTTTCTTTAGATAGTTAGCTTCAGAGGAATATGGAGTAATCATTCTAAATTTTTCCTTGTTCTCATTTCCTTCCCTATTCCTCTTGTTGTCTTCAGATAGCAGCGATTCGCTAGGAATGCGTCTTACCTTGCAAACCCTCTCACACTAAACCTTGTCTTGCTCTCTGAGGCAGCCGCCTCAAAGTCCTGATCTTTTGTACAATATCTTTTTAGCCTGAGAAACTCCCTGTACGGGATACTCTGTATAAGTGCCTTTGGATGATTACTACTGGCAAATAGAACTGAGTTACCAGCTGTATTTTTTCGGAAAAGTGTGGTGTGTATGTTGTTATTTTCCACAAAAACCTTAAGGTCCAGATATTCCCCTGCCACAGGACTTACTGTAAAATTGCAGATTTAAGTTATTGTTGTTAAGGACAAAGATATATTCATGAGCTGTTTCTATACTTCCTTGCTAGACGATAAATAAATTGTCTATATATCTGTGCCATTGCACCACTCTCCCCTGTTGTGCGCCTTCCAGCGACCTGGGCACCTGTTCCTCCCACCAGCCAACGAACAAGTTCGCATAGCTGGGGACGAAATATATATATGAGAAGAAAAGGGTGCCCCCAAGTAAGCCGCCCACACAGGAGGTAAGCGTGGATTTTCAGGGAGAGTGGGCAGAGTCCATCGCGTCCCCGATGCGTTTCGAGCAGGCGCTCTTCATCATGGGGTCAGGCTCTACAAACCACCAGCAAGACGGAGTTCCAGTTCATACCCTTCTTTTATTTCTTGTTACAAGCATGCTCAGTTGAGCATCTAGCAGGCATTATGGGACTGGAAGTCCAAACATCATTTCCCAAGTGGGCCGCATGGCAGTTTGCATACTGAGTTCAACAATTGTTCCGGTTACTCAGCCAGGTGCTCGCCCCAGTGCTACCACACAACTCCCGTTCCTTAATATATATATATTCACTGAAATAAACACAAGTTACAGGGACGTTATAGTTAAGAATTAGAATTAAAACAACCTTACAAATTCACTACAAAAAACAAAGGTTATAGGAACGTTATAGGTTTTTTTTTTTTAAACATTTTATTAGAGCAAAGTGACACAGACCATAGTAATACAACAGACAAATTCTGATCAAAGCGTCCAAATATGCATATTCAAATCAGGTCCGGGAACATAAAAGTGACGCTAGGAAAGTAAACAGTTAGGTCGCATCATGGAGCAAAACCAATGTCACAGTAGTAAAATTTTCTGATAAGCAACTGAAATGCAAAGCAAACATAAACAATAGTCCAAAAACTCAAAAAAGGAAGAAGTAACAGATTGCGAGACCAACACATTAGTCCGTTCCGTATCACAATAGGAGGCATCACAGACAGTGACCACAGTTCATAACAGCCAGCATCGAATCATCCCACCCGGGAGGAACAGGAGTAAAAGCAGGAGGCCACAGAGCGCCAAAATGCCTGGGGAACCAAGAGTAGGGTAATGCAGCGAGACAAGGGACCTCCCAGCCCCGCGTCATAGGGAAGCAGCGTGCTGTGGCAGAAGCCCTAACTGATGGAGTGCAAAGTGCGCTCCCCGAGGCCTAGCCCACCCCAGTAGGTAAATTGGGGTGTAAGGACTGAGATGAAGCTTCCTCCGCCCTCCCCGCAATGTATTGGCGATATGGATCCCAGATGTCCGTGGGGCGGGAGGATGCCGGGAGTTGGTCAGAATATTCCACACTATTGACATTGCAATAAGCCACACTTCGCAGCCAAGCGGCAACCGTGGGAGCACGCCTCGAGCACCAGTGCAGTGCTACCTCTCTCTTGGCCAGAAGGAAGCAGATCGATGCCAATTTACGTATGTTGCGGGGAAAGTTGGACATGTAGCCCATCAGGGCAATCTCTGGTAAGACCGCTAATGGTAAGCCTATAATCGCACCCAGTGTGTCATGTATAGCAACCCAAAAGGCGTGCAGCTGTGGGCATGTCCAGGAAAGATGGGCAAAGTCCGCATACGGGGCGTTGCATTTAGGATAGGAACGTTATAGTTAGCTTCAGATTTTACGAGCACAAAACCATAGAAATGCAGCAGTTATAGTTATCTCAAGTTAATATAACTCTTGTTCTAAGGTAATGATATCTTGCGCCCCATCCATGCACAGTCTTCTCATTAATAATTTTACAGCAAATGTTGCAGTAATATTATCAATGATGTCATAGAAGATGTCATACGTGATGTAATATGTGGGCTAATTAGCAGTGCATGGCGGGGGCTCAATTATTTTTATCATACATTATTTGTTGCTGCTCCTCATTTTCCTTGGGTTCTGTCCTTCTGAACTTCCACCTGTCTTGTCCCTCTCCTATGCTTCCCTTTGCACCCTGTTTCCCTCTGCTATTCCCTGGTAGGTCCGGCCTTTGGCATGGGCGAATATTCAGGGGGACACAATCCGATTTAGGACTGTCCCTGCTCTCTGGTCTGTGAATATGGCATTCTGTCTATTGTTAAAAAACTAAATTCATCAGAGATGGCTGGCTGCTGAACTCTATCCAAACTGTTTTCCTTGTAGAGTTCTCCTTGTTCCACATCTGACCTGATGTCTGAGTTTATATTACTCATAGTTGTTTCTTGTCTCCCTCTGTTCTGTTCATTCATTCTTTGTTTTCTTAATCCACCAAAATGCCTTGCAAAGGTATAAATCTGCCGTCCTCATAGTCCATACAATCCTTGTCAAACTTCCTAGCTTTCTTTGTTTAGATGTCCTTCTCATATTTGTAAGTCTTTTGCTCATTTTCTTTTTTAAATTTATACACATATGTTGTGTTCCTTTCTTTGTAAATCTCCTTTTTCAACGCCTTTGATTCTGTCATTATCTTATATCGATCCAAATCAGCATATTTATGTTAGCTGTTGTGAACACTGCGGTATAAAGACCACTTTGGGCACGACTCCTAATGTCATGATCAAAGCTGTTGTACGGTCGAAACACGTTGATGGCAATCCACTGCATGTTATGAATTGAAAATAAAATGTACGATTGAGATTTAACGCTTTCAGAAGAGCCGCCCTTCTTGGATCGTAGAAAGGAGTCATCCCCCAACCAGTAGTGCGGCAGGAGGAGCGTTTGCAAAGTGGTGAGGAAAGGGTGCATAGCCAGCGACCATCTCTCAGCAATTCCACTGTTTGGGACTTACTGGAGGTAACACGAGGGCTTGTTGGCCTCCAAGGGCGCTCAGAATCCAAGGGGACTTTATCCCCCAACCAGTAGTGCGCCAGGACGCGTGTTTGCAGAGTGGTGGTATAAGAGGGCAGAGTCTCTGGTGACTTTTTTTTAGGGAAAGGGGGCCACGTGGCCCCCTTTCCCCAGGGCTGATTTTGGCCCTGGGGACCCCATTCCCCAGGGCCAGGCCTTTCTGTAATGGGGGACGGGGTCTGTGCATCCCCAATCGCTTCAGGGACCCCATCCCCGGGAAACAACCTTTTTATTTTTTTTAATATAGGTGAGGGGCCCACCTCCCCAGGTAGACTTGGGCCCCAGGGACCCCACCATTGAGGGCCCAACCTTTTTAACATGGAGGAGGGTGACCGTGCACCCCCCTCCAAGGGCTGGTTTCACCCCTGAGTGCCACATCCCCCAGGGACCAGTCTTTTTTGTGGGTGCCCTGGTCCCACAGATTATGTGATATATATATCACAAATGTATTATTTATTTATAAGATTTGAATCCATTGTTTGTAATTAAATATTAATGTAAAAAGATTTTACCTGTAATACTTATTAATGCACAACCATTTTTTTTTTGTTGTTTAGGTGGCAATTTTTTTTTTTAACTTAAACTTCAGAAAATAATGTTAATGTATTACATTTCCATTAATTAAAGATTTAGTTAAAATGAAGTTAATAGTTCAACAGCATTTTTTTAATTGTGTTCTACATTTAAAATAAATATTTAAAAAGTCATTTACATTAACATTTAATATAAAAAGTGTTCAATGTTTATTCTTGAGTCAATTTGCTTTTAATTTTTCTTGTACTTTACCATGCAGACATCTCTGCACTGACTTCTGAGTCTCCGTAAGGTAAAGTATATGGAACATTAAAAAAATATAAATGTATTTGAAAATTCGTGAAATAAATCTAGAATGGCAATATCTGCCATCAAAATTATTTTTCTGAAGTTTAAGTTAAAACATAAATTCACAACTAAAGAAATGTTTTATTATGCGTGTATAATTAATAAAAGTGATGTAATAATTCAGTTATATCTTAATATAAATAATTGTTCATTACGTTTTTTTACTTCAAAATAAGGTATTTAAATATGTTAAAATTAAATAATAAATATGTATCATGTTATTATTTTTTCACATTAAATTATATTTGAATATTTTATATGAGTTAATTTAATCTAACATTATTTCCTGAGTTTTTTTTTAATTCCCTCACTCCATTATTGTGTATGGGAGGGTGCAGTAGTATCAGTGGATGGCCATGTGTGGTGTTTGAATTACTAATGATTTTTTTAGAAGCAAATTACACTGATTTTGTCAATAAGCAAAAAGTAGCAAAATTACTGAAATGTGTGAATTACTCAAAAATGTAATTTAACTTTCTGAATCGGCCCCTTTATCTGCTGTCAACCATTCTTACATTAACTCACACACTCAATTACTTATTCATTCATTGAGCCATGTAGCATGTCTCCAATATCGATCCAACCATTCAATGATTGGAGATGGTTTTATAATGAAAAATGCATTGTAAAATGCAGCATTTATATTTTTATTTAGAGTGTTTTATAAAGCGCGAACATGACCCAAGGGTATCAGAGCGCTGGACATATGGTTGATAAACAAGAACAGATACATCAAAAGAAACAAATTCAAGTAAGCTATGGTATGTTGTCACAGAGATAGTATTAAATGTCCATCATGCACTTATTAGGCCACGGGATAAAATCTCCAGGGTGGTTTTCTGGGTCGGTTCAGACTCTGATTCAGATCAAGGTTCCTGGGGAGCAAGCATTGAGTGGGGTTGTCCTCGGAGGGCTCTCTGGTATTGATAATACTGTCACTGTGGTGCCCAATGAGTTCAGAGGATGAGCTAACTTAGAAGATTATGAGAGGCATTTATTCATTAGGCTATGTTTACCTCTTTTTTTTTAAGTGGGTCAATGAGTTTTATTGCACCTTGGTGGGAAAGGAGCTCCAAATCCTTGGTGCAGTTCCGAAAAAGGAGAGTCAATCAATCATTCAATCATAGCATTTGTATAGCGCCCTACTCCCCCGGAGGGGTCTCAAGGTGCTGGGGGGCGGGGGGCTGCTACTGCTCGAAGAGCCAGGTCTTGAGTTGCTTCCTGAAGGAAAGGTGGTCCCGGGTCAGCTGGAGGTGGATGGGGAGGGAGTTCCATGTCTTGGATGCCAGGTAGGAGAAGGATCTTCCTCCGGTGGTGGCTCTGCGGATGCGTGGAACTGCGGCGAGGGCGAGGCTGGTGGAGCGTAGCTGGCGGGTGGGAGTGTAGAAGGTCAGGTGGTTGTTGAGGTACTTGGGTCCCAGGTCGTGGAGAGCCTTGTGTGCGTGGGTAAATGTAAATGTACAGGAATTTATATAGCGCAAATCACCGAGCGGTTTCTAAGCGCTTGCTTAGGGAACCCGTCCTGGTATTCCCCTGTGAGATAACCCCGGCAGGGTATCCGCAAGGTGAAAGCCAGGCATCCCGCCGCGAGGGGCCGTTGTGGAGATTAAGCAAGCTATTGCCCAGAGTCGCAGAGTGTGAACCCGTGAATCGAGTAGGCACCGGAGCGAGAATTGTCGAGTCCATGGACATTTTAGCACTCAAGACCCCGCCGAGCCGGGAATTGAACCCTGGTCCCGGGCTGACTTCTGCTTCCAGGTCTGCCTCCTCTAACCAGTGAGCCACACTTCTTGGGTGAGGAGTCTGAACGTGATCCTCTTGCTGACGGGGAGCCAGTGCAGGTCTCTCAGGTGTCCGGAGATGTGGCTGTGTCGGGGGATGTCCAGGATGAGTTGTGCGGAGGCGTTCTGGATGCGTTGGAGTCTTTTCTGAAGTTTGGCTGTGGTTCCGGCGTAGAGGGTGTTTCCGTAGTCCAGTCGGCTGGTGACGAGTGCCTGGGTGACCGTCTTCCTGGTTTCGGTGGGCATCCACCAGAAGATCTTTCGGAGCATACGCAGGGTGTTGAAGCACGATGACGAGACGGCGTTGACATGTCTGTTCATCGAGAGGGAGGAGTCCAGGATGAAGCCCAGGTTGCGTGCGTGGTCCGTTGGCTTGGGAGCGGTGCCCAAAGCAGGGGGCCACCAGGAGTCGTCCCAGGCGGAGGGCGATGATCCCAGGATGAGGACTTCCGTCTTGTCCGAGTTCAGTTTCAGGCGGCTGTTCTTCATCCACTCGGCGACGTCTTTCATCCCTTCGTGTAGGCTGGTTCTGGCGGTGGCGGTGTTTTGTTTTCTGAATCTCAGGGATAGAAGTCTGAGAAAATGTGAGCTTCTGAGGGAGCGGCTGCCTCCTGAGATTCAAATCTTTTCTGCCAGGTACTCGGTTGGTTAAAATGTAAGGCTTTTTGTGTGAGGCAAGCAGTTTTCAGTTGAGCTCTGGCCTCGAGAGGGAGCCAGTTTAGATGCCTAAGTGACGGGCTAATGGGATCCAGGCGTCTAATGCCTGTCTGGCTGCTGCATTGAGAGTCACTCTGAGTGGAGCTGTACTCGCCTTGGTGAGTCCTGAAAGGGTCGCAGATCCGTATTCTAGTCTGGAGACCACTAATGACTGTACTGCTTGTTTGAAGTCTGAGGAAGGCAGGAATGGTTTCACTTTCTTCAATAGTTTGAGTTGGAATGATGTTCTGCAAGTGGTTGCACTGATATACGCTAGCATGTTCATATTCTTGTCCAGTGTTATTTTGAGGGATTTAGCGGAATCAATAAGGATAGGTTTTCAGTTGAAAGGGTCTAGGTAATTGTATTGTATTATATTGTAATTGCATTTCTATAGTTAGTGCCCCTGATGAGGTGTCAATGTGCTTTTTTGGTGAGTAGCACGCTACTCCGGAACCCATAAAGGATGAGTGTAATTGAGCCAATCCTGGATGTGTGAGAAGCTGTTATGTTATGTTATAACAATTTATATTGCATACTATTACCCGTAGGTGTCTAGGCGCATTGTGGACCATATATTGCAGAGAGGGATTCGTTTTTTAAAAAGCCAGGTTTTAAGATGTTTCCTGAATTCAAGCAAGGATGTGATCTTCCTAAGATCAAGAGGAAGAGTGTTCCATAGCCTGATGGTGCTGTGCCTAAAGTTCCTTCCCCTCCAGTTCATGGTTTTAACTCTCGGTGAGCATTAAGAAGGCCTTAGCTGAGCGTAGAGGCCTACTGGGTGTATACCAATTAAAAGCATGATGAAGAAACTGTGGGCGCTCTCCATGAAGAGCCTTATGAGGGGAGAAAAGTAGGAATTCTGCTTTCAGCTTGAGGTCGTTTTGAGATAGCCAGGACCGAGTTTATACTAGAGTGTTATTTAGTTGGATGGCATATTCTATGGAGGATATCTTAAAGTATAGTTGTGTGTCGTTTGCATACATGTGGTATGCAACATTTGATTGTTTGAGGATTTTCGTTAGTGGCTCCACATAGAAAGAGTGTGGGGGAGATCGTTGACCCTTGTGGTACTCCGCATCTCACTGGTGAGGTATCTGAGAAGGACTTGCCTAGTTTGATTTGTTGCGAGCGGTTCTGAAGGAAGGATGTGAATCAGGTGAGCACTTTCCCAGACAGTCCCATTCTGTTTTGTAGCAAATAGGTTGTTGTGATTGACCGTGTCAAACAATGAGAGGTCTGGGCAGTGCCTAATTTGAGCCGGTAATTTTGGTGCTCGGCACCAGCACTTAATTGTCAACACCGGTGCTTGTAACAACCTACCACAAGGTGGCGCTGTCTGGTCAATTTATAGATGACCACAACAACAGTTAATTATTAATTCAATATACATTATAAATGACTATTATCTGCCATCCAAGTCATTCTTATAGCTTTTTGGGGCGTGAGATATTTGTGATTGTCACACTTGTAGAGTGTGATGGTTAGTAATTGTTCTGGTACTGTCATTGGCAGCACTGGCAGGGACAATGTGTGGTGTAAGCTGCATTGGCCTCCTTATGAGAACCCTGGCACTTAATATTGTACAAATTAAGACCTGGGTCAAGGATGATGAGTAAGCAGGAATTGTTGGTGTCTAGCATCTTAAGGGTATCGTCCATGAAGGGAACTATGGCTGATTCAGTGTTGTGACCTAGTCTAAATCCTGATTGAAGTTTGTAAAGTAGATTGAATTGGTCAATGTGCTGACTAAGTTGGTTATGCATACATTTTTCCAACAATTTGGCCAGAAAGGGGTTATTCAGCACTTAGTAAATGTTGCTCAGGATTGTAGAGTCTGCTCCTACATTTTTTCAAGAGGGGTTTCACTTGCACATCTTCAGATATTTGACATTTTAAAAAAAAAATATTTGGGGAAGACACTTCTAGCCCAACCGACTTGGCAGTGGAGGTGCTTACTCCCTATATTATGAGAGTTGGTCTGAGAACATTTGCTAGGGTTGCTTTTAGTGCCTAGTCCAGTCTGGTGCCCAAGGCGTTATTTCTTCTAAATCTACACTGGGTCTCGCAGACTTAGGGTGGTCCTCGCAGATGCACACACCTGCAGCATCTCCGGTGCTGTTGTAATGTGCAGAGCAGGTTGATCGTGGGAATGCTGCTGGTAGACTCATCCCTCAGCCCCTAGCAGTCCGCGGCCTGAGCCCCCTCCTCCGGCAGCGTCCGGCGCTGGCCTCTAGGTGGCGCTGCGCGGCGGGGTCACGTGACCCTCGCGCGCAGACAGCAGCAGCGGGCGCTTCCAGCAGCCGGGACGACTGAGCGTGTGGAAGAAGCGGCGCGAGCTCTCCCAGCCCCGAGCGCCGCGAACCAAAGAGGAGGGTGCACCGCCGGCGGCTGGAGCGGAGCGAGCCGGGCCCGGGAGCGGGGCGCGCGGCCATGGCGGGGCTGGAGTGAGGACGAGCCCCCGGGGGCGGCGGAGAGAGCGGCGGACGGGAAATCAGTGCATCCCCTGCTCGGTGCGCGCAGCGCGGCTCTCGCCTCGGCCCCCGCCCTCCTCCTCCGCCCCATGCAGAGCTGAGCGGCCGCCGAACAAAGAGGAGGAGCGGAGGCCGGCCACCGGGGCCCCCCGCAGGCATGGCGGACCGGAGCCTGGACAGCACGGGCGCCGCCGTGTCCCTGCCGCTGGAGGTGCGGGCCCGCCTGGCCGAGCTGGAGCTGGAGCTGTCCGAAGGTAAGGGTCCCCCCGCCGCCCCCCCTGCGCCTCTCCATCCCTGGGCATCGAAGAGGGAGGGGGGCTCCCGCTGACAGCTCGTGGAGGACGGGGCCTGGGAGCAGAGCTCGCCCCTGCTGCAGCGAGGCATGATGTGTGTGCAAGGGCCTTCATCCGTGCACTGGCAGCCCTGCAGTGCTCACTGGAGGTGCATGGCTGCCACTCTTCCCACTGAGGAGGCATAGCGTCTCCACCGTGCACTGCCTGTGCAATTGTATGTTGTCCCTGTCCTCCCCTTCCAATGAGATGCAGGGTATGGTCCATGCCACTGCATGCACTGCCGCCCTTTCTTTGCACGGGGATGCGGGGTGTGTTAGTGGTACTCGCTGTCAAGCCTTGTCTGAGCAGACAAGGGTGTCTGTCTCTCACTCCTTTCATCAGCAGTGGTGCATTTGTGGTGCTCGGTGTTACAAGATTTGCTGTGATTTCAACCTCACTGTGTGTCTGTGTGTGCAGTGTTTAGAGGTTACTGCTTCCCACCATACAGTACGGCCTTTAGCTGGGGATGTTAGAACCACAACCACTGAGGCGGTTTCTATCCTCAACTGTGTATGGACCGTGCAAGTTTGTGGGGTACTTGTCGCCCCTTGGCTAGCCGTTTTGGTTATTGAGGGTATTTCGGCGCTCTCTTCGTGTGGGCCCTAATGCTAATCCTTTCCAGTTCGTATTGCTACGTATGTTATTCGTTTTGGGGATTCTCTTTCTTGCACCGAGACCTTTAGGTTATAGAATATTCCGCCTTCCGTTGGCTGATTGTACTGTAATTGCAGTTTTATAGCGCTTATTGCCCTTGATGAGGCCTTAAAGCGCTTATTATACTTAATCCGCCACTCACATACAGTGCTGGCTGTGCATAATATACAGTTGTTAGTGCTCCTTCTTGTATTATGCCTTTTTCATGGGTAGGATATTTCTTCCCCTTTACATACTCCACAGGGTGCTGGTTGTGGCTGTTTTCGCCCTCTTCTGTTTACCCTCTGTGTGTGTAAATTACTCATTAGGGGGCTTGAGTGGTCCTGCTTCCCACTGTGTCTTTTTAAGGCTATAGGACATACCTGCAAATATCCCCTCTCCAATCTATAGGGTAATAAATATTCACAGACTATGCAAATTAGCTAGTTTTGCGCCTTCATCACCTGCCTCACTGGGATGAATCTCCAAATACCCCTTCTGTGTGGCTCTTTCGGTTCCCCCTGACACAAAGCTGGGCCTTACATTGTTGCCATCCCTACATCCCTACTCCTGTCAGCTGTTCGCCGCTCCCTGTTTCTTTTTGTGTCTGCTGTCTGTGGGAGGTGTGTGCACGTAGTTCATCCATGGCTGCTTCACTTGCCCGTGTCTGCAAGGATGAACGTGTGTTCTTGGGACCTTCATTTCAGATTTTAGCATGTGTTTTATTAATGTAGTCCCTTTATTTGGAAATATTATTGGGACATTTTGAGATCAGTGTCTTTTTATGAGAGAATCGGGTTACCCTGTCGCATGTCGGGTTTATTCAGGTTTGCTTCGCGATTCTGTGTTTTGTATTCATTGTCGTTACGAGCTAGTGCTGTGAAAAACATCCGCTCTCTTGTAGTTCTGTTCCTCATGTCATTGTTTTAATTGAGATATGCACTCTTATTTCACTCTGGGGCAGACACCCACCAGAATCAAACGTCCCAATAGCCCTAGACAAGCCGCTGGGGGGAAAAAAAACACAGGGCAGGCCTTGGCGCTTCAGTGTATTAATCTTTTTTTGTAACGGTTTTCGGAGGGCTGGCGGCCAGAAGTTACAATCCGCTCCTGCCAATTTCCTTAGCTGCGGGAGGAGGCGGTCCGCTGGTGACATTGTCTTCTCCCCTTTAACACTTTGAGGGAGCGGTGGGTGGGTGGCTGGGAGGCGGGCACGCAGCCTCTGTCTTCATTCACCAGCTGTCTAGCGCTCAGCACAGACTGTACCAACTGTGACCCGGAGAGGGGTGGCACGGAAAGCAATCTGTGCATGCATCATAGACCAGGAGTCCCCAACCTTTTCGCTAACAAGAGCTACTTATGTTCAATAAAAACCATCCAGATCGTATGCACGATTACTAACTGTGATAACGTAGGTGCAGCATTGCAAGCAGTAATGTAAAAAAATAAATATTTGCGAATCTGGAATGCCTCTGCAAGGATAATACATAACACCCACAGCTACAATGACCCTGGACCTAACACTTGTAATAATATTCCCAGTGCTGCGTGATTTATGATTCAAATATCCGCTTTCAATATATTTTTGATATTATGGGATCTGAAAATACACACTTGAATGTACACCTTTCAATTTTGGTATACATATACTAATTCAACAAAGCAAAAGCTTCTAGTTTAGTAGGCTGGATCGCGCATAGGAGAGCTACTTGCAGTAGCTGGAGAGCTACTTGTTGGGAGAAGCCTGTCGTAGGCTCTCGAGGGCGGTGAAAACATGACCATGGAGGGCACATCAGGCATTCATTACTTTTATTGAGCGTCTGTGCTTCAAAAAATGCCTGTTCAATTCAGCGCTTATTTGCCTGTTAGTTTTTAGCGCTATATAAACGATGCCAGTAATAACAGAACAGTGGTGTTTACGGTGGCATTAGAGGCAATATGTGTCTTCATCATTGGCTCTTGGACCTTTAAAACCGGACTGCACCAAGTCAGGAGACAGGAGTAGGCGACTACCTATGCCTTCGTTCACAGGCTGTCTTGCCTCATACTTCAGTAGGCCGCTAAGTGGGATGTGTGCGTACCTTCATCAGGGGTGACCTCAAGAACGGACTGTGTGAAGAAGACTGGTAAACTGGGAAGAGAAGGCAATATCGGTGTTCGTTAACTGAGAAGAATCACGCACAAGAGACCAATGGCGTGTTGGTGGCAGAGCTGGCCGTCTTTGTATTCATGGGTAGACTGTCTTGGCCCAAACGCATCCTTCCAATTGAACTGTGGTTTATAGGGAGAGCAGTGCAGTGCAGTGAAATCCTACGCTAGGGCATCACAAGCACAGATTGTATCAAAAGGACTTTCCTGTACGGTGGATAGAGGAGATGGCAATTCCCACCTGCATTCATGGCCTTATTATTCTCAAGAGTCCTAAGGAAAGTCCCTACTAAGATGTATGGTCGGGCTAAATTTAGGAAGCTATCTGTACGTTGAAGCCTGCTTTCTTGCTGTTGAATGGTGACTATTTAGAAAATCTGTATTAGAGTTTCAATGTGTCACAATATGCCTGGGGCACTTCTTGCCTTCATGTTGGTCCTTCAGACATTAGAAACAACCTCAACTGAGAATTGTTGTCTTCAGTGTGCAGACGGGCTATTAGGAGGAAATGTGGTTACTTCATGAGCTTCCAGATCTTAAGTAAAGAGTGTACCAGGAGGAGGAGTCTGACGTGTAGGGTCAGAGCAGGTGGTTCTAAGCTTTATCATGAGTTGTGATTCATTTGAGCTGGTAGGTGCAGGTGGGACCCACCGGCACTCACTTGTGATGCCTGGCACTTATTTTTCCTTGTCAAACTTTGACCCTGAGCAAGAGAGAAGAAACAGAATATCGGGAGTGAAGGAAGAAGGGAAAGACAGACAAACGGTGACAAAGAAAGAAAAGAGGGACTTCCAAGGGTGAGCTAAGAGGGCTGGGAGTGTTTGGCGAAGCATTGAATGGAGTCGAGACTACACAGCCCTGCTATTCGGCACACTGACATTAATTGAATATAACTTTGGACCCTGGCATTTTTTTTTGTTTTTTTTGTTAAATGAAGCTCTCTAATCATGGGACTGTACAGAAATGATACTGGGGAATAGGCAGGGAGTGTCTGCCTTAATGAGACCTCGAGCCCAACATATACTGTACTTGGAATTCCAACAGCCCATCCTTTGTGGCGGGCCCGCCTGCCCTCGTTATGGGGTGTGGGCCCATCAAGCATGTTACAGACTAAACCAAGCGGGATGGAAGTGCAAGGTGAAGCTGAGCCGGTCATCTCTCGTGAGAAGACGCTTACTGGCTTAAAACGAATCATGTGTTAGGCAAAGATAGAGGTGGGAAGTACAGGTCTTGATTAGCATAGTGGCATGGAAGCCACACCTGCATTTAACTTAAGCCACTCCAGAAACACGGGCAGTAATGGATTAAGTAGACACATGCAAGGTCCCTTTCTCTCGCTTAAGTGAATTGTTGCAAAACCATATGCTCACTCCACACCGCACTGTTTATGTCAGGATCACTTTCACACATAGGACCCCAACAAACTCCACATCGGCAAACCCACAACCACGACAAGCTCTACACCAAACTGCTATAAGGGCAAAACATAACACACCACACACGAACCATGGGTGTATTTCAATTGTTTTGCCTGTTGGCAGATGTGATCAGTTTGGCAGAAATGCAGGCTTATGCTTGAGGGTGCATGGCAGAGGGGGTTGCTTCTAGCTCAGCCTGCCCGTGCAGCTTAAGTTGCACCAGCATGAGGGCAGCCAGCACGGTGTGGCCTGCAGGGTAGTAAGGTAAGCATTCCCCAGTCATTGTTACCCGGGCACAGCAGAGTCGCCCCAGAGACCTTGGTGTGATAAAGGCAGGTCAGCCATGTATGGTCATTCAGGCACAGCTGGCTTGTATGCCAGGGAGCCTGGCAGCGCAGAGTCGGTACACTGTAAGAGCGGGCAGCCGCAGCAGGCAGGCCCTGAGCGCAGCGAAGAATGTGCCAGGGCTGCAGGCTCCTGAATATGCAATGCGATGACTAATGCACAGCTAGGACTGCTATATATAGAAGAAGCCGCCTCGGATATTGGGTGTTACAGTGCGCAAATACCATTTTTAATATGCTGAATTCCCAACGGGAGCTTTGTACGGTGATTTTATCATATGGTTGAAGGTTAACTCTTTATGCTGCTTTTCTGAAAGTAAAACATTTGTTTTCTCTGCATTCTACTGGGGGTGGTGTTTTCTTACTTGAAAGCAGCACCGCCTCCCTTGAAAAGGTTGCACAGTGATGCTTTATTTTTTATTTTTCCTGTGCTGGTTTTGAAAGGTTTTTAAAAAGTGTTCATCAGCCCCAGAGATGCATGCCCCCGATTAGTGGGGTTTGAAGCTCCATTTTGATCCTACTTTTCACATTTAAGGCACATTTTGGCAAAAGGTACAGAGGACAGATCAGTGTTTCAAAACAGGTGAGGTGTTGCAGATGGAGCTGGCTGGGAAACCTTAACAAGTTTCTTCTGTTTGGCTTTGGAGATGCTGTGTGATTCAGAGCCAATAGGCTTCGTCTTTTTGCCTTTAAATATGCTGAGGAGTCAGAAGGTTTAAAGATGCTGTGGGATTAGGAACCCAGTAGGCTTCTTCTGGTTTGGCTTTAAGATGCTGTGGGATTTGGGACCCCATAAGCCTTTTCTGTTTGGCTTTAAGGATGATGTGAGGTAAGAAGTTTTAATTATGTACCATTCGGTGCCCCAGAGGTGTTTTCTGTTTGGCTTTAAAGATGCTGTAGGGTAAGTAGGTTTAAAGATGGAGTGGGATTAGGAACCCAGTAAGCTTCTTCTGGCTTGGCTTTAAGATGCTGTGGTGTTAGCTGTGAAGATGCTGTGGGATTCTGGACCCTATAAGCCTTTTCTATTTGGCTTTAAAGACGCTGTGAGGTAAGAAGTTATAAATATGTACAATTCGGTGGTCCAGAGGAGTTTTCTCTTTGGCTTTAAAGATGCTGTGGCGTTAGAGGCTTTAAAGATGCTATTGGATTTGGGACCAAATAGGCTTCTTCTGGTTTGGCTTTAATGATGCAGTGGGGTTAGGGCCGTTTAAGATTCTGGGTGATTTGGGCCAATAGGAGTTTTCTTTTGGGAGTTAAAGAATCTATGGGATTCGGGTCCCCATAGACTTCTGTTTGACTTTAAAGATGCAGTGGGGTTAGAGGATTTAAAGATGCGGGTAGATTACGGACCCAATAGGCTTATTGTGTGTGGGTTTAAAGATGCTGTGAGTTTACAGACCCAACAGGCTTATCCTGTTTGGTTTTAGAGATGCTGTGGGATTAGTCAAAATAACCATGCTCCACGGTCTTCTATTTGACTTTAGAGATGTTGTGGGGTTAGTGACTAAACAGTCATCTGCTTGGCTTCAGCAAGGCTTTCAAGAGAGACTCTCAAAAAGCTTCTTATGTTTAGCATGGAAGAAAACGCTGCTTGGCTTGTTAGATACACTTGGCCGTGGAAAAGACTTTATCTGATCAGAAGGCAAAGAGGTCTCTAGCAGCACATACTTTATTGGGTTCAGAGATGTTTATTATCCCCCCCATTGGAGTTAGACCCCATGCTTTTTTGTTTACTTTATTGTTTGTCTTGCAACCCTTTGCGGCCTTACTGTTTGTTGATAATATGCTGCTGATATGATTCAAGAAAATAAGGCAATCTATTCTAATACTTCTCTTGGTTTCGTGATTGATTTATAGGGAACATGCACAATTAAATACTTTTGGAAAAAGAAAACAGCAGTGCCACATGCCATCAGCCAAAAGGTTATTTGAAGGGGTGAGATAACCCTTGGAAAACCTTCTGTGAGAATGTAGGACATTATTTCCTCGATTTTCATGGTTCATTTTTGTGTCTTTTTCGTATAAACATGATTTTGATGCCATTTCTAGTGGACTTGTACTGTTTACTACGTACATCTTCGGGTAGGCACAATGGTAGTGCATTTTAGATAATCTAAGTAAATTCAGCACCGCATCGTACCAGAATTAGGAAGTCGGGCAAAATACTCTTTGGAACTTGTGTTTCTCTGAGTACTTTCAAGGCATGAACCTGCCTGTAAAGCTTCACAGAGCCGTGCAAGGGGAGGGGTAGGATACAGGACAGGGGTGTTTTGTAGGACGTGGAGATAATGGTATCAGTTATCCTGTACCATACATCCAGGGTTGATGTAGTCACTTGCAGGCTTGGTGTTCTTTGATGTGCTCTTCAATTTCTTCGTGGAGTGTAGGAGAGCTGGAGCTTGCCGGCTGTGTCCAGTTGGAATTCCAGATACTGGGGGTGGAGAAGGGAAAGTCATGCCTTTATTAAAGAAGTTTTGTTTAGCGATTGTCAGGTAATTATATTATATACTTAACCTGATAATCACACATTTGGCACTTAAATGTAATGCTGCAAGCTATAGGGTAACTAGCAGAAGTGGTTACATATAAAATGACACAGAGCAATGCCTTCTACAAGGGTGGGAGGTGGTGTGAAGTTCAAATTCTTAACACGCCTCTTAGAATTCAAGTTCCTATAAAAAAGAAGCCTTGACCCTGATGGTGGATTGATGGTACAGACTCAATTGGCCATGATCAAGTGCTCTTGTGTTTTTTGATGCACTTTGCCATAAGCTGAATGGGAAAGTTGTGTTTTTAGGCCTCTTTACTATCAAGGAAAATCTGCCACCAGTATCTTGTGCCTAGATGGGGTGACCAGAAGCCTTAGGGCGGTCAATAGCAGATGCCTTGATGAATGGTAGGTCTGGAAGACCTTAATTAGGTCGTATCAGGTTGCATTTTAACAGGGGTTTGGGGAATATGCAAAGGGTGTTGAATTATTTTCTCTTTTACCCGGAACCAGTAGAGTATCCTGAGGGAAGGTCTAATTTGACTGTAGTGTCTTAGGCCACACTTAACCCCTATGGATGTTTATTTGCAGTTTTGTGTATGTCTTGTAAGAGAGCTCTGTGTATAAGCTGCTGTGCTAGTCGGAGCAAGGTGCCACTATAGCAAGAACTACAACAGTTTTGTAGGTCTGACTTGACAGCGTAGTTGTCTACAGACATTGTGATCAACGTAAAAAGGGCTTTAAGAAGCACTACCAGGTAAAGGGCTTTGGCTCCACCCATATGTTGGAAGCCAGGAGTACATGTTTGAATGGGCAGAAGTTGAGTGCATGCGCTCCATGCAGCTATGGTCATTTATCCAACAGCCTGAGCTTCTTGGGCTTTCAGAGGCACACACATGACCTTGTAATGCTATTACAGTGTCTTAAGATAACTAGATTATCTACAGTGTTTGTTTTTCTCTGGCAGTAACACAGTTGGGAGGAGGACAGTCATTAGCGTTATACTTCACAGTTATGTTTAGTGTTTGAGAGTTCAGGGTTGTGGATTTGTAGGTCTGACTTGACAGAGCAACTGTCTTCTGACCTTATATGTTCAACAAAAAAGAGCTTTCTGAGTCCTGCTGAGAGAGGGGCTTAGGGTCCATCCACATGTTGGTTCTCCTGAATACAGGATTTAATTGGCTGAAATTATGTGCTTGAACTAAAAAGACTGCTTGTATTGCATGTTTTGGCTTGTGCCAACGTTTATACTGAATACAGCAGTAGTTGAGTTGGTTATGGAGGCAAGCCAATGATCGTAGCTATAAGCCCGATCTGTTTATTGTCAAATATTAAGATAAAGGCACTAGGCCTGACATTTTTATTGTGAAAACATATGTTAAAGCCACTAGGCATTTAGGTGTGGATTGTTATTACTCTATACTAAAGCCTACAGATATCTTTTTGCATGGAATCTCACAAATTACAGTAGTAGGCAATGTTTGTGGTGTTGGTCACCCAGTGTAATAAACCATGGATATAGAAGGCTAGCTCTTCAAGAATCCTTGTTAGTGCGTCTTAGGAGAGATATTATTTTGCTTAGCTAACTGTAATTTTATGCTCATTTCTAATTTTGACTTGTGTATCTGAGGTTTCCCTGTGGAAAAGCTTAAACTTTAGGCTTAAGTTGTTTACAAGCTACATGTCTATTTGATGCACTGGAATCATTATGTCTTAAGCCATAGGGCTGCTTATTGTAAATCTTTATGGCCAAAGCAGTTGGTCTAGCTGATTAATAGTGGAAAGCGTATGTTGAAGCCAGGAAGCCTTTAGCAGTTGTTTATCACATTGTGTAACACACTATAGGCAGGTATTTTGTTACATGTAATTATACAGAATACCCTAGTAGTAATGGGTTTTGACTCTGGCCACCTTCTCTGACAAACCCTGGGGGGTTTCACTGTGATGATTCTAGTTTGGCCCTGTTGAGAGCATTTGCATATTGTTTTGCAAGCTGCGTTTCTTGACATGAGTGGTTCCCAAACTGTTTCAACTCGCGGCTCCCTTGACCTACTGGCCTTGGCCCCCCATTATGTTACTTTTTTCTGGGTTGTAAGCCTGGCTTTGGGAGTAATACAATTTTTCTCACTGAAAAAAATATTATGAAGGTATTCTAATAATAAATGTAACAAAATAAAAATTTAATAGTTGTTTAATAAAAAAACCTTTAATTGGTTAAGTCAGAAACAATACTCTTCAGCACTATGGTCTGCATATGGAACATTGTAAAACTATTTTTTTGTTTAAAAAAAAAAAAAAAATGCCCATAGGGGCTCACTCCTGAGAATCAAATGGTTGGAGAGATGGGTGGGGCAACTAAATAAATAATTCTCATTCGCACCTTTTGCGAGATTGCAAAGGGAGCCGTTCTACAGGTAATTTTAGTTGTTAAGGAGCGACTTTTGATAAATAAGAGTGCTGCTCCACAAATCTTATTAGACTCTAGTCCACTTTACTAAGGTTTTGGTGTTCTATATATATATATATATATATATATATATATATTTACTATTTCTCTCATTTCACTTCTTGTGTTGACGTCAAGTATGTTTATTAGTTCTCACTCTTAAGGCATCTTACAATTTGAGAGCTCTGCTTCTGTTGAGTTGGTATTGCAAACGTGACAGACTGGATCAACAAACGCACTCGAGGGTTAAACTAAACAGGGTGACAAGGAGCTACATATTTAGTGAAAGAACTAAGGCTGCGGTCCACGCAGGCTACATAAACAGCAACTCTTAAACACGGTTGCGAATATTCACAAAAAAATGCACAAGACTGCTGTCAACAAAACTAACCTTAACCACTTCCCTGCTGCCGTCGGCTGTTGGCCGTCGCGAGCACTACCTCGCTGGTGCTGCGAACGTCCAACGCGGCCCTGCCCATTTTGCGGAAGTGCCGCATTGCTGCGAAATCGCGGCCGCGACAAAGGGGTTAAATGGCAGACTTTAGAGGTCGGGGGAAAAATACGATCGACTACAAAGTGTTTTGGAGAGGAATGAAAAAGCATACACTTCAACCAACTTAAGGTTTCAAAAATGGCGGTACAGATTGCCAGAGAATGACCAGTGGAATTACAGAGGCATCTGTACAATGCGAAAAATCTTTGTACAGAGTTGTTGAGGGTCAGACAAATTGTACAAACAACATGTAGACAAACATTAGATAAAGGTAAACAACCTTTACTGCGCGGATGAAACTGCGCATACCATTGTTACAACGCGTACCATTAGTACGCAAGTTGTTACGTCGCAAGCGTGGTTACTACGCATGCAAAGTAATGCTATGCTTTCTAAGGAAACGATCCACGTCGTTGTAAGGAAACTGAGGTTGTTTCCTCACAATGACGTGCACCGCCCATCAGAGACGACATGAGGAAGGTTCCAGGAGGAGAGAGGAACCAGGAGGAGAGTGAGGTAAGGGGGATGTAGTGTGTTTTTGTAGAGTAGGGTTAGTGCTGGGAGTAGTGTTAAGGGTCAGGGTAGTGTTGTGTTTTTGTAGTATAGGGGGTCGTGCTGGGAGTAGTGTTAGGGTTCAGGGTAGTGTTGTGTTTTTGTAGTGTATTGGGTCGTGCTGGGAGTAGTGTTAGGGTTCAGGGTAGTGTTGTGTTTTCGTAGTGTAGGGGGTCGTGCTGGGAGTAGTGTATTAGGGTTCAGGGTAGTGTTGTGTTTTTGTAGTGTAAGGGGTCGTGCTGGGAGTAGTGTTAGGGTACAGGGTAGTGTTGTGTTTTTGTAGTGTAGGGGTTGTGCTGGGGTAGTGAGTTAGGGTTTAGGGTAGAGTAGGGGTCGTGCTGGGAGTAGTGTTAGGGTTCAGGATAGTGTTGTGTTTTTGTAGTGTATCGGTCGTGCTGGTAGTAGTGTATTAGGGTTCAGGGTAGTGTTTTGTTTAAGTAGCGTTTGAGTGTAGGGTGCGGAATGGTGGAAGGGGAGGGTCGTGCAGGGGGTAGTGAACTAGGGTTTAGAGTAGTGGTGTGGTGCTTGAGTAGTGTAGGGTAGTGTTTAAGGGTTTAGGGTAGTGTCGGGGGTCGTGCAGGGTAGTGTAAGATTATAGGGATGGGGTAAGGGGTAAGGATGTGTAGGGGGTGTACCATACATGGTTTAAAAAATTCCGGGACTACAAGGACCAGGATGCCTTGGGACAATTGACCCGCCCATCTGGGGGCGTAAATAGGCTTTCTTGGACTGAGACCGGAGCACGTATTCATAACCACGACTGCCTCTGAAGAAGAGGAAAGATCCTCGAAATGCGTCAGGCTGGCCGTGTGCATGGCTGTCTGATTGAAACTTCCTGCTGCTTCTCGCTTATACCCTGGAATAAAGGTTTGCCACCTTGGTCTTGTGTTCGAGTGCGCTCAATCGGGGGGGGGGGGAGCTTGGCAAAAGGAGTATATGTATGTATGTGTATATATATATATATATATATATATATATATATATATTTTATGTGCTTTCAATAGTAACAAAACATCAACACACCATTCGTTGTTCCATGCAGGAAACCTGCAGCAGCGATTCATAACAAAAATTTATATTTCTCCCGCCCCTCCAAAGACCCCTTGAGACCATAATAAGCCCCACACCCTGGCATGTTTCTCTTTGGCAACCTCTTGTGATGTAAATGGGTCATCGGGTTTCTTCAACTTTGCATAATAGTCCATCCCCACACTCAAGGATTTATAATTTTATGACAGTATGGTGGATGGTTGTCTTGTGGAAAGCTTACCCCCTCAGTACAGTGATCTTGAGTTAGTTATGGTGACAAGCCAGGGATACGGCTTGAAAGTGTATAATGAAAAGGTACGATAAAGGCAATGGGCCTTACATATTGATTGTGAAAGCTATATGTAAATGTCAGTAGGCATTTAAATAGTGGATTGTTGTTTTGTCGGTCGGATATGAATATACCTTAAAGAAATGAAAAGACCAAATGTGTCTGAGGAAAGTCTCTCCATGTACAAAGTTTTGACTGATTTTATATATCTTGTAAAGTACCATAAAACGATTTCTGCATTCTTATAAGGTATTACAGTCACAATTAACAGGTTCGGGTATCTGATAAGGGCACAGATGGCTCTCGACCTCGGGCAGAGTTAGTGTGGGCCAGTGTGTATGTGCCAGATGTCCGGCATGAGGAACGGGTAATCACTATATGTGGTGTGCATGTCGTATCCTGATTGTCTGAGTGTTTTTATCTGCATGGGGCATCTAGCTTTGAGGCATGGCTGGGGAATGCAAGCCTTTGGCCTAACTTGTTTTATTGGGGCCAACTGTTGCGGACCTGTTTCTGGTGCAACTATCTATCTGTGGAATGGATCAAGGTATTTCCAGGGCATGCCTTTATCTTTGGGTTAAGAGAGGCCCCACTTGTGACCTGTTATTTCAAAAGCTTGGGGGTGGGTCCCAGGGCCTGTCTGACCATGTGTCTCTTACTCCGACAGCAATCTGCGAGTTCATTGGAACTCCTAAAAATAGTATGGCAGTCACTGGTGTCCTTTTTAATCGACATTCTCAATAGCTTGTGTACAGTTGTCATTGCATATATTGGTATTGTTTTGACCAATATTCACATAGTTATGCATTCCCATGTCATGACATATATTGGCCTCGCTTTTACTGGTAACAACATTGTCGTTTCTACATGGATTATGGCATACATTGACATTGCTACTGCAAGTATCATCACTGTAGTGCAGGCATAGATATTAACATTACATTTATGAGCATTGACATTTTCATATGGTCACACGGTTATGGCATACTTTGGCATTGCATTTATTGGTATTGCCGTTGTGGAGCCTGTTCACATCATGGTACTCATTGACATCCTGTTTACCCATTTCAGCACTTTCTATGGATTAATGCCTACAGATAGGTGTGTTGTCCCATGAAATATCAAAGATAACCTTTTATAGGGAAGACTTTTGGTGTTGGTTACTGCCTCTGACAGACCATAGGGTGGGACGATTTGTGCTGTAATAATTCTTACTACAATGTTGTCTTGGCTAACTTCCAGGATCTTGTAATAAAGAAAATCATTAAATACTACTTACATCTATATATAGAAATCTATATCTCCATATAGGTACATACAGGGCCTTTGAGTCAGCTTTGTTCTGCCATTGGTCTGTCTGACTGTCATTTCAACTTTACTGTGTACAAAAAAGCAGAATGGGAGGAAAAAAGATTTAAGCAGATCCTTCCTGAAGACAAATAATATACACAAGTGCTAAGGTCTAGCAGGAATAGGAACTGCATGTGCTCTTCTCTTGATTCAAGGAGGTATCCAAAGATCTAATCACTCACAGTTCATGGTAACACACTTCATCATTTATTTTTCTTAATTTATCTGGATTCCTACTTCTATCCTGTCAAGATTTATCAGGAACTCTTCCCAGGACTGGGTGAGTCCAGCACGATGGAATTCACTTTCCTTAATGTGGAGAGGACACCAATGATAAAGCATGCAAAGATAAACTGTGGATGAGGTGACTTCCAGTATCTTTGGATACCTTCATGTTCACGAGGATATCACAGGCAAGTCCCCTTCCTGCTAGACCTTGACGTTTATTGTGTATATTATTTACACTCTGCTTCCAACCATGTCATAGCACGGCATTGGGTACTGGTTTAGTCCACATCAGTTCTCAGCCCTCTTGCCCTGTGATTAACGGAATTTTCTGATCACACATGTAAATCCATCTGAATAAGATTGCATTTCAGTGTAGGGGCTTGGTTGACCAGTCCTTTTAGTTTTCAATTTTCTCCTTTTAGGTTTCCCATTTCATTTCTTTGCTTGTCCTCTTTTTATTTTAATATTTCTCAAGAGGATACTACAGCTTGCCAAGAAGTGCTAACAGCTGGCCTGCTGCCACTCATTTTATCTGCAGTGCGCCTCGTCCCTTGTGGCCACTCCCTTTAAACCAGGAGACCATTATGGAATGCTGCTGTTCATAGTGTTTTTTTATTTTACCATTTCAAAATAGTCCACACATTGCTTTTAAATGTGGCGCCATGCTGGAACTTTAAAACAACAATAGATTATTTATAATGCCTTTAAAAAACTGGCACCTGCTAAGTTTCGTTATTGCAAACATGTGCCGCGGTGTTTAGATGCAGCATGCTTTCTTTTTTTCTATTTGTGTTCTTTTAATTTGTCGTTCATATGTTGTAGAGTTTGCGTGTTTTATTGCGGCTGTGTCGAAGGCTGAATGCAAGAATGAGTTGGTGGATGGATGAGTGGTTGAATGAGTGCAAAGTTGAGTGACAGGCTGAATGTGTAATAGTGCCTGAATGTATCAATGACCCAAAAGGCACTTTTATTCAGAAGCCAGGCCTATTGGAATGGCCAGTGCTTGTTCAAAGAGGCAGCAGTGTATACTCCATAACAATTTCAAGCAACAAAACACGCTTTGGTGACTGTTTTCAATTCAGGGCAGAAGGAGAGGTTGTCCTTAAACAAGATGCCTAGGTAACATACTTTTGGACAGTTTGATAGGGCGCATCCTGGAATCTTGTTAGGAAAAAAAGAAGGCGATGTGTGCACGATCCTAATGTCCACCTTCTTGCTAGTCATGCTGAGCCAATTTTGTTGCATCTAATTTTGTGTTTCCTTCAGACCTTTTATATACTGATAGCGATCTCCTGACCCCCTCCTCCAGTTGGATTGAGACCTTTGTGTCATTTAGTGACTGCCTCCCTAAAAGCCTTGAGGCGGATCTAAGCTGAATTGTTAACCTTAATTGCTTCTTTTCCCTGCACAAACGCTGAAACTGTGTATTGGTTTAGTTATTTTTTTTATTATACACGTAATTACATTTTAAAAATAATATTAGATAAAGTTTCATTTTTGGGATAACTTGTATTTAAAATCTTTATTTTGTTGTTGCTGATATTGTCCATGTTGAAGTTTAAGGTGCACCTCTGTTTCTCAATATTTTATTAGTTGCACTTTACAGCTAAAGGTGTGTGTACTTGATTAAAATGAGTTTACAGTGGCATATTTACACATAAATATAAACTCTATATACAAGACCTGTTTGATGTGCTTACGTAATGGAGTCAACCAAATAAACCTGGGTACAGAATAGTCCGCAAGATATTTAGCCACTGAAAAGCTAGAGTTGGCAGTAAGAGAGCTGTTTAAATAACATCATACAAAGAATCCAACAAGAAAATGATAGTGGGCCTTGATAGTGATATAGACTCTATATCTGTGGTGATGTCTGGTAAAGCAAAGTTCTGTGTCTCAATGGTTACATGAAATCTCACATATTTATTGAGCTTAGGGCTCTTAAACCTGCCATGTGGTCTTCACACATGCTGCATTGAAACAGAATAACACCTTGAATTGACCTGCACACCTAAAAGTGAATTGGTCCTGAAATATCGCTTCCTGTGAATTGAGGTATTGGGCAAAAGCTGTTGCATCTAAAAATAATATTTGCAATGTAGAAGTTGAGGAGGAGATATGCTCTAATCCTCTGCAATCCATCCTTCAAATGCAACTGCAATCCAGAGTCAAATAAGATTCATTTTCTGGTGCCCCGTCTTCCTCTTCAATTATGGATATACAAATGCAAATATGCATGTAGGAGACGTCTTATCTAACAGCAGGAACATAATCAAAACACTGAAGTTCACACATTTCCTCCTATTTCAGGATGACTGTGTTGTGTGAGTAGGTGCGGACCGTGTTGGATCCGAAGTAGGGGTTGGAAAAAAGTGTCTTTCCTTTGGAACTCTATTACCAATCCCTTCTAATGATAGCGCTGTATCTCTGTTTTCTGTCCATTGCCATACATCCTTTTTCTTCAGGCCTATTTTCTCTTTCTTAGTGCGCATCTTATAGTTGATTTCATGATTTAATCTTTACTTTGATCACTTTCCTCCTCTCTCTTGCTCCATCCCTGCTTCAGGATCTTTCACCTTGACATTCACCGTAGTCTCATAGCCTGCCTGTTTATTCCCCACAGACAGACTTAAAAACCACTCATTGTATTTCTATGGCGCAAGACCTGAAATGGCACAACACCTGAATATCCTTCATGTGTCCATGTGAACACGTAAAGCCTTCAGTTTCCTAAAGTCATCCCTTCCTACTTTGAGCTAAATCAGATAATCTTATTTCACCTACAGAAAGGCTGATTCTCTTTCATTGTAATTAAAGTCCTTAACTTTTTACAGTTTGCTCTAGATGTCATAGAAAATGTAGATTATTAAAAGATGGGTAACCGTGAGGGAACCACATTATATTCATGAGTGCACTATAGGTTCTATATGCAGATTGGTGAAGTTAAGGAATGGAGTCTATCTCTCTAAATGATGCTAGAGAGAATACTTCTAAATTCCCCAGACAACATTCTCTCCATCCACATTGCATTCAAGTATGTCATTCACTCCTGTTTTATTTGTTACTTCGTTTGTTTCTCTAATTTACCTTGTATCCATTTCTAAACTCAATCCTGGATGAACATGTTGGCTTGGGCTTTCCTACCTCAGCTTTTCTTGGCTTTGAGGCAGTGCAGCACACCCTGTCCGGTTTAGTAATGGTAATTTCATTGTCTTTTTGAGTGACATCAACAATTGTGGATGGGTGTGGTGGCAGTCAACTCAATGAAAATGAGGCAGCTACTCGGAAGTGACGAGTCAGTAGAGCCGTAATAAGTAAGCTGTGAAGTGGGTGAGCGAAGACTGGGAGAGGACAGTACTTGTGGTTGGGGCAAAGTTCTGCTGTGAAAGTAATAGCAAAATGCTTGGTGAAGAGGGTGGTCTTGTGAGGGCTCTGCTCTGAAGGAGCATGACCAGCAAAGTGTCACTTTACCGTGGACAGTAGGGATCTTGAAAAAGAGGCAACGTTTTACAGAAATTGATGATGAAAAAGACTAAAGGTGCAACACCTTATAGAAAATATATATTTTTTTATTTTGGTTTTGAAAGTCATGACAAAAGGAGCACAAACAGGTGCCGAATATAAACAAGAAAACAAAGCAGAAGGGCATAGGTACATTTGGTGTTTTCACTTTAGTCAATAATAACAATGCAAGAGAAATTGAAGAATCAATAGCGTGTTGATAGACATAATAATTCAGGCTACATGGGTTAGAGGTTTTGGATTGAGGGCACATCATTCTGGATATTCAGCTCATAATAATTGATACAGCTACCCCATATGTTGTGGAATTTATCTGGGCCTGCTCTTATATGTAGCTCTTTCTGCTGCCATGTAGAAGTCCATTCTCGTTTTCTATTCCAGCATAGTTGGTATGTCAGTGCCCCCCCCTCCCACCCCCTAGTGTTTGGGCAGATCCCTCTTTGCTAGCACCAGGCCCAAGTTGCACAATACTAATTTCATTTGTGGGAGGGCCAGATCATTGAGTATGCCTAGAAAGACATATTTGGGGTCTTCAGGTAATGTTGTCCCCAATCGTTTACTCGGTTCTAGGAGCACTTTTTGCCAGAATGAAAGTATGACAGAGCAGGTCCAGAGTGTGTGAAAAGATTCTCCCTGCTGTCCCCTGCATCTCAGACATTCTGATGAGTCAGCTCTTCCTATTTTGTGTAGACATGCCCTATCATAGTAAATCAGGTGGAGGAGTACACACTGGATAAGTCTCAGCCTGGATTAGTCTCAGCCTGGATTTAATTGCTACTTCCCTTGGGAACATTAGTGCAGCCTCCCAGTCCAGGTTGTCCATTCCCCCATCTCGCTCTCCCATTTACTTTTACTTTTTTTAATATGTCGGGCATACTATTATTAATGGTTTTATTCACGGAGGAAACTGCCTTCTCTGTTATTTTCCCCCATCCAGAGCCTACCTTCTAGGGGTAGTTTTTCGCTCTAGGCATGTTGGAGTTGTAGATATTTATAGCGTTGCGCATCATGCAGCTGATACTCCCTCTGGAGGGACAAAAAGGATATGCCACCCCTCGATCGGATTTCCCACCCTGGAGGTACCAATTCAGTTGCAGGCGTCAAACCCCTTCAGCTTCCCAATTTCTTTAAGGTTCTTTTCCACCCACAGCGTGGTTCCCGGGTGATTTTTTTTTTTTTTTTTTTGTGTGCTCATCTCACAATTTGTTCTAACGCTAGGTGTAACACTTGTAAGCATAGTAGAGGGAATTATTAATGAACATGTGGAAATTGTATTCAATAACGTAACTGTTTTCAAGAAAATAACACAAACAACAGTATTAAAAAGCACCAGAGAAGATTTCGTTTACAAGTAGACCCGGCAGGAAGCGTTCTAGATAGTAAACAGAGGAAATATGCTCCAGAAACTGGATTTCTTTAAATATGAACAGAAGCAAAACGCAACGAGGCAGCAATAGAAAGTTGCAAATGTCAGAAAACTAAGAGACAACAGTACGTCAGATGAATGTTTTTCATTTTGGTCTGTACCATCATAGAATACAAAAAAATGTAACATTTTTGGTTTTTTATTTGTGTAGATCATTCTAGATTTGTTCATGTCTTGTTGGTCCTTCATTTGTGAGCTCTCAACATGTCTTATTTTCTATTCCAACTCTGCTTGTTGATTTAAAGAGTTTTCTTTTAGATTATTGTAATAATGCACGAAGGACATTGTGATTGTCTGTTTCAGATTCTATGCCTGTTTATTTGAAGGCCCTTGGGAATTTGTTGAGCCTTGTTCATGTCCAAAAAATGTCTGCACATCGGTTCGAGAGTGATTTGGGTCTGATTTAAAGTTTGGTAGATGGGATAGTCCGTCTCAAATGTGACAGATACATCCCTTCGCTGTATTACAAATGCATTACATCTACGGCAGTTATAATACAGCGGGCGGGATATCTGTCATATTTGTAACGGAGTAATATCTTCCGCCATATTCTAAATCTAGTCCTAAGTCTGAAGGGAAAACCAGTGATTTTGACAAACAGACTTAAGAGAAATTGGAACTATAAAATGGTTTCTTTTTGGATTGAAATGATTACTGACATGAAGACATATGTTCCATATCATGAGGCATGGAATATTATTAAAAATACGCTGTTGATTAACATTAGACAGGATCATCTTTTTAGTGACACTGGAAATAAGGGATAAGTTCCAAGATGTGTGACAGTCAGATCCCAATAGATGTAGGTGTGGCGTCTGATTTTCTTCTTCTCCGGGCAGTGTTGATAAAACTAGTCTTGGAAGATCTTCTGAAAATGGAATGAGGCAATCCATATATACTTAGAAGTTAATTGTGACTGATGCATTTGTGCTGTAGGAGTGTTGCGTATAAAATTCCTTCCAGATGCAGTACCTGAAAATGTGACGTTTATGATGCACTTCCATGCCATAGTTTATGTCATGGCTTAAGGCAGCTGATACGTTTGTGCATTATGTACAGATTAGTCTAAATGGAATGTCTTCGTTTCTGTGGGCGGGCGCCTGATATAATGTGTGAACAACTATGATTGAAGTTTCTCTTTATATGCTTGTGTGTCTGATTTTTATGTTTAGTAAACCACCTTAGGTTTTTTTGTTCTATTACCAATGATTAATCTATTTGTCTTTGTGCTGCTGTGAAAGTTGAAGTCCTTTTTCTCATAATTTGTGATCATTCTTTACTCACGATGGCTGCCTTAATTGGAAGATATTGAAACCTTACACTGTACAGACCGAAAATAAAAATTCTATGGTGAATGCAGTGAGGATTTTCTTATCCGCTCGCTGCTCATCTCATTATTGTCATGACTGCTTGCTAGGAGCTAATGCCGCAGACGGGTTTCCATGCCCAGGGATGAATCTACCTGATTGACATTACAGGCTATTACATCTGAACTCGAGATCCTTTTTAGTGGCTGTTGATTAGCTCTAATAAGGCTTTGTATGTAATGCCGGCACCCATCTCCAGTCTTAATTTCATTGAAACCCATTAGAAACCATTTGTAACTTACACCGTGCACCGCGCCACCCCCAGGTCCTAAAACGGTGCAGGCACGTGCTCTGTACTCATGGCTTCTGTATTACTGTGCGATGCCGGCATGGACAGGCTCCTGGTCTTTTTTAGGTAAAGCATGGCCAGCACAGGCGATGCTCTGCTAGGCATGATGTATTAGTGTACTGGCTTGAAGCTGCACCCACTCTCTGCCCATATTTGTCATTGGCTTGTGCCATTGTTCTTTGCAAATGCTGGCTTCAAATTCGTTAATAGGCTTGTTAGTCCCTCCTTCGTACCGCCTTGTCTTCATTTGTAAACTCCCATGAGGACTGGCCCTTTTACTTCTCTTGTTGCACAGTATGTCTTATTTAGTCTGTAAGCACTATTTTGTTTAAGTTTCTCCTACTGCAGGCACGACATGCTTTCCTGCAACATTCACCGCGCCAATGCGCAGTTTCCCTTTCCAAGCAGCCCGGGGCAGCAGTGGCCCTTTCTTTGAAGTGAAATAGATCTTGCATTTACAAGAGTTTGAGCTGTTGGCATTGTAAATGACAATGCCTTTCATTTTTGTGTTAATTATCAAAACAGATAAAAGCCATTGTCATTTACAATGCCAATAGCTTAAACTCTCGCAAAAGCGAGACCTATTGCATTGCAAATGCTTGTTTAATATCTACTCACCACACACCCAGGTGTTATAACTTCTCATTTTTGTGAATTGTTGTTGCTTCAGCGTATATAATTATGTTCCCTGTCTTATGGCTCATTGGACTAATGCTTTCACTCCAGAAATCTGTGTTTGATCTCATAGTCACAGGCTCCAATCCCAGGGGATCCACTCTGACTTTCATCCTTGGAGGTCAAGGACACTAGTACCAGTGGCTGGGTAGCAGTAAACATCTGTTATTCAATGTCAGGATGCCCAAAGTGGTGAATGTGCGTATTACAAATGCAAACATGTTGTTATAGCACTTCGTGAGGCGTGGTAGGCATCACACAAATTGGGATAGAAAATATTGACTGGTAAAATGTTGTTGCTGCTAATGCATGATATCTGGCTTTGATCTTTGGGTTGTGGGAGACATTGTGGGCAGAGTATGTATTGGCAATATTTATTTTATTATGGGAGTGTCTGTTTCTGTTATCAATACAAGTGTTTACAGATTAGAGGCACTTGACATTACCCCCTCGGAGATTTTTATTTGGGGCTTCCCATCTTGTGTATTGCAGATTGTGTGTGCATAGCTTAGGTTTAAGTTTATTTGAAAAATTCCGAGGGTATTACTTGCAATCACTTCTAAACTCCTAGCCCACATTATCATGAATCTATTATTGGAGCGGCAGAAATCGAAAACGGGTGAAAAAGCGCTAATGGATAGGTACTTTTAGAAAATATTGTTTTTCAGCATTTTCCTCCAAAAGACGTCTCTCATGTTGCTCGTATTTTCCTAAAGCCTCTTCCACTATGCACACACACTGGACGGGAAGGCTTTCCACCATCCTCTTCACTAACCCTCTTTGACTGCATTTGGTTTTTGTAGTAGTTATTTATGAACGCAAGTTGTACCTGACTTGTCTTTGAGTACATATGTACAATTTCCTCCTCCGTAATGATCCAGCTATCCAGTATGTTAATTAATTAGTTAACTGTTGTTTTGCAGTGGTACGTTTCTAAGGCACTTGCGCCGTTTTCTAGCCTCTTGTGATGCACACCATGCAGCCCTCATTCTAGTTTATTTTGGTGTGTGGTGTTTAGCCCCAGCATGTTGCTTTCCGACCTATTATCACTCACAGCCTCATTTTGTTTCGCCTGTCAGATCACATCGCACACATGCACTCCCTTGGCTTCCATTGCTTCTATGCTCCTTCTGACCAGTACCCTTACTTCCAGCCTGTAGTATAATTTCAGATACATCGCTAGGCTGCAAAGGCCTTACATACATCTCATTGGGAGAAGCTAGAATACAAGAGGGGTGTGTAGCAAAACATACATTCAGTTAAGTATCAAATCTATGAGACATACGTACATGGAAATAAAAAGAAAGCAATCTTCCCCAGTACTTTTTGGGACAAAAACAAACGTATGCTGTTAAAAAAAAAAAAAATCAAAACTGGAAAACGTAGCTGGGAGTAAAACATAGGTTTTTAACAAGGAAGATGCATTTACAGCACTCACAAAAGAGACATTTATGTGTTTGAGACTAAATTGATAAACGAGAGCCATCTTTTTTTTTTATTGGTCTGAGGGCATCCCTAGTAAGAATTCACCCCCTTGTCATACTGATCGGTCCCTTGCTCCCCAGTAATTCACCTGATGTTCATAAACAGGTGGGCGAGATGAAGATCCTGCAGTTCATATTAATGGTTTAACAAAAACTGTAGCTCAGTCTTCATGTCTTTCCTTTAAGAATCAACGTGGTGGTGGCAGTGCTGAGCCTATGATTGCTGGCAAGGAGAGGACCAAAGAGACCATCTCTAGAGGGGCTCCTCTGGTTTGTTCTAAGACCGTATCACCAGGTTAAGAGCTGTATCTCAGGTGTTTACTGTCTGGCTGCTATCCTGGCTTATTTCTCTCAAAGTTCAGTCCGAACCATCTTGCTGTAGTTCATCTCATCAGATTAGTTAGGCTTTGGTTATCTTTTAAGTTCTTCCTGCCGAATGAAGGCAAGAAGGAAGTGATGGGTATATGTAGAGATGAGATGGTAGCAGCATTTGTCCATCCAGAGTGATTCATACTGGCAGGTCCTCTCTGTACACACAAGACCACGGTTGTGCTTGATGGGACGAGTTCATCAAGGTTTTTAGCAGATAACTGAAAAGTCACTCCTTCCATTGTTTGTAGTTTTCTGCAGTTTGCCGTAGCCATTTCTCCATCGCTCCATCGAAATCTCTATCTCCTTGCTTTCTTTATAGTAGAAGCAAGGATAAAGGTCCGTGTCTGTATCTGAGGTGTAGAAAATGTACTCAAACGGACATTGAAATTGTGATTTACACACACTATTGAAATCTTAACACTTTTTGTATTCAAGTCCATATTGTTTTGCAAGCATAATTTTATATTGTGACTGGAGTATTTAGCTCGCTATGTTCAGTATTATTAAACCTTCTTTCGTTCTGTTTGTGTAAGAAATTGGGTTGTTGGGTGACTGGTTTGTGAGCCCTGGTCAAGCAGCAACCACAATTCTTGTCAGGGTGAGGCACAAGCAACCCTAAATTAACCTGTGCTCATCACCTTGGTAGCTTGGCACAGAGCAGTCGGGCTTCACTCGGAGGCAATGTATAAAGTATTTGTGCAGCACTTCAAACAGAAACACAGTGAAAACACAACACAAATGGAGCCCACAAAAGATTTCGAAAATTAGAGACATTTTTAATAAATAAAACAAGACGAAAACAACAAAAATCCACCCAGTAGAACCAGAGGTATTCAATTTTAACATAGCGCCAAAAAGCGCAGGGTACGAACTGTGTATATTTGTTCGCGTGTGACCGGGACAAAGTGACAAGTTCACACTGACCAATGGAGCATGTGTCCCGGCTACAAGGACCTAGTTATGCCCGCTGAACACAGTACCGTAAATCTTGGTTGTGGAGCATTTCAAGGATCCGCATTTAAGGTGCGCCATGCAGCTGAAGCCATGCGCCAGTTCTGAGATGAGGTGAATCTGTGGTGCGATGTCCTGTTGTCATCGTTGAGGATCCCATTAGCGGAGCTTGCAGTGCAAAGTCTGGCGTTGGGGCTGGGCCACGCAGCAGGCGAGCCGTCGCTTCCGATGAGCTGCGATCTTGTCATTTATCATTGTCAAGGCTGCTGTGGACGAGAGATGTGAGGGCCTGGGTCGGGGATGCGCTGTTCTGTCCGGGGATGCATCCATTTAGAGTACTGTGGAGGCAGTGCGGGTCTTTGCGACAGGTCCAACCCACGCAAATGAGGCAATGCGTTGGTTCTGCTCTGGGATGCGTCACTTGGCAGAGAACATGCATCGGTATGCTGACGAGCACCTTAAGCCTACTTCCAAGGGTCTGGTACTGGGGTGGCACTACTTGGCAGAGTAGACTGACCGATGGCTGAGTCCAGGTGCACGTGCAAGATTGTTGGAAGCCTGTTATGTCCCTGAGGTTTTAGATCAGGAGGCTAGTCAACCGACCATTGGGGTCACTCTGGGTTCAAGAGATGAAGGTCAAGTCCTTCTCAATCAATAAAAAGGATAGCTGGCAGCAGGGCAGGACGGCAAGGCAGCAGTTCCTTCACAGCAGGTGTCCAGCAGAGTGGCAGTCCTTTCAGCAGCACAGCAGTCCTTCTTCCTGGCAGAATATCTACAGGTCCAGAAGTGTACTGAAGTGGTGGTGACTGAGGTCCAGTACTTATACCCAGTAGTGCCGTTGAAGTAGGGGAGACTTCAAAGACAAGCCTTTGAAGTGAACATATGTCCTGCCCTGACTCCATACTCACTACAGGGGGGATGCACCCCTTTGTATGGGATCCATGTGTGTGTTCAAGATGGAGGAAACAGTTTGTGTCCCTGTGGCTCAGAACAGGAGGCCAGCAAGCTATCCCTTGTGAGTCACTCTGGAGGCCCTGGGACAGATGAAGATCCAGTCCTTGTACCCAAGCAGAAGGCAGCAGAACAGAAGGGCAACAGGGCAGCAAACGAACAGGGCAGCGGTCCTTCAGAGTAGCAGTCCAGCAGAATGGCAGTCCTAGCAGCTCAACAGTCCTTCTTCCTGACAGAGTATCCACAGGTGCAGAAGTATATTAAAGAGTTGGTGTCTGAGGTCCACTTTTTATACCCTGGTTCAGGAAGCAGCGAGAAGCTGCTTGGCAGTGGCTTTGAAGTGCAGAGATGCCCTCCAGGCCCTGCCCTTGCCCCAAGCTGGCTGAAGTGACAATTAAAGGGTTGTTAGACACTCTGTGTGAAGACAGGACACAGCCTATTCAAGTGTAGTGATGCTTAGCCCAGCCCCTCCCTTTGTTCCATCCTGTCAGTGATGGCCCTACCAGTCACATCTAAGCTCTCATTGCGTGAGGCTGTCTAGGAGGAATACACAAAGCACAATTTGCCAACTACACCCAGTCATGCGACCAGACACCGAGCGCAGGGACTAAATGGCTAAGGCAATAAAATGCCAACTTTCCAAAAGTGACATTTTCAGAATTGTAATTTAAAATCTGTCTTCATGATAAGGTATGATTTTACATTCGGATTCCAGAGACACCAAACATGAACTAGTTATCTCTTCCCATTTAGAAACTAAACTTCTAAAATGTCATACGGCAACTCCAGTGTTATCCTATGGGAGAGATAACATAACATAGCATGTACTTTTGTATAGCGCACGTATCACCCGAAAGTCTCAAGGCGCTAAATAACAGATGTATATTGTTACCCAACTCAATGGTACTCATTTTATCGATCTCATATGGATGAAAGGCTGAGTGGACCCGCTGGGATTAGAACCTGTGACCATGAGGTCGAACACAGGCCCCTGCAGTGGATGCGTTTGTCCACTGCACCACCAGACCCGGCATTGCAATAGTGAAAAACGAATGTTAGAGTTTTCACTACCAGGACATGTACAACTTAAAAGTATATGTCCTACTTTTTAAATACATTGCACCCTACCTTCTGGGCTGTCCAGGGCCTGCCTTTGGGTGGCTTATACGTATCAAGGAGGAAGGATTAGGCATGGCAAAAGCTTTATTTTGCCAGGTTGAAATGGCAGTTTGAACTGCACACAGGTTCTGCAATGGCAGGCCTGAGACATGTTTAAATGATTTTTAAGTGGGTGGCACAGTCAGTGCAGTAGGCCCATTAGCAAAAGAAACAATTGTTGGGCGGAATGCTGGACAATGCAAACATTCACCCCCAGTCACAAGGATCTGGGTTTAATCCATCATTCTTTTTCTCACCACACCACCCCAGTTTGGACCCAGCCATATGCAAATCAGTCTTGACCGTGTTCCTTGTGAGAACAGTCCAGCCCGAACTGCCAAGCCAGATCATCCCTGGACCGGAAACAAGCATCCTGGGACCTGTTTCAGGGCATCACCCTTCATCAGCTAGGCTAACTGAAATCAGTGGTGTAGTAAGTACGGGAAACATGTTTGGGCATACCCTTTCCACTTAGGGCGACATAGGCAAAAGAAACAATTCATGGACGGAATGCTGGACTATGCAAACATTCACCCCCGTCACAAGGATCTGAATTTAATCCATCATTCTTTTGCTTTCCACACCACCCCAGTTTGGACCAGCCATATGCAAATCAGTCTTGACCCTGTTCCTTGTGGGAGCAGTCCAGCCCGAACTGCCAAGCCAGGTCCTCCCTGGACCAGAAACAAGCATCCTGGGACCGTTTTCAGGGCATTACCCTTCATCAGCCAGGCTAGCTTGAATCCAGCGGTGTAGTGAGCACGGAACACAAGTCTCACTGCTCATGCACTTTAGCACTGGTTGGCAGGGTAAAGTACTCCGAGTCTGATGGCAATCAAAATCGAGGTCAGAAAAATATAGGAGAAAGGCAAAAGGTTGGCGGGGAAGACCACTGTAAGGCAGACCGGTCTAAAATTTTGCATTTTATAAATCTGTAAATAAAAAGAGACCGCTTTTTCATTGCCTGTTCTAAACTAATAGTATTGCGGCAAAAATAATTTGTCCCATTGTCTTGCACCAGTGATATAAATGAAAGACGACCTTCAACTACATATAAGATAAGATCCTCCTCACTTCTTGAATCCTGCAAGAATCTGAAAACCTGTTTTTTTGAGTAGTCCCTCTAAGCCATATATTGGCTAGACTCTCACCTGCTTAGTGCCAGCATACCATTCTCATAACATCACAATATTCATCTTTAGTAATATATTCTTCAGATTTCTTAAAAGTAATGGCATTTTTCAGCATAGCTTTTATGTGGTATCAATGCCAAGCACAATGTAAAGCAATTACTGTCAAAGTCCATAGATCTTGCTGGGCAAACTTTATTGGCCCACCTGTCTTGGTATTCACCCCTTCAGTGCTGACGTCGGCCGTTGGACGTCGCGAGCACTACCTTCGTAGTGCTGCGCACGGCCGACGCAGCCCGCCCGTTTTGTGGAAGTGCCGCACTGGCGCGCAATCGCGCCCGCCGCAAACGGGTTAAAGTGATATTTTAAGTGGATGTGAGCAAGTATCAGGGGAAAATGCCATCACTGTGCAAATGAGTCCGTAGCAGAAGTGGGAGGAACACATTGCCCTATCTGTGCTGTGGTGAGCAGAAGGAAAATGTGATTAGTTTAAAAGGCCAGTGGAAGAAGATTTGTCCAAGGAGCCTCGTCCAGATAGTGATTTGCTATATTTTAAGCAAAAAAACATCAGTGGTTCAACAGAAGTTAGGAGCAATGCGTTATTTGTTTACAGACCCGTATCTGGAAAGGAATACGTACAATTCTGGTTTGCAAAACAGTAACTGCTGTTTGTCAAAATACACTATTTTTGCCCGGCTGTAGTTACAATCCAGTTTTTGTCTGTTGGGTTGAGTTAAGGGCAGTTACACTTGTGAAAGGCCACAGGCCTCTTGTGTCGATGTCATACCTCTAGAGATTGCGCTTCCTAGTGGTCGCTTATTGCCTCTACTCTGTTTACTCAAGGACTTGTGGCATTCTTTCATCCGTGTGATGTTAGCTTGTTGTGTTTATCCATCGCAGCCGCCTCATAGAACCTTCAGAGTCACACTGTTTTCAGTGCTGTTAATGGGGGGGAAACCCGTGTAATCAACCAGGGTTAATTTCTGTTTAACTGAAGTACATTTACATCTTAGCTTGAGGCTCTGATTCTTGAAGGTTTAAAGCTCCAAACCTGGCGTGCACATGCCTTGCAAAGGTCATGACCTCATCAAGATAGCTACTAAGCACTAGCACTTCATACAGACCCAGAGAAGACTACCCTTGTTAAAACTAACAAGGCAAACCCCATTTGAACTTTTTAAAATGTAATATTTTCACCCCAGCTGTAGTTGGCCAGTTTTGCTGCTGGAGCCAATATGCCTTGACTATATGAAGATATTTTTAGTAATCCACTTTATTTTAAGGTCCAACACTTCCTTTCTGTTTGTTGCAAAACTGAAATTGTGGAAGTAAAATGGAGGCCCTTATTTCAGGCAGGTTTAGACTGCCTTGTTTACAAACCTCCATGATCACAGGTAAACCTGTGGCAAGATGAGGAACGTTATGCCAAAGCCTGTATATTAAAGGGCCTCTAACATAGTGGCACTTACCCCAAAAATATTTTACAGTGCCCAGTTGCCCAGGTGAAACTATTTTGTCTGGCGCATTGGGCGTTTACAGTTAAGGGTCAGGACAGTGAAGATTAAGAAGTTATTAATGTAAGCGAGTCTCCTGGAAAGAGTACATTTGAGGTTTCGGAAGTTCATGGCCCTTGAAAGTTTAGACCTGTAAGTATTTCTACAAGATAGGAACCACTCCTAATATCTGATCCTTAGTTAGACACCACCCCGAGTTAATTCTCCAAGCAGTTTCCCAAGTAAAGCGATTTGTTTGCAGGTTTTTTTTCCTCTTCAGTGGAGGCTTAAAGCAAAATGTAGCAAAAGCCAAGGCATTCGACCAGCGGTGCTCTCCCATGGCCTCGTGGCTCAATCTGTCAGTCATTCAGGATTTATAGAGTGCGGCTGCTTAACCCGTGAGGGTCTCGAGGTGCTGTGGAATCATGCTGCCTGTTCTCTTATTGGTTGAAAGTCCAGGTATTGAGGGCTTTTCTGAACTGCTGGAGCGATGGTACGGTTCTGAGGTGCTGGGGGAGGTTTGTCCCAGGCCTTAGCTACCAGGTGGGAGAAGGAGTGGCTTCCACTGTTGGTCCAGCGGATGCGTCGGGTGGCTGGCTGCTAGGGAGAAGGATCTGGAATGGAATTTTCTGGTAGGTTGGTGGAAATTAACTCGTTTGTTGAGCTACGCCGGTCCTTCGTTGTGTAGTGCATTGTATGCGTGCAGAAGCTTGGAATGGCATCTCTTCTTGACTGGTAGCCAGTGTCTGTCTGGGGCCAGTGTCTGTCTGGGGAGGGAGAGAATGAGTCTGGCTGCTGTGTTCTGGACAATCTTGAGTTTCTTCATGAGTTGGGTGGTGATTACTACGTAAAAGGAGTCGCTGTAGTCGAGTCTGCTGGTGACAAGAGCTTACGTGACTGTTTGCCTGGTGTTAGGTGGGACCCATCTGAAGACCTCCATGAGCATTCGGGGGGGAGGAAGCAGGTGGAGAGGACAGCATTGACCTGCTTCTTCATGGATAGCTGGCTGTTGAGGATGATGCTGAGGCTGCAGGCGCGTTCGGTGGGTTTATGGGTTAGACCGACCATTCGTTGTTCCTGAGGGTGTCATTGCCTTTTCCGAAGATGAATACTTCGGTCTTGTCGGTGTTGAGTCTGAGACAGTTGTTCATCCAGCCGGCCACATCTTGTATGCATCTTTGGAACTTGTCTTTGATGTTCGTTGGTCAGGAAAAGGATGAGTTTTGGTGTCTGCGTAGGAGATAATATTGAGTCTGTGACTCTTGTTGATGTTGTCCAGGGGTGTTATGTATATGTTGAAGAGGGTTGGGCTGAGGGATGAGCCTTGAGGTACACTGCAGGTGATGGACTTTGTGAGGATGATCTTCTGAATTCTTCCTGTGAGGTAGGAAGAACGATCCACTTGATGGCTACTCCTTGGTTTCCGATCTGGTGGAGTGTTTTTATCAGTGTGTGGTGGGATACGGTTTTGAAAACTGCTGAGACGTCGAAGAGGATGAGGGTAGCGGTTTACCCGTGGGCTGGCATCATTGTGATGTCGTCTGTGGCTGCAACTAAAGCTATCTCAGTGCTGTGGTTTGCTCCGAAGACGGATTGGGATAGGGGCCAGAAGGTTATGGTTCTCCGGATGTCTAGTGATCTGGATGTTGATAACTTTCTCAATTACCTTGGCTGGGATGGGGAGCAGGGAGATGGGTTGGTAGTTCCTAGGTTCTCCTGGGTCCGCGGATTACTTTTTTATCAATGGATTCACGTCTGCATGTTTCCATTTCTAGGGAAAGTTGGCCGTGGGGATTGAGGAGCTAAGGACGATGATGAGTTTTTTGCTGATGAATTGATTGCCTATGTTTAAAGTGTGATGGGGCAGGGGTCTGCTGGGGCTCCAGATTGGTTGGATCTCATGATGGATGCCGTTTCATTCTATGTGAGGGTGTTCCATGAGGTGAGGTGAACTGGTGTGGGTGGGTGTCGGTCGATTCTGTTCTCTTCGAGGGTTGGGTTGGCAAGTCTTTGTAGATGGTGTTAATGTTGTTGTGGAAAAAATCTGTGAGGGTGTTGCGGAGAGCTTGCAAGGATGTCATGTTGTTTTTGGTTTCTGAGGGGATGGTGAACGCCTTAATTATGTTGAAAAGTTCCTTGCTGCTGTTCGAGCTGTCATTGATGTGGGTGGCTAGGGCGGTTTTCTTAGTGTTTTTCAGGAGGTGGTGGCATCAGTTGAGGGCGTCTTTGAATCCATTTTGGTCCTCCAGGGTCTTACTGGCAGTCCATCTTCTTTCCTTCTGTCTGCAGTTGCATTTCTGAGTTTTCGGTTCGCTGTGAACCAGCTGGGGTGTTTTGTTCTTTTCTTGGGGTTGGTAGGTTTCCTTGGTGCACCTTCATCAGCGCTTGCCATTATCCTGTTCGCGAAGTAGTCCACCGCTTGTTCTGTCTTCGGTGGGGGTGAGTAGGCGGGAGTTGAGGGCGTTGATCTGATACTTTTGACCAGCTTCACAGCATCTCAATAGCGGTGAAGGCAGAGGTGTTTGGGGGTTTCCAAGATGACGGTGTGGACGCAGTGGTGATCGGTCCAGGTGAGCTACAAGGTGTGGGTGTATTTTACTCTGTTGCTGGCTGAGAAGATATGGTTGAGCCTGTGTCCTGCGATGTCGGTGGGGTCGTTGACCAGTTGCTTGAGTCTGATGTTGGCCATACATTCTAGGAGGGCGATCATGTTGGCGTCATCGGTGTTCCCAAGGTAAAAGTTGAGGTCTCCTAGGAAGATGTACAGATTTGTGTCGATGGTAATAGTGGAGATGAAGTCGGGGATGGTGTTGCAGGAGGCTGGGCAGGGTCATGAATGTCTGTAGGCGAGGGTACCCCTGATGGTGGTTTTGCCGTTTGTTCGGAATTGGAAGTTGAGGTGCTCCGTGAAGGGGTTAGTGTTGTCTGTGATGGTTGAACATTTGAGGTTCTCTTTGTAGATTATGGCGATGCTGCTGCCGTTTCTGATGGATCGGTCCTGGTGGGTGATCTTGTATCCATTGGTGGTGGCTGTGGCAATGTCCAGTGCAGATGCAGGGTTCAGACAAGTCTCTGTGATTAAGACGATTTTTGGGGTGGGGGTCTTGATGGTGTCCCAGATTTCTGTGGCATGTTTTCCAAGTGAGCATGTTTTCTCTCCCACTCACTCTCAGGAGCTGCAAGGACTATCTTCCATTCAGGAAGGCCTTAAAGACTTATCTTTTTCCCAAGTAATGGCTGCGCGTTTGCTCTGGTCTTGTGTGGGGGTTCTCTGATCAAAGCGCCAGGATGCCCTCTGGGTGACAGGTCTGCGCTCTAAAAGTATGCGAAATAAATAAATAAATAATAAATTAATCAACAAGCAGCTGATCTTTCCGGAGGTGTTGGCGTCAGCCTTGTTGGTGGAGGTCAGCGATGTCCGTAGCCTGTTTCACTGCTGATCTACGGTTGAGAAGCATGCATTTTACATGTGCTTTGAAGTCAGTGGAAGTAGTCTGTGTGATATGACCTCGCTTTATGTTGTAAGTATTAGCGTTATGTCTGGGTACTCTGTGAGGGTTCAGAGGAATAGTTTATATAAGGCCCTGCTTGTCTGGCTTGCCTAGCTGTGTGGATTTGAATGCAAGGAGGAGGGAGTGAATGTCTGTACCAACTGAAAAGAAAAATGTGCCTAAAAAATCCCTTCTTGACTCAACAGAGATGTTCTTCTGACCCAGTGACACCTGTGGATCACCCTGTGTCTGTGTTGAGCAAAACGGTCTTTAGTTCCTGTCCAATGCCCTATTTATTTTGGTGGCGAAATAACAGCACTGCAATCATAAACTGGTTGAATGACCAATAAGATACCAGGTCTCCCCACATCTGTAAGCGGCTATAGTGACTTGCCCCAGATCTGAAATGGAGGGTCCAGAGCCCCCATCAGGCACAGGCTTTTATCCGCGTTGAGCTGTGGATTTCTTTCGGTGGTGCCAACGTCTGGGAATCACCGGGAGCTGCGCCAGGGGGCCTTGGTGATACTGCATGGGTTACTTGCATACCAACATTTTAAGCTGAGACCTGGTTTCACCCAGCTGTCCTCTCCTTGCAAGCGGCAGCTGGGCAACTCTGCATTAGAGCAAGGCTAATCGTCTCTTGCATTTCTAATGCTAACCCGACTCCGAGTGACATGAATTCAGCATACTTTTATTTAAAAAAAACATCTACCTAATTGTTATCTAGATTTCAAAGTGTTGCACGATGAAAATATTAATCCTGCCATTGTAGGGAAGTGGTTAAAAATCGATACTAGGAAAAATAAAAGCGGTTTACATTATTCTGACAGCTAAAGTGCAGAATTGTATTTGTTTCACCTTGGAGCACAGCACATGCCCCTAAACAGATAAGTGTTTCCTCGTCTGCCCCCTTTTCAGTGAACCAACCAGCAAAGTGCTGCTTACCTCTTCTTGGCAGTGGTTCGGTTGCTTTTCCCCCCCTCTCTTGCGTGGTGTGGGTTTTTCTGGCCTTCTGCTTGTTACTGGGCAGCATTTCTTTCCTGAGGCCAGGGACCTTTTCAGGGCAGCTGCCAAATAGAATCAGTGCGCTCTGAACACGCAGGATTAGGCTCGCCTCAAATGCTAACCACTTATGAAGAAGTGATGGGCAAATGTATCCTTCCATTATCTGACGGCTCAAGACTGATGAGGATTGATTTTGGTTCATGAAACTTTTTTTATACTTTTAGAAGATGGCCTATTTTTACAGTTTTATCCAACACAAATGCAGTCAGTGTTTTAATGCGTTCATTTTGTAATTTGGCTGCAGTCTCAGCGAAAGAGCCAGAGGTATACTTTGAGAAAACAGGAGGGATTCAAATAAACCCTCAAAGGTTCCTCCTCTGAGCTCGATGCGTGTTGCAGCTCGCTATGTTAGGTTTTAGTGTGGAGTCAGGTTTTCACACGTCTCCCACTCAATCAAAAGGGGTTTGTTACTGTATGGGTTTATCTGTATAAACAATACCCATCATGTACATCATTGCATTCATGTAGGGGGAGTCTCCCGCTGCAGATGCGGGAGCGGAGCGGTATAGCGCAGCAATGCGTCTTGATTGCGTGGAAGTATAAGAGCAAGCAGTAGTATTAAACAGTGATTTAATAATTGTTTCTTAACTGAGTCTGCATGGTATTAATCGGGATGTGTTGGCTTGCTCTGGTGTTTACCCAGATCATTAATGGTATGCACTGTATGCAAGGAGTCTCTGCTGCCCCGGGGACCAAGGCAGCCAAGCGTGCTGCACGGGTAGAGCCTTGAAAATGAGAGCCTGGTGCATGACTTGGTCGAAGCATGTGCCTATCTGGATACATGTGGAGTGAAAGACCTTTGCACGCGAGCTGGCTGTGCTAAAAGAGATGTACTTGTGTGTTGCCACACGGGGACACGCCTGAAGACCTCATGAGTGCAGAGACCACAATATGAAGGTTTGAACCAAAGCATCCGAGGCATCCACCTCATATTGCTTTCCCATGGAGGTGACACTGAGTGTTTTAATAATGAAAAGGGATACCTGCTCGGGATTTACTGCAGTACTTTTTTGACTCCATACGGGACGTAAAGTTGTGGTTGCCTCCTAGCTCTACAGCAGTAAAAGGCATGAACTCCATCTGAACCAGCCGCCAACACAGAGGATGCGCTCTGTAAAAACATCAGCATCTAACACTTGAGATGCAGGAATATTTTGCCAGCACCTAGTGCAATATATTTAATATCTCATCACAGTGCAAGAAGCAGAGACCGGGAGGGGTTCCCAGATTTATCCAGGGCATAGATTGCAGTATGTGTTTTTATTAAGTGCCACATCCTGCCCAAGGCCTCATAAGGGCATAGGGAAATAGAAAATCAGCACTATGAGTCACTCCAGGTGGAAAAAGGCATACCCCAAAGCTGCCAGTATTACAGGCCTGTGGGAAGAATTTTTTTTTTTATTTCACTGTGTGGGCATCCAAAAAGTTTGCTTGTTTGTACAAATTAATTAAGTCTTAAAAACAGATTTGTACAGCTCGTAAGTATGCTTGAGCTGCATGGCTATGTAAATGTCCAAAAGCCCACGATGCTGCACAGAAAAAGCTAGGAGCCGGGGTGTATTTTTAAAGTGCCAGTTGCTGCGGAGGGTAGCGGCAGAGTCTTGTTACAACTTCTGTTGATAATCAGTCTCTTCCATGCGGAAGGAAGGAAGGAACCGGGAAGCTCAGAGCTCACATGTCCATTTTTAAACCAACAGATTTTACTCGGACTCATTTGCACAAACAGGTCACAAATAAACACATAGCAGCACAAGAATATACAGTCTAATATATATATATATATATATATATATATATATATATATCTATATAGATCTATCTGTATCAGGATTAAAATAAATTGCAAGCAGTGTTAATGGAAAATAAATATGTATTTTGTATTGATTAGGATTCAAAATAAATTCAGAACATTTAATTATTTATTTATGTATGTATGCTTTCCCGTTTTGTGCCTTTTGCTTATTCCCTTTTGTGTACTCTCTTGTCTGTTTCTTAAGGTCTGTCCAACTGTTATTCGGCTGGGCCGGTCCCTTTACCCAGGGCTTGATTTGAAAGAATGTGAAGTCACCCTAAGTTTTTAGTAGGAGCCTAGGGTTCTCTTATTTCCTCCACCCTACACTTCCTGTCTCTTTATCTCATTCCTGCATTTTCTTTTTCATCCCTGCTTTCTCTCATTGTCACTGTATTTCTGTATTCTTGGGTCCCCCCTCCTGCCAAATTTTTTCCTGCCTTCCCCTTTCTTGTGCCAGGTCAAAATCTAATTATGGAAAATAAGTCCTTGTCCCCAAAAACAAGTGCTGATACCAGCCACCAGCACAAATTAAGTATAACACTTTCATGACTCTGGTGCATTTTGTCTTACACAGTGTCAGTAATGTGCCATCTCTTGATCAGGAAACCTGGTTAAAGACCACTTTAAAATCTTTAGCCACAGTTAACACATTTTAATCAAGAAGTGTTCCACTTATCCCCGGACCCCTTTTCAGTAGATATCATTTGCTAGCATTTGTGAAGAGCACGTATGTTGCTCTATTAGCTTTGCCCATGATCTACATTGGCGCTCCTCTCCAGGTAGTGTTTTACATTGCTACATCAGGGTTATCCCTTTGTGCTCTCAAGATTTAAATGATGACTTAGTCCCCATTTAGCGTTGTCTGTTTGACACTTTGAATATTTCCTCTTTCGCTGTAACTCTTCTTCGTAACTCGCTGCTCGCCCTCAATACTGTCCATTCACTTTAGTGACCTCACTTCATCCAGTGGTGGTATGTTTAAAAAGCATTAGCAAAGCCAATAAGTCTCACATTTTGGCTGCCAGTGCAAGCCTACCGGCTTTGGCATGCTTCATTCTGATGCTGTTAAGTGTCGGCAAAAGAGCAAAAACTGCTTTTTGCTGAACTTGTGCAGCATTGCCCCCCCCCCCCGCCCCCCAAAAATAAAGACAAAGGTAGGTAATTTGTCTTTTCACTCATATGTAAATGCATGTGTATATATATATATATATATATGTGTGTGTGTGTGTGTGCGCATCATGACGGTCAAACATTCCAGCGTGACCCCTCTTTTGTATGCTTGACACGTCCACCAAGATGATAGATGCCAATCTTGGAGTGGTAAAGAAAAATAAATGTATTTATAAAGCGTTTGCTACCTTTGACAAGGTGTTGAAGTGCTTTACAGTGAGTAGCACGCAACTCTGGAACGCGAGATTAGTGGTTAATGCAGTGGTTATTGTAATTCGTCACATGCACTCAAGAAATTATTGCATGCATTTACTGCAGTTACTTTGTGATAGATTATATTAATACTGGTTAGGTGTGAGCATTAGTGGGGGCGATGTGGTTTCAAGGGAACGATAGATGTTAGAGTCTGGTGGAGATTAGGTATGTTAGCTTAAAGGGATAGGGCTTTAAAGAGGAGATTGTGTGATCGATGAACTGGGGTATCAGCCAATTGCACTAGAAGTGAGAGGAGGCTATACTCAGAAATAGAAGGCATGTAGAGGATGGAAGGTAAGAAGATGGTCACTCTGAAAAAAGAAAGGAGAGGAATAAAGCGGAAGTAAGTCCAGGTCAATTTGTCATGCAGAATTTTAGAAGTATAGTGGGAAAAGACTTTCTGAGTAAGCAAGCATTCGGGGATGTAACCTGTAGAAAGAAACCATATTATATATAGTGCACCATAGCCGAGTCACACAACTTAAACATGCAATTCCGAGTGTATACATCATTTAAATAGGGAGAGCCCAAGTCTGCTGTGTGCCAAGCCTAGGCCAGCCCTTTTAAACATGGTCTGGATTATTCCAACCTTGGTACAGGGTTTGTATGCCCAAGAAGAGGAGCTGGTGCTAAAAGAAGTCGTCTCATTTAAAGATCTTCCCTTTCTATTCTGTAATTAAAGATTTTTTCACTCACAAAAATGAGTTAATTGGCATCGGCTGAGAACGTCTCGCCAGCGTGCAGTCAGATTTATACCCTATCATCTAATCCCATCCAAGTGTATATTGTGTTTGTTTGTGTATGTGGCCATTGTAGTTTATGCATTTTACGCATAAGCGAACCAGAGTGATGGAGACATGTGGGTTCCATTTTGAAAGCCCCTGTCCTGTTCTTATGCACAAGACGGCATTGATGTTGTTTTCCTAGGCAGTGTGTCATGAGTGATGCAAGAGGGAGAGACCTATACATTGGTGTGAGGGCAAAGGTGCCAGGCTCCTATAGAAATTCAATTAGGTAAATGTGCGCAAAAGCATGTTTTAGAAAAGGAGCTGCCAGGACATCGATTTTTTATTTTTATTTTTTATTATGAGACCGTCTTGAAAGGTGGTGCTTAGTGCAACAGAGAGCAGGTGGGGTTAGAAGACAATGAGGGGAGCAGTGGGTATGGTGAGAGGAGTGGCAGGGAAGCAACAGAGGAGCTTGAGGTGGAAAAAGGAAAAAACTTAGTAAAGAAGAAATGTTGTCAGAGGTGGGGCATAAAATATATATAGAGTATTTAGTAAGAAGCACGGAAAAAAAGATAAATAAGACAGCTATCCAATCGAGAGCAAGGGGCTGATCCGCAGCCCACAAAATATATGTATTTTATTATTTTGGTGATAGTATGTCGTCAGCAGCAGATGGCTAAAACGGTTTGTAGATAAGACCTAAAAAGGAGATCTAGTTGACACATTTAATTTAGTCTCCATGACAGCGACTCTTGCTTTTTACCCCATTGCCTGAAATAATTATGGTACATCAGCAGGAGAATGTAATCCCACATCACTCATTCTTGTTCCAGGAACATACATTTGCTGAAGAGTGGTTTCTGCTTATCACTTAAGAAAACTTCCAGCTTCCAGAATGATTTCAGACCTTTTGTGGAATTGCCAGATGGTCGTCTAGGCATTGACTTGTGTTTGGCCAGTTTGGAGGAAATGCATGCGTCTGGTTCTACATTTGTCTATGTCATTTCTAACAATCTGTGGGTCTCCGTTATCAATTTATATTCCTTTACAGACATTAGTATGATTCCACCCACCGGCCTGCAATGCTTCCTATGATCCAAGGTCCTGCTTGTGTTAGTTGGCTCTGCCTGAAGTCACTGCTTTGATGAGAGAGCCCATCCGACGACAACCTCCAAGGAGGTGTAAGAATTTTCATTCGTTTATTTTGGCTAACAATTTTACACAAATACAGAAAAGGTTGTTGAAAACAGCAAGTGAAATACGTTTTTATTGCCCTATATTACATATCAACTAGTCTGATACTTTGATTTTTTTTTTTGAGTACTGGAAAAGAAAATTCTTTGACAGCCCGTGCATTTATTTATGCTATTTTTAATTTTCGTAACTTGTTTAACCTAAACTGATTTAGGTTCCCAGTCATAAGCAGTGCAAATCGGATATACACCAAAGTATCCATATATTCCTGTATAATGATGTGATTTGAACATACAGTCCTGCACTTTACTTGGTTCAAAATGCACAAGCGCTTTTGATGCCCCCGACGGCTCTTGTGGAGGCTGCATGAGGTCTTTCAGTGGAATGCATTGTAGTAAGAGCAGCAGTAGACTACTGTTCATAGGCTAATTCCTGCCCTGGGCTGACCTGCTGTCACTACTAGCATCAGCGGTGACACTGAGGTGCCTGACCGCTCGCGCGGGGTCACCGGTGACTTTGAAGCTGACCTTGAAGGGCCCGCCTGACTTCTGAAAGGCTGAAGCGTCTGGGGACAGGGAGCTGGAACCGCTTCTCCCTCTCTCAAGCGCCATAATGTCCAGATAATGTTAGTACATGGTCGGAAGTGGAGGATACGTAAGCCCGCCCAGTGGTAATCATGACGTTTCCCATTGAAAGTATCACTATATTACATTAAGAATAAAATAATTACACAGCCTATTAATGAAATTAGATATTAAGTGGGCATTTTGTCCTGTAGCCCACCAAGGGCAACTGAACGCTTCACGATTAAGTGGATAAATTAGATGAAACAGCCAGCACAAGGTAGAGAAGCTGGCAATATGTGGATAATAGAGTGAATCCGTCATTTAAGAATAAGTAACTAAGAATAATGCACCTATTCACATTCACACATATTAAATGCGGGACCACCCTAAAACGCTCTGAATTAACCCGCTCCCCATCCTTGCACCCTATTTATTATTCATTCGGTATTGCTAATTGTATGCAGAACTAAGCTTTGAACTTGTTTTTTCATCCTTTAAACTTCCCAGAAGTCTCCCACCTTGTATCCAGCTGGTCATCTTTCAATGGAATCCGCTTATTTTCCTTTTGATGCCTTCTGTGCTATACTTCATATTCTGTTGACAGTTTTTGGACCACATTCCCAACAAGAATTGGCAAAGTCAAAGGTTCTGGCTTTTGCTGCCAGCGTTCTGGCTTTGTCAATGCATCTTTTATTTATTCATGTTTTTTTGCAAAATATTATTGTTGGAGAAGCTGCTTCCCCCCCCCAAAAAATGGCTAAAACAAAATATTTTTTTGTCCCAAAAAGCAGACAATAACATAGTAAGTGCTATATAAATACAATTTACAATTACAATAGTAATCCCTGGCACTGAAAAGAACTACTTTGCGGATGTGTTCCTTGTTAAAGGGCAGAATGCTGTCACTCGCAGTGAAGTTAGCCAATTGCTGAAGTGGACTGTCCCGTTCCAGCTTGCTGTATGCTGCAATCAGGTGGAAAAAATGTGAATGACACATCTGACCAATAACTGAAGAGAGGTGTCTGAAAGCCCCTATAAGTACCTATACTTTACATACAATTTTAATACAATTAAAAGGCTATGGCTAATGCCAGACCTAGAAAATCACATCATGACCTCTATTCCAATATTGCTCAAATTGGACCCCTCTTCGTTTATATTAATTATGCACCACAATGCAGGCCTTCATCCAGGGAGAAGCGAGCCCTTTACAGAAAGCATTTTATTTTAGCAGGAGCATATTGAACATGTGGTGCTGCACATAAAACAGTATGGTTTATTGTGGGTTCACTTGAGGCCAGATGACAGGAACCATAATGTGGTGGGGGAGGGTGGTGGGAGCATGCAGTTCTTGGAGTACTAGCCTGCCTTTTGTGCACTTGATCTGTGTAAAGGTGTACTTTACACGCTTTTTAAAATGTCCGGTACATTGAGAAAAATTATCTGCCCCTATTGACACATTGGTTCAATGCTTAAGCCTTCTCTGAAGGTGATTGCTAATAATTTCTCCCTGCTACATATCGGGCATATTACAGACTGTCGAACCATCACTAGGGTATTTTACAACTTTTGTTTTTACGTTTCAAGTAGTTGAACCTTTAAAGCGATATTGATCTTTGGGTGGCATATGATGGTCTGTAGTTGTGAGTGCTGGTTTCTTAAACAGGGACCCCAACCAGTAACTGCTAGAGGCTCGTGACCAGAATACCAGTTTTATTTCTAATAACTAATATGTTCTTATTCATTTAGTTTTCAGGGCAGCCTTGGTGAAATATTGACCCCTTCCCTCCAATGGCCAGTGGCATAGAGATAAATTTGTGTGTCATTGATGTGTGAGTGGAAACCGATTGAGGTCTTAGCGCCAGCCCACTAAAGTCATTGAGGTCACAATGAGAGTGTGTGCTGAGACGGTGGTTAGCTTTGCACCAGCTGTGATGGTCTCTCTTAACTCTACTTTTGTGAGGCAAATTAAAATGATGGCGCTGAAGGCAATGTGTTTGGATGGTTGGGGTTTAATTTGGGTGGATTGTTCTTAGAAGACATTATTGGAAATGGGCTGCATTTATTCTTTGTTTTGGAGAGTTTGTTCTCTTTGACTAGTGGATATGCACTTCTGATTGCATTAAGCATGCCTAGAGCAAATTTCTAACCATTCCAAGGAGATAAACTGTTGCTTTAATGCCTTCTGTTGGGTATTATGCAGTTACTTCTTCAGTTATTGGCTCCTTCCGCCCACAAATGCAGTGCTTTGTAGGTGATCGTTTTTTAAGCTGGGAACAAATAGCTGATGTCTCTGTTTCTACGCATTCCAGTTGATAGAATAGATATCCTTCACTTTTATCTTTGCAGCCATGCCACTTGCTTATTTTCAGATATGTCTCCTGGTATTATTTGTGTTGAAATAAAGTGTGCTTTATTTCCACAGGGAGCCTTTGTCTTATTTCACACCTTGAGATTGATGTTTGTTAGAGGCTAAGAGCAGCATGGCCTTTCTTATGCTCTTCCATGTCGGGTGCTATAATTACACGCCTCTCTGGTTGCAGGTCAGGAAAATGTGCAGGTTGAATATGAAATTAAAATGATCTTGGTGCACAGGAATCACAGTTTAGAAAATGTGTAGTTTTTAAGGAGGCGTTTCGGTGATGTGCAACATTGGGGCTACTCCATTTGAATTCCTGAATACATTTAGCATGAATAATTTGTCCACCTCCTACTAGAATTTAAAACAAGTCTTGGTGGCTTTTCTGTGTCTAATCAGACCTTTATCCCCTAATGGATCAGTGGGGTTCGCTTGCTGTTTTCTCTGTTTTCCCAGCCTCTTACAGGCTGGAGCCAAGGTTTTCTTTGCTCGCACAAAAGAGCCTGGTTCACATGTGGGCTTTTTTTCAGTAGGGACAATGCAGGGAGGGAAATCCGCCCCCTCCCTCATCCAAATGCCAAAACCGAACTCAAGGGAGGACTTGGCCAAGAATTTGTCTGATTCAATTCTCAGGCGGCGTAAATAAATTCTTAGATGATGGTGTTGGAAATAACTCTGACCTCAGAAAGGGAGAAAATCAATACAGGATCATTGATGGAGCTGTGTGAAAAGAGCCAGCAGTGCAAATGTTTCCATTTCTTTGGAGTCAGATTTTGAAGGTCAGTGCTGCATCCTGTAGTTTTCAGCGAAGCATCACTGGACGAGCCATAAGGTTTTTCGGGTCGCTTTGTTGCCATCCAAACTTGGATGTTTCCTCATTTCTAATGAATGTCCCATGTGACGTCTAGTACAATTCATGTGAGAAGCGCTCTGTAGAGAGGAATTTTTTCGCCTGTGCCCCCTTGGCTAAAGTGGACTACCCAGTGACTCTATTCTCACTGCTCTGAAGTGGAAAATGTGCCTCTTTTCAAAGTCATCTGAAATGCTAAAAAATATTGGTTATTTATTGTAATCTGAGGACCACTGACATTTTATCTGCTCTTTCAAGATCCTCATTGTCAGAAATGAGGAAATTAACTAGGGAGAGGAAACCCAAGTCTTCTCAATAAACCCACTTTGATTCATTCAAAAAGCAGTTATGAGAGAGTATCTGCTCAGTTTCTGGTAGCTGTGGCACATGCAGTCTCCTCAGCGAAGTTCAAACAGTAGCACAAATTGCAAAGCAATGGACATAACACAGTAAAATCCCCATCTCTGTTTATAAACGTAGAGAAACCTTAGTGAGCAAAAATACATCAAAATCGTCAGAATAGTTAAAGGGAACCAGTGATTTGGATTTTTAAAGTTTTTTGGGCAAAAAGGACCTAGTCTAGTCAAGCGCTTTGGAAAAAGAACAGATTGTGGTGGACAAAGACCTAAATGCAATTTTAAGCCTATTAGGGAAAGGTCGGGTCGGGTCGGGCCAGGCCTACAAAGTCAAATAGCTTTTGGATTTTATTTCACTGTGAGGGAACACTAACCCCCAATAATTAGTGTTCTCTGTTTTTATATATAAACACCCTGCCCTGTGGGCTTACAAGGCATACCTTTAGGGGTGAGATGAATATACAAAAATAGTTTTTTCCTACATATTAAAAGCATTTTCCCGTGCCTTGTGTTACTGCACCGCATTTAAACTGTAGCCCATCCAGTGCCCAGTGATCATGCTGGCAGCCATAGATTTTTGTCACATATGTAGCTAGTATAAATATACACTGCCACCCAAATACAATATTTAACTTGTCATATGTGCACTTAAGGCTCCATTTACAGTAGACTTTTAAAGAAGATAAATAGGCCAAATGGAAAGTTCCAGGGTACAGCTGATTTTAGCGGGGAAGCACCATCATTTTACTACTGTTTAGCATTGTTAAAGTGCAGAGTCTTAAAGCAAGCAAACATAGGATTAAAAAAATTGAAAAATCTATGGTAAACATGTAACAAATGCGAATTTGCTCCACTTATCTATTCAATTCACCCTCCCCCTTGCCCTGGCAGACTGAGGGATGGATGATTTCCTACCTGCTTAACATAATTGTGTAAATCCGTATGTGATGTCTCCCCTCTCTGAATTACTTACAAGTTCCTGTCTGGCTCAGCCCCATCGTAATCTCGCCTATCAAAATATTCTTTTCATATGCTGCCGACCCCTGTAGGTCGAAGAACATCTCTTCAGATACATTGGCAGAGGGGACAGATGTAATACAGTTAATTGTCTTGCCTGTTGATTTGGATGGCATATAGATTCTGTGGTGCTAGCGACGCTGAGGCAGATTTTATAACCTACATTAAGGTGAAGGACACGCTTTTTGGCTTGACACACATTATCCCTTTCCTCATATTCTCTTGCCTTTTTACTTATTTTTATTGTACGCTCGGCCTTTACATTCATTTAAATGTGATTTCATGATGCCAGATTGTTGATTGCTGATGCCGGATATTTTACTTTGCCCACTTAGTCTTGATTGTGTTACTGTTCCGGTCTAATTTCTTTGATTAATTGCTTTGATTATTTGCTCTTTGAGAGCATTAGCATTCATGATGCATTCTAATGACCAATTCAGGAATCTGTTTAGGATTAAGTATCGCCTATACTCTGTGTTTACACTTACAGGATGGCGAAGACACCTACATAGGTGTTTTTTTGTTGTTTGTTCATGTCTAGTGACTATAACTAGACCTCTGTATACCATTGGATCACGTGAGCAAGGTCCAGTGGGGCCAAAACGTGTCTGGTGCAGTGTGATAATTGAACACAGTTTGTTCCACCCCTCCCATGAGCGCATTCCTTCTGTTCGTCTGCTATTGAAATTCGGACTGGTGAGCTTCTCCAGAGGTTGTGCTCCTACCCATAGTGGTCTGGGCACTTTTGGGAGCTAATTAGGTTTGTTGTGTGTGTGTATATATGTGTGTATATAGGTGTATGTGTGTATGTATATGTATATGTGCATATGTGTGTGTGTATATATATATATATATATATATATATATATATATATATATATTGATGTAAGTGTGTGTGTGTGTATATATATATATATATATATATATATATATATATATATATTCTTCAATTTGGCTCAAAGTTGTTTGTAATCCCCTGGCGCTCCCATCACCGGTGCCGAACTTCCAAGCAGAGCCCTGCTTCAATTGTATTCTCCAACTCCCTTCAACAAGGGAAACAAGTTCGCACTCACAGAAAGGTCTTAATCCCAGTTCTTCCGTTTTATTTGTCAATGTTTTTCAGCATTCCAATTTACAAAAACCAACGCGTTTCGCAACCCACCGGTCGCTTGATCACGGCAAGTTTCACAACAAATGGCGACTCCCTCTATATTTTCAAAAGGAGGCGCCACCCCCATCATGCTGATGACCTCACTTCCTGTGTGTACACAGGAAGTGTCTTGGGAAATGTAGTTTTTTTAACATTGTTTACAATTTTTTTTTGCAAAAGACGATCTGTGTATCTTTCATACATTTTTTCATCACTGACAAAGCGATTTAGCCCCAACAAATATTTGTTTAGTTCGCATGTCGACATTTTGGAAAATCATATAAACAATTCAAGTTTAGTGAAGTTTAGCCTAATTATGCCCTCCAGTGGGCTAATTCAAATAAAGATGAGGGTAGTGTCATCTAATTCATATCTTTCAGGGTGTGATTTATATCCCAAAACCTATCGGGTTATCTATTTATGACCCTTAAATACAAGTTATCTGTATCCATTCTAACCCTCCAGTGGGTAGTAGATATTTAAAATTATGGATTAGTGACCATTCCCAGATATTTCTGACCTGAATTCATATCAAAATTTAACCCATCCAAATTATATACAACATCAAACCATCCCATAGTCATACAATAGGTAATTTCATTCTCTATTGGGTAATCTTCAATAAATGTTAATTTACACAGATCGTGATTATTTTTGTTTTTTTAGCAGTTTTTCCTAATTATAAAAAGAGATTACTTTGTTTACTCCAAAAAGACTTTCGTTATCCATTCACAAAAGGCAAAAAAAAAAAAAAAAAAAAAAATAAAAAAAAAAACCCAGAAATAACAACTATAATGGAAGGAGAATTGGTGATTATGAACCTGTCTGACCGAATTATGGATAAAAATGAAATATCCCTCTTAAAGAAAGGAATTACATTCTGCCCAACGGAATCGATGAACTTGGCACAAACAAGGATTGATATTTACAAATATATCCGTAAAATCAAATTAGCAAAAACCTTTGAGGAAAATGAGAAAATGGCGAAATATGCAAAAACAAAAGCAAGATCACGACTGGAAACAATAGAAGAAGGACAAGGACTAACTACAGCCGATTTACCTGCCTTGGTAACTATAACGAATCTAGATTCGAATATCGAAGAAGACTCAATTTCGGCTTCCGCAGTGGCACCACAAAAAGGAGCAGGCTTAACTGGGATGAGAGTTCCCTCCAAGTTCTACCCACAGTTACCTCAAGGTAATAAAATTGATTTGTTTCAAGAAGCTGTAATCAAAGACATTTATAAAATCAAAGGACTGAAATATAAAGACAATTTGACAAAAGAAGAAAGGACTGCCCTAAAAAATCTAGCAGAGGACAAATCAATAACAATAAAAACTGCCGATAAGGGAGGAAATATTGTTGTTTTAAACACAAAGGACTATGTATCAGAGGCACACTCTCAACTGAATAATACTAAGTATTATAGAAAATTGGATACTAACCCAACCAAAATCTTCAAAGAAAAATTAGATCTAAAATTGAAAATGTGGAACAACGAAAATCTAATTGATCTCGATGAAATGAAATTCTTGAGCACGGAACATCCTAAAACAGCTACAATCTACTTTTTACCTAAAGTGCACAAGAACCCACTAAGACCACCAGGAAGACCAATTGTTTCATCAAAAGAATCATTATTGGAACCAATGGCTAACTATTTGGATTTCTTTTTGAACCCCTTTGTCACCAATCTGAGTTCATATCTTAGAGATACAACAGACCTCCTTAAACACCTGGAAGACCTACCTTGGCAACCTAATTTCCTATTGGTTACAATGGACGTTGTATCTTTATATACAAACATCGATAACGACATTGGCTTAAATGCATGTGCTTTCTTTCTCAAAGAACGCGATATCCAATTCCAAAAACACAATCAGATGTTGATAGACATGGTTGAAATGTGTCTAACACAGAATGTTTTTTTGTTTGGGGATGAAATTTATCAGCAGATCCATGGATGTGCCATGGGCTTCTCCTTCAGTCCTGCGTATGCCTGCCTCACCATGGGATGGTGGGAACAACAAGTGGCATGGCACACGGATAATGATTTTTTTGTGGAAAAAATTGCAAAATGGACAAGGTACATCGATGACCTTCTAATAATATGGGAAGGCACAGCCCAAGAGTTTGACACCTACTTTCAAATCCTCAATTCCTCAACTTCCAATTTGAGATTTACATACAAGATCAGTAAAGATAAAGCACTCTTCCTGGACACAGAAATCTACATACAAAACAACAGAGTAGAAACAACTCTTTACAGGAAGGAAACTGCGACAAATTCAATTTTACACTTTGACAGTTTTCACAAACCATCAGTGAAAGAAAATATCCCATATGGGGAATTTCTCAGATTGAGAAGAATATGTTCAGAGGACAGTGAATGGCAAACAAAAAGTGAAGCAATGTGCCAAAGATTCAAAAAACGAGGTTACAACAATCAAATAATAAAGAAAGGATGGCAAAGAGCTAACTCAAAAAAGCGTGGAGATGCATTAACCACAAATCGGGAAAAAGGAAAAACCAACAATGAGGACATAAAAGTGGAAGACAGAAAAGTAAGATTAATTTTGGACTATACAAGAGAATCCAAACAGATTGCAAATATTCTGAGGAGGAACTGGAAACTATTACAGATGGATACAACGATTGGAAAAATAATGGGTAATCATCCCTTGATTACGTACCGAAGAGCGAGAAATTTGAAAGACAGACTGACACAAAGTCATTTTCAAGATCATACCAAAAGGAAAAAAGGCATCCAGTGGCTCAAGACCAAGGGATTTATCAAATGCCAACATTGCAAAGTTTGCCAAATTGCAGTAAACAAAAAAGAAGTAATGTTACCGAACAAGAAAATGTGGCGAATAAACCAACTAATTGATTGTGTTAGTACTCATGTTGTATATGTATTGGAATGCCCGTGCCCTTTGAAATATATTGGGAGCACCAAAAATGAATTCAAAAAACGCATCCTGGAGCATATTAGAGCAACAACAAATAAAGATCGCAGTAACGCAATGGCGAAGCACATGGAATTGGCACACAAGAGCGACTGGAAACTCTTAAAAACATATGCACTGGAATGCATTTTACCACATGAAAGAGGGGGTGATCAAGAAAAAGAATTGAGACGTAGGGAATCAAGACATATCCTGAATTTCCGAACAATGACCCCGTGGGGACTTAACCAGAGCGAAGAACTTTATGTTCATTTATAAACATTATTCGATTATCATAACAAACTGCATAACTGGGTGGAGGGAGGGGTGTTTAAGGTTAATTTGAATAATTTATTTTTTTGCCTTTTGTGAATGGATAACAAAAGTCTTTTTGGAGTAAACAAAGTAATCTCTTTTTATAATTAGGAAAAACTGCTAAAAAAACAAAAATAATCACGATCTGTGTAAATTAACATTTATTGAAGATTACCCAATAGAGAATGAAATTACCTATTGTATGACTATGGGATGGTTTGATGTTGTATATAATTTGGATGGGTTAAATTTTGATATGAATTCAGGTCAGAAATATCTGGGAATGGTCACTAATCCATAATTTTAAATATCTACTACCCACTGGAGGGTTAGAATGGATACAGATAACTTGTATTTAAGGGTCATAAATAGATAACCCGATAGGTTTTGGGATATAAATCACACCCTGAAAGATATGAATTAGATGACACTACCCTCATCTTTATTTGAATTAGCCCACTGGAGGGCATAATTAGGCTAAACTTCACTAAACTTGAATTGTTTATATGATTTTCCAAAATGTCGACATGCGAACTAAACAAATATTTGTTGGGGCTAAATCGCTTTGTCAGTGATGAAAAAATGTATGAAAGATACACAGATCGTCTTTTGCAAAAAAAATTGTAAACAATGTTAAAAAAACTACATTTCCCAAGACACTTCCTGTGTACACACAGGAAGTGAGGTCATCAGCATGATGGGGGTGGCGCCTCCTTTTGAAAATATAGAGGGAGTCGCCATTTGTTGTGAAACTTGCCGTGATCAAGCGACCGGTGGGTTGCGAAACGCGTTGGTTTTTGTAAATTGGAATGCTGAAAAACATTGACAAATAAAACGGAAGAACTGGGATTAAGACCTTTCTGTGAGTGCGAACTTGTTTCCCTTGTTGAAGGGAGTTGGAGAATATATATATATATATATATATATATATATATATATATATATATATATTGATGTAAGTGTGTATATATACATGAGACATTATAGATTTAAGAGCTTGCTAGCTATAGGTATAGGATAGTTGTTTCCTCAAAATATCAATACATTTGAGTGAAACGACATTTAGAAACTTGCATTATGGGCCAGCCTCTTACATTTTAATGCTATTATCTGTGCTTTGTCAGTAGTCCTGATGATTTTTACATAATCATTGTTGTACATTCATGAATAAGTTAGACAACCATAGCACATTTCCGTTTTAGAAGTAACCAAGATGATCTACCAATCGTCGGTTTCTAGTACTAATTGTTTGGGTGCTTTTATTAAATGCACTCTTTAGGTCGAGCCTGGGCTGTGCATGCACTGCAAGGTATACTGGATTGGAGTATGCACTAGAAGCCCCGCCCACTATCCCCCCATTTTTGTCATTGGCTTGTGTTATTGTCCTTCATAAATGCTGGCTTCTGATTCGTTAATAGGTTTGTTAGTCACTCCTTAGTATCGCCTTGTCTTCATTTGTAACCTCCCATGAGGACACCTCCTTTTACATGTGTTGTTGCTCAGTAGGCTTTAATTATAGCCCCCGAGCACTATTTAGCTTAATGGTTTTTGCATGCCTGCTGTTGCGGGCAGAACACACTCGCTCGCAACAGCTTTATTATTTTTTTTACAAAGCATGCCACACTGATAGTGGTGGCCGTACCTTTGCTTTACTTGCTGCGCCAAACACGGCGTTTTTTTAAAACTATTTATTCAATTATTTTTTCTTTAATTGCCCCATGCCGCACTTACACTTTAATGTCGGTCGAGCCCCTTTCCTTAAACAAGCTGAGTCTAAGGAAAGGGGCATGGCCGCCATTAAAGTGAAAGTGCGGCGTGGGCTTTTTTATAAAAAAGCATTTGTTTGTCAACTTGACAGGCAAATGCTTTTCTTTGTAAAAGCACCCTATACTACTCTTTCACTTTAATGGCAGCCAAGCCCCCTTTCTTTAGACGTGGCTCGTCTAAAGAAAGGGGCGTGGATGATAAAGTTAAAATGCTGCATGGGCATTTTTACAAACTAGCATTTGTAATGCAATAGGTGTCGCATTTACGAAACTCTCATAAATACGAGATATATAGCATTGCAAATGCTTGCTACATACATCAGGGCTTCATTTTCATCTTGCAATGACAGCACAGCACACAGGTTTTGTTTCTAACAAGTGGGCATACAATAATTTACATGTGAAATTCAAAGTATTGTCTTGATCTGTCTTGCAATATAATGTTTATAATTCCGAATGAACACCTTTTGGTGTTACTTTTGTTCTTGCGTAGTGTGCAACTTATCTAGTATGGCATTGTAGCACTCTTAATAATCTGGAGTGGTTGCTGGCTGACCTGCATGTTGGGTTACAGAAATGTATGGCTGTAATGAGGCTTAAATGGGAATTGTTGGTTAAGGTGTGGGAGGTCCTGATAATGTCTGGTCACGTTGCAGCAATAGTAGCACTGCTTGCATACCTGCACCTCTTTAAAGATTTGTGAAAATTATATTGTGCTTCATTCCCTTGGAGAGAGTTATTGTTGGTTTCTCCATATGCAAATTACTGTATACCCCGTGAAGTTCGTAATTGCAAGCCCTGCGTTCACAAACATCGGTCTGCGTATATTGCCCTTCCTTCGTAACTTAATTTTACAACTACACACCACACATGGATGCTTTAGTCGGATCCCAAAACATTACTGTAGACCTTTACTTGACGTTTTAACCTAATCTGTTCTGAGCATTAGCTTGCAATTAGTCTTGCAATGACTTTTTCATCACAAGATGCTTTCAAAGAAGCTCTTTGTTTATGCTGCAACAAGCCACAGTTTTAAAAACTGAACTTAGCCATGCCTGCTGCACAGATCTTTACTGCATGTGCTGTTAAATTGGACCGGTTGAGCTCTTCGCATCTTCTTAATCTGAAGAGTGATGTATAGGTTCCATTCTATACATATAAGCTGATTGGCCGTAATGAGCTCTCTTTTTCTTGGCATTAGGAAGGGCTTGCTATTGCTGCATTTAGTTACATAGCTTATTTTAACAAACCAAGCATCTGTCTCATCTGATAAATTGAATTAATGTGTAGTTGATGCCAGTTCTGATAAATTGTTATTCTTCTAGATATTTGGCCAGCAAGAATAATCGTTTCGATGATAAACAAAATCTGCCCATTGAGTTCATCATGAACGACTAATATTGATGGTCTGGTATTCCTATGTAGAGCGATATATTACTCCCTGCAGACACCCTATTCCAGAGAAGATCATCTTACAGACGCCTCTTGTCCCCACAGCCCTTGTCCTGTTAAAATGAATAGTCTGAGGTTGTTTGATGGGCGGCCACTTGTATGGTCTTGTGTGACTCACTGCCTCTTTTCCATTTGTATTCGTTCAACTGACGCCTGAAAACCGGTATCGGGCCTCCGCGGAGACCTGTTTGTTTTCGGTTAGTTTTTCCTTCTTGACACTTCGCTTAATATGATTTCTTCATCAGTGTCGCTTTCAAGAGCGTTTAAAAGGATCATTTCTGGTGCTGCTGACTTCACTCGGTGGTTGAGTGTTCCTTAGTTGCACATCCATGAGTTTGTTCTTTGGTTTTGTACTAGGCTGCTGGGCATATTCTTGCCTTTTAACAGGAATCATTATGCAATCTTGAAATTTCACTTCTTTTCTTCAACAAAAATGAATAGTTCTGATGTACGCGTTCACCTTATCCAGGAGTTACCAGCCTATATCTCTACTGGACTGTTTAATGACAGGCATAACTGTAATTTGTGCATTTCCAGGACCCTTGATAAGAGCATATATTAAATCTGTTTTGTTCCATCCTGACCATCTCACCCCAAAAAATAAATGGCTCTGCAAATGGAAAAGACTTTGGCAACTCTTCTCAAACCAACTGACCATTTGACAGCATGCATGGCCTTAGAGGCTCACTCACTCACCTCCTCCTGCCCACTCACTTAGTAGAGCAGTCACCGCCCCATTGACCTCACTCGCACCATTGGGCAGCTTCACTAGTGGAAGCTGGAAGACATGCTGTTGTTTTGGAGAGGGAGATGCATTATTTGGTAGTAGTTTAGTATATAAACAAGCTTTTGCAATGCAATAGGTCTTGCATTACTGAAAGTTTGAGCTACTGGCATTGCTAATAATAATGCAACGCCAATAGCTCAAACTTTCAGTAATGCAAGACCTATTGCATTGCAAATGCTTGTTTCTCCCAGTGCAAAGGGAGGTTTCTGATTGACAGATAAAGAAAGGGAGGAAGGCTGGAGGGACGATCTGAAGGGAACGTAAAAAAGTTTAATGAGATTCAGGAGGGGAAGGGAGGGGTTTGCGCGCCCTGACGCTTGCATACCTAAAATCAGTATATCCAGCCCTTTGCTTTGCATTTTATCAGAATATAGAATTACAAGTCTGCAAAGATAACGCAGTGAGTTATGTGCAAGTGCTCATTATTTGTATGAAGTCTGCAAGTTACAAGTTGGAATCTAAGTAACTTTGCACTGCTGTTTATCCAAATGAAGGCGATAGAATCAGGGCTGTTTATGTAATGGTAATCATCAGTTCATTTTACTATATCTATAGCACAGCGATGCTGCGGGCCTTTGCAAGAAGGCACAGCATACAAACTAAATTACTTTTATAAACATTAGTCATGGAATGAAGACTGTTTTCTAGAGCCTGATGAGAATGCAGGGGAGTAGAGGTGGGGAGGGGTGTGCTGCTCCTGCAAGTGGGCAGGTTAATTCTTAAACCTCAGGCAGTTCTGTAGGCCCAGAAGCAGAGCCTGCCCTCACAGCAGCTCCCCATATAAGACACGATGAAGTGTGTGGACACTGGGACACCTGTTCACGTAACTCTTTTGTGTAGGCGGTTGTATGCACCCAGCAACGAAAACCACACTCTGGTAAAAGGGATAGCTTCACCCAAAAATGCGAGACCTATTGCAATGCAAATGCTTGTTGCTCATGGTGCAGCGCTTCTGTCCAGAAGCATCGCCAGAGGACCTTACTAGCACCGAGTTCCTAAATTACTTCCTAGATGATCTTGTATGGCGCCTCTGCGGTCTTATTGTAACTAACTATCCATCCAGTTGCCGATTCGTCGGCGAAGACGAAGCGCTGTCCTTTACCACTGGTTGCTGAAATTGCTCTCTTTCTAACTTCAGTTAGTCCTACAGATGGTGGTTTGGAAGAGTGGCCAAATGTGAAATTTGTTTTCTTTTTTTTACATATTGTAAAGGAATGATAACTAGATGGCTGAGTAAATTAAAACATACATTGATGAAAATTTTGTGATCTTGAGGTCCCTAGTTTAAATCCTGTCAATGCCATTCAGCAATGTCGCTATACTGAATATCATTAACAGTTAAGAGTAATACATGGTATTTATATTTCTTAGAAGTGGCCATCTGAAGCATTACATAAAATTCAATGTTTTCTCCCTTAATACGTTTGAAGGGCAAGGCTGAGAAGATGATGTGGCTTTTGTGTATGTGCTTCCTACGACTCTTAACACTGAAGTGCTGATCTATAGGAAAAGCTTTAAGAGAGGGGTGTGTTTGAGAGCAAGGCCATACACAACAACGATGTGGATGGTGTAGTTATCAATCACGTGGAGCAATCAACATCCGGCTTCCAACTGATGACTGAAATATCGAGCTTTATTCTTATTGCCCAGGATGTCACTTGGAAACCAACATTGAAAATCAAACCTCTTATTTATAGAAAACTATCTATCAAGTTAAGTTTCACCACAACCATCTAAAAATCACATCAGCCAGATTTCAGCTAGAATCTGAGTAATCTCTACCATCTAATTCTCTTCAGTCACCATAAAATCATGTTCAGATTAGAGCCCCACAAATCTCTATTATATCCGAAAGTAAACAACTCAGAGCAATTCATTATTTTTGCAACCCTGAATTTGGTTAAGCAACTGAAGTTATCCTTCAATCAGGATGGCACTAGGAGTGTAGCTGTCCGGTAAACCTGACACTTATGAAGCTGGGGTTTTCTCCAATCTGTAGGCATCTCTACCCACATAAGATCAAGTCAGCACCTGAGATTCTCACCTTAAATCCTTAGAAAGGTTTCTACTGACATCAGGGATAGGCTTCTGCCAACTCAGGAGGCTCGTAGTTATTGTCTTCAAATCAGCAGCTGAGCAATTCCCACATTTGAAGCGGTGCTAATCCCCAAACTCGGGGCGCCAGAATCCCCAGAATCCATCACATTACCAGGAACTGCGCTTCTGGCGTCCACTCTTCATCACCTGGCAGGATCTGCCTCTATCTGAAGATGAGACCATACCTCAGAGGGATAATGTCTCCCTCCAATCCGAACCTGACCCCTCGTGGGTCTGTTCGTGGTTCATCTCATGCCGCATCTTGATCTGGACAGGCCCCTCCCCAAGCACCAGGAGTTAGTATTCCTCTCCCACACCGATAGCGAGTTTTCTCCTTCTCTCACTTCCGGAGATGGGCTCCTTTCCCTTTCATCAGCAAGCAAGCATATGTCCATACCCAGACCTGGGATTCTGCTTGACATGAGTTGACAGCTCTCCTAGTCCTACAGGAGAAAAGCTTTTCCCTGAAGACTTTACCCGCTACCCATCCCAAATCAGATGCGGACCTCCTCCCAAAACACTGAAATCCGAAGACTAAATTACCCGACATGCAGAAGAAACTTGATGTCCGTCCCGCTCCATTAGGCAGAGGAAACCGCCACAAGTTGATGCAAAAGGCTCCTTCGAAACAACCAGGACCGGTGGAAGAGGCGAGAAGGGCTAGGGAGGGCTGAGACAGAACGGGACATATCCGTTTTCACCAATAAAGAAGCATATACTTTGTTTTCTTCCCCCGCTAGGTCACTCCTCATGAACTTTTAGGTCACGACTTCGATAACTTTATGTGGCAAGCATTGTGGACATGTAGTTCTCTTTTACTAATATTATGTCAATTTGGTGCCCTTACAGACAGGAAAATGTAGGGCTCTCGTTATTATAGTGTTCTTTTTTTGCAGTTTTATCGCAAACTTAACCTGAAGGTATCAGAGCTCTTTGAATGAGCACCAATTACATTTCACAACAACACATTTATTTTTAATTACTGGAAATTGTGTTGTGCCCAGAATCACCGGATGTTGAGCCGGGCGCTGAGACTCGAACCTGGTTCCCCAGTTCCAAGGTCGGCAGCTCTCATCATTTCATTGCAGTGTGAGAAGTACTGCTTGCTAGTCACGGTAATTGGTCCGCTGCACTGTCCGCCGTCCTTCCCTAGCATACGCTGGCCTTTTGCGAGCACTCTGGTCTCATTAGCAGCCAGACACGGGCGGCCTAAGGAAGATGTGTGGTCTGTACCAGCGGAGCTGCATTCTAAGCAAACCCGGGCTCCCAGCCCTCGGACGTGAGGCACAGGTGCGATGAAGGCAAATAATGAAAGTTTTTGAGGCCCCCTCCACCCCTCGCCTTGCTAATGCGGCGCTCACTGGCGGTTAAAGTCAAAGTCGCCTCTTGTTTTCCTGGGCTGTCAGGCAGCATCAGTGTTGTGCGGCTGCCGGGGGCTCGCAGGCCGGTGGCACGATATTGTCAGCGGGGATCGTGTCAGTTTAGCCTGAGGCCCTGGACAGCCGTGTCAGCTGGGCAAGGGATGGAGCAGGGATGGGCTGCTGCAGCTGTGGGGGCGAGTGATGGCCCAACTCCAGCACGTGTGTGAGATGTCTCTTCTGTGCATCAGCGTTAATTCACGAGCTTGGGGCCCCAGCAGTGCCGAAAGTCCGCTTGATGTTGTTTGTGGGTTTTCCCCCTCCGCACTGCTGCTTGGAATGAGAACCCTGTACAATGCTTCGCAGGACAAGTTTAATAGTTCTGAAGACGTCGGACGGACAAGAGTGTCTGAACGCTGTATGCGCTTTAGTGAACTTCAGTAAACTCGCAGACAGCGAATTCCCCCCCGCCATGCACATTATACCAGTGGGAGCTCAACGTGCTGGCTTCTGGAACAAGCAGAACAGAAGGAAAAGAAGGTCTGAGTTTATTTTTTGCATCGCGCTTTCAGTTTGAGTGAAATTGCGATGCAAAAAATAAACACGCACTGCCATTAACAAAGTCCCTGTCGCGGCTACGCACGTCGTTCAGACATCTGTTTTGCATTATCCGCTGCTGCACGTAACACACACCAATGGGATGTGGGCAGAGCAAAGGCGGGATGTGCGTCCACCTTTGCCCAATTGCGTGCAGTCTTTCTTAAAAAGACGCACACAAAGCACAATAGCCGGGGGGAAAACGAAAAGCACACAAACGAGCATGTGCGATTTCTAGGTCATTTTTTAAACTCCCTACATGAGGTCTCTCGCTGCGCGCGCAGTGTTGCGCACTGCAACGCTAGGCGCGAGACCTAAAAAGGATTGGCAGCTGTGGGCGGAGGCTTAGAACTTGGTTTAAAAAGGGGCCATACAAGGACTTTAGTTTCAATTATTTCAAATATATATATCCGTTATTACTAGAAGAATCATTTTTCTAGATTGTTATTCGAGTAAAAAAAATAGAAAAGTCAAATTGGTCTTGCTCGGTGGCTCAGGGCTCACCTAAAAAGTAGTGTCTGAAAATTAGGCAGTGAAAAGAAACAAGTAATGAGGACATACTTCAGATAAGAGATGCATGCAAGAAAGGTAATGTATGCCCCTACTCAAGCTAAGGAATAAAAAACAAGCAAATAAGTGACAATAAAACCAACCACTTGTAGGTAATGGGTGCCCACAGTAAGCTGGTAATAGGTATTTTCACAAACAGTCAGCTTATGCTATGTGAGACCTAAAAAAAATAGTATTGAGGGGGGTCATAGCAAACAAAACCAGAATTGGCAAAACCAGTAGGTCTCGTTTATGAGAGGTATTGGCTTTGGCAATGTTTTGTAGCCATGCTATGCAGCAGCGCGGATGCTTTGCAATGTGGCTAAAACTAATTTTGAAAAAGCGATAAGATGCAGCCAAGGCTAATTCGCGTTTTTGAAGTGCGTTAATGCTGGATGCATTTTCCTTTTTTTATTATTCTTTTTAACCATGCTGGACATCAGCCACACTGCTACAAAGCATGGCTATAGCTCATTGTCAAAGTAGGCAATACCCATGCTGTACAGAATTAACAAAAGGCAGTGGTAGAGCTAGTAGTCTAAAAAATGGGACATGTTGGCTTTTCCAACGCAAGTTATGTGTCCTGACAAAACACCCTAGTAATTCAGATCGAATCGGTTAATTAGGCAAAAAAATCCGATCATATAAAGAAAGCAATTAGGTCCATGTCCATGCCTTAGTAAAAAGAAGTTTGGAAGCAGATATCATCTATTGCCAGAATAAATATCCATTTCAAAGGAGAAAAAGGCTTCTTTGAAGTGTTTGTGGCATAGTGAAATATAGCTACAAATGGTAAGAGGGTGAAAGGGAAGCAGAAAAAATAAAAGTAGTGCTTCAAAATCTGCACGATCAGCTGAGCCACAGGATTCAAGTTGAAGCAATCAGTAAATGGTCCATGCTCTAAGCGAAAGAAGAGGAAGTGAAACCAGCACACGGTGACCAATTAGAAGGCAGCAAATAAGAGTGCATTGAAGCCAACAAATGGGAATGAGCAGGCTTCTAGTCATTTGTACACAGTTCCTCTTGTGAGCAAGAGCCCATGCAATGCATGCGCTGTGTCAGGCGAGACCTAATAACGACTATGTGCACCTGTAAAAGAGGCAGGCTGGACAAAATATGTACAAAGAGAGAATGGATGGTCCGTATAAAGTATAATGCAGAGTGGACAGCAAAAAAACTGACTATCTTCTTTGTTAGAAATGGGTAAATCTTATCAGAACATTTCTTCCGATAGGTATTGTTTGGTCAGCGATAAGTGCAGTTTAGATTTGTGAAAGTGCGCCATGCATTCCAATTCTTTACTGATAAATTAGTTTTAAAGCTGCGCATGGTTAATGTATTCCATTTTTTGATTCTTGATCGGCCTTTGTATTTATTGCAGTTAACCACTTCCGCGGGCACTGTTGACATGAGCATTATGACTTTTACAGCAAAATACATTAGCATAACCGCATGTTTAGGTGTGATATGGTTAGTTTGCATTTCCTGCAGTCACTGTGTGAAATGCTGTGAAAAGGAACCCTTTCTGAGGTCCGGGGGTTCGAGGAGATAAAACACAGCCGTAAAGACTCCGCTGCAGACACAAAGACCACAAGCATCAGGAAGCAAATAGGCATTCACGGACAAACACAGAGGCTAATGCAGCCCACCATCTCCCCCTTCCTCTCCATGCCGGAGAGGCAATATTCTCCACACGGTGCCAGTGAACCTGAGCACAGGTTGTCCTTTCTACATCTGGCCTTCATGCAGCTGTACCCTCTTTAGTCTCATGTTTTCTAAATCATTGATAATAAAAGTACATTCTTGCTTATATAAATACATGGAAGTTGTGGTCGCCCTCTTCACCCATTTGGTCTGTTCTTTTGGCATTCACATTTTCAAACTGACAACTTTGAGGTAAATCCCTCTGTGCGAGAGAATGGGGCTTGAAGGGACGGTGTCTGGGGAGGAGCGAGCCCTTGAGCCCATTTACTCTCTCGAGGCATTATATGGTGGGTCCATGGAAAGGGGGCGGGGCTTTGTATTGAGCGCTGTTTATATTACACCCACCCGTCCAACAATTAAAAATAAATGCAAACAAAAGCTTCCAAGGATCAGGGCTCGAGTCGGGGTACCACACGGGTGGACGGCATCCCCCCACTTATTTTAACGGGTTTTTACAAGTGGACGCCGTCCCCCCTGCCTCACAGTTCTTTCCTGGAAGAGGAGCTGGATGCCTGAGGCTCCAGAGCTCTTCCGGGACAACCTGTGAGATGGAGAGACACCAATAAATGCAACAATGCAACAGTTGGTGAGATCGCGGGGCTCTATAACAAAACCATGTGTAAAGCACACACCAGTCGTTTCTTGGCACTTTGAATATGCATCATTAATCTACTAATTTCATAAATCTGAAAAAATATGATGCACTAAATCAGCCAGCCAGGCCCTGAGCGCAGAGGAGCGACAGAGGGTCAAAGTGAAGGACTTCCTGTAATGAGAGGGGACTACCTTTCATGATGTCACTTCCTGTCGTGACGTTACTTCCGGTGACATCATCTAACTTTGAGCGTCCCCCCACTTCTTTTTTTAGGACTTGTGCCCTGCCAAGGATGCCACTGTTGTCTTGGAGATGTTGCAGACCCCCACGACCCTTTTTCACCAATGGACAAAAGCTGTGTCCGGCTTTCAAATGCAAACTGGAAACCCACTCTGCACCGGGGTTTCCAGCTCATTCGATCTCCCACCATGTAATATCGGCTCCTCACTGGGTGTGAGCAGAGCGATATCATTTGACCCCCCCCCAATAGCACCGTGTGTATTGGAGGTCTGCAGTGTGATTCCAGCCATCATGGCATACAGCCTAAGGGAATGGGTCAGCCCACTTCAAACCTAGACTCTTCTCTGTGAGCAATGGCCTTTTGCAAGTGCACATCAGCCTAAAAGTTTATTCCACTTCAGTGCCAGGATTGGAATGACAATCTCTGCTTTTGTTAGCGTATATTTAACAAGGACCCCCTGGGTACATACGGATAAGATTCCTAGACCAGGGAAACAATAAACAATTGATATGTAACAATCTAGGCAACCATAAAGAAGTAAAACAATTTTAATATTGAGAAGGAAACTAAGCTACAACAATACTTCTTGGTATTAACAGTTTATTAATAGATACAAAATATCAAAATACACTATTTCAGAATTAAAATACAAAGTATAATTTTCACAAAAAGGGGGTAAACACAGTACAAAAAAGTCACATTACATATGGAAAGTGCCTATGAATTTAAGAGGTGGCGAAATAATTCTCTACGCGCGTTTCGGCGACCAGCGCCTTCTTCTGGAGCAGCCACGACAATTTCTAAAAAAGTAAATTTACAAAAAGGAGAGAATTACACACATTTAAAATTTACTATTTTACAACGTTAAAAAGTAGTATACAATTTTTAGGTAGCCCAAAGTTAAACCTTCTTATTTACAATAGTCATAGTGTAGCGGTACATCAACATTATTAATTTCATTTCCTTGCATTACTAATTTTTTAGGAGGTAGAAGGGCATATGATAGAATGGTAAAAAGATATAGGAACCTCTTAATAAATGAGGGCAGCGAATAAATTCACGAGGCCATGTGGGTTTTAAGGATCCATACTAAATATGCCGGTGGTCTGGTTTATTAGAACTCTTGCTATAGTCTATACTTACAATAAATGTTGTTATATAGATGTATAGAATATATTTTGCTTTTCTTGGTCTTTGTGGTAAGCGGTTCCAACCGTCGGATTACAGGAGCTTAAAAAAGGATGTATAGTAAAGATTTACTAAATATAGTTTAGAAGCATTTCCTAAGATGGTAATATGCATTTGGTGGTTCTTGAGCACTTACATGATAGAATAAAAGCAGTATGTGTAGCTCAATGGCGAGGTCTAGTACAAGTCAAGCGATAGTATCCTATCTTCAAGAGGTAACTGGAAATCCCAAAAGATAGAGACACTTTTATATATAGATCAGGGCTTTGTATTACATTCTTAAACTATCTATACTGTTAATTAGTACCCAAGGTGTCCAGGATAGACTCCTAGGTTATGTCTCCACCGATTAGTGCTGTTCGATTACAAATCTTGGGTTTTCTGTTTCCTGAAGACAGAAATGACAGTTTTGAATTATGGAGATTATGATAATCCCCTATCATGGCGGAGTAAAAGATAATTAATAATTGATACAGTCGTTGTGATTATCTATTTCTGATCGATGCAAAAATAAATTTATATTCGTTACATCAAAATCATGAATGCACATGGACTATAGAACTATCTTTATAACTAATTGATGAATTACCTGTTTAGTTAAAGAAATACCGATTGGTCCCGCCGTCCAGAACCTTTAAATCAATTTAGCCAAGGGTGGGCTTGGTAGTTCAGTACTAAGAAGGCGTAATCCTCCTGATGTGGGGATCTTATTGGCAGTAGCCTCCTGTATATTAGAATAAAATATTTTTACATTTTTAATAGTAAGGAAGAGGCTCTATATTTTGACATTCCTATGTAGTATTAGGGAGGTGGATATGACTATGTATACTTATACAGTTTGAATTTTTATTTTACCTTTTTAGTTTGCTTCCAATGCGAATGATGGCGCGAGGTTAAAATAACTCCCTGTCTGAAAGATAGAAACAGGCGAGTGGTATAAGTGGGAGGTGTGCTAAAAGCGGGAATATCTCGCTGAATATTAAGATATTCTTACCCAATATAAATCAACAGGGCTCACGATTTCCGGCGGCGGGACACGGGGTTTCTGCAGTCATGTGAAGATGGATAGTGCCTGAGTGTTTTGAGTCGCGTTTATGTAGTTCAGTTAATGGGTAAAAAGGATTCAGGTGTGCTCCGTGTAGAGAGAGAGAGAGAGGACTCTCTCCTATAGAGAGATAGAAACAGGACTATATCGTCCAAAGGAAGCATAATACAAATACTTCCTGTAAGGTCAGAGCCGGTTCTGCTAGAGGGCGGGGGTTGCAGTGAGTTGACAGCGCATCACAAATAGAATCAGCTGTACTCCATGTAAGGAGAGAGAAAGAACTCTCTCCTACAGAGAGATAGAAGTAGGACTATATCGCCAGAGGGAAGCCTAATACAAATACTTCCTATAAGATCAGAGCTGGTTCTACTAGGGGGCGGGAGTTGCTGTGAATCGATAGCGCATCGAAAAATGAGTTTGAAGAAAGACTCGCTGTAGGTGGAATGAAAAGGGGACTATAGTCCCTCTGCGAGTATAGCGTTTAGAATTCTTTTTTCAAAAAAATATATTTTTTCTCCCCAAAAAGGAAAACTATATTTATCTTTGAATTCAAGTATTAAATGGCAAAAGTAACTAATAAGTAGAACAAAAAGTTTATAGCAAGAATAGTTCCACGAGACTGATTGAATTATGTATTATAAAGATAACCTAACATATAGCATGTTCCCATGGAATTTCGCTATTCATTCCCTGGCGAAAGGTGTTAAAAACAAAAATCCAAAACACCTCCCTTTTCTTTCTAATGGCTACTCCACCATTGGTGTCAGAAATGTGAATTTTTTCCAGAATTCGCCATTTGAACTCTTCAGCACTGTGCCCTTTGTCCAAAAAGTGTTTTACCATTGGGTCAGCAAGTTTTTTTGTTCTAATCGCTGAGCGATGTTCATTGAGGCGTGTTTGGATCATACGAGAGGTTTCTCCAATGTACCCCAAGAGACAGGGACATTGTATAAAGTAGACCACATTAGAGGATCTACAGTTCCACATTTCTTTTGCAGTTGTTTTATGTCCATTATGGACGAATTCTTCTCCTCTCAAGATATTAGTACAGGAGGAGCAGGAGGAACAAGGAAAAGTTCCTTTGATTGGATTGTTCGTTACAATCGACCTTTGCGTCAAATTTCTTTCAATTGCTGCGTTTTTAAAACGCGAGTGTACAATATATTCTTTTATGTTTTTATTTCTTTTGTAGGCAAAGACAGGTTTAGCTAGTTTCTGTTCAGTGGAACAGTTACTATTCAAGATATGCCAGTTGGAGTTTATTACTTGTTTAATCTTTGCATCAATTGTTGAATGTTTTGTTATGCAAACAAGTAGACAATCCCGATCATAATAGCGGGCATGTTTATAGGAATGTCTCACCAGCCGGTGAGGGTAACCTCTTTCAATAAATTTACTTCTCATATTCAGTGCTTGTCGGTCAAAGTCAGCTAAATTAGTGCAATTACGTCTGACTCGCAGAAATTGAGAAAAGGGGATGCTGTCCTTTTGTGATCTTGGGTGGAAGCTGTTCTAATGCAAAAGGGTGTTTCTAGCCGTAGGCTTTACATGTAAGTCAACTTTCAAATTGCCAGCATCATTTATTATTTCTATGTCCAAGAATTCAACTTTATCACAACTAATGTGCGAGGTGAAATGAAGATTAGGGTCCGCTGCATTTATCCATAAGATGAACCCCTCCAGAGTCTCCCTCCCATCAGTCCAGACAAAGAAAATGTCATCTATGTATCTGGACCAATGGGAGACCGACTCAAAAAAGGGGGCCACTTCATTCTGAATATATTTATTTTCAAATGCCGCCATGAATATATTTGTTATCGAAGGTGCTACCGACGCGCCCATACTTACACCTTTGATCTGGCGGTAAGTATTAGATCCAAATTCAAAGACGTTTTCCGTTAGGACAATTTCCAAACAGGCCAAAAGAAATGTTTTCGGGCAAGGGATATTGTGCAGATCAATAAACCAGGAAGTGGTTTTCATGGCATCTGCTAGTGGGATGTTACTGTATAAGGACTCTACATCCATAGTGACAAGTATGTCGCGATTGGGATTGAATGCTAGTCCCTCTATCTTTTTTATCATGTCACCAGTGTCCCGAACATAAGATTCAATTCTGGTATGAACGGACGCAAATAGTTATCTATATATTTGGATAGTGGTTCGGTGGCGGTGCCTATAGTGGAAACTATTGGGCGATAGGGCGGATCATTCAGATTCTTATGGATTTTGGGAAGTCCATATATACATGCCGTTTTGCCTAGATTATGATTTAAAAATTCAAATTCCTTTGTGCTAATTAATCCATCTTCTAATGCTAGTTTTGTCAAGGACATTATTTTTTTGGATAAATTTAATGCAGAGTACGTTTGGACAGGACAATAGAATACTCCGTCATCCAACATCTTCAGCATATTCAATTCATATTGGGTGGTATCGATAAGCACGATACCACCTCCTTTGTCACAACTTTTGATAGTTAAATCTTTATTAGCGGAAATAGTTAGCAGGGATTGATGTTCTTCTTTGTCTAGATTGTAAATGGGTTTAGGAATAAATCTCAGGACCTGATCTAGCTCTTTTAACACTACTAACTCAAAGGTAGCAACCTCTGGTCCCAATTGCTCTAAAGAAGGACTGAAGGTTGATGGGAGACTCAGAGGTTTTATGATGGCAGTTTCTTCATTTCGCTGATTGTTTATTGCAAAAAACTTTTTTTAACGGATTTTACGAAAGAAGGAAATGATATCACAATAAAGTTCAAAAAGATTTGGAGTAGAGTGAGGGACATAGGAAAGACCTTTAGTTAATAATGTGGTACTGGATGTATCTAAGTTAATTTTTGAAAGATTGAAAATGGGAATTACATTCCCTGCTTCCAATATTGCCTGTTTCTGGTTTCGCGTATAAATTGAGGTTCCTCCTGTTGTTGATGATGGTGTTGGGGTTGATAGTTCCCTCTCGTTGTCCCTGAAAATGGACCCTTGGGCGTCCCCGCCCTCTCCCTCTGTTCCCTAAAAAAGGTTGTCTATTCACTCCTCTACCCTGGGCCTGATTATAGTTTGGTTCTGGTTCATAATAGCCTTCATTCTCATTTTCTGAATCAGAACTTTGTGAGAAGGTGTTAACTCGTTGTTGTTCCTCTCTATTTTCTGTGGTATATTGATTTTGTTTGTAAAACTCGGGTTTGAGGTAGGGATAGGTGTTTTCAATAGTGGCAAATCTTGTATCTTTCATTAATTTGTCATTCTTTCTTTTATCTAGATAACTAGAAAATGACTCAAGTTCTTTGTTACAATCTGCAATCTTTTTAATAGCATCTTCTATGTTTCCCATTTTTTTGATTTTGTCCTCAAGTTCTTCAACTTCTGATCTAACTTCTGCTGCTAGTTCTTTCGCAGTTTCGACGATTAGCATCATTAGGTCTCTTGAACATCTACTTGCAATTCTACTCCATTTGTCTAGAAATGCCTTGTAGTGAACAAAGAGACCAGGAATGTTTCTTACACGAAGACCCATTGGAATAATGCCTAGGCGTAGATATGCCAACATGAATTCACCATGGGCTTCAATCTCTGCTTTTGTTTCTGCTATGACTTCGTTTTTAGGTCCGATGTTAGCCAGGAGAGAGAGAGAGAGAGAGAGAGATATATATATATATATATATATATATAGATATAGATATATATATATATATATATATATATATATATATATATATATATATATATATATATAATACTTCTGGTGGCTTTCGGACAGTTCTCTTCATTCGTTGGTCTTTATGTGTTAGTCAAATTTTGTTTTGTTTCGCCCACCACAGCATACAAGGAACACAGGACCAGACCACTTTAGCTATTGGCTTATCTCTGCTCTTGCACAATGTGCACTTACACATAAACAGTAGTGCCTTTGTACGATTTTCCCAAAAAAAATTCCCAAACCTTGGCAAAGCCAAAAGTTAGCAGCCAGTGATAGACTGGTTGGCATTGCAAATACTTGTTTTTTTAACTTCCTTATTTTTTACTACGTCATGTTTTCCTTATTTGCAAACATATGAACATATGTTTAGATGAAACCTCTTTTTTAAATATTTATTACACTTTGGATGACTAATATATTTGCTAAAATATTGAATAATAAATCAATCACCGGCTTGCCAAAGCCGGACCTATTAGCCGTACTAATATGTGACGTTTATGTTTTTCCATCATGGAGAAGCCTTGTAGAAAACAAAATAAAATACTTGTTTTAAAACAAGCATTGTCAAAGCCAATAGGTTTGCCTTGACAAGCTATGCTATGGTTATTTGTTTGTACATTTTTAGGCAAGCATATGTCGCTAAAAGAAAGAAACCTAACGTAGTTGCTATTTGCTTGCATTAAAATGTTTACATTCAAAAAGCTGCCACTGATGTGGCCATTTTACTAGTGATGTTTTAAATAAGAAGCATTTCATTTGTCCTATGCATTTTATTTGTTATTTGTGACGGAGACAAAAATAAATTATAGCATAATCAACCTTCAAATCGCAAGCAGGTACAGTGTTACCTAAATATCTTAGAAAAGAAGCCAGAAGTCACCATCTAACTGGGCACCCAAAGTACAGGCAAAATCAACAGCTGGTATTTTAAGTTAATATGCAACATAAACACAATTTATTTATTAATTTATTTATCGATTTGTTGAGCGCGGTTGCTGCCCAGGGGCGTCCAAGCGCTGAATTTAAACAGAGACGAAACGGAGCAGGGAAGTAGGAACTAGAGGGGCTTGGTGAATAGTACTGTTTTCAATTTCTTACGAAATGAGAGCAGGTCAGGTGTGGATCGAAGAGCGAGGGGGAGGGCATTCCAAAGCTTGGCGGCGTTCAGCGAGAACAGCCTACCCCCGGACCTAGCTCTCTTCACTCTGGGAACAACTGCCAGAAAGGCACCCGTAGACCGGAGGTTCCTATTAGGGTGGTAGGGGGTGACAAGGCTGTTGTTAATTGCTGCTCCGGTCTTCCAAAAGGCCCGATGCGTAATGCACAGTGCCTTAAATGCCACTCTTTGCCTCACAGGCAACCAGTGTAGGCTTTTCAGTCCATGTCTGGCAGACTGGGATCGTGGAATCTGGAGTATGGTCCGTGCTGCGCAGTTTTGTACAACCTGCAGCTTCCGGAGGGTCATCTCAGGTGCCCCTAGGTAGAGAGCATTGTTTGAGTCCAAGCGGGACTGGATGAGGCCTTGTACCGCCACCTTCTTGGCGTCTAGGGGCAAAAGTGGAAGGACCTTCCTCAGCGTTCTAAGTAGGCCAAAACAGGTGGCAGACAGCTTGGTGGCCTGAGTGGAGAAAGAGAGCTTGTTGTCTAGCCATACTCCCAGGCTCTTAACACTGTCCTTGGGAGTAGGGGGTACACCTAGACCACCGGGCCACAAGGAGGTAAAGGGTACTGGTGAAGCTGGACCTAGGAGCATGAGCTCTGTTTTTCCTCCGTTCAGTTTGAGGGAGGAGTTGGTCATCCACTCCCTCACGTTCTCCAAACAATTCAACAGGCCGGCCGAGGATTGCCTGTTGTTCTCTTGGGCCAGTGAAACCACTAGCTGGGTATCGTCGGCGTACGACACGATTTTAATGCCGTATGGTTCGACTACCCCAGCCAGAGGTTTCATGTATACATTGAATAATACAGGGCTCAGAGACGAGCCCTGCGGTACTCCACAGCTGAGAGGCCTGATGGTAGATGTTGTATCGCCATCAAAGATCTGAAAAGATCTATCAGCTAGGAAGGAACTGAACCACCTTAGTGCATTTCCCGAGATTCCGATGTTCTGGAGACGGTTCAGCAGAGTGGCATGGCTGACCGTATCGAAGGCAGCACTTAGATCAAGGAGGATCACTGCCACTGATCCTCCCTGATCCAGTATCCTTCGAGATTGTTCGGTGACAGCTAACAAGGCGGTTTCAGTCCCATGTTTTGGTCTGAAGCCTGTTTGGGACGTGTGTAGTAGGGAGTGATTCTCCAGGAACTGGACCAACAGGGCATTTATGTGTTTCTCCAGCACCTTGCCAGCCCACGGGAGGAGTGAGATGGGGCGGTAGTTGGAGTGGTCATCGGGGTCTAGGCTAGGTTTTTTTAAGAGCGCCCTTACCATGGCTTGCTTCCAAGCAATGGGGACTGTACATGTGGATAAGGACAGGTTTAGCAATTCCAGGATTACAGGGAGGGTGGCATCACCTGCCTGCATCAAGATTTCTGGAGGGGCTGGGTCGCGAGGGGAGCCCGACTTGACGTGCCACTTTGTCTAAAGTGTCAAGGTCCAGGAGGGGGAAATGGTCAAGAGTAGGCTCAGAAGTAGACTGGCCTGGGAGAGGGAAGTTTTCCGGGTAGAATGAATCAGACGCCTCATGATTTGGGGCCAAGGCTGGAAAGGTGGAGTATATGTTTAGCACCTTATTGTGGAAAAATTCCGCCAGTTCATTGCATTGCTCTTTGGTCTTGATCAGAGGGGGAACAGTGACGGCACTGGAACATTGTTTTATTATATTAAAAATTTCCTTGGGCTTTGATTTGGCTTCCAAGATTTTGTCAGAGTAGTAGAGTGTCTGGGCTGCCCTGACCCCTTCTTTATAAACTCTGATCGCCTCTCTATAGGATGCCTTTTTTTCCGGAAGGAAATCTAAGCGCCAAGCTCTCTCTCGTTGCCTGCACAGGCGTTTTAACTCTCTTAACGAGTCGGAGAACCAGGGAGCTGATTTCTGCACTCGCTTTGAGGACGATCTGCGAAGAGGCAGGAGTGAGTCCAAGGAAGGATTTTGTGATCCAGCTTACATAGTTTCCGTATGCCACGTTGGGGTCTGGGCAGGGTGGCGGGCGGGTGGAGTCTAGCTCACGTCTCCAGGGGTCCACGGGGAGTTTTGACCAGTTTCTCCTCATTGTAGTTTGAGGGGGTAATTGGGGGACTTTATGGGTGACCCAGGTAAACGGGACCAGAAAATGGTCTGACCATGGAAGGGGGATGGGTTGATCCGTAATTAGATCCGAGCAGTTACTAAAGATAGGGTCCAGGAGGTTGCCTTTTTCGTGGGTCGGGGCTGTGACCAACTGGACCAGTTGAAGGGCTCCAAGGTCATCCATTAATTCCTTGGCGGTGTGGTCTGACGGCGAGTTAAAATGCAGGTTGAGGTCTCCCAACACCGTGTGATTGGCCGTCGATAGAATTCTTTTTGCTATGATCTCTGGGAGAGCTCTAGGAAATAGTTTTGCAGGCTCGGGGGGACGATAAATCAAAGTGCCTGAAAAGGAGTTATTTGCGTTGAACTCTATACAGAATTCCAGACTCTCACAGCCAGGGATAGTATCTGCTGTAGTACGGCAGTGGTACTGGTCCTTTGTAATGATGGCCAGACCACCCCCTCTCCCTTTCGGTCTGTCGAGTCTGAGGATGTGGTAGCCAGCTGATAAGGCTACGACTATATCAGGCTCCGATTGAGCCGTGAGCCACGTTTCTGTTAAAAAGAGCACGTCTGGCTTGAGCTCCTCAAGCAGCATGGCAATTTGTGTGCAGTGCTTAGGCAGTGATCGGCAGTTTAGTGCATACATACAGTACTCCTGAACTGAGGCCAACGGAGTGTTCCGAAAGGAATGTTTGCAGTCTGGACAGCGGAGGGGAAGCTCTGTAGGGGCATATATATGCGTGCACTGGACAGCGACAGTTCTTCCTATGCTGTGTATGGCTGCCGCGCTATATGTCCTGCCCTGGGGAGTAGGGGAGCCAAGGTTTATGGCCCCTGGTCCCGTCAGGTCGCGGACGGGCGCAGACGGGCTTGCCTTTGGCGCGCCTTCGGCGCACCGCCGGCGCGCCCGCTGCGCCCGTCCGCTGCGCCTCCGGAAACAGCACATTCCTAAATATCAGAAAGAAGGGCGTGGCCTAAATCGGTGGGCGGAGCCCGGGAGGTCGCGGAGGTTGCCTGCTGCCTGCTTCAGCGCCTCACTCGGCTGAGCGGCGAGTCAAACAACCAGGTGAGCAAAGTGCAAGTTTTTAAAATAACACAAGGTAAAAACACGCTATACAGTTCTTAAAATCAACTTTTTTGAAGGGTATTTCCTAGCTCTCGGCTTTCCGCCTCAAGAGCTCTGTCTAAGCAGCGCTGGTCCCCAGGGCGCGCCTAGATATACAAAAGGGGGCGTGGCCTAAATCGGTGGGCGGAGGTTGCCTGCTGCCTGCTTCAGCGCCTCACTCGGCTGAGCGGCGAGTCAAACAACCAGGTGAGCAAAGTGCAAGTTTTTAAAATAACACAAGGTAAAAACACGCTATACAGTTCTTAAAATCAACTTTTTTGAAGGGTATTTCCTAGCTCTCGGCTTTCCGCCTCAAGAGCTCTGTCTAAGCAGCGCTGGTCCCCAGGGCGCGCCTAGATATACAAAAGGGGGCGTGGCCTAAATCGGTGGGCGGAGCCCGGGAGGTCGCGGAGGTTGCCTGCTGCCTGCTTCAGCGCCTCACTCGGCTGAGCGGCGAGTCAAACAACCAGGTGAGCAAAGTGCAAGTTTTTAAAATAACACAAGGTAAAAACACGCTATACAGTTCTTAAAATCAACTTTTTTGAAGGGTATTTCCTAGCTCTCGGCAATTAAAAAAGCACTTTAAATTTGCTTGGTCTCTTATGGGAAAGGAACTTTATTAGGTGGGAGTGAACACTTGGCACATGCATTGTGCATTCTTTCAAAGTAAAGGGAGCTATTGGGTAAGGTGGGCTGTCCCGTTGTCCAGTGCTTTATGCTACGTTAGTCAAAAGCAAAAATGTATAGACCATTTAACAGACTAATGAATGGAACACACTGTTTAAAAGCCTGGTGCTGTAAATAGGTAAACTGTGTATGATTTTTTGATAAAACAGTAATCTGGTTAGACAGCCAGTGCTCTCTCACAGGCCAGACCTACTGTCAGTCAGTCTCTCCCTCCCTCCCTGTCACCTTTCTTCCCTCTCACCCCCTCCATCCTCTGTTAACTGTTTTTATTTACTTTCTGGTGAATAATTCCAACCACGTATCAGGCTCTGGGATGCATTCCTATTTAAGTATAGCAACAGTCCTTGAAAGAAGTGACAGGTACCCATTGGAGAGAGCGCGTACAGATCACACGCAGAAAGATGGTGGTGGGGTTTATTGTTTTATCTGAAGTGGCTGTCAGTGGTATCTAGTGTTGCAGAGCCCCGTGTGGTCCCTGCACAGAGACCGAACACCTGCACTGCACCAGAACCAGTTAAGGGTTTGACCTTGAGCAAACTGCTCCTGGCTCCATTTCGTAATGCTTTGTGTACTGATTTTGCTGTTTCTTGATTAGCTTTGTTTAGGAGTGTCATGCCGGAGGGGCAGCATTAGTGGTTGCTTTTCCACCCTGTGGTTTTTAATTTGTTTTTGTGCGCAGTCTATGTGGAGAGAATGCTATAATAAACCAGCATTGGCTGTGTCGATAGGTCTGATGTTGGCTGCCAGCCTTCTGGGTTTGCTAACGCTTGTTTTTGATTTGTCATGATTTTTGCAAACCTTTAATGCTGAGAAAGCTGCTAAGCTCTCGTCTTCCTGAAATCAAAATTGTCTAGAAGGAAAATATATTCAGTTTCAAAAAGCACATTGATGATATTGGCAGATTGTGCATGCATGGAGCGCTAATTAGTGTGCAAAAATAACGATTATGAAGAAGAATAAAGATAGTCAATCTACTGCCTCTTAACACTAAATTGTAAAAATAGGCATTTACAGTATGGGGCTAAAAGTCTTTGATAAAGAGTTGGATGTATCAATTGTGGTGTGATCTGACACGATTCCTACCCTTCGACCAGATTCCAGTAGGGGTGGCAAGAAGAGCGGTTAGAACGGGAATGTATATGATATATCGAGCCTTTTTAAGGCCATTGTTTGCTACCCGGATTGGTGACAGTGTTATAATGGGGTACTTCTGGGTCTATCACGATCCTGCTTAAATATTGCAGCTTCTGCCTGTGGCATTTCCCCACTGGCATAAGATTTACTAGTATAATTCTGCATATCTTTAAGGCAGCAGCTTATGCAGAAGAGAGTGGTATTTGTCAATTCTGATTTCTCCAATTCACAACCCTCCTTGAAATAAGGGCCTGGGACACAATGTTGGTTGCACTTCACTGCAAATGTAGGCTGTCTTCAACGACTTCTAATAGCAAAGGTGATTATAAAAGAGTTAAAGGTGGTCAGGCTGGTCATGCCACAGAGGAAACAAGCCAAACTTCCTTTGTTTTGCTGAGGCAGACCACTGGACTTCTTAGGGTTTGTACTGACAGAACGCTTGTTATGTTCTCGCTGGTTAGTTGTCATGTGACCCTTTGTACTGTAACATATGACTTATGTGTAAATTCATCCTTGTTTGCTTCCGCTGCATGGCCCAGCATTTGCAGCAGTCCTTGTTGATGAGTCTACGAACAGTCATACGAGTACTCTGGTCATCTTGGCTTGTTTTTTCAAAAAGCAGCAACTGGTTCCCCCTTGCTGTCCTTGCATGCTTTCATAACTATAAAATGCAGCTAATATTTCTGGCATGCTTGCCTCATGGCATTATCCACACCCATTTCACAGGACCTGTTGGAATCATGGGCCTTGAAAACCAATGACCTCATCAAGTCTTGAACAACACGGCAAATATGGAAACCATAGCAACAGAAGACTTCTGGCTGCACTTTCCCCCTTGTACTCCGTGCTAGCTGTTTTTCAAGTGCAGCTCGGAGGGCAGTCGGGAAACAGCTGTTGTGAACCGTGATCTTATGATCTCATTGTATTAGTCTGCAGCAGACACTCCTTCAAAGTTACTGTAGGCTGAGGTAGCATTTGTGAGTTTTGGTGAAATAATTTGGGAATGCAGTACATTTTTGATTTAAAAAAAAAAAAGAATCCTTGCAAAACAAGGTTTAATTCAGCCATTTTGGGTTAGTAAGTTAATTCTGTTTATTGATGTTGTTTCAGGTGAGAAGAGGCATACGTAAAGCTTTGCTAGTGGTAGAGCAAACTTGTACCCCAAAATTTGGTGACTCCAAAAATGTAACCTCATTTGGTGCTCTCAAGTTTATTGGGTCAGAGCTGGTGTAAAACCTCGGTTCAATGAAGCAGTGTGTCCCCTTGTTAAGGCCCCTCCTCAAACATCAATTTAGCAGAGTAAAACAGTTCACTAAGTAAAGGGGTCCACTCAATAATTAAGTTCTAGCTCAATGAAAGGTTAAAGGGTTTTATTGCAAAAGTTCAAAGTAAGCAGTACAGAGTCAGTTCCATGAAGGCTCTCCAACGCAAATGTTTACAGAGTGTAGGGGCTAGCTATTGATGAGGGACAATAATCAAGAGGGACAACTGACACAACTATGAGTTTGGTTGGACAGGAAGTCACGAGCGACTTCCTCCCGTTTATTTATAGCCTTCCGGCCAAGCCTGGCCTGAAGGTGTTACAATGTGTGCAAGTGGTTCCGGGGCTCAGCCGAGACCCTCGGACCACTAGAACGCTACATCCCTTCCCAAGTTAGTCCTTGTTTGCTGTGTTCATACATGGTTCACGAGTAGCACATATATTCTGCTAGTCTCTGACTTGGCTTAGGGTTAGGTCGGAGATGGTACATCTGTCTCCCTCTCGCTGGCGTTGCTGTTCGCACAGGCGATTGCACTGGTGATACTGGTGCCTGTAGAGTCGGTTCCCCTTCATGTGATGTCCTGGGTTGTTCTTCACGCCGTCCCGCTGGCTGGTCATCATTGTGGCTTTCAGCGTTTTCTTCAGCCTCTGCTGATTCCGCTGGGATGCGTTTAAACCAGGATACATTGCGGGTCACCTCCTCTCCATCTCTGTGTGCGGTGACTGCAGTGCCCTTGGTGTCCTTGATGACCCATGGTTCGGGCTCATATGGTGTCTTGAACTTGCCCCCGGGTCTTCGTGTCCGCAGTAGCACCGTATCTCCCGGTGCTAGGTCTCTACTCTGTGCTCTCCTCCTTTTGTCGATCCGTTCATTGTTCAGTCTTCTCCTCCGCTGAGTCTCACTGGACTTGTACGGTTCTGGTGCCCAGCCTTCTGTCATCGGGAGACTGTCTTGCCGATTTCCTGCAAACATCAACGACCACGGTGTTCTCTGTGTTGTGCTGTGTGGCGTGCTTCGATATTCTCCTAGGAACTGTTGTAGTGCTGATTCTGGGTCGATTTCCTCAATATTTGCTATCCTTAATGCTTTGTTGATGGTTCGCATGAACCTTTCGGCCTCACCGTTGGCTTGCGGCCACTGTGGTGTTATGCGGTGATGTCTGATCCCTAATGTACTCATAAAGTCACGGAATTCACTCCCCTGGAAAGGAGGCCCATTGTCCGTCTTAAGGATCTGGGGACGACCAAACATGGCGAATATTTTGCTCAATATAGGCTGAACATTTCTGAAGCTGGTGGATTCAGCTAACTCCACGATGGGATATTTGGAAAATGAGTCTATGAGAACAACCGTTGTTCTCCCATCTGGGAAACTTCCAAAATCCATGCTAACCCAAGACCAGGGTGTAGGGGCATGTTCCTCTGTGATGACAGGCGCTGGGTTTTCAGGAGTGCTGGTGAGTTGGCACAGTCTGCAGTTCTTTACTAGGGTGTCGATGCTGTTCTCCATCTCTGGGAACCACACTTTCTCTCTCATTCGGCTCTTCATCCGCCGCGTTCCTTGGTGTCCTGCATGCGCCAACATGGTGGCTTGTTCTTGCAAGCTGAGTGGTATTACTATGCGGCGTCCCCTGAGAATCAGTCCGTTCTTTGCCATGCTTAGTTCGTTGTGAACTTTCCATATTTGGCCTATCCTAGAACGCTCATTCTCTGACCAGTCATTGTTGTCCCTTAAGAATCCATTCCATGTTCCTGTTCGTATGGTGTTTGCCACCTTTTGTAACACTTTGTCTTGAAGGTAATGTTCAATTATCACTGGGATGGACATGGCCTGCGGGCATGCGCTCTGAGCCAGGAGATTGATTTCTTCTTCAAACAGGGTCTCTTGTTCTTCAGGGACCATTCCATCTGCAGCTGGGTGACGGGACAGAAAATCAGCTGGGTTCTTTTCACCAGGTCTGTAAATTAGGTCCATTTGATACTGTTGTATCTGAATTGCCCACCTCTCTATCCTAGGTGGTGGATGTGGAGCGGTTCCTCTGAATAGTGGAATCAGTGGCTGGTGGTCAGTGACTAATCGAAATGGACATCCTGCCACATATAAATGAAAATGGTTGCAGGCCCATTTCACTGCCAGCGCTTCTCTTTCAATTTGTGAGTACCGGGACTCTGTGGCTGTTAGCGCTTTGCTGGCAAACGCCAACGGGGTCCACACACCTGGCTCTGCTTCCTGCGTCAATAGTGCTCCGAGCCCCACTGGGCTAGCGTCGACTAGGATCTCCGTTTTTCTGGAGGTGTCAAAATATGCAAGCGTTGTTGTGTCTAACAGAGCTGCCTTGATTTTTGTAAATGCGTTCTCTTCTTCTGTACTCCATTTCCAAAGTGCATCCTTCTTCGTCAGGTTGCGAAGCGGCTCTGCTATGGTGGCTAAGCCAGGGATGAACCGGGCACAATACTGCGCCATCCCTAGAAAACTCCTTACCTCTGACGCTGTGGATGGGGCTGGTGCATGTTTTATAGCGTGTGACTTGCGGGGATCCACCTTCACTCCGTTGTTGTCGAATACATATCCAAAGAATTCTACTGATTTTTGGAAAAACTTGCACTTTTCTTGATGGAGTGTGACTCCGTGCTCCGACAGTCGTTTGAGTGTTGCGCGTAGTCGCTGGTGGTGTTCCTCACTTGTTTTTGAGTGGATGAGAATATCATCGCTGACGTTCAATACGCCTTGCAATCCCGATAAGATCTCTTTAACAGTGTTTTGGAAAATCTCGGCAGCTGACGGGATGCCAAAATTCAAGCGTTTGTAGCGTCGCAGGCCCAGGTGCGTGGAAAATGTTGTGATATAGCGGCTTTCCTCCGCTAGCCGGAGTTGATGATATCCGGCATTTAAATCGAGCTTAGAAAACCATTGTGCTCCGTTGAGGTCAGCTAGAATGTCATCGACTGTCGGTGTAATATGCCTCTCTCGTTTGATTGCCTTGTTCGGCATGCGCATGTCTATGCATATGCGTATCTTCCCAGGCTGACGAGGTTTTTCGGCGATCACCATTGGCGAAACCCATGGGGTTGGACCAGTGACTTTTTCTATTACGTCTTGTTTTTCTAGGTTTTCCAGCTCCTTTTCTACTGCTGCTCTGAGATGGAAGGGTATTCTTCTATGCCTGAGGGCGATGGGTTGTATTGTTTTATCGATATGTAACTTTATTGGCGGTCTTTTGATCATGCCCAATCCTTTGAATAGCGATGGAAATTGCTGTAGTAACTCGTCAACTTGGATGCTTTTGACGGCATTCGCGAATGCCATCAGGTGTAGATCTTCGGCCGTGTGGCTTCCAACTAGGAGGTCGGCTTCTTTCTCCACCACGTGGAATGTTGTGGTGACTTCGTGTTCTTCCGCTTTTACCTGTACTACCATCTTGCCTCGCAACGGGAGCGGCTCTTTCCCGCCGTATGTGAATATTCGGACCTTGGATGGAACCAGTTTTGGTTTAGGATCTAAAGCTTTATAATGCTGGATGCCCATGACATTCACAGTAGCGCCTGTGTCTATCACCCCGGTTGCCGGGGACCCATCTATGAATATGTTACACTTGGGTTGCGGCCGTCGTCTTTGTTTCAGCTCATTTGTGAATGAAACGAAGTAGCACTCACCATCTTCATCTTCCGAGGAATCGTCGAGCCTGTCACACCTTTGGTATGTTGATTTCACGCTTCGTGGTGATTGTTCAATTTCCAGCTGGCGGATCGCCCCAGATAGTGACTTCCTCCTGAACGATCCTCTTCCTCGGTCTCTTCCTCGGCATACCCTGGAGAAATGATTCGGGATCCCGCAGTTTGAGCAGGTCTTCCCGCGTGCTGGGCAACTCCCTGCCTCATGTGCTTCACGCCCACAATAGCCACATTGTGGTTGTCTCTGTGTTCTGGTTGGCCATCTGCCTCTTCCACCTCGGCTGGATTTGCTGATTGCATCAACCCTTTCTTCCTTGATTGTCGATCCGTTGTTCGCGTTGGCGTTCAAGACTGCTTCCATTGCTGAAGAGCGTACATCCGACAACTCATATGATCTTGCCAGTAGGAGGATTTCCTCTAAGGTGATCTTAGGTTGGCGGAGGATCAGCGTCCTTAGGGGTTTGTTTCTGCACCCTTGTATGAGCTGGGCTGTGACTTCCTTATTCGAATCATCCTCTGCGCACGTGCTGACCAGTTCACGTAGGCGGGCGTGGAATGCATCCATGCTTTCTCCTTCCCTTTGCCTGGACTGCCTAAATTTGAATCTCTCATAATGTGGGTTGAGTTGAGGATCAAAGTGTGCATTTAGAGCTTGCACTGCGGCATCGTAGTTGTTTGATTCTCCAGTGTTCGGGAGGTGTGCAAATACTTTATATATTTCTTCACCACCAAAATGAAGCAGTAGTGAACGCTTCACTTCTTCATCTTTTTCCCTGGTGGCTATAAAATAGTTATTTAGTCTCCCTAGCCATGTAGCCCACCTAGGTGCCGCCGTCGACGGGTCCGCCAGTCCACTGAATGGTGGTAATGCTTGCACTTGCGCATGCGATGAGTGTTGGGTTGGTATCGGCGCTGGTACATGTTGTTGGGGTGGAGGCTGCACTGCTGCATTTTGTGGAAGCGCAGCATTACCTGCATTACCAGAAGGGCCTCCTCTCACGTTTTCCTCTGGTAGGTCAGACATTGTGGGTACCGATGGTCCCTTTTAGCTTTAGTGTGATGCTTTGCCAATGCTTGTTGGATTGTTTGTAGGTTTTGCTAGTGCTTGTTGGCATTTATGTGTCCCTCTGTGTTGTTTTTTTTTTTCAAGATATGGCTGCCAACTGTCTGTTTTGCTTCTCACTTTATTGTTTTTGCCAATGTTTTTTTTTTTTTTTTAAAGTTTAAGTTTTTCCTCTTCTAGTAATATGCTTTGGGCAGCTGGGGTTTCTTTCCACTTAAAATCGGCTTCGCCGATGCTTTTCCCCGTTCGTTGTTGAAAGCGCTGCTCTGCGCTCGTGTTCCTGTCAGTTTCTGCGTGCTTGGGGCCTAGTCGGGCGCCGGACCTTGCTTCTGCGCATGCGCGTGCTCTGCGCGGCTCCTGAGGCGTTTCTAAGCCTCTCCCTCGCTTTCTCCTCCGCCCGGTGCCTAACGCAGCTCCCGCTCACGCTGCTTACCGGGATGTCTCCCTCGCGTGCCTTCTTTCTTCGTGGGCTGAGGAGCGCCACACAGTCTCGGGTGGGGACAGCTTCGACGCCCTCAGGGAGGACTTCGCGGGCCACTCGTCGTTCCGGATCCGGACTCACCACAGACGTCGCCTGCAGGTAGGGATATGTACGATCCCGCCCTCGTCCGCCAAAATGTAGGGGCTAGCTATTGATGAGGGACAATAATCAAGAGGGACAACTGACACAACTATGAGTTTGGTTGGACAGGAAGTCACGAGCGACTTCCTCCCGTTTATTTATAGCCTTCCGGCCAAGCCTGGCCTGAAGGTGTTACAATGTGTGCAAGTGGTTCCGGGGCTCAGCCGAGACCCTCGGACCACTAGAACGCTACACAGAGCATTTAAAATTGGACATTATTCTAAGGCTCAATGAACAGCAAAATCCTAATCAAATTGGATATCATACCTAGTAGAATAGGAAAGTATTCTTGCTCACCTCTAAATCAAGGGGTTTTATGCACAGTTCTTGTATAAAGTTATTAGAAATTCTGCAAACTAATCACGGTGTGAGCAAAAGTATAATTTCTTTAGCGAATCTGAACAGAAGAATAATACACGTCATTACCATAACACATAAACACCACCCCAATACTTTAAAAAAACATATTCAACACATTTAATGCTAATTTCATTCAAAGATGTTCGGGAAAATATGAAACATTTAGACAGTAACACTTTATCCCAGTGAATGAGGGAACTAGATATATACTGATTGCCAACGTAGATCCTTACCATAGAAAATTCAACACTAGCAGGGCAAACACTACAGTGGAAATAAAACATTATCATCAGCTTAACTGTGAGTTCTACGAAGCCTGTGGGGAGAAGATGTATGCAGAGGGGAAATAGAAGTGAGTGGCTGTGGTAACATCCATGTTGTTCAGAATGGAGTTTCATACAGACATGGCTTAACTAAAATACATCAATAACGTTACTTCCATACTTCACATGAAATGTATTTCAATTGCATTATATTAATTCCGTCTATATATGCAGGGTGATATGTAAAATTGCATGTCATGAAATTAGTGCACACAAATATACACTTAAAAATATTCCACACTAGTTACTGAATAACAAGTATGTCGTTTTACATGAATGTATTATGTTAATGTACAAGTATGACGCCTTTTTCTAGATTAAGTGCAAAACTATCTTCACAAGGTAGTGATGATCAAAGACAGGGCCTTGTGTTAAAGTTCCCAGCTGCTCCCATCGAACACATTTGCAGCACAGGAGGAATCGACCATGACAGACGAGTCACAGGTGATGGAGAACTGAGAGATCCGGGCTGTACCGGGACAGGCGGCAAGGGTGGCACAAACCCTGGGTACAGGGTCATCAGAGAAAAGTGCAAGGGACGAAGTGCTCGGGTTCCTTTGCTAAAGGTGCCACACTTTCTGCTGTGGTTCTTTATGGGCGCAAAATGTGTATTATTGGCATTACAGAGAATGCCTTGTGCTGTTCGACTTTGATGTAATATGTTAATGCCAGCTCCCCCGATCACTTTTGAAGGCGGTGGTACCCGTAGGGAACGGCCGGGAAAGACTCTTCGCGAATTCCTTTCGTCATCAGTGACGCACTTTGATTTGTGTGCGCCGCGTTTATCCTCTTTGTTATTGCTAGGAAATCTTAGTGAACCCTCTTTTATCGCACGTTGGTGCGGCGCCAGAGCACCGCATTCCTGGCTCGGTAACTGCTCGGAGAGAGACGATTTTTTTAGGGCTCGCCTGCTGATGCGCTTCAGCGCATAGCTGGCGAAGCTCTATAGGGGCTTATCCAGTGTTTATCCACCACTGGCGATTCCACTGGCGATTCCTTCAAGTGCATGTGCTTTTTAGGTCATTGCGCTTGCGCAAGCCCTAAAAAGCGCGTGCACAATGCCACCAGCCGCCTGCCTGCCTGCCTCGCATTACCACATCAAAGGCAGCCCTCCGAGCGCATTTCTCACCCCCTAATTATTCACGGCCGGCCGGCAGGCACATCAAAGGCTGCTGCTGCCGTGACTCGCATTTCTCCTCCCTCCTCCCCTATCACTGCCCAGGCCGGCCGTACTTTCTCTTTACAAGGGCGCCCATTCCTGAATCACTTGAAATCTCTCCACATTATTTGCATTTTGTTAATTAAAAAAATTAACTACAACACAGCCTTGCACATTTTTCTCGACTTCGGAAGGATGAGTCCCAATCTCATTTGTACAAAGTGTTGTAATGGGATTATTGGAGAGTTAGAGAAACGTGCTCACAAGTTACATTTTTATGCAAATCATCTGAGTAAATAAACAATAGCATGGTGCCGTTTGCGTCCTTGACTTGATCTGGTTTTTATTTTTATTTTGCTATTATTCTCACAAAGGCTAAGAAGGTCTGCCTACTTTAGTATTAAGTGCTATACGTCGCATAAGCAACAGCTAACCATTCACTCACCCACGCAACGCCACTCACCCACGCAACGCCACTCACCCACGCAACGCCACTCACCCACGCAACGCCACTCACCCACGCAACGCCACTCACACACGCAACGCCACTCACACACGCAACGCCACACACACACGCAACGCCACACACACACGCAACGCCACACACACACGCAACGCCACACACACACGCAACGCCACACACACACGCAACGCCACACACACACGCAACGCCACACACACATGCAACGCCACACACACATGCAACGCCACTCACACATGCAACGCCACTCACACATGCAACGCCACTCAACCACGCAACGCCACTCACACACGCAACGCCACTCAACCACGCAACGCCACTCACCCACGCAACGCCACTCACCCACGCAACGCCACTCACCCACGCAACGCCACTCAGCCACGCAACGCCACTCAGCCACGCAACGCCACTCAGCCACGCAACGCCACTCACACACGCAACGCCACTCACACGCAACGCCACACTCACACGCAACGCCACACACACACGCAACGCCACACACACACGCAACGCCACACACACACGCAACGCCACACACGCAACGCCACACACACACGCAACGCCACACACGCAACGCCACACACACGCAACGCCACACACACATGCAACGCCACTCACACACGCAACGCCACTCACACACGCAACGCCACTCACACATGCAACGCCACTCACACATGCAACGCCACTCACACACGCAACGCCACTCAACCACGCAACGCCACTCAACCACGCAACGCCACTCACCCACGCAACGCCACTCACCCACGCAACGCCACTCACCCACGCAACGCCACTCACCCACGCAACGCCACTCACCCACGCAACGCCACTCACCCACGCAACGCCACTCACCCACGCAACGCCACTCACCCACGCAACGCCACTCACCCACGCAACGCCACTCACCCACGCAACGCCACTCACCCACGCAACGCCACTCAGCCACGCAACGCCACTCAGCCACGCAACGCCACTCAGCCACGCAACGCCACTCAGCCACGCAACGCCACTCAGCCACGCAACGCCACTCAGACACGCAACGCCACTCACACACGCAACGCCACTCAGCCACGCAACGCCACTCACACACGCAACGCCACTCACACACGCAACGCCACTCACACACGCAACGCCACACACACACGCAACGCCACTCACACACGCAACGCCACACACACACGCAACGCCACACACACACGCAACGCCACACACACGCAACGCCACACACACACGCAACGCCACACACACACGCAACGCCACACACACACACGCAACGCCACTCACACACGCAACGCCACTCACACACGCAACGCCACTCACACACGCAACGCCACTCACACACGCAACGCCACTCACACACGCAACGCCACTCACCCACGCAACGCCACTCACCCACGCAACGCCACTCACCCACGCAACGCCACTCACCCACGCAACGCCACTCACCCACGCAACGCCACTCACCCACGCAACGCCACTCAGCCACGCAACGCCACTCACCCACGCAACGCCACTCACCCACGCAACGCCACTCACCCACGCAACGCCACACACACACGCAACGCCACTCACACACGCAACGCCACTCACACACGCAACGCCACTCACACACGCAACGCCACTCACACACGCAACGCCACTCACACACGCAACGCCACACACGCAACGCCACACACGCAACGCCACTCACACATGCAACGCCACTCACACACGCAACGCCACTCACACACGCAACGCCACTCACACACGCAACGCCACTCACACACGCAACGCCACTCACACACGCAACGCCACTCACACACGCAACGCCACTCACCCACGCAACGCCACTCACCCACGCAACGCCACTCACCCACGCAACGCCACTCACCCACGCAACGCCACTCAGCCACGCAACGCCACTCAGCCACGCAACGCCACTCAGCCACGCAACGCCACTCAGCCACGCAACGCCACTCAGCCACGCAACGCCACTCAGCCACGCAACGCCACTCAGCCACGCAACGCCACTCAGCCACGCAACGCCACTCAGCCACGCAACGCCACTCAGCCACGCAACGCCACTCAGCCACGCAACGCCACTCAGCCACGCAACGCCACTCAGCCACGCAACGCCACTCAGCCACGCAACGCCACTCAGCCACGCAACGCCACTCAGCCACGCAACGCCACTCAGCCACGCAACGCCACTCAGCCACGCAACGCCACTCAGCCACGCAACGCCACTCAGCCACGCAACGCCACTCAGCCACGCAACGCCACTCAGCCACGCAACGCCACTCAGCCACGCAACGCCACTCAGCCACGCAACGCCACTCAGCCACGCAACGCCACTCAGCCACGCAACGCCACTCAGCCACGCAACGCCACTCAGCCACGCAACGCCACTCAGCCACGCAACGCCACTCAGCCACGCAACGCCACTCAGCCACGCAACGCCACTCAGCCACGCAACGCCACTCAGCCACGCAACGCCACTCACACACGCAACGCCACTCAGCCACGCAACGCGACTCACACACGCAACGCCACTCACACACGCAACGCCACTCACACACGCAACGCCACTCACACACGCAACGCCACACACACGCAACGCCACACACACACGCAACGCCACACACACACGCAACGCCACTCACACACGCAACGCCACTCACACACGCAACGCCACTCACACACGCAACGCCACTCACACACGCAACGCCACTCACACACGCAACGCCACTCACCCACGCAACGCCACTCACCCACGCAACGCCACTCACCCACGCAACGCCACTCACCGACGCAACGCCACTCACCCACGCAACGCCACTCACCCACGCAACGCCACTCACCCACGCAACGCCACTCACCCACGCAACGCCACTCACCCACGCAACGCCACTCACCCACGCAACGCCACTCACCCACGCAACGCCACTCACCCACGCAACGCCACTCACCCACGCAACGCCACTCACCCACGCAACGCCACTCACCCACGCAACGCCACTCACCCACGCAACGCCACTCACCCACGCAACGCCACTCACCCACGCAACGCCACTCACCCACGCAACGCCACTCACCCACGCAACGCCACACACACACGCAACGCCACTCACACACGCAACGCCACTCACCCACGCAACGCCACTCACCCACGCAACGCCACTCACCCACGCAACGCCACTCACCCACGCAACGCCACTCACCCACGCAACGCCACTCACCCACGCAACGCCACTCACCCACGCAACGCCACTCACCCACGCAACGCCACTCATCCACGCAACGCCACTCACCCACGCAACGCCACTCATCCACGCAACGCCACTCATCCATTTGCAAAACGAAAAATGTGAAACTCTTCTATTGCGAGACCTATTGCATTTTCAATGCTTGTTTACTGTATTCTAACCGGCCCCAGATGGGAGAACCCCCTCGTAAACTCGGAGAGGGATTAGTGCGGGCAGCAGGCAGAAGCTGCCTGTGGGATACCCGGCATTGAACTTTGTGCTACTTGCATCCTCCAGGACTCCCTCGAGGCGCTAAACCCTGAGAAAAGGTGGTGGTGTTGGGGGGGGGGGGGAGGGGGGGGAGGGGTTGGCTTTTGGAAGCGCTCTGAGTTTTGGGATTCTAGGAAAGTGCTGCTTCGGGCCATAACGTGATTTGCCAATATACAGATCTGTTTCGTGCACGTCGGCAGGATAGCTCAGTGAGTTAACGATCTTCGCTGGCATCAGCATTGATCTGAAAGTTGTAAATTCAAATCCCTGCAAGGGAAACTCAAGTTCCCATCCTGCGGGAGTCGTTGCATTCTGAATTCCATCAGAATGGATTATAGTAATGTATGCTGTTTACAACCTTAGAAAGGCCGTCCAAAGCTTTATATGAACAAAAACAATTTTTAGCGAGTGTCCGTGGAAGGTGTCTGCTAGTTCCACACCCAGCAGCGGTACCAGTGTGCCAGTTCTCTTTTCGTGGCACACGGCTCTGCTATTATACCTTTTTATGGACACCCGTAGGATAAAGTAATAAATGCATACATTATTTTTTGTAACTGGTTAATTCTTATTAATATGAAATTCCAGTGAAACCTAACGTTCGCCCTTCCCAGGGTCTCTTCCAATGGACCTTAGCCTGTGTGTAAACGGCGCCTAGGCTTAGCCCGGCTGCCCGAGCCTGCGCTGCGGTTCCCGGCGCTGCTTCTGCGCTGGCACTGCAAGGGCAGACCGCGGTGACGTCTTGATCCCCTGTTAGCAAATAGTGCGGTAAGCAGCAGGTGCCAGACAGCACATTCTTGCCCTCCATAGCCCCGCCCACATTTTTGCCTCGATGCACTTGTTCATCTGTGTCTGTGATGCATGGGGAATGTTTCAAGCAGTGGGGACGGATTCCACTCGGTAGGAATGCGCCATTCTTATTTCTGATTTTCTTTTAATACACGTCAGCCCTAAGGGGGGCTTGGGGGGGGGCAGCCGACCCCTGGGAGGTCCCCCCCCCCCCGGGCTGTTTGGGAGGGTCGGGTGGGGGCCATTTTGAAGCAGGCCAGGGGTTTGGGCTAGTTTTGGGCTATTTTTTGGTTGTGGAGGAGCCCAGCCTATAAGGGGCTTGGGCTCCTCCTCCCGGCCACCATTTTAGGCTTAGGTGACCTGGTGGCCGGGTGTGTTGCATAGCGAGTTTTTTGTGAAGCAGTTATTAGGTTTTTAGGCTTGTTTAATTCATTAGGCTCGGTTTTATGATGGCAGCGGAAGATTACCGAGTGTTGGAGGCGATCCGCCTCCTTAGTGAGGCGGGTCGTTTGGATTTGGTCATTGGCGACCGGCCGCAGCGCCCGCAGCGTCTGGCGTCTGCGGGTGTGTCAGCGGTAGTAGCAGCGTGCCTTTCGCCGAAACGCCGTCGACAAGAAGCGGTGAGTGACCGGGGCCGCTCTAGAACTAGACGAGTGGCCCCGGGTGTGAAGGCTCGTCGGGGGAGTGTTTCTGGGCTGCTTGAGGCGGGGGGTATGTCGGAGTTTGGTAGGGACGGGCGTGCAGAGGCTGTGGGTGTGCAGGCGGCGCCGGGGTTACCGGTGTCAGGAATACCTGAGAGAGCTGTCTCGGCTCCTCTTCTGAGAGGTCGGCGGGCCTCTAGACGGCGTGGGGATTTCAGGCGCTCCGCTTCAGCCTCCGCGGTGACAGTTGGTGACGTCATCGGCGGGGGAGGGGCGGAGGCATTTTTGGAGCGTGACGCTTTGGGAATTAGGCCGGTTTTGGACGGGTCGGTGATTCTTGGGCCTTCCGTGGTCTCTCCTTCACGGGCCGGGCATCCTGAGGCGGTTGGATCGGCGCCTGTTGCTGGGCATGGAGAGTTTTTGGTCTCTCCTTCAGGGCCATGTGGTATTTCTTTGCCGGTCAATGAGGAGGTTGCCTTTTTACATGAGGGGGAGGGCGACGTTTCTGCAGATTTAGTTCCTGTTAGCCCTTTATTTTTTTCCCCCCCTTTATCTGCTAGGGGTGAGGTGTTTTCGGTGTGCAGTGGTTCTGTTGGGGAGGGAGAGTGGGCGCAGATAGGGGGACATGATGGCTCTTATCTTTCACAGACAGGTATGGGGGATGAGACATTGGCATTTTCTCAGGTTACTTCCTTTTCTGGAGCAGCGGACATGCGGTTGGGGGGGTCTTCTTCAGTGGTGGGGCAGTTGAGTGGGGCTCTCCCGGGGGTCAGGGTTAGGTCTTGGGGGGGCCTGGACATTTTTCCCTCCTGGGCTGAAGGGCTGAGGGAGGCTGGTCAGTTTGGCGATGCCGAGACTCGGGGTGCGGAGGGTGTGAAGTCTGGTGTTGTGCAATTCCCTGGTTTACAGGTTGGTGGTCGGAGTAGGGCGTCGGGTCTGTTAGAGGGGGCGCAACGGGTTGGCGTGGCTCCGGGTGCTCCATTGCAGGGTCCAGCGTCGGCTATAGTTCAGGATATGTTGGAAGGCAGCAGTGGGGAGGAGGTTTGTTCACCTTCCCCCCCTCCACCTCGTTTGAGTGAGGTCCTTAAGAATAAGAGGCCTGTTTCAGTTGATTTTCAAAAAGGTAGACAGATTTTTGATAGGGCGGCGAGCGACGTGCGCCCAGCTGCTGGATTTTTAGATGGTTTTAACCCTGGCACATCAGTCCGGCCTTTTTCTTTTCAGGATAGGGAGCAGTCGGGAGCAGCGGACTTGGTAGGGCGGAAGGCAGCCCATTTGCGCCAAGGTGAAAAGAGGGTGGAGCCTTGCGCGGCACGTCCCGTCACAACGAGGGATCCCGTCGTGGCCACTACAAGCAGGTTAAGCGCGACCTCAGTGGCCCCAACGAGGGATGTCAGCGCAGCTGGTTTTAGCAGGTCACGTGCGATCTCACTGGCTCCACCGAGGGATTACAGCGCAGTTTCCAAGAGCAGGTCCGGCGCGACTGCTTTTGCTCCACAAGGTCTTCAAAATTTTTTGCCGGTGACAGGTGTTGGGATTGGTAATGATGGTGGGGCATACAGGCGCGTACAGTCTGCCTCCCCGCCTCGCTCGCATGTCAGGGTTGGTAAGGCCCGTGATCGTTCACTGACCCTTGAAGGGGTCCAGAAGGAAGTGGTGTTGCCTGCCCCCTCTCAGTTGGAGGAATCGTTAATTCTTGACTATGATGAGGATAGCCCTGAGGAGGGCGAAGTGCGGGATAATGTGGCTAAGGGGGGGCAGTCTCATGTGTCTTTTAGTTCTTTACAGGCACCGGTGGTGCGTGGGAGAGCTGAACGGTCCAGGCCACGAGCGCTCGGCCCCTCAGTGAGGGCTCCTCGAACGGCGGATGATGTTTCCCATGTGGAGTGGAGAACGGAGCCAAGCCAGCCTCCTTTGTTACGCCCAGGTGAGACTGTGCAGCCTCAGGTTAAAATGGTGTCTGTGGGGTCTGGGGAAGATTTAGTCTCCACGGGGTCTGGGGGTAGGTTACACAAGGGTCGCTATGTTAAAGATCAGGGTGTTGGTACCGATGGGGTTGACAAGGGGGTGGAGGCTAAGGTTGACAGTGGGACTTCTACTGTCGGAACTGATACAGGTAAGGTTGTACATAGTAAGGAGTTGAAAATCAAGAAGTTGCCCTATATGGGCGTCACTAAACCATTGGGAGCTCATCTAATGTTGAGCACTAAGGAGAAAATTTGGAATGGTGAGTTTGTGGAACTCCTAAAGTTGTTACATAGGGAAGTACGTGCCAAGGAGGGTTCCAAGGAAGAGGAATACGAATTGGCTAAGCGGCCTAAAGTCCCCTTGACCATCGAAAATTGGACGGCAGCGTTTTTAATATACGCCAGTGTCTACTGTGAGAAGTTTCCTGAGCGCTGCGTTTCGTTGTTCAAATACATGGATGTGATTCGTAAAGCTCAAATCACTAGAAATGACTTTGCTTGGGCGCAGTATGATGAGGAGTTTAGGGCCCGTATGGCTTGGGACCCTGAGGCGAAATGGGGGGAATTAGACACAGACCTTTGGCAACACACCATGGGAGCGGCTTCTAGTGGTAAAACGATCTTTACGGCCAGTGGTTTGCCTTTACTTTACCGCCCCTTTCAAGCGCGACCCACCCGGGGAGGGGTGGGGTCAGGTACATCAGCACAGGCTAATGTTGGGACCTGCTGGGACTTCAATAGAGGGACTTGCACTAGAGAGTTTTGTAAGTTCCGACACGAATGTTCACAGTGTGGGAAAAAGAGCCACCCGCTTTCTAGATGTTGGGGACTCAGACCTCCGGGTGGGCAACAGTGGTCACAGCAGGGTTCCACACATCAGGCCATTTCACAGCCACCTCCGGCTTCCAGGGGAGGGAGAGGTTCATCAGGTGTTGGGCCCAAAGGCTCATACGCCGGTTAATGTGCTACATTTGTCTGAGGCGCTACACGGGTATGGGTCTGCTGAGTTGAGAGAGTTTTTGGTGTCTGGTTTCAGAGATGGTTTTCATCTGGGTTATGTGGGACCTCGTGTGAGGAGGTGGTCGAAGAATCTTAAGTCAGCGGATGAACACAAGGATATAGTCCAGGAGAAGTTGAACAAGGAGGTGTGTGAAGGCAGAATGGCGGGTCCTTTTGATGATTGGCCTCTGGAAGAGTTAATTATTTCACCAATTGGGGTGGTTCCCAAGAAAGACCCGGGGCAATTTCGGCTTATCCAACACTTGTCGTGGCCTGAGGGTAGTTCTGTGAATGACTTTATTGATGATGAAGCAGCTTCTGTTTCATACTCTTCCGTCGATGTGGCCATGTCTTTGGTAGTGGCTGCGGGCCCTTCGGCTCTAATGGCAAAATGCGATATTAAATCCGCATTTCGACTGCTTCCAGTCCATCCTGAAGATTGGCCTCTTCTGGGTATCCAATTCCTTGGGAAGTGGTACGTGGACAAAGCACTGCCAATGGGCTGTTCCATGTCATGTGCGTTGTTTGAAACGTACAGTACGTTCTTACAATGGTTCTTCACACAGCAATCTGGTCACACTTTGGTCACTCACTATCTGGACGATTTCTTTTTTGTGGGTGCTGCTGATTCTTTAGACTGCCAGAATGCTTTGGTTCAGTTCCAGTCCCTTATGGTTCATTTGGGTGTTCCTTTGGCTCCGGAGAAGACCATGGGTCCTTGCGCGACCATGTCTTTTTTGGGCATTGAACTTGACTCTCAGTCCATGCAGGCTCGTTTACCCCTTGATAAGAAAAGGAACATGTTGGAGTTGGTTGAACAAATGTTGCCTAAAAAGAAAGTCATGGTGCGGGAAGTGCAAGTCTTACTGGGTCACCTTAATTTTGCATGTCGGGTGGTCAGGGCGGGCAGGACTTTCTGTAGGCGACTAGGCAGGGCTCTGTCTGGTCGTTACTTGCCACATCATCGGGTTCGGCTGTCGGCGGGTGTCAAAGAGGATTTGCGTATGTGGGTCACCTTTCTACATTCTTTCAATGGAGTTCCTCTACATAGGGAAGTGGATTGGATGTGGGATGTGCAGATCTTTTCTGATGCAGCTGGTAGTGATGGTTTTGGCCTGTATTGGCAAGGGAAATGGTGTGCTCAGCGGTGGCCCGAGGCTTGGAGGAATGGTGGCCGGAGCATTGCCTTTTTGGAACTGTTCCCGGTTGTTGTGGCAGTAACGTTGTGGGGCCAGGATTTGGCTCACAAGAAGGTTCTTTTCAGGATTGACAATTTGGCTGTGGTTCAGGTGATCAATAGACAATCTGCCAAGGACGTCCAAGTTCTGAAGCTGCTCAGGGTCTTTGTGTTAGGATGCCTTAGATTTGATATTTGCTTTAGGGCCCTACACATTCCTGGTGTGGACAATGACATTGCGGATGCTTTGTCTCGTTCACAGTGGGAGAGATTCCGTGGGCTAGCTTTGGAGGCAGACGAGACGCCGACTCCCATGCCGGAACATCTGTGGACGGTAGGCAACACAGGGTCTTTCAGCTGGTGGTAGGGTCCTTGGCGACTTCCACGAGAACAGCGTATGAGCTGGCGTGGAAAGAATTTTTGGCTTCTGGAGCTGTCAAAAGGGACCTGTCGTGGCAAAGATCAGAGGATGTGGTTCAGTTTATGTTGGGTTTAATGGACAGGGGTTTATCTAGAGTTACTATTGCTGGGAAGTTGGCGGGCGTTTCCTTTATGGGTAAGTTGTTTTGGGGTTACTCACCATCTGCGGGGGAATTGGGCAGGAGAATGTTGGAAGGGTGGGCTCGGGAGCGGGGTGGTGTTCCGGCGGTGAGGTCTCCTTTGTCATGGCAGAGGTTGGCTAGTGTGGTGTCGATCTTGCCGGAAGTGTGTAGGGACAGGGCGGAAGCTTGCCTGTTTGCCACCTTGATGGTTTGGATGTTTTTTGGCGCCTTTAGGGTGTCCGAGTTGTTGGGTAATCGGTGTTCCAAGGGAGTTCTGTGGGGTGATGTTCGTTTGTCTGGTAGAGGAGTTCATATTTGGCTTTCTCATTCAAAAACGGATCAGAGACAGAAAGGCAAGGGTATTTGGCTGGAAGCTGTTTCTTCCGTGGAGACTTGCCCTTTGCGCTGGGCGCGCTGCTGGTGGGATCTTTCGGGTGGTGTTTTAGAACATAATGTTTTTCAGCACTTAGATGGTTCTGTGGTCACTACATACCAACTGCGCATGGTGTTGCGAAAAGCGCTGCGTCATCTTGGCTTGGATGAGTCTAGTTATGGCACTCATTCTTTTCGAATTGGAGCTGCCACTGAGGCCTATCACAGGGGTTGGTCACGGGAGGACATTATGCATTTGGGGCGCTGGACTTCAAACTGCTTTCAGCGCTATGTCCGAGGTGCGGTTGGGGATGCGCCTGCGTCTTCTCCTGTTTTGCCTTTCTGATACTTCTTTTTCTTGCAGGTTCTGTGGCTGGTCCTCGTTCCGCTGTCCTGACGATATGGATTGTGGGGCACTCCTTCGTTAAAAGAGCTCAGCTTCAAGCCCGTTTGAGTTACTTTGGTGCTATGCTGGGCTTTAATGAACGTCTATTTAATGTTGTTTGGAAGGGTCGGGGGGGTATGTTGTGGAAGGATCTTATTCCAGCTCTTAATTCGTGGTTGGTGGGAGGGGTGTGTCCGGATATTTTGGTTTTACATCTTGGAGAGAATGACCTGTGTTCAGTTAAGGGTGTTGTTCTTCTTCGGACCATGAAAAAGGATCTTTCTTTGTTACATCAGCAATGGGCTGGGTGCCACGTCCTGTGGACTGAATTGATCCCGAGGAGGTGCTGGCGCAATGCTGTAAAGCCTAAAGCTATTGACAAGTCCCGCAGGAAAGTTAATCTTGAGGTGTCTCGGTTTTGTAGGGACTTGGGGTTTGGCCGGATTGTTCATAGTGACATCCGGTATGATGCTGTGCCTTTTTTCCACAGTGACGGGGTTCATTTATCCCGGATGGGGATGGACTTGTATCTTTTGGAGATTCGGGAGGTTTTGTCCCGCTGTTTGACGGTCAGAAATGCGTTGGTTTAGTGTAATCTTTTGCCCCTTGTTTTCACGGGATTTGTTGTCTGTTTGGGGGGGCAGAAAGGTGGTTTTCGTTGTCCTCTCCCACTGCTTTCTGGGTGGCGGAATATTTTGATTTGCCAATTTTGGGCACGAGGGGAGTTGAGATTTTGGAACGTGGATTTTGTCAGGGGAAGTTGTGCAGGTGGAATTCGGGTTTGGAGGCATAGGCTGGGGGATCTGGTCGGGCTTTGGCTGTAAGTGGGGTTTGGAGATATGGTTTTGGGGCCTGTTGAAGTTATAATGTTGTAATGGGGCTGTTATATGGTTTTAATATGTGATGGGGTATGTACGGGTGGGGGCGGGTTTGACTGAGGGTGAGGGGCGGGGGTGGGTGTTTTGGGGGTTGGAAAAACAATTCAAACAATTGGTAAGGTTTTAGATTGTTAGGCGTTTGCCGAGGATTCGTTGTGTAAATGTGCACCTGTTTCATTAAAGCGGCCTTTTTCACACTCTACTTGGTCTCTTGGTCTGCTCACTCCCCCCCACCCCTCCCTCCCAAGGGGGGCTTGGGGGGGGGCAGCCGACCCCTGGGAGGTCCCCCCCCCCGGGCTGTTTGGGAGGGTCGGGTGGGGGCCATTTTGAAGCAGGCCAGGGGTTTGGGCTAGTTTTGGGCTATTTTTTGGTTGTGGAGGAGCCCAGCCTATAAGGGGCTTGGGCTCCTCCTCCCGGCCACCATTTTAGGCTTAGGTGACCTGGTGGCCGGGTGTGTTGCATAGCGAGTTTTTTGTCCCTCCCTCATGGTTTTTTCTTCCTTTTCTTTGGTTTCATCTCATGGGTTTTTCTGACGCTTGCTATTTTGCCCCTTCCTTTTTTCTTTTTGTTTGGCGCAGCTTTTTGGTACAGGTGGACATGGGGGTTATTTGTTATTGTTCTTTTATTGTCGCTTGGAACAGGTGCGGTGCGGAATATTTTGATTTGCCAATTTTGGGCACGAGGGGAGTTGAGATTTTGGAACGTGGATTTTGTCAGGGGAAGTTGTGCAGGTGGAATTCGGGTTTGGAGGCATAGGCTGGGGGATCTGGTCGGGCTTTGGCTGTAAGTGGGGTTTGGAGATATGGTTTTGGGGCCTGTTGAAGTTATAATGTTGTAATGGGGCTGTTATATGGTTTTAATATGTGATGGGGTATGTACGGGTGGGGGCGGGTTTGACTGAGGGTGAGGGGCGGGGGTGGGTGTTTTGGGGGTTGGAAAAACAATTCAAACAATTGGTAAGGTTTTAGATTGTTAGGCGTTTGCCGAGGATTCGTTGTGTAAATGTGCACCTGTTTCATTAAAGCGGCCTTTTTCACACTCTACTTGGTCTCTTGGTCTGCTCACTCCCCCCCACCCCTCCCTCCCAAGCAGTAGAGCTTGAAAGTAATGACGATTGGCCCTCTATCCGAAAAATCACACCTTGAAGGTGAGCATTGCATCTGTACACTGCACGGAATGCTGCGGTGCACAGGGATTACTGTAATTTGGGAATATCAGTTACTAGCGCAGTTCTGCTTTCACAGGCCGCAAAAAAATCTGATCCAAATGTCTACACCAAGGGTTCTAAGCCATTGAGAGTGCGGCACACTCACAGCGGCGGATTGGTAACGCGGGCATTCGGACAATGCCCAAGGGGCCGGTGTCCGAGTTCTGCTGTGGGCAGCTTTTTTGAGCAGTCTGGGGGCCATTTGGGCGCTGTGTCTATTGTTGGAATACAGCCAGCGGCCCAGTGGGTATCTGAGTTTTCTTTCTAGAGGGAGATGGGAGCTCATTACCTCCGTTTAGCAAGAGGTGTCACTCCCTTTGTCTCGCTGGCCGGCCCATTAATGTGTGCATATACTGAGTGGGGGGGCGGGGGCCCGAGTAGAAGTGGCCTCACTTATTTCACCACTGTAAACTAACGCGTGCATTTTTTTTACCCCCCCTAAAGTTTTTTTATAAGATTACACCAAAGCAGTGATTTGGGGAGTGATTATGTAAATGTGGGCCGATTTTTTTTTTTTTTTTTTTTTTTTTTTTTTTGCGTGCCCGGGCCGACTTTCAATCCCAATCCAACCTTGGGCACACAGTATTTGGATGGTTTTAGTTGGTGCATCCACACACCTTTTCCAAACAGTCCACTCAACCTCAAAAATAGTAGTCTGGCCTGAACGGCGAATCGGTGTTGCCAAGTCACTTGCACCCTGGACGGCAGGCAACACAGGGCTTTTAGAGGGATAAAAAAAAGGGGTGTTTGTCTCTAACAGGATCGTGGCCTATGTAATTAAGGGCATGACTTAAACATGTAAAGTAAATTTCTGTGATTCCCACACCGTGCCACTCAACCAGCAGTTTGGTGCGTCTGAGCTTTCTATTATTGCATATGGATATATAACACACCAACTGACTTACTCCTGAACCCAGCCTGCTTATTGGCTTTCTTAATGACTGCCAGCTGTTTAACATAAAGCACCATACAAGAGTAGTTACTTAACAGAATTAAAAAAAAAAAACATCCTAGAAATAACTTAAAATGTTAGTAAATGCAAAACTGCGTAGAGCATATAAAAAAAGAAGCTGGAAGTAAATCACTGACTGAATTACTGTACCCTTTTTTGCATTAATTTGAAATCAATCAGTGTTTTTTTACCAGTAAGGGTAACGGGCAATGATGTGGGGCCTGATGGGAACCCGTTTTAATCTCCTTTTTAATTATTCCTGGGTGTGAGATCCTGGAACCGCCCTATTTAATCCCTTACCCCGCACAAGTGGTAATTTAAGTGGGCTCAATAGTGGCATGTCGTTTGAGTCTCTCGGCACATCGAGGAAGGCAAATATCACGATATACACGAAAGGGGCTTGGGGCGTTAGCCTCTGCTCCAAACGCTGGCCGCCTTCAGCCTAGATACGAGTCGATGGATCCATGACATTTTAGAGTTGTTGTCGTTTCTGCTAAGGTTGCCAGCTTTGTGTGCTCTTCCACCCGTTTCATTTGTGGGGTTTATTTATTCAGCAGTAGGCAGCATACCTCCCTAAATTCATTGAGAAAAAAAAATAGTGCCAGGTTATTGCTTATGTCACCAAGCCCTTTTCTTGCCCTTTTGGTATCCTTTTACTCATTCCATAGCATCCCTGCCTGGTGCAAATCACCATCTTCTTCTATACCTCCATTAACCTTTTCAATCCAGCTAACAGACTCGCATGTCCACCGCTCAAATTAAATAATTTTCCCTTTACTAATCAGCTCTTATCCTTTTTGGGTTCCGGAGTAGCGTGCTACTCGCCTGAAACCGCTTTAATGCCACGCCAGGGGTAGCAAGCGCTATATAAATGCAATTACAATTACAATTTCTCTGATTTCCTCCCTTTTTGGTGTACAGGCAAGCAGTATTTTGTGGCTAACCTGCTTAACCCGTAAGATTATAATTTGCATGTCGATCTCACATCATGCCGCAAGGCGCTGCGTCCCATAACACGATAACTTCACCCTCTGTGGTCCTCAAGCACTACATGAAAAAACTGCCCCCATAGGCACAAAACAGAAACAACACCCTTCCAATCACACACCCTACGTGGTGTAGCTTGCTATCCATTTAGGTAAACTCTTCTGTGCCCCACATACGGGTAGTAAGCGCTTTACAAATGTTACAATGCACAGTCCGTCAAGGGAGACTCAGACAATGACTAACAAAAATGTGATAGAAATACAGAAGAGGAACGAACCTATTAGACATCCTTTGTGCGAATAATTTTTAATGCTTTTACAGAGGGGAATCTATCAGAAGCTGCATTTAGGCTGCTACACACAGCTGCCTTGGGCTGCACAACAAATTAACATGGTAGTTCACCAGATTGCAGTAAATGGCCTAAAACAGCCCTTTTTCTAGAGAAAAGTGAGTGTCAAAACAAAAAAACAAGTCATTTTGCCTGCGGGATTGAGAAAACATTCGCCGGAACTGGAACCAACCGTATGCAAATTGGATCAAACTCAACTGCTGAAGACGCAGCTCGGCCGCGTCCCCGCTGCCAGAAAAAAACCCATAACCAACTCAGGAATCTTCCATTATAAGAGCTCTTGCGTGCGCTGGACCTGAAGACCACTTAGAGGTCTGTGCCAAATTAACAAATGGCGCAATCAATCAAAGGCAAAGTCTATAAATTGCATGCTTGAGTTGCAGAGATCAGCCAATATTTGTGCATTGCTGCACTTGATTATTTGTGGCAGTGATAAATGACTATCTTATTGGTGGGGGGATTGGGGATGAATAGAACTCTATGTAATGTGGGGAGCCACGTTTTAAGAAAAAAAGCTGAACAATCCTATTCTTTAAGAGGATTTTCCTTTAATGCGTCTCAGATGTTAATGCTTACAGCACACGCCAAAGGTAATGGTTGATCACACCCAGATATAATGAGTAGCTCTTGTAAGAGCAAAGGTTTTGGAAAGAAGCATGGGTTCTGGGCACCCCTGAAGCCAGGCAAGTGTATTCTGCGTCGCTCTTGTTTTTACTAACAGTGGCAGTTGCCAGGGTGGTGCTCTTTTCTCTGGCCTCCCATGTTTGCCCGGTCCATCTGCTGGAGGCGGCCTGGGCAGAGTGTTGGATGGAATCTGTTTTTCCATCCTCTGATGTCATCACTAGGCCCATTGTGCACTTGCAAAAGCCTTGCCCTGGATTGCATCATTTTCAAGAAAGGCAACTTTATTTTTAATTCTTAGTACTTATTCGGGGAACTCACACCACTGCGAACTTACTTTGAAACACGATTCTTATTTTTGGGTTGTCATTTGGTTGTTATTTTAGTTTTGAAACCTTTTTCCGACCGTTTCCACCAAAAAGTACGAATTAGTTGATGTTAGTAATGTGCATTCCATTGGATAGACATGTGTTGAATCTCTGTGGAGCAGGAAACTGCACAGCTAAGGATGCAGGTTCAGCGTGGTTCAGTAGAGGGAGCAAACAGGTCTTGTGATTCGAGAGGATAGCGATGGGAGGGTGGGTAAGGGGCGAGAGAAGTTCACCCAGGCTCAGAATCGCGGGAGGAACGCTGTTGGAGGCGTGAGACTGACCCCACGTATGTTTGAGAAGAGAGAGGTAATTCCTCTCCACCTTACCTCGACAATCGGTATTCTGGAGCTACCCACCTGTGATCTGTTAATGAAAGAGAACGAGGCACTGGTAATTCAGAGCCTGTAGTCTGAACAGGTTTTTCTAGAGAATGTGTAAAGTAAATTAATAAAATGACCTGAAAACGCGTCCTTCAATTGGCACTCCCTAGCGCTGCAAGCCATTTAACACATCTGAAATTTCTCCTAGCACTTCCAGGCCAGAGCATGGAGTGAAGAGGGAAGGAGGGGAGACTTGCAAGGTTGAAATAAACAAAGCGGTGGCTCTGTGCAGGTACCGCACACTGTCTGTTTCTTGCCACAGAGGTTCATATCCGATAGGCAATCATGACGGTTCTCTTCTCCTGGCCTCTATTGGGCTCTCCGCCTTCTACCCAGCACCTTTCTCTATTCCTATCTTTGTATCTCGACTTCCGTTACCTTCCTACCCCTACTCACAAGTTATTGCTCTGTCGTCGAGTCCCATCTCTCACCTCTCTGCGTCCCTTCTGTGTAGCTTCTTCATCAAGTTCAATTTCTGTCCCTTTCAACCCCACCTGCATCGTTTTATTTCCTCTTTCTCTGTCAGTCACTGCTCTTTTCTCCAGTGCACTTGTCGCCCGCATACTCAACAGCAATCTTATGCATCACAAACTACCAGTCGCACATGCGACAAGTAGGGCTATCATGTGTGTGGAAAAATGGGGTCCCACTGATAACCAAGAAGAGAATTTCCAATGGGGGGGCAGAGGGGGTGAGATTATATTTGTTCCTTTTATTTTAGAATTGAGTACTGCGTCCACTCCATACATAGACTCAAGCATAGGTGGAAGGCCCATGATTGGCAGGTACTGAAACCGCAAACAAACCGGAAGTAGCAGCGATTTGTTGGCCTATTTCGGCAGCAGTTTGAAGTGAGTATTGTTGAAGAACCAGGTGCAACTAACATCCTTTCATAGTTTGCTTTGGTGTCCTTTGCCCAGGAATCATTTGCTTATGCATACCCAAGCGCTCACTCACAGACTTTTGTAGCCATTTATGTTCCGTGGTCTTTCCTGTTACTTTGTATAGTCCTGTTATGAGCTTTTTTTATGGTGGCGAATGTATTTTGCAAATGGTAGAACTGATATTATAATTGCCCATACCACCCTGGTGGGAACATAGGGAGGGGGACAGTTGATCATGCCTCTTCATTTGTGGGCGCTAACTAGTGGTATAGACCCACTCATGAAGCATTATGCGGCTGCAGGCTTGCTGTTTATCCAATGCATTCGTTCACCCTGTTACAGTTGGTTCGCGCCTACCCCCATTTTTAACATTAACCACTACCTCGTTTTCGGCTTACATTAGTCTTCCCCATTAGAAAGAGGGGTGTCACTGGGACTGTCAGTGAAATGCTTCTTTTCTGTAATGCTGTGCAGTTCTGGCGCTCTCCCTGGGTGCGCAGCTCAAAGAATTGCTGGTCTCCATCACTGCCATGGTGTGCCCGCTCCGCTCTCTCTCAAGCTTGTTTGAAGGGGGAAAGCAATTGTCAATGCCAGAAAGAAGTAGGACAAAATAAGTAGAGTGGTCACTTGCTTTTCTCTACTACTTTGTGACTGATATGTCTTACTATCCCTTTCAGCAAAGGTAAGAAGAGCTAGTGCACGTATGAACACCGCCCTGCCCCCCCCCCCCCTCCCTCCCAAGTAAGATGTGGCTAGTGCTCCCGCTGCTCTTGCATTTTTTGATATGGAACCGAGGGGGCGCTAATAGATGCAAGTTCTGTGTGGAGGCGTGCAACTCCTCTCTGTTGGGAGGTGACGACACCTCTCGGTCATGAGGTGCGCGACTCTTCACGGTCGTGAGGAATCCTCAAAATTCTCATGGAATATTCCATTCCTTTATTTTATCTCATCTCTCCCTGTGGTTTACTCTTCATCCTTGTGTTGCCATTTACAGCCACTGTGCTCCAATACCCCACCATAAGAATGGATGTAACATTTTGCTGTTGTGTCATATATGCTACTGGTAATACCTTACATGATATGACCCATTGAAAGAGAATTGTGACTATTATGCTGTGAATTTGGACAAATGTGCTAATCTGATTAGATGTTAGTAGTCAAGATCTACTACTGATGGTTCATTGGTGTAGAGAACACTAAGTGCCTGAGTATTTACATGTCATAATCTGCCACACCTATATAACCTGTGGATGCTTTTAGTGCACAAAATCCAGCGGTATTAAACTCTCATTTCTCAGGAAACTTTGAAATGTGGAAAATATTTCACGCTTCCCTATGATAAATGGATTTCAGCATCCTAATGAGAGCCCCCAAACCAATTAAGATTTGCCATTATCAGGGCTACTAGGATTACGCCCCATGGAGGACCAAATGATGTGGATGTATATTTAAATAATGCTAAATAAGTACAAGTTATGCAGCATGTCCTTTGGATTATTTTTTTCATTAATTTCAGCTAGAATTAGTTTTGAAATCAGAAAATTATGTGGCAAATGTGATAAATCTTACATTTTGCATAAAAAGCTACAGCCACAGAATCATTTAAATCCAGGGGCCCCCGTCATTGTTCTATCAACAATTTATTAATGGAAGGTAATAGAAAACGAAGCATTCTTATTCAAAATTGTACTCCTATTAAGCTCGAGCAAGATGTTTACTTCAAAGTCCAGCTAACCACCCCAAAATGAATATATAATATACAAAATACATAAGTGACAACACTTGTAATATGATTGTATTGCCATCTTGAGTTTCTCATGCTTTGATGACACCAGGACCCAAAGAAGCTATATTGGGCCATATCACCCAGCTACCCATTATGTATTTTCTCTTTGTGTGTTTCTGTTTTTGTGATATCATTTTTGTACTTGTGCTATGATATTGCTTCTGTGTGCTATAAATACTACCAATATCATATAATGTGCTCCTATTATATTATAATTTCCTTATCCTTTAATGTTCAGAGTACAGAGTACCCTGTTCTGGAACCCGGTTAACCCATTACTGGCCCTCTTCTCGTGCCCACTCCCAAGCAAGCACCTTAATACCACATGGATCAAAGATTTGAGACACAATATGTTAGGTAGACAGTTAAATGTAAAGAATTATTAATGTGTGCTTAGCCTCCAACTGTAGTAAGTCTATAACACCGAAGTGTTTCCAAGACTGAGCAGTGTAACCAGAAGCCCCTTCCCTCACCTTTTACCATCACCGAAAACACTTTGAGGCGCCAGAAATGTTTAATGAAGTGCCTTACAAAATTATAAATTACAGTGCCTAAATATCCATTTGCCAGCTATCATGTTAATTACCTCAAATAGTCAATCAGTTCACCTGGGTGGTCTTTTGTGACTTCTGTTTCTCACATTGTGGAGTCTTGACGTCTAATTCTGGTGCCTGATGTTGCGGAACAGAATAGTTGATTGTACGCGCCATAAAATCCTACAGAGCGTAGGAATATCTCAACAATGTGCTGGGACATCCCATCAGTGGACCTGAACACCCCAACGGCAGCAACAGAATCATCATCATGGAGTGCCAGAATACCCTGCAGCTGTACTAGACTATCCGATGCGTGTTCTAGAGTGTAATACAATGCCACCAGACTATTAAATCATAGTCCAGAAGAATCTCGTTAAAGCAATAGGTTATCCCTTCAAGGGACCCAGAATATCCATTTGCTCCCACAGAGCATGCGGTTTAGCTCCAGAATATCTAATCACTAGTAAAAGAGTACCCCATTGGGATGCAAGGACGTCTAAATGCTGTGTCTGAGTACTCCATTCTGTAGTAGGGGATCTCTGTGTATAGTCATAATCTAGTGAATAGTCCCGCCCATGTGCGTGGACCCCGGAGCAATCAAAAATAATCTCTTACAGTGTCAAAAAATGCAGCAAATGCATAGACACTTAAGAGAGAATTTAAAGACAGATAATGCAGCCAAAAGGCTACACTGTCCAGTACTTCAACTAGAAATTTCCACCATAAAATCCACAAAACAGCAAAGCCTGTACAGATTTCCCTTGCTTAACAGCAAAATCCCTCAGGAATGATAGAGAGAAGAACCTGGACAGACAAGCCCCATAGGCTGCCATTATGTGGCTTAATTAGGATACTGTGCCTTTAAGAGAACCTTCCAGAACCTTCTCTCAGTATCCCAGAATGCATAGCAGGTCCAACTTAGCCTCAGTTCTTTTTTCCGGCTCCTGCAAGCAGGACCCTGGAGCATTGAGCTCTCCCTTTCAAGGGTTTTTGTTGGTGTTTTACACTGATTTCGATTTTTGGTACTTTTAAAGTACTCTGGTGACTTTCTTTCTGTGTTTCTGCACTCTTTTTTGTCCAATAATGCCTGCATTATTCGACAAGTGCCCTGAGTGCTCAAGAAAGAAGGCCAAGACAGACTCCCATGAGGTCTGTATTCTCTGCCTTCCCTCTTCCCACATCCCTGAGGAGTGTAGGATCTGCAGAAGCTTCTCTGGAAGGACCCTGAAGGAGAGGAAGAAGATCAGGCTTCAGGGGCTTGAGGAGAGGAAGCTGAAGGCACGAGGTGGGTCAGGAGGGGCTCCTTCTACCCATGCTGAGGCCTCTGGGGGGCTCCCCAGGGGCAGGAAGACCAGCCCGCGCCCAAGGTCTCCGTCTGGGTCAGTTGCGCTGACCACGACGTCGAGGGGACGGTCAACGGCCAGTTCCAGGTCTCCCCAGGGCTCTGGGTCGAGAAAACGTCGCCCGTCGACGTCGAGGAACGTGTTCCGGCCGCCGTCGAAGCCGGTGTCGATATCCTCGTCGTCGCTGTCGGCGTCGAGTGATCGACATCGGAGGGCCCGGCGTCGGCGCTCGCCGTCGAGGCGACACCGCCGTTCGCCGTCGAGGACATCGTCGTCGAGGGGATCCTCGTCGTCAAGGTCGCCGTCGAGACAAAAGGCATCTCCGGCGCCGAAGAGGTCGACGTCGAAGCATTCCAAAAGGCCGACGTCGAGACGGTCGAGAAGATCGACGTCGAGAAGGTCGGAGAGGTCGACGTCGAGGAGATCCAAAGGGTCGCCGTCGAAGCGATCCAGGAAGTCGACGTCGAGACCGGCGAAGAGGTCGAGGTCGCCGTCGAGGCACCATCGCCCGTCGTCGAGGTTTCGTGGCTCGTCGATCTGGTCGGGGTCGACGTCGAGACGAAGACACGGTTCGACGTCGAGGAGTGTGATTCGGTCGACGCCGAAGGACCGTTCGACGTCGAGGGGACATCGGTCGTCGTCTGGACACCGGTCTTCAGCGTCTGTAGGTCCTAAGGACAGGCCCAGGACTGTGGGGGGCTCCCCACTCTCTGGTAGAGGTGATGGCTCGCCGGGACCGGCGCATTCCGGGGTGGATACTCCGATGAAGCCGTCTACGCCTCCTCCGCGGCCTGCTGTGCCGAAGGGTCCTCCTCCGAAGGCCCCTACCCCGCCTCCGAAGCCGGCTCCGCGGGACCCGCGTCCGGTTGCCCCTCCACCCCCGATCCCACCGAGGGAGGTGTCGATGCCTAAGTTCCCGACGCCTCCGAAGAAGACTCCTAAGAAGCCTGGAGCTCCTGACCCTGGGAGGCCGAAGGAGCGTCCGAGGCCCAAGAGGTCGAGGTCTCGCTCGGGGAGACGGGACAGATCGAGGAGTGGCCGCGGATCTTCATCACGATCCAGGCATCATCACAAGAGACGTCGGTCCAGGTCACGTTCTCCTTCTGGGACCCGTTCCTACTCGCCCACGCTGTCCGATTCGCCGGAGACTAGGGTGTCTCCGATAGACGATATTAGCACATTTCAGGAGGTTCTCCTGCGTGGTGCGGCGAAGTTGGGCATTGAGGTTGAAGCGCCTACGGCTTCTACCTCGGTAATCTTTGAGACTTTACACAAGAGGCACTTGTCTCGCCCCCTGTTACCTCTGGTGCCGGGGCTCCTTGAGCCCGCCGAACAGCTATTCCTGACGCCGGCGACGGTGAGATCTGTCCCTTCCAGGATACTGAAAAAGTACAGGGCTCCGGACTCAGACCCAGCCTTCTTGAGGAAAGACCCGGTACCGGATTCAGTCATCGTGACTGCTGCTCGGAAGCTTCATTCCACCTCCCCTGCGTCCACGGTGCCTCCGGACAAGGAGAGCCGGTGGATCGATTCTGCTGGTCGCAAGGCGTGTGGGACATCCGCCTCGTCCATGAAGGCAGCCAGTGACTCGGCTTTGCTGGGACGTTACGACCGGTCCCTTTGGGACTCGATGGAGCAGTTCGCAGACCTCGTCCCTCGAGACCGCAAGGAGGACTTTGTGGAGATCGTCAAGGAGGGGATGTTGGTCTCTAATCAGGCCATCGGCGCTGCAGCAGACATATCGTTGCTGTCCGCGCACGGATATTGCCACGGGATTCACCAGAGACGCCATGCTTGGCTCAGGTTGACATCGTTGAAACCGGAGGCACAGCAACGCGTGGCGAATCTCCCGTTTTCCGGAGATACCCTCTTCGGGAAGCACGCGGATGATGAGATGGCCAGGATGAAGGCCGAAGCGGAGACCCTGACGGCAGTGGGCCTGGAAAAGCCCAAGGAAAAGAAACCCTTCCGACAGTACCAGCGTCGGTTTGGGGCGCAGGGTCGTGGAAGGGGGCAGTCTGCTGGTCAACATCAACAGCGGCAGCAGCAGCAGCAGTACAGGCAGCCCTTCCAGAAGCGACAGGGTGGTAGAGGTCGTCAACAGTCCTCTACCGCGACCAAGGGCCCGGCCGGGTCCCGTCCCTGAGCTGTTACTTCCCCCTCGTCCGTTACCCGCTCCGGTGGGGGGAAGCGTTCAATTTTTTCTGGCAGAGTGGAGAAAAATTACTCAGGACAAGTGGGTGCTGAATATTGTTTGCAATGGATACAGTCTACGTTTCACCAGCCCTCCTCCATCGATTCCTCCCGTCAGCTCGCAGTATCAACTGCGCGAGCTTCAGACGGAGGCGGACGTTCTGCTAAGGAAAAGGGCGATCGAAGACGTACCTCTGTCTCAAAGAGGAAGAGGTCTGTACTCTCGGTTCTTTCTTGTCCGCAAGAAGGACAAAAACGAGTTCAGGCCCATTCTGGATTTGCGGCAGGCAAACAAGTGGATTCGCAGAGAAAAGTTTCGCATGCTGTCGTTGCATCAGATCTACCCTCAGCTGCAACGGGGAGACTGGATGTGTGCCATAGATCTACAGGACGCATACTTCCACGTGCCCATTGCATGCAAACACAGAAAATTTCTGCGCTTTCAAGTCGGCACCAATCACTATCAGTACACGGTGCTACCCTTCGGACTGAAGTCTGCACCCAGGACATTCTCAAAATGTATGGCAGTGGTAGCGGCACACCTGAGGAAGAACAAGGTGTTTGTCTACCCGTACCTGGACGATTGGTTGATCAAAGCCTCCTCCTTCTCGGAAGCTCGAGCACACTTCCAGAAGACGTGCGTTCTCTTGAACAGGCTGGGGTTGCACATCAACATGTCCAAGTCGGTCCCGATTCCGGTGCAGTGCATCCAGTACTTGGGGGCCTCCATCAATACGCTGTCAGCAAGCGTGTCTCCTTCGGAAGAGCGACGTTTATCACTCGTTCGGAAGGCTCAGGCTCTCATGAAAACTCCGTCTACGACGGTGAGGACCGTGTCTTCTCTACTGGGATCGATGGCCTCTTGCATTTTTCTCACTCCTCACGCACGGCTACAGATGCGTCCTCTGCAGGAGTGCTTGGAGGATCAGTGGGACCAGAGGAGAGGTTCTTGGGACGACAGGATACGACTGTCTCTACATGCTCTTCAGTCTCTGAAGTGGTGGTGCTCGAAGGAGAATCTCCTCAGAGGCGTTCCCTTCCACAAGGACATTCCCACACAGACCATCGTGACGGATGCGTCTCTCCTAGGTTGGGGGGCGCATTCCGGAGATCTGCAAATTCAAGGGACGTGGTCCCCGACGGAGTCCACGTACCACATCAATTTCCTGGAACTGAGAGCTGTTCACTTGGCACTGAAGGCCTTTCATCCGTCCTTTCAGACCAACTCTCTGCTTGTTCAGACGGACAACACGACTACGATGTATTACCTCAACAAGCAGGGGGGCTCGAGATCGCGCACTCTGTCGCAGGAGGCGCAGGCGATCTGGCACTGGCTTCTGGCTCGAGGACTGTCGATAACGGCCACCCATCTGCCAGGTGTGCAGAATGTTCAGGCAGACGAGCTGAGCAGAATCGTGCAGGAAAACCACGAATGGGTCATAAACGACGAAGTACTAGGAGAAGTCTTCGCAAGGTGGGGAACTCCAGACGTAGATCTGTTTGCCACCGCCGAAAACAGCAAATGCCGAGGCTTCGCCTCCAGGTACTACCAGCCAGGGACGCTGGGGAACGCGTTATGGATCAACTGGTCGAACAGCTTTCTGTACGCTTTTCCACCAATTCCCCTGATTCCGGCGGTTCTCATCAAGCTGTCTCAATCCAGGGCGAGAATGATTCTGATTGCCCCGGAATGGCCCAGACAGTGGTGGTTCACGGACCTGCTTCACCGATCTCTCCTTCCTCACATGAAGCTGCCGTGCAGGCCGGACCTTCTCACGAAGTTCGGGGGGCGGATGGTGCACCCCAACCTCTCGTCTTTGAGTTTGGCGGCATGGCTCCTGAAATAGTGCAATATGGCCATCTGAATCTCCCAGAGGATTGTATGGGCATACTGAAGGAGGCTAAGCGACCTTCCACTAGGACTTCCTATGCTTACAAGTGGAAGAGGTTTTGCATCTGGTGCAAGTCTAAGAACTATGACCCTACGTCATGCAAGGAAGATGTCATCCTTCCATATCTGCTTCATCTGGCGCAGTCGGGCCTTAATGTCCATTCCATTAAGGTTCATCTGGCTGCTTTGACTGCCTACAGGAAAGGCCCTTCACAGACTTCCTTTTTCCAGATCCCTGTGATCAAAGATTTTTTGGAAGGCTTGAAGAAAGTGTTCCCTCCTGTCAGGCTTCCTTCGCCTTCATGGGACTTGAATGTGGTGCTGTCCAGATTGATGAAGGAGCCTTTTGAACCCATTCATAAGGCTTCGTTGCAGCACCTGTCCTGGAAGGCGGCGTTCCTCGTGGCCATTACATCGGCCCGCAGGGTGAGTGAGATTCAGGCATTGTGTTGCCAAGAACCTTATACTGTATTTCATAATGCTAAAGTTGTTATGCGTACTCACCCTAAGTTTCTTCCCAAGGTTGTTTCTGATTTTCATATCAATCAGACTATCACTTTGCCTACGTTCTTTCAGAATCCTTCATCTCCGGCGGAAAGGTCTTTACATTCCCTGGATGTGCGGAGGGTGCTGAAGTTTTATCTTGATAAGACTAAAGATATTCGTAGGTCAGACCAATTGTTCGTCAATTATGGCTCAGTCAGGACAGGTCTTGCTACCTCTAAACAGTCCATCTCGAGGTGGATTGTGTCCTGCATACAGTTGTGTTACTACAAAGCTAATAAGACCTTAGGAGGTAAGCCTAAGGCTCATTCCACCAGGGGCAAAGCTGCTACGACAGCTATGCTCCGTAATGTTCCCATTGCAGAGATCTGCAAGGCGGCCACTTGGAAGTCGGTCCATACCTTTGCTAAGCATTACTGCCTGGACACTGATGCCAGGGCAGACGCTCAGGTTGGGCAGGCTTCGCTGCGGAATCTGTTCGCACAGTAGTGGCGTTATTTTATTCTCCACCGCCGCTTGGTGTGGGGATGGGCTTGCCATTCTATTCACTAGATTATGACTATACACAGAGATCCCCTACTACAGAAGGAGTAGTTTCTGTCCTGTAACTCCAGTTCTGTAGTAGGGGTATCTCTGTTATAGTCATAAGCGCCCTCCCGCCTCCCCGGTGGAGTGTTGTTCATGATCATAATGCTACAGGTCTGGCGTTTCCTACGCCCTCGAAAAGAACTGAGGCTAAGTTGGACCTGCTATGCATTCTGGGATACTGAGAGAAGGTTCTGGAAGGTTCTCTTAAAGGCACAGTATCCTAATTAAGCCACATAATGGCAGCCTATGGGGCTTGTCTGTCCAGGTTCTTCTCTCTATCATTCCTGAGGGATTTTGCTGTTAAGCAAGGGAAATCTGTACAGGCTTTGCTGTTTTGTGGATTTTATGGTGGAAATTTCTAGTTGAAGTACTGGACAGTGTAGCCTTTTGGCTGCATTATCTGTCTTTAAATTCTCTCTTAAGTGTCTATGCATTTGCTGCATTTTTTGACACTGTAAGAGATTATTTTTGATTGCTCCGGGGTCCACGCACATGGGCGGGACTATTCACTAGATTATGACTATAACAGAGATACCCCTACTACAGAACTGGAGTTACAGGACAGAAACTACTCCTTCTTGTTCCACTGCACTCAGATAATGTTTTGTCCTACTACTCCGCTACAAAATGACACCACTTTGGTATTTTATTTCACCACTATTCTAATACTCCAATGTAATATTGCACCATTTTCACACGATTGTATCAAGAAACTCCCTTTTACCAAAGGGCTCAATACAGAGCAGCTTGAATTGGGCCAAGGTTTTGTAGCTGGGGATCATCGGTTAGCTACTGCCTATTTGTTATGCATTATAATATTTATAAATCTATACCATTGCGCATCTGAAACCCATTCTCTGGAGAATTATGACTATTAATCTGTGAATTTGGAAAAATGTGCACTAATAGTCACAACTCGTGATATGGCATGTTTTCTTGTGCTCACCAATCTTTGCTTTTCTGCAGACACCTTTTTAATATAAAGTGACTATTTAACTGCAGTTTAGGTCTATGCTCATAAGTTAATATCTGCAAGTGTGTGCACATTAAAGGCGGTCGGATTGTGTAGTTTGCTCAAAACCAAAGCTCTTTTACTCCAAGCAGTCAACATTATATCCTGGGTGTGCAACGCATGCCTTCTGTTATATGAAACAGGAAGTGTTTCAATGCAAATAATGTCCAACCAACTCTTGCCTTCATTACAGAGAACAGAAGGACATTCATGTTTGTTCCAGACTTCAGATGTTAATTCAAGATTAAAATATTTTGCTATCTCCATTGAGTGTGCACTAGGCAAATGGCTCCCTGTACCAACAAAAATTTGCATCACAGCTAACTTCCAAACCCATCTGCGAGTTTTCCTCATCCAAATTTCAAATGTTTATCTGAAAGAGCTGGTAATTTTAGCAAATTAATGCGCCAGTTGGTGGACTCAACACGAACATAATCCTAACTTTATTTTTTTGATGTTGCTGTGTTTTAGAAGTTTTACACTAATAAATATGCATGCTTGGCTCGATCAAATATTTCCTTCCATGGGGGCATTGCTGCCTTGTCACGATTGTAGCCATTCCTCTCCTTAAAAATGAGGCTCTCGCATCTGTCTGTGTTTGATGTGTAGATGGTTACAGCAGTTTTCCTTTGTGCTGCCTGCAACTAAAAAGGATCTTCCATCGACTTGTAAATATTTTTAAAGGTTCAATCTAATATGGCTCGTTAAAAGGCGAGTCATCACAATGCGTGCCATAACAACGTGGTCGTTACAACGACCTGCGTTGTTACCACGCAAACCCATTACTACGCAAGTCATTATATCGACTTGTAGTAGATGGCGTGCTGACATTAGAAATGTATAATTTACTATTCCAACTCCAGCCTACGTAACAGTAGGGAAGGTGTTGGAATAGTAAACTATACTTTTTCTAATGTTAGCACGCCATCTACTGCAAGTCGATGTAATGGCTTGCTTAGTAATGGCAATGCGTGGTAACAACGTGGTCGTTGTAACGACCACCGTTGTAAGGGCATCGCGATGTGATACCCACATTGTAGTGGCTGATTCCCATTCAATCTAGTGGCCCGCCCACCTTCTGCCCACCAATCAGACTTGCTTAATCTTCCTGCCGGTTTCTAACTTGCATGCTTGGTGCTTAGTTTGTACCGGTGGTTACAGGTGGTGGCGATGGGTACTCATTTGGCTGAAATATGACTTTTTTCATGATAATACTTTGGGCAGGAGAGAGGGAAGACAGAAAAGGGAGGAGGAAGATAAAGATATGAAAACATTGACAAAGTGTGCAAACAGGGTGGACAAGAAGCTGCTATGGTGATATAAAGAGGCTGGAAGTATATGGGGTTGAAAGTATATGGGGTTGAAGAAAGAGGCACAAGATTGAAACAAGACATCATTCCTTTGCGCCCCACAGCCCGGCATTTTGCAGCACTGGCGATGGGCTCATAGGAAAAGCTTTAGGCCCTTACCCTTCTATTATTTACACATAAAACACTGGGTATGGTCCCGCTGTTGCCATTACACTGCTTCCTATAGAACTGTCCGGTTTCAATAAAGAGTAATGTGTAAGCAAAAAAAAAAAGTGCAACCGCTCATGAATGTGTGATTGAAGAGCGGCTGAGTGCATTCTCTGTAAGTGGCTGTTGTGAGTACTCACGATTGACATTGGTTTCTCGACGTCATGTTTCCTTTCTGTGTACACCTTTTTTTGACAGGTGGTAGGCCTTTCAAGTCAGACACCGAAATACATAAAAAATCATTAGAGTGCAAAAAATGGGTAGAAGTTGTGGCTTAACGGCTAGGGTGGCTGACCTTGAAGCTCAGGAACCAGGTTCGAGTCTGGTGGGAGGCTCAAACATCATATGATTTTGGGCAAATCACTTCATCTCCCTGTGCCTAAAAATGAATGTGTCCGTCTGTAATGTAACTGGTGCTCATGTAAAGCGCGCTGATACTTTCGAGTTAAGTTTGCGCTATATAAAACTGCAAAACATATATGTCTATGGGTGTCAGTCCGAAGTATGCCCGAACATTTTAGAAAAATATTTGAAATGCATGCAATTCTCCCCATTAGGTCTCATGACCGAAATTATAAAGCTTTATGTTCTCTGTTAGAAATTCAGTTGGCCAATTACAATGTTGTTTTTTTTTTTATTGAATGTAGTTGTTGCGTTAAGTTTCTGAGACAAAACGCTGCGTTGAGTGTTAAGCCTGTCTGGGTGTTCTAAGTTTCAATACAATTGAGTCTTCTGTTCATCTTTCCTGATGTGAGCTTGAGAAGGAGATAGCTCCTCATCGGCACACATGCCCTTGGCTCGGTCTTTCTGCAGGGTTGGCACGCTGTTCTTCTGACTTGGATGTATGGTGGTGAATGTGAAGAGGGTGTAGTCACTGGAATGTTACACGCATTTTGATTTGCATTCCTGCCTTTAATTAGGGACTCTCTGCCACCAGCTGCACTGTTGATGTCTTACCAATGTCAACAGCCGCGCTGTGTCCGGCTGACCAGATAAACCTGAAATTGTGATGGATCTTTTGTGGTGCATCATCCCTTGCTCACAGACCGGGTTTTTTAGGTTTGTCTTGCCAGCCTCACATAATCAAAATGTCTTTCCATGTAATAAAAAGTCATAAATAAAACATACATACAGAGAGAGGTTTTTGGTCAGCCATCTTCATCCATCAGTCTGTTCAGTTGGCATTGACATATTGCTTCCGCCCTCCTCAGTAGGCAGCATGGGGCAATGAATCACCCCACTTCAGCCATTTGCTCGCTTACTCTATGATTTTGCTGGAACACAAGGGCACATCCTCCTAAAGAGAAATGCACCTGTAAGAATAATAATTTCCTTTGTGCATTAAAACTAAAATGTTACTTCACCCGTTCTTAGTACACGTCGTGTAGGAAGCACCAGTAGTGATCGATTAAAATTATGTGAAATAATGATTTCATTTTTTTGCATTTTTTATGGCAAGCATGCCTACCATATTTAGGCGGCAGCAGGTTTTCATTTTTGCTTCTTTTGATTTTTGTGCCATATGCTTGCAATAAAAATATTATAAAAAATAAACCATCACAATAGCATGCCGAGGGTAGACTCAGGCTTTGCTTGTATTTGTTTTAACATGTTTTTTTCAGCAAGGTGTTGAAAAATGTGGCTGTCTCGCCTCATGAGAACAGCACAGTGGCCTTCCTGGCTGAATTGCGGTTGACTTCAATACACATTTGTGTGTTCAAGGCAGTCGATTTGCTGGCGGGCATGTTGTATCCAAGAGAACGGCCTCCTCACTTGCAGATGCGATTTAATCTCCCTGCATCTTCTGTGTGTTAGCGATTACCCAGTAGCCCAGATGATAGTCACGCCAAATTGTGACACTGATAATTTGCGATGTTGATTTAAAAAAAAAAAAAAATATCGGAGGTTTGCTTGGATGCATTAACACGGGGCATAAATGTCTTCTTTATTGTAAAGTTAATTATATTCACGTTTCTTCTAATCATCTACTGAAATACTTTGGCCAAAATTAAGTTCATTTTATTTGTACCTTTGGACTTGACATTGAAGAATATTGATGTATATTAATTTTTAGTTGCTATTAACAGTTTCTGTTAACCAATAGATTACTCATTTATGAGATTGTGAGCGTGGGGACAAATATTACCTAATTTAATTCAGTCTGTTCCATCGTATATGGCATTCCCCATTTGATTAACCTGAAAAGGCAATTGATTGAACAGTTGTACGCGGAAATCTAAACAGATCAAACATTTGAAGAATAGGGACACGGGCATCTAAAAGTACTAAGACTGAACTTCACTGTCAGGGTCTCTAAACTGAAGATTGACGAAAGAAAAATAGGGTGCGTCTTTCTGTGTGTTTTCCCTTTGTATTCTTGTTCTTGACAAATTTTGCAATTACTAAGGAACTACGAGCCCCAGCTCACACTGTGATAAACACCTCCTTCCTGCGGACTATAGGGCTCGAACCATGATCCTGGTGTCTCGGGGCAAAGGTAAACTACTTTAAAAGGAATATCCAAACTGATGTTAGTTAAAAAGGACATTCTTTGTTTGGGACTTAGTGAAAGAAACCCAAATGACTCTTCAATGAAATCTTTAAATTTATATAATTACGGCAGAATTTATAATCATTAGGGAGACTAATAGAGAATAACATAAAAAAGTCTTCAATGCAGTTGAATTAGGATGCATCAGCTCCACATCAAGGATTTTCTTCTACAGTTAGAAGCGCATTTCAAGCTTTACAAAGCTCTAGAAATCTCTATAAAGAAAGACTCATCCAAGTAGTGGGAGTCAGCAGGCTTGAAGAAGTACCTAGGAGGTAGGATGCTGCAGGCCAAGCGAAGGCTCATTTTTCCACTGGTAGAAAGGCAGCACTTGGTGTCCAGCTCTCTACCCTGCCTTGAAGACTGATGGAAGAAAAGGAGAATAATTCATTAATGTGCTGCTCGACAAGGCGATCTGTATTGTATTCCCCTTCTTTACATATGGTGAAATTTCATATAGATTTATAGATGTATGACGCAATCTCTCGGTGAAAAAAAAATCCAATCATTCACTAAGCGACCTCCAATAGACAAACTAATAGTTCGGTGTACGTTTAGCTTGAAAAATGGGGATGTTTGTGATTACCCAAAAATATATAATAAATACTGCGCACCTTGAATCTGCAGCTGCAACCTAGCTCTAGATTTTAATACTGCTCTGCTGACCAAATGTGTGCCTTTTTATTGGAATGAAAGCCATGCAGCTTGTATGATCTTCAGCGTTATCCCCTCTGTCGATGAATGTGCTGTATGTAAAATGAGTTCCAAATATCCGGGCAGACAGCAGCACTCCATATATAGACCATTATTTGTGTTGATGCCTGTGAGAGCCATCGCAACATATTCTCCTCAGTAAGAAGCTAGCCGATGAGGCCTTTGCTCTCGGTTGCATTTTTATTAAAATCTAATTGCATTAATATCACGTCTTTAATGGATCAACAGGGGCTTTGTAATCGCCAGTTTAGTGTTTCGAAGTGCACACGGGTTTAATAGATGGCCGTTGTCAAAAAAGGCCTCCATGGCAATGAGGCATGAATTATTTTTGGAGCGCGAGAAAATGTGAAAATCTTCACATTATAAATGGTTAAGATAATATACTCGAGGAGTGAAAAAGCAGTAAGTGTCATAGGAAAAACAAACGTAGCTGGCAAAATGTCGCCTTGCAGGAGACTTATTGAGCTGAAACCCTGTGAATTCATTGGAAGATATATGAGGGAAGAACTCGATAAATTAAGCCACAGGGCTCCCTTTTATGTAGGTAGAAAAAGAGTAGCACATTTGTTTTCTTTAGTCCCTTGTATTTTATGTGCTTAGCTGTGTTTTTTTTCTGTTCCCACAGTTTCTGGAGAAAGGCTAAGAACCCTCCAAAGGTTTTCTATGGACGAGTCTGGCCTCTGGATTATTCATGTTTAACTCTCTGCCAGTTTGTACTGTTATTGATTTTGATGCTGTCATTTTTTTTAATATAATCGGCCTTTAACTTCGTATGTAACCGTGAGCAGTCCTCCGTGGTCAGCTGTTAGTATGTCTTACGAGTGATGGTTCTTCCCTGTTACTAGTATGAGATAGCAAGATGCTGATAGGGTTCAGGTAAGCGAAAGGGCAAGAACATGGTAAGCTTTGAGGCACTGCGGTGGCCAGACACCAACTCTAAGTAAATTGAAAAAGTATTGTGACAGTAATGGTGGGGAATATAGGAATGTGTTCAGGGGCAGGCCTAGGAGGACATTTGAGAAGAAATTCTTAGGTGTGGTGGCCCATGGCATTTGTTTTTTCTGTTTGTGAGGATATTTGGTCTGGCAAGCCAACAGTGATTTGACCCAACAGTGTACACTGTGGCACTGATTCTTTGTCCTGAGAAGTGCTTCCAAACATAAAGATTATACATATCACTACTATACACTGTCCACTTGTTTTATCTCTCTTTTTAATAATTAGAAGTCTGATTTGTGAAGGCCAAGAACTATGGAAAGTGTCCCGCTACTTATTCACCTGCTTCTTACTTTGTGCCTAAAGTGTTTCTCTTCAATGCAAACCGTTATCTAGGGGCTTCTGGTGTAGTCTTTCAACCCTGTCAAGTTTACCATGTAATTATTATTATTTTTTTTTTTTACTGTGAGTGAGTGAGGAGGTTGGTCATGAATAGGGGTATACCTTTCCGGCATCACAGCGCATGGAGGGACATTCGATAGGGTGCTGTCCGGAGTGGGCGTGTGGCTATCTCATCGTACCAGGAGCAAGGTTAGGCAACTGTGAAGTAGGATGGCTTGCTGACAGGAATGTTTTGTTCTCTTAATTGGTACAAAAGTGGGTGGTGATGGACAGAGCATCTGAACCAATCAAACACTCACACCCAGTCAACTGATCTGGGTTTAATCCATCACCGTTCTTTAGCCCACTCTGCCACCCCAGTTCAGACATGGCCATATGCAAATCAGTCTGACCCTGTGCCTCATGGGAACAGTCCAGCCCGAACTGCCAAGCCATGCCTTCCCAGGACCGGAAACAAGCTTCCGAGGACCGGTTACTGGCATTTCTGGCATTGTTCTCTTAATTGGAGCTTGTAATTGTAATTTTGCTCTCTCAAGCCTGGGTCGAAGGGTTGGTGTTTTCTGCATCCTTGATTTAGGGGAGAGAAGCCTCCAGGTGAGGTGCATCATTGTTTATCTTATCGCTCTCTGTTCTGTTGAAAGCTTTGTCCTTTTTCTGGGTGTATACACTATGGGGATAGATCTTATAGCTTGAGCCAGACTTATTCTAAAGTGACGAGGCACAGCCCACTCAATGCGTCATTTGTTTTTTGTACGGCTTGTAACCCATGAGGTGATGGGCAACCAGGCGGGGCTTCATACACTGCCATTCATGCACACACGAGCCCTGAAATTCCCTACTGTCATTCTCATGTATGTTTTCTGCTATGAAAAGTGCAGTTTACAAAGCGTCAGCCAGCAGGGCACAAAGCAATGTGCAGATGTTTGGGAATGAAGCCAAGAAGGCTATCGCATGATGTTTAGTTGTTGAATAGTAAGCTGAAATACTGGATGCTCTCTTGATAGCAGAGGGTAGTTTTTCTGCTTCATGCACTTATGTCCCCTGAGTGGTTGTCGGTGTAAGGACAAGCAAATGCTTCCCATTTGGTAATTTTGCCAGTTTCAAGTTTGCCTTAGGAGACAGTATGGATTCTGTCATATCAAGTGTGCTCTTCGACTCTTTTTGCAAAAAGTAGGCAAATGGCTATTGTTCGGCACTTGTTAGACCTAGTGTGGCAATAGTTTTTTCAATTGTATATGTATAGCTGTATGCCATGTATGCGGTTAAATTAGCTAATTATGATAATCTAATAATGCTTCATTGTGTATAGAAAATGTGTTTTTTCGTTCTTGCAAAGCTCGGGCAGGAACGAAACCTACATACCAAATGTCTCCTCTATGGTATTAGTGTCTTGTTACAGACGTTAGGAATATCAATATAGGACTAGCTAGGTTGTGTTAGTGAGACTCAGGAGGTACATCTGTGGGCAAACCATTAGGTTTGGTCATGAAGCCCTCACACACCAACCTAGTTGGTGTCATGCTTCATCATTACTGAGTGTGCAGTGGTTGGTGAGTATGAACGTGAAAAGTTAAAAGCTATACAGGTGGTCCCAGTTCCCAAGGGTGAAAGGTAAATTTTAATATCTGGGCCCCTGTTAGCAAGATAAAAAGGCTTGAGGACGATGTGGAGCGTATTAAGAGCTCCTACGTCCTATGTGGTCTACATGTTTCAGCCAGGCCTTTTGGTTAAAACTGGCTTTCCTCAGGACCAATGAGTATGTGTGGGTGACAATAAACTATATTAAGTGTGTGGTGTGTGGTAAAAAGTGTCGCACTCGCTAAGGTGCTGTACGTGTTAGAGGGGGATTCCATCTGCTTTACTGTACATTGAACATAAAGACATTACAGACATACAAGAGAGAACCAGTGAGAATGGTATTTTAGAAAACACAACTTATGGCCGACTTCTAGTGTGCGTGAGCGACCTAGAGCGGCAGATAACGTGGCCATGAGCGACTTTCATGGCTGTGGTGAAATATGGCGGTAAAGTTTTAAAACGCAGTGGCGGTGGTGGGCTACACAGCGAAACAAGCATAGCGTGAGGTACAGGTAAGTATGGTACATAATTCCTCACACTTGCTACTTGCTGTTAAAGCCTCATGGGTCACTTGGCAGGGAGGGGAAGAAGACCCTAAACATTGTAAAAGGCCAGAGTTAGGATTGTACCTGTGGAGAGAAAATGCTGCTTACCCAGAGCGTCGTGAAGATTTTACACGTTTACTCACGGTAATTCCGATCAGCGTGCTCCTGCGACCTATCGTCCTGCTCCAGTGTCCCGAGTGAAATTGCATGGCTCAGGCACGGGCTTAAGTAGCTGGTTCAATTGGTTGCACCTGGAAATGAGAGAGGAGGGTGCGGTCGCGCTGGCCCTGTTTGCGCGTGTGTAAGGAGACAGTGCCACTCGCGTTGCGCATGCGCGAAGGTCAGGGCGGCGCATGCGTGTACTGCAGACGCATACACACTGCGCATGCGCATTAGAGAGGTTACAGGGAAAAAGGCCATGGGACCGATTAATAATGGCCAATGGTGAATGAATAAAAATAACGATAAAAAGCAACTATTAAGGGGTCAATCAAATAAAAAGGCAACTACAGAGTAGGGACAGACCACGAGTCTGAGCGTGGACAGGAATACAGTCTTAATGCTGCAAGCAGACAGGGCATGTTTATTTGGATAAAGCATTCCACGGAATGGAATCATTAAGCCCCTCTATGTGGGTAGAAAGGCGATAAATCCAGCGTTGCTCTCTGGAGAGTAGGGTTTTCTCATTGCAGTTGGATAGTGCGAATTGTTCAATGACTGTCCAGGAGAAGTCATTTGGGGTGTGATTCTGGGTGATGAAATGTTGAGTCAGTTTGCTGATGTTTTTTCCACAGCGCATTGTACTCCTATGTTCAGTCATCCTGGTTCTGACTTTCCTGGTGGTCATGCCGATGTACCTCAAACCACATCGACAAGTGATCAAGTATATTAAGTTGGACGAGTTGCAGTCTGTAAATTGTCGTTGTGTCCAGGTTTTCCCGTTTTCCAGAGATAATGTCTTGGAAGGGGTGGTCAGGTGGCAGACGCTGCAATTGTAACATGGTTGGTGGCCTGTTTTTTCGGGTAGTCCCCATGCATTCAGGATTGTCTGGCCTGTTTGTTGTTTCTTTCTTGGTCTGGTGGATACCAGCTGGTCTTTAAGATTTTGTGCTCTTTTATATGCAAAACGAGGGGGATCCCAATTCCTGGTGCCTGAATTGATGATCTTCCAGTTCTTGCGGATTATGTTCGAGACCTGGTTTGAGGCGGTATTGTAGGTGGTGACACATGTCATAGTGGGCGTTTCTTGTGGTTTGACAAATGTTTCTAGAAGAGCCTCTCTATTCTGGTTGCGTGCTCTTTTGCAAGATTTGGAAATGATTCTGGATGGATAACCCCGGTCTTCCAATTTGTGGACCAAGGCTTTTGACTGGTGTTTGAAATCCTGGAGGTTGCTGCAGTTCCGTCGTATACGCAGAAACTGCCCGAACGGTAAGTTCTCCCTCAGAGGTCTGGGGTGGAAAATGTCAAAACGCAACAATGAGTTCCTTGATGTCGGTTTGTAGTGAGTGGTTGTGGTTAGGCCTCCCTGATCAGGTCTTATATTGAGGTCTAGAAAGGCTAGTTCAGTAGAGCTGCTGGTGCAGGTGAACCTGAGAAACGGGTCAAGGTTGTTGATCCATGTGAGGAAGTCTTTCAGTGTTTCCTCATTGCCCTCCCAGACAATGAAAATGTCGTCTATATATCGACGCCAAATTGTGATGTTAGCTGAGTAGGGATTAGTGGGGGCTTCGATGTTCGTCTGTTCAAAATGGTGGACGTATAGCCCTGCCACGCTGGGGGCAAAAACACTCCCCATAGAGGTTCCATTGGTCTGCAGGAAGAATGTGTCTTCATATTCGAAATAATTCTCCTTTAGTGCGAGTGAGGCACAGTCCAAGATGAAGTGACGTGGGGTGCGATGTTGCCAATCAGTCTCCATCAGGACATCGTGGAGTACCTTCAGTGTGGCGTCCTGGGGGAGGCTCGTATATAAGCTCTCGATGTCCAGTCCGACCAGGAGTTGTTTATCTGGATCGAAGCTGACATCTTTGATGATGTTAAGGAGATGCTTTGTGTCCTGGATGTAGGATCGAGTTTTCTGAACTAGCGGGTTGAGGTAATGATCGCAGAACCGTGATAGCGGTTCTAGAAGAGATTGAATGCCTGACACTATGGGTCTACCGGGTGGTGGGGTGACCCCTTTGTGCACTTTAGGCATGATGTAGAAATAGGGTACTTTTGCATCATGTGTGTTGAGATATTCAGCTTCTTGTTTTGAGATGTAGTTTGCGTCAGACGCCTCTTGCACTAGTTCTGTAATCTTTTTCTTGTTAGACGTTGTCATGGATATTTGCATATATTACAGCAATTTCTGAGCCAAACATCCAGCGCTGCTGCAAGTATCCACTGCCGTTATGTTTATGCATCTAAACACAAGGCTACCCTCAGCCAAAGAACAGATGTCTCTTCGTACCACGTCAGCTCTTGCAGTGTCCAAGCTTTAGGGGGCTGAAGGACTGGACGAGCTGCCGCATGCATCTAGAATTTGAACCGTGAAGTACATATTGTTAATTATTACTAAGTCATTGAACTAGGAAGAGGTGCACTCCTGCTGGTGTGTTTATACATTGTTAAATGAAAGCGAATCACTGTGATGTGGATACCTTTGTAGACTGGTTCACTCAATAGTTCATTGGCTATATTGGCCCTAATGCTGATGGCTGAACTAGTCAAATGTGGCTGCTTCAGCAACAAACGAATATGGTTTTTTGGGAGAATTGCAAAATTAGCAAGAAATAAAATCCTTGAGCAAGAGAGGGTGGACGCAGACATAATGAACGGCTAATATAAAAGGGTCGCATGTCAGGGAGAAGGGCACATTGAAGATAGTCCAAGTTTGTGCGCCGAGTCCTGCACATAGGATCCTTTCTACCCATGTAACATGCAATGTTAGGCGTTTAAAGTAGCACACATGCTGAGAGCAGTGTGAGTGATCATCGTATTATAAACTTTATTATACCTCGAGTGAACACCTCAGATTTTGATGCATTCGCTGTTGAGATGTGGCAGGGCATCTCCAGTTCCTTAAGCCACCTTTTAACTGTTTGCATGTTATCATTAAATAATTTAGTTCCTGGTGTTTATATTAAGTTGTAAACATTCTTAAAATAATTATCGCCTGTCACTTGCAACTTTTTTAGCTAGCCGGATAATTGTACTTTCAGTTTGCATGCTGTTTATTAGTATTTGTTGAGTGTTGGAATGTGACATAACTCTAAAAAGTTGAAGCCTCTAGCAAGTCTGTCTACTCAGCCCTCCATCAACAATCGTAATCAATTGCATATTATGCTTTGTGAATATGCAAATATTGTTTGTGTACTGGCATGTTGTCGTGTGCATTTGTCTTAACTAATTGATCTAACCGCGGCGGCAGTTCCGCCGCAGTGCAGCGGTTTTATTGAGTGGGCGGGTCTGCGCCGGCCAACGGGCGTGTGCAGCACTACGGAGGTAGTGCTCCCGACGGCCGTATCGAAGGGGTTAACCAAAACCAGGATGCATGAGCTTAGATTTGTGCAGCAAGATACAATTATGCTCATAGGATAGTATGACTATTAGAATATTTTTTACATGCAGTCTGTAAGGCAGAAGAACGGGTCTTTCTCTAGTTACTTTTGCTGCACTGTGGTGATCAACTCAAATTCGAGCATAGCACCGTAGTAACAAATGTGTGCATGCATATTTTAGTACTACTGGTCTAACTGGCAAAATCGTGAGCCACATTTATTTTAATTTTTATGTGGGGGTGTGGTGGTAATGTATGTGTCTGTGTGTGTATACACAAAGGTTAAACTATAGCTAGATGAAAATATCAGGTAAAAATATACCATTTTAAACCAACAAAACCACTGAAATTCACCAGTTAAAGTTCTCAAATAATTGTAACTCGTGCCCTAAAGTAACTATACATTTTGCCCCTGCTATGCACATTTTTGTAATCAATTGTCATTTCACATGTTGCAGTGATATCAATGATGTCATGAGTGATATAATATGTGAAGTGATTAGCAGGGTGGGCAGGGTAACCCTGCCTTGCCTGATTATATCTTTTTAAAGTTTTTTTCCTAGGATAACTGAGACTTTAACCCTAAGATGGCTGCTGCCACATCGTTCTTGATGTGGTAGTAGCTAATCGGATCTTATAACAAGATCTGCCGACATGCAGGTGCTTCATTGGGTGAAATATACAAGATTTTTTAGCCTTAATACCGCAAAAACTACTGTACCAAGATCTAGCATTCTGCCAAATTTGCTGTAGATCTGTTCAGCCATTTGAGCTTTAGGTGTGTCTAAATTTACTCTGTAAATATCTGCTCAAAGTGTGCAGTAGCTCGTAGTTTGTCTCAGACCCAGACAGTGCATTGTTATGTGCTTATTTCCTTATGTGGGACTCCTGGCTAGGAAATGAATTGTTTCAAGAGGAAGGGGACAAATCATTTCAGCCTCAACTTCAGTCTTTGGTTGGAATGGGGCAGGATGAAGTCAATAATGAGCATAATCTCTTGCGCATACAGGTACTTTAGTTCGAAGTCTGGTACTATGCTGCCTTCCTGTTCGAACGGGAGCGTAAGTGTCTCCCATCTCCGCCTCGGTTGTTGCTAACCACATCATTCATGTTCTCTGTTTATCAAAGACATGCCACGTTAGGGGGCTAGGAATACTGAAAAATATGTATAAGTAGTGAGGCAGGATCATCATTTGTAATATCATGAGTCTGCGCTTTAGTGACATTGGTAGCTTAATCCACGTAGATGGTAGTTCTTCTAATTTATCAATTGCTTTGTGCACCATTTAACAGGGTGATCCGAGTGCATTCAGGCTTAGCTGCAGGCCAGGACAGCATAATGAATTAATAGATACCTGACAGGTGGCTGAACCTGAGAAATTAACATCTGGGTCATGTTACATGTATATACAGGGTGATGTGATATCAGCCTAAATTGACACCAGGAAGTGCTGAGCCATAAAATTAAGTCCCCTTCCCAAGTGATGTTGACATTGCCGTGCCACTAGGTGTTGCATGGCTATAGCAAATATTATGAGGGACAATGGATAACCTTGCCAGGCGCACTGAGTAATCCGAATAGGCTCGGAATGGAGCCCATTCAGTCTTACTCGAGTCATACATTAGTCATATATGAGCCTCACCCACCTCATGGAGCTCTCACTAAAACCCTTGTACTCCAAAAATCTGAAAAAGCAGCACATTTCAAGTGAAATCAGAAGCTTCGGTGCTGTCAAGGAATGCTACCACGCCATTGAAATCTAGATTGATCTGGTGCAAAACTGTGAATGTTTGGAAATTATGAAAGATGGAGCACCCAAGGATGAAACTTTATTGATTTGGTTATATTAGTTTAAGAAGTAGTGGAAGAATTCTACTTTCTAGAACTTAAACTAAATGTTATTATGTACGTTAATTTATGACAGTGGGAAATAACTAGCTCTGCTCTCGGGGGTTTATTGGGTTTCAGTATTCACTATTGGGGTGTTCCATAGTGAGGGGAAGATAGCCATTTCTCATTGATTTCTGATAAAAAATCTAGTAGTCGGGAAGCCATAATCTGAGCAAATTGCTTATACAATTGCACAGTTAAACCATCCACCACTGGGGCTTTGCCGAATGGGAGGCTCCAAATCACCTGAGCAATTTCCACCACCAATATCGGTAGGTCAAGATATTGGTAGTGCACCCCGCTAACTATGCTAGACCAATGGTGTCATAAAAGGAGGGGGTGTCTGCCTGTGTGGGGTGAGATTTAGATTGTAAAGGTAAGTATAGAAGGTTGCGACCAATTGTAACATCTCCACAGCTTTGTGTGCCGTAGAGCCGTCTTCCCATTTCAGTAACTTCACAGCGGGTCAGTGGGTGGTGTAGTAAACTTTCCGATGTCCAGAGCCAGATCTGTCTCCATATTGTATGGCTCTGGCCTTCTTGGACACATTATTCACGTCTCTCTGCTACGTTTGTATACACCTCAGGTTTAGCATGGATTGTAGCCAGCACCTTTGTATCTTGAGCCACAGAAAAATCTTGTTTGAATGTGCAAAACTGTTCTAAATTAGTGAGCTGGACTCGGAATGTTTTTAGGATTGCCGATTGCTATACATTTCATAGATCACTACCTTAAACACTTCCCATAAGGAGGTAGCATTGTTAACCAAGCCCTCATTAAGAGAGTAATAGTCATGGATAGCGGTAGCTTAATTGTGCTTTAAGCAAAGCATCCCAAAATGCATTGGGCGGCAGCGCCCTAGTTAAAGCTCTGTGGCTTAGGTTCGGGAGAGACGACTCAATCAAGACAGGGGCATGATCAGAATTTTTTTTATGCAGGTGCTTTTAAAAGAGCACTCCAGGAACTAACATCAAGTGTCAGTTACCAGAAGTTGATCCCAACCATGTGTTAAGTGCATCCTTAATTCATGTGCCTTCATTAGATAGGGGATGTGTCTATTGCCATATATCACTTAGGCTGTTGTCATCTGATGTAATATGTTTCCGTGCAGCAGCTAGTGGATGGTGTCATCGGGATGCATTGGAACTCTACATGTTAGGGTCAAGGATGACTTTAAAGTCTCCCTCCAGTTCATCGTTTGGTTGTTTAGCGTGAGACACGTTTGCCGATACTTCTTGGTAACAAGACAGGCAATCCATGTTGGGGCCATGTATGCAGACTATCGGGATATTACCTTGCAGGTTGCTTTGTGAAATAATATATTGGCCCTCATACTCGCAAATACTTTGTAGGAGCCTGAGTGGAATGCCCCTACAAATAAAGATGGGAACTCTTCTGGGATAGGCAGAGCATGATTCCAAGTATGTTGGCACCTGTACATTTTGCAACGTCCTGCATGAAATTTGCATACAACAGACAAAAATTGCACTGAATCAACAAGTGAAATATTGAGAAATGTCATTAATTTTTATAATGCTAAATTATGGAATTTTGGAAATGTTGCTTATGTAATTTCTATTTTGCCTCAATTCATTGTGGTACTACACTCATGATTGGATGTGCTTCAGAGGTTGTGTGTCTTGTATTAAAACGTATGTAATAAAATAATACCTTAGCATTATGCATTATATGAGAAGTTAACCTTTTTCTAAGAGCTTATCAATTTGATGGTTAAAGGAATTGGGAATGGTTGTCTAGGTAGTAAAGGGTTTTGTCCATGAAAACAAAGGTATGTCAGGAAGGGCCTATAAAATGTGACTACTAAGTCCCAAAACTGTTAATGTGTTGTAACCAGTAAGCTCCATTGATTGTAGGGGCAGCGATGCGAAAACGGGCTTAATTAATTAAAACTGTTCTTATTTTTTTCGTACCCGTTATGACTATGTCATTGTGCTGTAATGGGAAAATCCACTGGAGATGTACTATATGAAATTAGAACCATTTTGTGCGTAATTATATCTGGATATCGGAAAGTGAAGCTTTTGTTACTGCTGTCACTTGCATGCTTGGTCTATCAAGGATGTGCCAAGTACTTGTCTAGCGTCAAATGTGTGATGTGCATTGATTGCTCAATTGTTGGGCATAGGCCGTTGTTTTTGCATTTTATGTACCTGTATGACACTGCCACCCACAAGATCTAGGATGTGTGATTGGGCTGTGACTTGTGCTGAATGTATTGTATGTTTTTAAATGCGCCAAGATTGTGCTTGTGCTCTGCCAATAGGGTAAGCTGTTTTCTTGCGCTCACACTTAAGTAAATGACTTACTGGAGTGCGATATTTGTTTGTGAATCAGGATGAGAACAGAAAACGTCCAGATCTTGGTTTTGTTATTGTAATGGCAAAATATACTTCTAAGTGACATAATATTATTTAAGGTTTTTAGAAATGTTGAGCAGTTGAATTTGAACTACGATTTTAGGGTAGTTCATTGTCTGAAATTGAAAGGAAGGGGCTTTTAAATTGCTTAAAAAGAGTTTTAAAAGGTTTAGGTAAAACTTAATCTAGTGAATAGCACTTGCCTAACCCTGATTCTTTGTCTATGTTGGATCCATGGGCATGGTATAAACTAAAAACACGATTAAAAGGACGACAAGGTGACATTCAAGATTTTGGACAAAGAGACCTGAATGGAGCCAGGAGAGCAAAATGCACAGCTACTTGTTAGCGTTTTGAGATGTAATACTTTTCTCAAATATTGAATGCTTTGCGTGGTGACTGGCCTGCATTGCAAAGTTACTTTTTTGTCATGTTGGCTCTTATGTATTCAATATTCATATGGTAGTCTATGTATGTCCTGTACATTAAATTATAAGACTTTCTACTCCAGCTTAAAGACTTGATACATTGATGCTGTGGATCCATAAGTACACACTAAGTAATGAAGGGTCATTTGAGGCAAATAATGACGTGTCCTGGACACATACTCTAATAAGCTCAGCATTCTGCCACAGAAAACATTTGAATCTTGTTGGGTGGAATGACAGTCAGTTTAGGGCAATGAGCTCTGGGCGTCTTGTGGGCCACAATAGTGTAGTCAGGTTGGAAAGATAGAAGGGTGCTTCAACCAAGAAGTGGCATGAGCAAACAGCATAAAATCTCAATCGACCAGTAGCTTGGTTGGGAGCATCACATAAATGTGTTTGAGATGTGGGCTTTGCATTTTCGGCCTAGATGAGACAGATCGATTGTGCAGTCTTTGTAGCTTGACTGCTATTTGTGCCAACAGACCTCTATAAATTAGCTTATTTCTGTAACTGATCTGATGATTACCATAGTGAGGTCAACGGTGAACCTTTTAGACAAGAGCAGTAGAGGTTGGATTCTTTGGTGGAGACCCAGGTAGTAAGACCTGTGGAGTCGGTCATAAGGTTGTATACTATATCAGACTCTTTTACAGTGAACACCGCAGCGGAGCCAAGACAAATGGAGGATGTGCTTTTCCCAAAGCTTATTATCAGGACCTCTGTCTGGGAGATGTTCAGGCATAACTATTCATGTTGCATACAGCCTAGGTATCAGTGGTGTACTTAAGATAATCCATGTTGTAAGAATTATGGGTGCGCTAGTGCTTAGATATCCTGCCTGATTGTGGCCCAACTGATTTGCTGGGGTTGGCGACGATGTTATCCTCAAGAACTATGAGATCAGGGGCCTCAGAAGCAAGATCAAAACAACATTTCAAAGTTACAATCAATAATAAAGGACTGACGCAAAAACGGAGCTTGAGATCAGAATTTTAGGGGTAACCATGAAGGTTTTTAAAATACTTGAAGTTCAATACAGAAATTAGAAAAATTGCAAAGGCAGCATTAAATCAATCAAAGTACATTAAAGTCAATTGCCATAAAGGCTTTAAGTTATAGGAAAAATCAGGGAAATGTACTAAGTATCAAATGTGCAGTAAAATCAATAGAAAATCGGGCAGCATCCCTAGAGAAAACCAAAAAGTTCTGGATCACCCTCAAATTCAAGGATTTATATAGCGATATTCAGTAAAATAAACCATGGAAACTGCAAAGTCACCAACCGTGTTGTGAGCATTATTACAGCAAAAAACATTTCATATTTCTAAAATATCATACAACCCTACAATCTTAGCACTTATCCCAGTAAGTACAGCTTAGAAAGGATCGGTGGGGCACATGCACACTCACTTACACCCAGGCCTTGAAATGCAGACCGGCACACATACACACCCTTTCACAACACTCACTCACAAATACATATACATTCATATACATACATGCACGCACCAAACAGTCAATTAAAACACAATACTCACCTCCTGCAGCTCTCAGGGAGGTAAGCCTCGGAGTAGCCAGGAGGGTTGGGACTGATGTCTCCCCCTCAGTGGGGAGGCCGCAGTCCCTACCTCGTGATAGACTGAGAATGTGGACCCCACCCCACTTTCTGGCGAGGTGTCAGTGATGTACACTCGGCCCTGGGCACTTCAGGGCCTAAAATTGAAGCACCCAGGTATGAGGGTGATCACAGACACGCCCCCTCATTGTGATGGGGAGGGCGCCCTCTCAAGGAGATCTGCTGAGCTGACGTGGTCACACCCACAGGGGTTGTGACTTCTTCAGATCAGCAAATTTCAGCTCGGGCAGCCAGGCGCCTGCGCATTGAGCATATGTCTCTCGTGCCTGTCTTGAAAATAAAGTTTGTGTGTCACGCTCACCTTTGCTCAGCCTGACAGACACTCCTTATGACCAAAAGGTGTGAAGGGGTGTGGCCCCTCTGCCCTTAAGGACGGGCCGTTGCTAACCCACTACATGAATATTGATTTTCCCCTTCTGACCTAATGTCGTCCAGAGGTGTCAGATTAAACTAGTTACATACAACAGAAGACAATTGTGAATTAATGCAATCAGTGTGTTAGCAGGAAGCACCTTGGAAAGTGGCAAAAGGCTTCCTCCAGCAAGTTCTTCAAGAACAATATGTCCTACAAATAAACAGTGCACATCTTGCCGCTTGTGGTGTCAGTCGAGAAATATAAACTCAGAATGAACATGATGGTATGGCAGTAATTTTAACAAAGATCGAGATGAGGCATAACTGAGGCTTAGTTAGTTTAAATCAGAAAAACAACTTAAAACACATCATACTGATTTTGTTACAATTGCAATAGCTCCATGTCAATACACACATGTGAATTCAAATGTGCAGTGACCTATATTAAGACACATTTAGTTAAGTTGTGGAAAAACCTCTAACAGTATTGTGGACGTGAGATGGAAATGATTGTGGGGACCCCATTCTCACTTAGTCTTTCTAAAGTTAAACACCCTATGCTTTCAGATGATAACATAATAACACTTGTTACATTTTACCATGAAAGGGTGGCAGCACATGATTAACAGGTCATGTTAGTACCATTGTGCCTCCTTTTTTAACACACACACACATGCTTATTAGGTGCAAGATTCCTTTTTACTACCAGCAATTGAAGTTACCTTCTTTGTCGGAGAGAGTGGCCTGTGCTTGCTTATATTGACCTCATCTTTGGCTAATGTTCTTTCTCAGCACTTAAGAGTCCATTAGTTTCTCATGGATTCCCTTCCCTCCTCCATTTCTGCAACTAACTAGTGTGTAAATGTCCGAAATGCCAAGCCAAGATGCATTTTTGTCACCAGTTTGTTAAAGCAATGGAAGTATGTGGCAGTTTGCAGGCTTAGTTGGAAAAGAGCTTTGCGTCACCAGTGTGTACTGTGAGATCTCTCAGCAAGGTGCCGGGTCTGGTGGATCAGAGGTCTAGTCCATCCACTCCAAAAACTTGTGTTTTGCCTCCATGGCCAGCAGATAGAACCCCAGCAGGTCCAGTCCACCTTTCAGTTTTCAGAGGTCAATAAACTGAGTACCATTTAGTTAGGTAACAATAAACACCCGTTATTCAGTCTTGAGATGCTCCACGTTAAGAACTAGCGTTTTACCAATACACATGTTCTATAAAATGTACGCTTTATCAGCTCCCATTTGAACACAGTTGTGGGTCAATGAGAAGTCAGTCTCATTGTCACAGTACCAGGAAAGCATAGCTTGACCTGCTGTATGTTTTCTGGACACTGGCGGCTCTTGACACGAACATTTCGGTGATTCAAATATACTTTGCCAGCACCACTCAAACTTTATTTTTCTCATGCTTATGCGCATAAGTCGCTTGTGTGGCCTAAAATAGGTAATTGTTCATCCTGAAATTGGATAGTAAATTCATTTTTCCCTTGTAAAGCTTCACAGTACACCTATTTACTGAGATTATTTATAGCTCTTTCTTTCCCGTGCTGCCTGGTGACGCCCTGCTGTGTCTATTAATTTTGATGTTCTTCTGCACAGTGAATCTTCCTGTGATGCTCTGTGGCATTATTTTATTCAATTATTCATGGCAGAGTAGATGATTTGAAAATTAGACTTCTGTTTTCTATGAAGGTAGACGTTCACTAACCAGCTATTGTCTTTTTCCACCGCTTTTTCACATTTTAGCTGTGGTGTGCACCATACAAACCTGTGCTGCTTCTGGGGTGATCCTCTGCAAGGTTGTATGACAGAGGCGCACATGGCTAAACCCTGCATGCCTCCACAACGCAGCCTGAAGAACGATTGCGCCTGAACGACGCATTCCTTTACCGCGCAATTTCGGGGTAAAAGCATGATTAGTAAAGGGGTGTGTGGTAAAGATCACACCCCAGCCTCTCTGCCCTGAGCTCTAAAACCCTGGAACAGCCCGAGCCCTAAAAACGACCCCACCCCTAAAACCTGAAAAAACCCGACCCGGCTCCCCTGAGCTCTAAAATCCTGGCCCCTGACCTATAAACTACCCAACCACCCACCTGAGCCCTAAAAACTAACCTCCATCCAAAAAAACTAAAACCACCCAATCCCCTCTGCCCTATAAACAACCCAACCCCCCAGCCCTAAAATCTACCCCATCCCTAAAACCACCCTGACCCCCTGCTCTGAGCCTAAAACAGGCCCTCTGCCTTATAAACAACCCTGAGCCCTAAAAACTACCCCCACCCTTAAAACTACACCCACCCCCAAAACGCAGCCCCAGCCCCACTTACCAGTCCATGTCCTCTGCCGATCCTTCCTCTTCCTGTGCCCGCCAGTCCGCGTATCTAGACTGCGTACTGTCTTAACCACGCATATGTGTGGTTAAGGCATATGCGCGGTTAAGGCAAGCTTGTTTGTGGGTAAATGGCATGCGTGGCTCTGCTCTCCTTGTAAAGCCTGTTTCCCCCTCTGCAACACTGGACTGATTCTGCAATGCTGCAGTCAAATACTATGCTGCTTTTGAGACAACTCTCCAATAACCTGTTGTTTTTTGGATGGTCTTCCACACCACTGTGTTGCTTTGTGGAGTGATAAGTTCCAGCACAGGTCTGCTTCCGGAATGATGCAGTTAAATACTGTCATGCTTCTGGTTCTGTCCTCTCCACAAAGCACACTTTCTGGGGGGTCATCTTTTCCATCACTGTGTATTGCTTGTTAGAGAGAATTTGTGGGTCCTGACCAACTCCCCAATTCTCTGGGAAGCTGAGCGCTATTCCTTCTGTTGTGAAACTTTCCAGCTGTGAACTGCTTGTTTTCCTCTCCAACACAGCAGTGCCGCAGAGGCGCTATTTATTTATAAAGTTTTATATAGCGCTATGTTTCAGAATGCTTGTGTCTCAGTACAGGAAGTCAAAACTGACTAGGCATATGGTCAGGGCCCCTTTGTAAATGTTAATAAATGTTAATTGTGAACTCTCTGGGATTGAAGGGGGCTTTTCAGGTCCCATAGAGATATGTTTAGTCAGTGTACTTAAGGAACCATTGATGGGCGACAGTTTGACTGCAAATTATATTACTTTCCAATAACTTTATGCATAGATACCAAATTTCTTATATGACAAGAGTTCAGATAGCTTGATCTAACTAGTTGGATGTTTTCAGAAGCTTTGAACGTCATCCTAATGAAAGAAACGTACTAGTAATGTTATTGTACGTGATTTAACTATAGGTAGCCATACATTGCACACAATATAAAACCTGTCCTTTCTGTCCTGGGCGCTCTCATCCAATCTGCTTCACACCACCAGTGGCTCCTATAATGACAACAGCCAAGCGTATGCCTAAAAATGAAGCAATTTGAAGGTTGGATAATGGCTTCAATGAGCGAGCATATTTGAAAAAATGACTTTTTCTGAAGTTCCATATGAGATAGTATCCAGGGCTTAAATTCTTTGAATCGCATGATACAGTAACATGCATTTGTAGTGCTGCGGGTAATCTGGAAGAAAAAAAAATAGTGATTTTAGGCTTCTGCTTTCAAAACGGTGTAGCATTTGCCTTTAATACTGACCCTGTCTGTTTTCAAAGAGTGCTCCTTATGCCTCAAATGTTCCTCTTGTGCCGATGGCCTTGGGCCCTTCGAAGCTCTCCAAACGTCCCAGCCCCCTCCAGAGTTGTGGAGTCTGTCCACGTCTGTCCGAGTGTGGTATTTGCTCATTGTACTAATCAGTTGACACAATTACTCAGCATCTGTGATCAGTTGATAGTGGTAAATATGACTTATTGGCTGAAACCAGTCGAGGCTGCTCTTGTGAGGAACTGGGACACCATTGCAGAGCATAAGCGGTGTAACATTGGTGGTGCAGCAGAATCATGATAGGATATGTCCTGTGTTAGAAGCACGCAAGTCCATCTCTGCTTTGAGACCATTTAAGATGCCTTGTTCTCATTCCCTTCTGTCATGTAATTCTCTTTACTCCCCATAGCGTTATGGAGTGAATCCGAGGGTATAGCTAGTAAGAAGTTCCTGGGTCAACATGCTGTGGCAAATGCACTTCCATTACTTACTTAAACACACTCTCGTCTAGGTTGCTTCATGGTTTCTTTTCAAACCCACTGATGATCCTATGGCCCCGCGCCTAGCAAAGGTGCTGCAGTCTACCCTGAGCAGCCATGGTGCTATACTGCTCTCTATTCACTGGCAGCTGGCAGAGCAGGTCTGACTCTCCTATGAAAATAGTTACCCATGACTGTCGCAGTACATGTGACTTTAGAAACATCCTGAAGGAACAGCAGCAGCGGGGGCATTCACAGGCTGCACCTTGGGGCTTCTTCCTCACATTCGACCGTCCCTGCAGCATGGGGGACGGTCCCTCCCTGCGGACTCCGGCTTCGCGTCTGAGGGGAGAGATGCGCTCCCCTCTGAAGCCATGGAGCTTCTTTTGTGCGGCGGAAGTCCATGAGCATTAAGCTTCCCACTAAGCCTGTCGCATAATAACTAACTGGCCTCCTGCCACCCAGGTGTTTCATCCGGCTCGGTTCAGTTATCCCCGGACAAAGACCTCTTGGAGTTCCGCTGTTCATTGTGGCAGGTCCCTAATGCATGGGAGAAGCATCTTTAATGCATAAGTATTTCATATCTGGACCTTCATTCACTGGGATTCCTGTGTAATCCCCTCCCTGTTACTCCACGAGGCATTGGAAACGGATTTTAAGGTGCTTTGATCTTCCGTATTAGGTACGATGGGGACTGACGGAAACATACGAAATCCACTTTTTAAAAAGGGAAAAGCAAAGCTCCAAGCCTCCTTGTCTGGTACTGCTCACGTGGGCAATGAAGGATCACGTAAATCTTGTGCATAGCTTCATAGCAAAGCACTGATTGTAACATTATTCACTAATGTTGCAGGCTCAATTTGTCACGACGTTTAGCCGGTCTTCTATTTTTCAGGTTAGATAACATGTCAGCTATGCTTGTGTGCATGTTACAGGGTTCGCAGTGGATATTTTGTTTATTATTAACATAGGTATTTGTGCACCAAAGTCTTACTGTGTACCCCTAATGAAATGTCACAAACACAAAATTGAGAGGCAATATTAATTGAAAATTGAAGAATAGTTGTGTCCGGTCATTATGACTTTGAAGAGGTGAATGCATTAGTATATGATCCCCGCGCATATAGTTCCTGCGGTGGCAACAAATATAAAGATTGGAGAGTTTCTCCATTTCACAGGGCATTGCTGTATACGGAGTTTAATATCTGGTTAAATATGTTCAATCAAAGGGGGCGGGTGATCACCAGATCTGGCTGGATTTCGGTATTTCGAAGAGCTTTGCATCTTCCTTCATCTATTCTAGTTGCTTTTGCGGGTATTTTTCACAGTTGGGCGTTAGAAGCTTGAAGAGGGTTTTTGTTCTGTAAAGCACAGCTGCAACAGACGTTGTTTTAACAGTATAGAATCAAGTGGGAGGATATCTTGGACAGAGGATTAAGCATCTGGCGTCAGGAGCCATGCATCCCAAATCGTCTTCAGGCTGCAAGAGTAAAATTCTTCTACTTTTTTTGCTAGTCTTGCACCAGACAGTAGTCCATCTGAATCAGTGCAGCAAAGGGCTGAAGCACATATTTCATCATTAATTAAAACACTATACGATATTAACAAGACACCATGCAGGCGTGTTTTTTTAATTGTACATTAGAGCAAAACATTGTTTTAGAAAGTGCTCTTTCTAGCAAGATAACTTGATTTTTTAATTCTGCACTTTTTCCCACTGCTGCAAAGTAAACCTTTCTATGGTCTCCTGACGGAGCCTAGTTAGCGCTGATTTCAAGAAGCCCGTGCATGTTTAATTTGAAAGTAAAGCTCTTGAGCCCACATTTTTGCATCTGGCTTGACAGCACAGCTTTTTGCAATACCCATTGTTAGCAATTCTTTCACATATACATGAAGTGGCATTTGCCTTTACCCCAGAGAGTAGTGCCCTCTCACCTCATATATTGACTGTTTTGGGGTATCATTCCGCCTCTTAAGCACTGCTTACATTGCAGTGCTTGAGGGATTATTTGATATCCCAAAAATATCATATACTAAATTATTTATCTCATAGAGGCATTGTATAAAAAATACAGTAGTTTTTGCTGTGGTATTTTTCTTTGCTGCAGTGGGCTTTAAAAAAAAAGAAAATAAATTGTAAGTACTCTACAGTATGTTCCAGACCCATTGGCTTAGCCGGTGCTTGTTACTTTACTTCGGATCTACGGAATAGACATTGTAGAGCTTTTCTAGTAATTTCACGGTATGACCCTGTTGTAGATTTGATTGTATAACTCTACAGACTGGATGTTGCAGGAACAGCTTTATTGCAGCACAGAACAGGTAAGCCCAATCCTCCCCTGGCCAGAGCTCCAACTGCCAACAGGGCAACGGAGAATTCCAGAACAAAGAACATTACAGAGATCTAGAGTGTTAGCTCAGTAGATGAGCTAAGCACTGTACAACATATCTTCCCCCCTTAACAAGGAAAGAAGCAACATCATACAAAAGATCAAACCCAATCAATGTACATAATCATTCAAGTAAGTAGGTGGACGACGAGAACGAGTACACCTCAAACTAGCTTCTGATGAGGAAGAAGAAGTAGTAGTGGGAATAGTTGTAGTAGAGGCAGTTTCAACTGAATAATTATCTTGTGCACTCAAGGAAGTGGAAGCATCACCACTACCCACCTCCCCCCGTACAATTGGTTGAGAAGCGAAAGAGGCGCTACCATCAGAAGTTAACAAGTACCCATTGCATCCCTCAGTACTACCAGGTATTACGCCATCAAAACAGTCATTCTTTCTTTGGTATAGTGCAACTCTCCTATAATTCCAACTTTCCCCATTGGCCAAGACAACAAAATGTGGAAAAACCCTTTTGACTCTAAAGGGACCTCTAAACTTGCTAAGACCCTTGGCACATCTCCCTGGCTTTACCTTGACCAGATCGCCTACAGATATAGGTAAAGAAGCACTGCCCTGGGATAAGGACACCTCACTTGCAGAGCCCCTTAACCATGCAGGAGTCAATCTTGACACTGGCGTACGACCTCGCATTAGCTCAAAAGGGGATTTTTCTCCATACTTATGGGGCGTTGACCGGTAGGCCCAAACAAGTTCTTGTACCCGTTCATGGGAAAAACAACCACCTTCAACAAACATTTGAATCACCCCTTTTACAAGACGGTTTACTCTCTCGCAAAGGCCATTTCCTTGCGGATTGTACAAACTCGTCCTCTGATGTTTGATGCCACATTCACGTACAAACTGAGTCATTTTTGAAGAAGTCAGTTGTGTGCCATTATCCGTAATAAGAACAGAAGGGTATCCTTCATTCAAAAACACTCCTTTAAGGAAGCTAATGGTAGTATCAGTGTTTATCTCTCTCACAAACTGTACACAAAGCCACTTCGAATAACAGTCTATTACAACAATAGCGTAACGTTGATTTAATGGCAATTCACTCATGGGACCTATAAAGTCCAAACACACACTGTGCCATGGTATATTTTCAAAACTAATTTTCTGTGTAGACTGAGACCCCAACACTTTCAGACGTTTCTCCCCTTCCTTGCAGAAATTACACCTTAAAACACAATCTACTGCATCACAATCGACAGAGGGCCACCAAAAATGTTCCTTAACTCGACGTTGCGTGAGACTTTGGCCCAAATGTCCCTCATGGGCTAAGTTTAGGATCCTACACCTTAAAGAACTAGGTGGAATATAACGGTCACCTCTCATCAAAACATGCTCCCCTTCTAAGGAGAGTTCGTCTAAGACTTTTAAAAACGGTCTGACTTGAGGTTCTACAGTACTCTCTCTTCTTGCTCCTTTTGACACAAGATTTATGACAGCTTTTAAAACCTGATCATCTTCCATACCTTTTGACCATTCACTACAAGAAAAAGAACCACCACCTACACTCATAACATCATCCATTACAGCAACTGCTACATCATCCAATACATCTTCAACTGAATCTTCACCACTAGAAGATCGCACAGGAAGTCGTGACAGGCAATCCGCTTGGATGTTTTTCCATCCATGAACAAACTCAATTTCACATTGGTAATCTTGTAGGCGAGAGGCTAACCTTGCTAAACGTGGAGACCCCTTTCCAGCACCTCCCGGAGCCAACACGTTTAAGAGAGGTTTATGATCCGTGCGAAGGATAAATTTGTAACCCCACAGATAGGTCCTAAAATAACTCGTGCCCCAAGCAGCAGCAAGAGCCTCACGTTCTATAACCGAGTAATTCGACTCTGAGACAGATAATGGCCTAGAGGCAAACGCTATGGTCTTTTCCACTCCACCATGTTTTTGTAAAAGAACTGCACCAAGACCTACAATACTAGCATCTACCATCAAAATAGAGGACCGAGCAGTGTCAAACGGTGTAAGGACATTGGCAGACTTTAGCTCTTTTTTTATCATATCGAAGCAAGACTCGTGCTCAACAGTCCAATTGAACTTAACACCCTTCTTCAACAAACTCCTCAAAGGAGCAGTCTTTGAGGAAAAATCCTTCACAAATTTCGAGTAAAACTCGATCAGACCCATGAATGATCGAAGTTGATCTTTATCAACTGGAGAAGGAGCTTGTTCAATGGCCTCTAACAAATTCTTTTTTGGTTTAATCCCCTCTTCGGATAGGCAAAAACCCAAGTACTCTATTTCTTTCAAAAGGAATGCACACTTCTCTTTTCTCAATGTCAGACCAGCAACATCCACTCTTTGTAACACATTCCACAAAATCTCATTGTGTTCTTCTAGTGAATTTCCATATATCAAGATATCATCCTGAAAGTAAAGGACTTTATTTAACCCTTTAAACACTTCAGAAACAAGTCTCTGGAATACACTAGCGGCAGAGACAAGTCCGAAGGGCAATCTTGTGAATTGGAATGTCCCCTCACTAGTGATGAATGCGGTAAGATGTTTGGAGCTGTCATCTAAGCAAATTTGATGATAAGCATGCTTTAGATCCAGTTTACTAAAGAACTTGGCCCCTTTAAGTGTCGAAACTAGCTCATTAATGTTTGGTAGGGGAAATACATCCGCAACCACACATCTATTGAGTGAGCGTAAGTCCACACAGAACCTAATTTTATTGTCCGGTTTCTGGGAAATCACTACAGGGGAAACCCAGGGAGATGCTTCAATTGGTTCGATAATACCACCTTGAAGCATTTCTTCTAAAGTGGACTTAACTTCTTTACGTAGGGCAAAAGGGACTTTCCTCACTTTATGTTGGACAGGACAACTACCCTCCTTGAGTATTATGCGATGAGAATATCCTATAAGTTCCCCCAATTGGTCTCTGAACACATTTTTAAATTCGTCTAGTATCTCACCAATAGAAGACTTATCAACTATAGACACAGGATCATCAGACCTGGGATCTACTACAATGTGTAGGTCAAATTGGTGGTGACGACCTAATATGGCCGGTCCTACAGTCGATATGTAAACCTTTCCAGGCACCGATCTATTCTTGAATTCAATTTTTGACTCGAAATATCCCAATAGATCAATTTTCTCGCCTTGATATCCAGACGGAAAAATATCACACTCTTTCAATGCTCTCTCGCCCCACACACTCTTCATTAAGGATAGTGGGATGATGGTCCACTTTGAACCTGTGTCCACCATGAGGTTCACTACCCTCTCATCAATTTTGAACTCAGCTTTAAAAGGATTCTCTCTTCGATCTTTGCATGAACATACAGTGTCAGACAAAATTAATATCTTGTTCTTTTCACGTCTCACATCAGTACAGTCATTAATTACAGTCACCCGTGAACCGTTTGAACTGTTTTTGTTTTTACACATCTTTGCAAAGTGTCCCGTTTTCCCACAACGTAGACACTCTTTATTATTTGCAAAGCAAAACTTAGCATCTGAAGAATGTGAAAAACTCCCACACCTCGAACACACTTTCTGACTATTCCTACTACCTGAGGTTTGTTGAATATTCTTCTTCTGAAGAATATAGCCCTTTTTTCTTACTATAGCAATCGCCATAGCTTCATCATCACTATTGTCACTAGTCATACTCTTATTGGAAACTTCTGCCACTTTAGTTTCCAAGCCACTCTTCTGCAACTCTCTCATACATTTCTCACTCTCTTCTACTACTTTAGCCAATTCTATCGCAACTTTCAATGTTGGATTTTTTGCCGCCCATAATCGTTCTTGGACTTTTCTGTTATTGGCTTGAACAATCAGTTGGTCTCTTATAAGTTCATCCGCCATTTGGCCGAAGTTGCATTTCACTGATAGTTCGCGTAGACGCGCAACAAACTCATCAATGCTTTCAAAACAAACTGAAAGGAATAAGAGCAAACACACACCCCTGCCTTAGACCTTGGTTTGTTTGGATCTTTCTGGACAGGTGAGTGCCACTCTGTTGTAGATTTGATTGTATAACTCTACAGACTGGATGTTGCAGGAACAGCTTTATTGCAGCACAGAACAGGTAAGCCCAATCCTCCCCTGGCCAGAGCTCCAACTGCCAACAGGGCAACGGAGAATTCCAGAACAAAGAACATTACAGAGATCTAGAGTGTTAGCTCAGTAGATGAGCTAAGCACTGTACAACAGACCCCTAGATGAAAGGGTTTTGTTCGTCATTGTTTCCGTCTTTTTTGGTGGTCTTTTGTTTTGGTAGCATGATATTTACCAGGATAACTTGGAGTAGCCCTCCTGCGTCATCGCGTGTTCTTCGTGCGTTTTCCATTGGCTGCTAGCCTTATCATGCCAATGCATGTGCTATCTGCGTTCTTTTGCATCCTCACACTTGGGCCTTCAGAGCTCGCGAGCCACTCTCTGCCAGGCCATTAATAGCGAATGCTGCTGAGAGCTGGGCAGGAGCTCGTCTGGCTGCAGCCACGCCTGCTTTGAAAGGCCCTGTTTACATGCTGCTTATCTTCCCCTTACAGCTGATTGAGACTTGTCTGATTGCTGTTGACACTATGCCGCACTGATACTCGCGCCTGGCGCGAGCCTCGTGGGCTCAGCATCCTTCGCATCAGCAATCTCGGTCATTACATGAAATGGCGACATCAGCCACCGTACAGGCCTCGAACACCGTCCCTGGCGCTAAAAATACCCGTGTCTCTCACATAGCTGAGAACCAACTCACCAGAATTGTCTGCGCCACACAGGCATCCAGAGTATTTCCACATGACCACGCGGCCTGTCAGTGTTGTGCGTGCGTCGTTGTTGCGGAGTGTGCTCCATACTTTTTAAAAACATTTTAACACGATTTTCCCAAAGTTTGTTGTGCCTTCGGCTGGTGACCGCTTCTCTCCTTTAATGGGCTTTCTATTCCCCCATCACCCCCCCGCCACTGCTCTAAACGAGAGTTGTGATTACACTGCTGTGGTTTCTTAATAGCTCATTATTGAAACCGCGGTCAGCTCCATCATTCCTTGCGACAGTCATTTATTCAGGCAGTCCTTCAGGTTTTGTGGCAGAGGTCAGCTTGTGCGCGGTTTCGCAGGTCCATCTAGCTCCCAATTTGCATTGACATGGGTGTTGTTTGGCCTCATACTTATGTATGTTTTTGACATGAACTGTTTTTGTAAATAGTCTTTTTTCCAATGTTATTTTGCTGCAGTGTTCTCACTAGCCCATATAATCCCCAAAAGTTATAACTGGCTATCACGAGTAAAGTTAGCTCTTCATGGCCACTCCATAACTGTACATGGTCTTTAAATATTCTTTGTATGTAAACTCTCTTTTGAGCCATGTTTATGAAGATAGTCTTTGCCACATCTTCTGCTTGTATGATAATCATTGTCCACTCCCTCTAGTATACACGCTGCCTCTCTAGCATTGTAGCCCGTCCTTAGGCCGTATTTATCAAGTTGCACTCTTTAGATTATAAGCTTTTCATTGGCCGTGTTTTCTTAGCCATTTCTTTACTGTATTGAAAAACGAAAATTGGATTTTGTTAAAGTGGCGCATTAAAAATACCACGCTCCTCAGCAGGAAAAATATATCACACCTTGCGTCCAGCGGGGATAACTTACAGATTGTTTTCGTGCAGCATACTTGGTGTGAATTGAAAAAGGAGTTAGTGCTTTTCAGATGGATGCAGCTACACTATAACTCTTCTGCGAGCTACCTGTTTCGATTAGCAATTTTTCCAATGCACCCATTTAGGTTATTTGGTGAAACAGCTTCTTGCCTGTAGGAAAAAGGATCAGAATAACGCTGACATGGAAGACGATTCAACGTCATTGAAAAAATAAACTTCTGCTTTATTTTTTACCATATATCTAGCCTGCATTTGATTTATGGTATTTAAATAGTTGTTTGCCCCTCTCTGGCCATTTATGGAGTTATGGGAGGGTGGGGGGATTCTTTACTGCTAGCTAGCGCAGCTCAGCGATTAGTAAATCGCATCTCTGAGATAAAGTAAAGTTGAAAACGCTTCACCCCATGCAATTCCTCTGCTTTATTCCATAACAAAATGCTTGAATTACGTTAATTTACTCCTTTTTTAGTTTCTTCTAGTTTCTTTTAGACAGCCAACGCACACATGCCTTTGTTTCTGGCTGGCAGTTCAGGCTGGACTGCTCCCATGAGAAACAGGGTCAAGACTGGTTTGCATATGGCTGGTTCCAAACTGGGGTGGCGAAGTGGGCAAAAGAACAATGGATTTAATCCAGATCTCTTGACTAGGGGTGAATTTATTCAGCATTCCGTTGGTTATTTAGTGCACACATCTCATCATCAAGGAATTCTTACTGTAGTAATCGTGTAAAGGAACGCATGCAAACCTGTGTGCCACATCTGGGTGTAAATGGAATAAAAATGGATGATATATGTAGCTGCATTGCTTCTGCTCACATTTGAGTCGTAACTAATGTGATGTCCATGCCCGCTACAGTGTTAGTAGGGGAAGAGGGATATGTACTATGAGTTTTTTTTTTATCAAAGGGTTTTTTTAAAAAAAAATTGATGATTCTTATGTTAACAATTATACATTTTTTTCAATTTATCACTGGGTTTTCAGGCAGGTCATAATAAATGCAGCAACTAATAAAAAAAAAGTTAAAATAGCCTGGCCCTCTTTTCAGGTCTTGAAGTGAGTCGCCTTTTATAAAAAGTTGTGCTCCAAAAACTCTTTATAGATTTTAATGTGATTGGTTATTGTGGATATTTGTTTATGGACTTCCCCCCCAGAAAAAACGTAAGTGACTGATACAACCAGGGAACGAGAATGCCAAATCCAGTCGGTGCTACAAGGCCATACCAGTGGCAGAAAGCACGCCATATAAATACGTATAACATAAAACAGTATTGTGCTGTTAAGATTGTTGGAGAAAGTCCCCGCTTTGTCCACCCAAACCAGGTACACAAGCGAGTCAACATAAATGAGAAACATTCTGCATCTGCGTTCTTCAGCCATAGTGTGCCCATTCAGAATTGAAGATACTATTTCATTGTTTAGAGCACATTTGATGATGTCACTGAAAGTTCTTTCTGCTCACCTATGGTGCCTTGAATCCTGCTTCCATACTTGGTGATATCTTTCAAGTTGAAGAGGTTGAAAGTATGGCTAGTTTTCTAACCTGTTTTACATGTCCCCTAAATAGCTGTACTAAACAGCCTACTGGGTTCATTGAGGCGGACACCACACCTTAACATCTACCAGTGTAGCAGTGATCTAAGAAACTGATGTCTTCCAGAATGTCTACCGGGATGGAGATGCATGAGGAGATAGACCACCAGGAGCCCATGGTTATTTTTCTGCATCGTTGCATGAGATCACATGAGTTATGGCAACTTTTGTGATAAATAGGCCTCTAGATCAAATAGCGGCTTCTTTGTTATTGTTTGTCACATGTGTGCTTACCCCAAATCTAAAGTTACTAAACCCACATTTTATGATGATCAGCAGCATTCACCGGATTGTATGCTTTTCTTAGCCATCCAAAGTTTTCGAGGGTCATTGTAAATCTGCTTGAAGCCTTGGTGAACAAAGGAAAATGTCCCAGACGGCTGTGAACTCATTCTCCCTGCAGGCATGGGATGAAGACACCTTTGGTGGCAGTCTGGAAAGGCATTATGTCCCAGTCTGATGTGTACTCTGCTTGTGGTGGATCAGTCAGCAGGCTTTGTTTGGTACAATGGTTGTAGGAGGCCGCACATGACCGAGTTCAGTCTGTTTATTGCAGCTGTGGAGGAGTTGTTGAGCTTCGTATTTTTTTATTACATCTCCACTTGGGTTCTGGTGATGTTCCTCGAAAGCTCCCGCTGTCTCTCCTGCTGCTTAATATCTGCCTCTGGAGTTTGTGATTGCTCAGCGCCTGGGGAAGCAGCCTTCATTCACTGCGGTGACACATATTGTTGTGTGTCAGTGACTCACAAGAAATCTTCTCCGCGGTCTGTTTTCTAGTGGTAAAGGTATCAATGAGAACAAGTGGGGAGAAACTTAATGCTAAGAAATATGATGCTGGTAGGAACCCTCCCAACTTTTTAAAACGCCATGCTACATCCCCACATTACCGGCCTTGGAGGCTAACTACACTTTTGAAAATGCAGCATCTTGTGGTCTTCTGATCAGTTGATTCCTCCAAATTTCAGACTAACTCAGTAGGAATTGGAAATTTCTAAAAGCATTGACAACTGCGGTGGGGTTTACTGTTTATCGCAACCCTCTCCAGGTGTTTTTAGCATCTATATTTTCCATTAGACAGCTTGTCGGCTGACAGCCTAGCTTTGCACTACCTCAAAGGGATCCCTGCTGCGCTCGCTGACAACTGTATTAACTTAACAAGGATCGAAATATTACCCCAGCTTTTGTCGTGAGTGACCGAATGAGGCAGAGATGGGACAGCCAGTCTATAAGAAATACCACTGCTTGTCTTGAATGGATTCTGTGCTGGACCATTTTTTTAAACAAATGCTAGATGGTTTATTTGCGTTAAGGCTTACTTTGGGTCAAAATATGCACAAAGGCAGAGAATTGACTACACCCACAGTGCTACTGATCCAACTAACACAATGAGAAAACACACACCATCAGTGACAAAGTCCTTGAGACCAGGCACAAAGGTACCCGATTCCACCAGTGCTACGGGCCATACTAATGGCGAGCCATCACTGGAGAGATCTCTGTTGCATAATGTTACATATGTTCAAGATTTTGGTTTTTGGAGGCAGGAGTTCCTACACGGTGTAACTTTCTACCTATGTACTGTAGCAACTTCATGTCATTGTGTGTGTTGTTTTTTTTAACAAGGCAGTTTGTAATTAATACATAAAAAATGCAAAACGTAGGAAGCAAATGTGAAGTGCTTTTGCTATTGTCGTTACATTATTTACAAAACAAAAGCTGTGCTTGAAAAACTCATACATCAATGTACGATTTTTCAAGCACAGCTTTTGTTTTGGCCCAAAACCACAGTGCATGGAGCATATTTTGGGCACTCTCTTTGCTGTGATGAACCCGAAAGTATTTTTTTTTTGTTAGGATGGCTAATGTATGTCGTAGCAGCGTTAGCCTCCCCCTCCCTTCATCCTGCTGGTCAAGCTCTTGAGATTGTGGAAATTCACACTGCGTGTGTTTCCTCTTTCCTGGCGGCCTGAAGGGGTCTCGGTTAGCTGTGAGGCCCTGGGCTGGAATAGCAGGAAGTGATGGGCCTGGCAGGAGGCAAAACTCTCGAATGTTTGTTTAAACCTGAATATTATAGACGAGCAGAAAAGAAAGGAGGCCGAGGGAGGGTTTGCACCTGCTACCTTTTGTGTCAGACTTTATTCGTTTATGGCCAAGGTTTATTGGCGCAGTTGGTCCGTCCTGTCGCGCTGCCCACGTGGCTAATTGTTTGCGATAGCCAGGTGCCGGACCCATCTGGACGGGGGCTGAGCTTTGATCCCGTCTTTCATCGAGCGCCTCGGCACGGGGCTTGTTTTAATAATACTTGTGCCATCGTTATTTCTGGAACATCGAATCTGTACACCGATGGGCGAGCTCTCTTGGGATGCGTCGTTTTGCTTATAAACCTTCTTTTCTAGCATTAGAGCATAAAGACGGGTCCTTCTACGTACTGTTATTGTATGTAAGCAAACTCAGTGCTCCAAGACCATCGAAGGCGCTTTAAATAACTCTAAATGAATAAAGAAAGAAATCTGTAGCTCACGCTCCTTGACCAAAGTAGTATTTGGTGTTTATGAAAAGGCAGCAATATTTTAGCGCAGATCCATTCTTTACTTAAGTCCCTGAACGTGTCCGAAATATGCCGGTATGAAATAAAATACTTGTTTCAAAGCATTGTGATGTTTTTGGTAAAGAATTTAGGAAATCAATAATTTACATAAATACATTTTCAGAATACATTGTCGCTGAAGATTTAGCAGATGGTCACGAGTTCAGTTTTGGAAAAGTCACGGGGAAAAAAAGTCCATCACTTCTTGATGATCAGTCTTAAATCCTTTTATGAGTACAAGAATATTCTGTACCATACCCACACACATCTTCCTGCCCCCCACCCCCACCTCTACATTGACGTGTTCTGTCAGCCCTCCCTCAAATTGTCACTGAGAAAATTATCTATTGCTTTGTGGTGAGAACAGAAATGAGGCACGAGCCTCCCCTCTTCAGATGTGTTGTGAACTCTTGCATCGGAATGATGGAGCTGTCTGCAACATTCCAATAGTTTGGTATAGAGCTCCAATTGTGCCGATAGTTGTAGGCGATGGACATGGTTCAGTGGCGGCTCCTCTGCTAAGGCGTAGGAGCGTCGCCCCACTGCTCGTTGAGCAGTGGAAAATAAAATGATAATAACAAGAAGTTATTATGAATTTATTTTTCTTGGCAACTTCAGCCAGGTTGGGCGGGGCGGGGCTGGCTCATGGCAGAGGGAGCAGGAGTGATTTTCACTTCCTCCCTACATGCGTACAATGCTTTGACCGGCCCTCTAGGGCCAGCCAAAGCGTCATGCGCACTTGGCATGTTCTCCAAGGGGCTGTGCTGCACAGCCCAATGGAAAACATGCCCAGCCTCCCCAGGCACTGCATGAGCGGCCAAACAGGCCGCTCAGACCAATCACGAGGCTGCTCCTGCAGCGTCGTGATTGGCTGGCAGAGTCCGGAAGCCTGGGTGCTTCCGGTGCTTCTTCCAGCCGAGAAGAAGACTAAGGAGCAGTGTGAGGCGGCGGCAAAGAAGGTAAGTTAATTTAAAAAAAAAAAATCCCTCCCCCTGCCCTACCACCCCCGTTCACAGGTAGCCGCCACTGACACGGTTATTCATTTTTTGGGACCGGGTCTTATTTTTCTTTGTCAGACTTTAAACACAAGAAAGAAAGGCAGAAAAGGGACACATGAGAAGGAAATGTACAATATGAAAACAGTAAAAAAAATTAAAAAAAATGCGGGGTGGAAAAAAAAACTGGAAGAGAGCGATAGAGACGGGAAAGGCAGGTTGCTGGAACAAAGAGGCTTACAGTGGATTCAAGACTAGGCATCCTTGATCACCATCACCCCAGCAATGTGTAGAGCCAGGGATGCAGTTCTGTGAAAAATGTTGGGACCCCCGCACTTATGTACCGTTTTTCAGCTTAAGCATTGGTTCTGCCCCCTTATCTTTGTACCAACTTGCCTTCCTTAATACTTGCAAATAAGTGCCTCGTCCATATTAGCTACTTAGAGAAATGTGTTTATATTGTGTTTCATAGTGCTTAAATGAACAGTTGCTGGAAGTCTGATTCTAGATAATTTTTAGGGATTTCATTCAAAACATAATATATAAAATGTTTTCCATGTACATCGGTCTAATCAGATTTTGTGAAAAGGAACCCCTTTTGACTAAGCTGCCTCCTCGGCCTGGTCAGTGTTTATTCAGGTGTTGTGCACATAGCTGCTTTAATTGAAATAGAATGGCTATTTGCTGAGAGTCTGCTCTCAGTTGGTTGTCATGGCTATGCAAGTCTCCAGCAAATTGCCACTCTTTAGATCTGGAATGCAAGCACTTCCACATGCTTAATATCGAATTAATGGGCATAGTTTAAGGTAAAGCCAGCTTTTGAACACTATTATTTTATGTAATTTATCCCCATTTATTCTGGTCTTTACTTGTGTGGCATGGTATGGTGACAGTGATTCGTTGAATCTGGAAACAGTCAGCGAGACAAGTACAAAAGCTGCAAAGTTAACATACGGTATACAGTAACAGAAGGAGGAAAGTAAAACTCAGTTAAATGGGTCTGTCCCATATCTTCCTTCAGTGCCAGATAGAAGCGACATTTGATGATGTTTTAGTATCTGGTTAGGCTGGGTGGTGTTCTTGGGCATTGCCATGTAAGTAGAGCTTTTCAGATGGACAACAGCACTATAGGTAATTTTAACAGGTAGGTGAACTTTCAAGTTTTTTTTTTTAGATGGCAGATACATTTGTTCTACTTAGACCATGCAATGAAAAGTTTTTTCTTTGCTTATGGCCGAATGTGATTTTGCTACATTCTGCTATTCCAAAAGGACCTTAAACATTTTGTAGTCACATTTACTGTTTTACATGGAAAGCTCTTTCTGAGAGTTAACTACTTAATGTCAGAATCTTTCTTTAACGTGAATGTCACATAATTGAAAACCTGCAGGGTCAGTCTATTTCCAGGGTTGATAAATCGAGTACCATTGAATTTGTAATTTGCAGAATTACGACACCGCAAATCATGTGATATGAAGTCAAATATAATAAGCAAGTTACTCTATGCATGGCAGTTAAGCCAGTGTGTTTAAGGAAATATGTATATGTATGAATATATATCTATCTAGAGTACGTTCTAATTACATTGAGCTTGTTAAAGCTTGCGGTTAGCAACTGTGACATTTATGCTCTCAGCTTTAAAGAGCGTGATTCACACCTCCAAAGGCGCGTGAGCGCAGAACTGTAAGTATTAAAATACCGAAAGATAAATCTTACAAAACAGCAAACAATTGCAAAAAAAAAAAGAATCTGAACGTCATCACACAGCATTCCACCACTGATGCATCGTCTGGTGCCTCGCTGTGCTTTTTGGAGAGCAAGACCATTTCTGAGTCACGTTCGCTTAGGCTGGCTTTTGAATCTGGGTGGTGGAGTCCACCTTTGTAATTGCAGTGCATGGTATCCCTACTAGCCATCCGTCGAGTGTTGTATTCATGATAGTGGAAAGGGAATTCATCTGAGGGCAGGTTTATAAAATATAGGTGCTCTCCTCAGGTTGTCACGCGTTGGAGCAGAGCATTGTGGTGTGGTAGAAAGGTTAAAACGAGCATTTGTTTTGAGGTGAACATGATGTGCAATCAGATCAAACATAGTAAGTGGAAGACTTCCTTGATTTTGTTGTGGGCGAAAAATGTTTTTTTCATAGGTCCCAATCTTGCCCTCCACCGTCAAAAAGTAAAAATTTTCCATGTAGAATTTTACTGGCAAGGTAGTGAGAACCGCTTTATGGGGCATAGAATTTTTAATTTGTTTTCCAAGGTCCACAACTTTCAGTGATGAAATGCTGGATAATATTATTTCTATGATGAACTGCAGCAAGATTACCTAAGCAAAGAATTTACAGGATTGCATCTTCCTTAACCACATACAAAGTGATGATCTTAAATAATGTAATTTAAACAAAGTTATTATATTTAGCTTCAGAGATTCCCAATCCACAATTTTCGGCTGAAAAATTGGTCAAGTGCAAGAAATGAAAGGAAAATCAGCACATCTTTGTGGCACTAATGATTATGGATTAATCTGACGCACTCTCTGTTGTGAGCCTAATGGTGCCACACGACAGTGACAATCAATCACCAGACATGAAAAACGATTTGTTAAAGTGCAGAAGCTTTCCAGGCATTGGTGCCTAAGACTGCAATTGGCAGACATGCCCCACAAATCTTTATTTTGTAATCTTTAGTAAATTGTGGTTGCATGAAAAGATTATCCCAAGTGTACACGTTAATGTATACGTCACATCTATTGACTGCTCTCTGATTGAAGCATTGTGTTACTTAGGCCTAGTGTATAGCCCCGACTTTAGGGAATACATTTACAAGGTTGAGAAACAGTCTTCAAGTCTTCATGTGTGGTACTACCTCCTGCGCCAACTCAAATCATCTGTTTTGATAATTGCACCACCAGGCTCTGAGATATCATTGAAAAGCAAAAAGCCTAGGACATGGAAACATTGGCCACGTTGACATAGAACAGAGTGGTCACCCTACACGTACTAAAGCAAGCCTTGCAAAGGAGCCCTTCTGTTGTCCTTTCTGAAGCTGGCAAATACCGAATCCTCAATGTAGAGGACTTCTCCAGCTACACAAATAAACTTGCTATTACAAACTTGCAGCTCCTCGTCAGTTAACATACACCTAGCATCATTAATGGTACACGTTCAGTTTCAGTCTATCTTTAAATATGAAAACATTGTGTGACTAATATACAGTGGGTTTCTAGTGCCTCATTTCTCGTTCTGTGTAACTTGCTTCTAGGCACAATTCTACCTGTGAAGCTGTGGATATGATTGGTGGGTTTTAGGTGAGGACAGTCTTGTGCTTATAAGTTCTTATTATGCCCCTTGCTATTGGTCCCAACCTAAACCTTTTTTCTGCTTTCGTAACCTGCTCTTCTCTTTCTGTTTAAATTATTCCATTTAAAAGCTGAATTTAAGCCTCATGCGGTGTAGACTTGTTTGAGACCTTGAAAGTGAATGTATTGTACCATTTCAGGATTTAATTTTTACTTTGTCAAAAAATGAATGGAAACTAGAGTGTTTACATCATCACCTATCCGAAATTGTATGAAATGTGAGATGTAAAGTGACAATGGTAAAAGGGCACAATTACTTTGAGGCCAGCCTTTCTTTACGTTATTTTCCACCACTATTATTATAAACGTTCTGCAACTAGGCTTCTACTTTGAGGTTTCACTGTTATCCTATTTACAACTTATGTAAAGCTCCCCCTTTGTGTCGGACAGCCAGGGACCGGCTTGGCCCATAGATGTAAAAGAGGGAGGTCTAATCCTTACAGCGAAGCTTTTGAGACATCCTGGGCAGAACTATGAGTGTTGGTACCACTTAACCAAGTAAAGTGCAGATCAGGCTTGTTAGACCGTGTCAACCAAGCCACAGTAACACATGGGATTCTTTTGTGTGATTCAGAGCACTCTTTCCATCTTGAGTCTGAAATGAAGGTCCATTTCTTTTTCCATTTGCCAGAATAAATAAAGGTGTTTTAACATTATATGTGCGTTGAAAAGCCAAGCTGCTTATGACACTTGGGCAGGGAATTGCACACTTGTGCTTTGCATGACTTGCCAAGCTTCAAAATGTGAAACCACACCTTGCACAGAAATGTGCCAAGTCACTCCTGGTATTCCTGTGATGTGGTGAGCTGCTACTGCCAAAAAGAAATATGAGAGTCTTTAAATTGCAGGCGCTCGTTACTGCTTTAAAAAATAGCATTACCCTCTACAAATATATTGTCTCAAATACCAGATCCCATTTGGTCCTAGTAAATGAAAACGGCCTTTGATTTGTTAGCGGACAGCTACAAATTGTTTTTTCTTTGATTTTTTTTAACATCAAAGTTTCTGGTGTGCATTATTGTTTGCTTGGTTGAGTTTAGTTGCCATCATGAGGACATGTGTTAATGTGGTAGATGCCGGCAGATGCAGCGCATGTCTGCGGACTTGGGAGCTGAATTGGTTATGTGACAAATGCTAATGTCATTTTTCGAGAGACGTGTGACTAGTAAATACATGAATTTCCTTCAGTGGCCTTGCAAGGGTAGGGCGTGGTATTAATATGCCAGTCCGATAGAAGAATATGAAATGAAATGAAATGAAATTTAATTTGTAAAGCGCATGTCTGCCCTAGAGCGTCCCAGCGCTAACCCAACAGATAACAGGAAGAAACTCAAAGAGGAACCGGTACTTAGGGGATCTTAGGGAAAAGAAAAGTTTTAAGCGACTTTCGGAACTTGAGATAGCAGGGTTCGGTCCGAATATGCCTAGGGAGAACGTTCCAGTTTTTTGCCGCATTTACAGTAAAGCGGCGGCCTCCTGTGCGGGCCTTCCTCACTCTTGGAACTATGGCAAGATTTTCCAAATCCGACCGGAGGGCCCGAGAGGGTCTATAGGGATGAATCAGGCTCCTAAGAGCCGGAGGACCTTTGCCTTGGAGTGTCTTATGGGCAATGCATGATGATTTGAAGGCAATTCTCTCACGAACTGGAAGCCAGTGGAGAGCTCTCAGCAATGGTTTGGCCGACGCTCTTTTTGGAGCCCCCGAAAGCATCCTGGCTGCTGCGTTCTGCACCCGCTGCAGGATATTAATGGTGGCTTCCGGAGCTGCCAGGAGTAGGGCGTTGCTATAATCCAGTCTGGATAAGATTAATCCCTGGATCAGGAGTTTCCTGGACTGGAAAGGCAGGAGAGGGAGAACTTTCCGCACTGCCCGAAGCAGGCCGAAGCACACGCCAGCGACTTTCTGAGCATGCGTCCTGAAGGTTAGTTCGGGCTCAAACCACACCCCTAGGCTTTTGATATAGCTGTTGGTGAACCAGGAAGTGAGGAATAATGTAGCATGAGGACGGTCATTTTAGGATGTACTTGTTAGTTTGTAATGCACATGTCAAGCAATATAAATTGATGGATTTTAGAATTGTATTTGCTGGTACAAGTATTTTTTCAATCAACCGGTCAATATATAAATATGCAATAGAACTATGCTACGTTTAGTCACAGTTGAGTTCCTGAAGTCAACGTTCATGGGTTTGTCATACAGTTACTTTGTAGAATAACACTTCTTAATGTTTGCGTGTGTTAATGGCGATTGCTCAAATTCATTGGTCTCTGGGCCCACTTGACTGGAACTGACAAATGCAAAATAAGCTGCTAAAGTAGTGAGTGTAAAATTATGACTGCTTGTTGTTTGGTGGGTGTGTAGACCAGAATATGCTCGCTGGTAAAAAACAACTGAACTGAAATCATCTTGAGTATGGTGTATCAGCCAGAGCAAATGTACAATCGTATTTTTCCATAGTGAAGTAAAAAATAAGCACAAGCCTTGTTAAGCATTGTGCAGTTGTTTTGCTGGTTACACCTTTTATCTATTGTCTGAAACAAGTACCTTTATTGTATATCCTTGTAACCTCTGAAGCAGCAGTGCGTTGGATAAAAGCTTTGGCAAGTCCGCTTTAACCAGCAACCGTCTGATGCTAGACCATCTATTCAATGGCTTCTGTTAACATATTCATCAAAATGTTGAGTTAGTAGCTGGTAGTCTGCTGCTCTGAATCTGTTCATTTCAAGCTTTGACAACATGGAGTGCTAATGTCAGGAAAGAATGAGAGCTGCAGGGAGGTATTGCAAATTCGTGTCCTTTTTAGGAGCTCTAATCAATCCGTAACACTAGTCTTCATTACTTGTCCTTCAGTCCGGCTTTGTGGATGTAGGTTGTGTGAAGGCCAACAAAGTAGTCTAATTGGTTTGCTCACTGGTCAGTACTTCAAAATGAATGCTTTCCCTTTCATCACAGAAAATGGCCATTAGAGTACTGATATATTTCATGTTGGAGAATCAATGCTGCTAAAACTTCCCAGATTGTCTCGTCTGTAAGCAATTGGTTTTCTATGACTCTTCAAACCAAAAACATGACCTCTGAGGATATGTGGAAGTGTGATAAAGGTTCTACCTACTGTACAGACAGTTACAGGACCTTACTTCCTTCCACCTAATCATTTGGTTAGTAAACACATAGATGTTCTCCACCGTGAATGGACTGGTACAAAAAACTGTGGTTTTGTGCTGCTCTCCGTGGGGGACGTGGGGGGGGTGAGCTCAGCGCCGTGGTGCTCATGACGAGACCAGCTCGTCATGAGTCACGGTGGAGCTGTGCTCATGGCAAGCTGGTCTCGTCACGACCCCGCCCACTGATTAATTCGCCCGGACAGGCGGTGAATTAAATCACGCGTGGGCGGAGCGGCGCCGTTATGACGAGACCAGCTCGTCATGAGCACAGCTCCACCGAGACTCATGACGAGCTGGTCTCGTCACGAGCACCGAAGAGGTTAAGAAGTTTGTTAAATCCATGGCGAGCCAACCACATGTAAAACCTGTGTTTTTGTTGATGTGTGGCTAAAAAGTAATAGAAGAGAAGCCGGGTCATTGTTGATGCTGTTTATTGTAATTCTTTTAGCTCATCAATTCTGCACTGTTTGCACTGACCACTGATTTCTACCCTAGGCAATAATGATAAGTGTAACCCCAGGATGTTGCCTCTTACATCCAAGCTGACTCCTTAAGTTTCATTATTCTCCTTTGTTCTATTACCCGTGAACATGCATCTATCCCTACCTTTATGTTCATAGCGTTCTTGTTCAAAATCCTGATAATTCATATTTTTGCTGAAGCAAGACCACTAAGTTGGCGAAATCTCCAGTTGTATTGGCATCAAAAGAGATCTATTCAACCAGATAGGTTATTATGCGGAACTAATTTGCAATAAGGAATGCTGCGTAACGAGAACAGAAAGCATTTCCTTTGATGTGGGATGCCGCAGACTCTGGAGTATGTGCCCATAAGACAAACCACTGAGACTCAACTGTACTGAAAAATAAGATGCTGGTATCAGAGGAAAATTGGCCGCGTACCGATTCATCTAATATTCGCGATCCCCAGTTACCATTGTGTGATTTTTGTTAAGTTCAATGACAAAATTTTATAGAGAAAAAAAGAACTATCTTCAAAACTGGCTAATTCCTCAAGTCTACTTATGGTATTTTTATGGGATACAAGCAGAAGCCAAAAAAAAAGAGAGAATGCTGAGAGGCTTTTGCTTGCATAATAAAAAGAGAGGAGTATGGGTGTGACACCTCATCATGTGACCTTAACAAATATGATTGTAAGGCCATGACTGCATATCATAGTTTAACTGATTCTTTCATTATAGTGTCAGTTGTACAATTGCATTGTTGGGAGACCTTAGTATGGAGGAATCTCAGAGGTTTCCAATGTGGGGTATCTTTTATGTTTTCATTAAATAAATGGAAACGTTTTCCAAAACTGTTCTGGCAGGAGTGGAGTTGAGGTACAATATATGATATTGCATTCATTCTTTCTCAGTCAGAAACGGACCTGAAATAAATTAATATTTGCCTTTATATCCAACTTGTTTAGGTCACCTTGCTGATCTTTTTCAATTTGTTCCACAAAACAATTTGATTGCGTTTCATATGATCAGTAACAAGTCTATCCAGAAAGTGTACAAAATGCCTAGACTCTCACGGACCAAACTCAGGTTCATGTTATCCTGGACGCACACACCCACTCGCCCGTCTCCGACAAGAGGATAAAGAAAACTCCCAGAATACCTATAGCATTAAACAATCATGCCGTGATCTATCCGGAGCAGGGTGGTCTGGCAGCCTAATTATTTTTTAGACTCCTTGGCTTTGCGTCTTGAGTCCCAGTATATTGTTAGCAACAATAGTGTCCCACAGTTTGGCAAAACCAACGATTCCAGATGAAACTGATCTATCGGTGGTTTCTACGTTAAACTAAATTGTCTGGTTCACTCATGATATAAATGGTGAACATTTCCTTATCTGTCGCACGCCGTAGTTGTCTCATACAAACAGTGAGAGAGAGAGGAACTTTGACTTGTTAATCTGCTAACAGCATATGCACTATATCAGGGTTCAGAATCCCTTTGTGATACCCACCTGCCCTTCTAGGCTAAGACTCAAGAATGGGTCATTCGATATTGGGTACACCAATAATCTATTTTAAAAGTTCATAATCTCCTTCCAGGGCATTTGTGTTCATCGACACGCCTACCATACATGCAACTCGTCCCCTTCTATACCACACTGTCTCCAAAATTTCCCATTTCTGGTGGCGTGCATTTTTATTTGTTCTCTTGGGGTCACGTACAAAGTACACATTATTTCATATTGTGTTTCCTTATGTATTCTGCAGTTTGTTTTAGGTATTATTGGATGTTGGGTTTGCAGCTTGAGATGTGTTTTCTGGGTATCCAGGCAGGAGCTCACCGTCAGTGCGTTCTCATTGCTCTGGCCACGCCTCCATCAAATAATTTGTAAGCCATTCAGATCAGTGCAGTAATTTGTTTGATCAGTACCCGGAACTTTCCTTCTTGATAGACTGCTTTAATTCATTTTGTCAGGTCCTTGCTGCCAAGGCTCCTGTATAGTCTAAGCAATTAATATTGAATATCTGAATGAAATACAGAAAGCGGCTGCTCAGGCGAGCAGGACCAAGGTTATTGGGGATTACAGTTTTTCTTGCATGTGTAAAAGGGGATAGTGAAGAGTTTTGCTTGTGTGGTGCACACTTCTAATTTGACATGCCGGACTGGAGCTAAAATGGCACATAACGTTGCGGCTGTTATTAACCTGCCAACGTCACACAGCATGTTATATTATTTGCATTTGTATACTGTACATTCTGACTTTGCCATATTGTATTCTCTGTTAACATCCTGAATTTAAAGTTTGCAAATATACTGTTAGTCCTTTGAGCCAAGACTTCACTGTTAGTAGTTTGGCGTTCTCTGACTGTCACCTTTCGCTCGGACCTGTAAGTTAATGAAAGGGCGCCTAATGACTGGTGCTGGCAGCTGAGACGTACTATAATGCTGTGTTGTCTGGATGAAGGTGTCATATTGTTATTTTGCATTTGCATAGTGCACAGTCTGCAGTTAGCATGCCGTTGCATTGCTTTTTGATTGTCTGACCGTGACTTGCCAGGCGGTTCAGAGGTTTCCAATATAGGCCTAAGTCTGATGTGGTCTGTGAAGATGTGCAGTCAGCAGAGTGAATGATTGTGCATTTCTGTTAAGTAAAAAAAAAACTGAGTTTGATGGGTGAGGCAGAAGCACTGTACCAAACTGGTCACAAGACTTCTTGGTGTATATAACACGTTCTCCAAAGGCAGCCTATCCCGTTCTTATCTGACTAATGGTGGTGGTTCATCGCTGTAGAGAAACTGTTATACCAGGAATGGTTGCAGTATACACCCCTGCAGCATGATGAACGTCGTATTTCACCTTCATAGTCCTGCAGAGCTGAGTCATAATCTTTGTTATTGCAACTCTGGGAGGTGTTTGGCCGGTACAGAAAAAGCGTATGAAAAATATACAAGACCACAACATTGTGACTCATCCAAAGGGTGCTTGGGCAGGCTGTATGGTTGGGCTTGTTTTTTTGCAGTAAAGCTCTTATTGCGACTGAAGTGATCTGGGAAAAGCAAAACACCCGGTGTAATCATGGCGGCACTGAATGTAAGAATGTATGGACTTTGTCTTGCACATGAGTTGCACTTTTTTTTTCTTGATATGCGCTCTGAGGCCTCTAGTAGGTGGTGTGCAGCGCTCTATAAACCCTCAAAACACAAACCAGTGCTAGATTTTGAAAGATCCCTTGATAGTGTCCGGTACAGCTATATCCACAAAACACAAACAAGTACTAGATTCTGAATACTCCCTTGTTAATGTCGAGTACACCGATCGAGCTACGTCATTCTGCTCATGGACTCGCCATGCACAGAAGCAGGAATGGAACTGATTCAAGGCTCTCTTTTCCTCCACTGGGCTCTCTGTCTGCAACTCCAATATTTGGTTAATGCATGCATGCATGATTCGGAGATCATGCATGTCGAGGATCCTCTCATACAAAGAAAATAATTTGTATCCACCACTTCACTCGCTTTCACAGATCCTCAGGCATAAAGATGCTTTTTTTTCAATCAAATCTAGTATGTCTTCAATAATCTTCCTGGTTTCTCTAGACTGTGGAACACCCACAGTCCTTTCACAAACATGGCATCTTTCACCATTCTGAAATGCTCATGTCAAAAGATGTACATCCCTCATTGTTGTCTCCAGGTTTCTTTGGGTGCTAACCCTGCTCTGCATTGTATGCGTGTGCCTACATATCACGTAGAGTAGGGTTCTCTAAAGTCTGTCCTGTCGAGCCGGATCCATGCCAGATTTTGTAGCATATCTCCTTTTAGATAAATGTAGTTCTCCTAAACATCTGGTATGCATCTGGCCCTCCAGGACTGACTTTGGAGAACCCTGACTTAGATGAATGCGTGTACAGAGTGGATGCTTGTCACCACTGGGCTTTGAGCAGTGTAACCGAAATGAGGATGATGCCAATTAATTAAATTTGAGTGTGGGGAATGGTCATGATTCACCAATGGTAATAAATTCCATGTTAGACTCCGTGACCAGCATGTATGGCTTATGCCATGCTGTTTTGTGATAAGTACTTGTCACAAAGAAAAATATTTAACCATAATCCTTACACAAGAGGTTAAATCCATGCAATGAGATAACATCCCAGTAGCTAGACCTTGAGCGCCCTTATTTTCATCTCAAGAATTCCGGAATGTAATCCTTGTGTTTTCTCAAATCACTTGAATTATACTGTTGTAATAAAATGGATTTTAACCTTTGAATTCTAGTAATGTGTGAATCTGTTTATTTGTACGCTTGTTACAAATAATGTGTTATTGGGTGACGTTTACTTTCACTGGCATTGCATGCAGAAGTGTGTTTGTGTGTCTATAATCGTATAAAATACAATCTCACTTCCATTGGCCTCTAAACAAGCATAATTCACTTGCAGCTGCATTTTGAACATATGCAGGTATTGAGATTATTCTGTGTTTGGCAAAGTCATTAATACAACTTTTGTGTATGTTCTATCTTATTTAAGACTGCTTCAGATTCTGTATATTCTTTCAGTGCTTTTCATGTTTCTTACTTTGACCATCCTCTAAGCTAACAACAGAACGAATGAGCTTAGTAGGTATGCCCAGCATGTTTTATTCAAGATTTTATTAATGTACGTTTTCCTCAGATCTCTATCTTTTGCAGTCCATTAAGGCCGAATTCACAATTTCATACTGCTTTCCGCAGGTATTTAAGGATACCTTTTGTAGAAAAGGTTTACTAAATGGCATTGGCCCTGTGTATTTGCTACCAACCACTGCATCATTTACCCTCCTGTCTAATTACTTAATGCAAAGACAATCTACATTCGTAGGGAGCAGTAATTGAAATTATACAGTTTCGGAAGCCTTATTAATAATATTTCAAATATTATTCCTTCAATATTTTTGTTACACAATTTTTATATAAAACTCTTTTCATTACAATTTTACTTCAAAAATACACATTTTAATAAGTAACCCTTAATGCATCCCAGTGTTGGCATACGTTAAAATGTAAAATGTCTCCATGCCCTATTACATCCAATTTAGTCCATTGAAAACCTCCATCTTGACCTGTACAGCCAGAGCCAACCTGTGTTTCGTGGTATTTGACTGCTTCTTCAGGGCTAGTGCCTAGAGTCCAAAATCGTCATAACAGTTCATTCAGTAGATAGTCGGACTATACCTGCACTAGAAATTTTATGAATCGTCTCCTTGCCTGCCTTTCTTTTTTTTGTGTGCTTTTTTTACACCTATGTGGAAATCAACATTGTCCTTACATTTCTCCTTCAGTTGTACATCAACTATCTCATCACCAATTGCATAAATTCAGTTTTCATTTTCTTCTCAGCTCAATTCATCTTTTCTCTGTTCACATACCATAAACCGATAAGGCAAGGAAAAGTGCATCCTTCATTGTTCCAGAACTTTTCCCACCGGGTGAGGTGCTGAGGACTTTGATTTTCCTCAGCGAGCAATGTTGAATTCCTCAGAAGTGGAAAAAAAGAAAGGTTGACATGGAGACGGTTCCTAAAATTTCTGGTACAGGTATAGCCTGACAGTCTACTATGTGAAGTGTTAGGAAGATGAATTTGGAATTTACGCACCAGCCCTGAAGAAGCGACCTATTATGGGGAACCACGTGTTGACTGTGGCTGTAGTGGTCAATATGAATGTTTGAATAAACTAAACCACTGTAATAGGGCATGGAGACATTTTTGATTTTTTACGGGTTGCTAACATTGGGATGTATTAAGGATTACGTGTAAAATTGTGTATTTTTGTAGTAAAATTATAATGAAAAGGTTTTTATAAACATATTGTGTAATAAAAATATTGAAGGAATATGTGAAATATTAATGAGTCTCTCAAAACTGTAGAATTCCAATTATTGCTCCTTATGACTATATATCGTATTTGAATTACGTATTTTAAGATGTTAACTCAAGTCGCAGCAGTGGCTGGTGTACTTGAGGCAAGTTTAAGATTTTCACAATGCTCCTAGTGTAAGCTTGACTTTCGCTTTGTGTACAGGTACACCACATTGCGTAAAAAGTGCATTGTTTGGGTCAGCATGTTTCCAAAATGTAACAATATATGTTTTAAATTGTATGTTGTCACACAACAATCATATTCCATATCAAGTCTCTACTACACTCAGTCCCCTTTAACAAATGAGGATGTTCAGAGAAGTTCTCCCGCTTTCTGTATCGTATATGCATGACCACATAATGGTGTTGCCCTTTTTTGCACCTTCACTGTATCATGTTTAGTACCGGTCTCCGACCTTATGCACTTCACCCAAAACCTGCAATTAAAACTATAACCAACATTCTATCAACTATGCACTCCGGAAGTGCGTTCTGGAGCCTGCAGTTCACAGTCTTGTCAGGGGAGTGGTTTTGTTCTGCAATACAGTATCCGATTAAGTGATTTGCCCAGAATCCCTAGTTGTTGAGCGTCCCTGCCGAGACTCGAACCCAGTTCCGAGGTCGACTGCTCTAGCTGTTAGGCTACATCCTCTCTCTTAACTTTCCTCAAACTTATGGTCGGTTCATTTAGGTGACAATGTAGAAGTTCAGGAAGCATATGCGAGCCATAGCAATGAATGGCAGGCAATACCTGCAGACATGAGGCTCTACTGGTTTTCACCTCATTTGCATTGCATTTCCAGGACGACCCCTAACCAGTGCTTAATTTGAGCCGGAGGTTTCATGTGGGGGAACCAGCACCCATTTCTGGGGATCAGCACTTATTGTTTCCTCGTCCGACTTTGACCCAGAGCAAGAAAGCGAAAAGACACAAAGGGGAAAGAAGAAGGAAGACAGCGATGGGAAAACTATGACTAAGGAAGAAAGCAGGGGTGAAAAAACCTGAAGGAGTTAGTTAAAAAGAAGGGAGTGTCTGGTGATGGATTAAAGAGACATGAGGTGGAGTCAAGATTATGCAGCCTTGCTATTTGGCATGATGTCATTCAGTAGCAAAGGCCTGGGGGCTTCAGAGCAAAAGTTTGGGCCCCAGCACTTGTTCGTTTACAAATTAACCACTGACACTACTCTAAAGACCTTTAGTAGCCATACTTAAGGTGCCATTTACAAATAATAGAATATCTGCATGTTCTGGACAACCACTGTACTCATAAGTTGTATTTCCACATGTCAATCCTGCATTCCGAGTCTGTAGAAAGGTGTGCACCCTGTTTCCACTGCAGCTGCCATTTAGTGACAGCTGCGCCCAGAGTTTGGAGGAGGATGCTCTGGTGGTGGCGGTTCACACTCGCTCTGGCTCGTCACTCCCCCTGTCACAGCATGGTGGTGTGGGTAAGAACTGCACACTAGAGCGCACGGCTCATGCATCAGCCGTCATTGTGTGACCTTGCACGGCACAGGTGGCCATAGGTACTCGAAGCATGCTCTGGTGGTGGATAATTAACTTTCAATGCTGCTCGCTCCCCAGGCAAATGATACATTATATTATAATTTAAACATTTCATGGTTATTGCCCAGTCTTAAGTTTAAATGTCTTCCTCCGGTTGGTCAGCCGAAATTACAGAAGACACCAACATGTAGAACAGAGTTGCTCGAGAAAATAAAACTGTCGTAGGAATTTATGCAGACCCAGAGAATGCAGAGCTGTTAGATTTGGTACCTCTTAATGCGCCATTTTCATTTTGATTTCGTAGACTCATTAGCGCTGCACTACCCTTAAGGCAGCGTGCAAGCCTGGCAGTGAGTGTGCCGTCTGTTTGCACGAGGCTTGGCTTGGGCCAAGTCCTATTATTGCTGCTGGAACAACACCGGCTTCTATCTGCTGGGAGAATCCAGTCCTGGAACCCACTTGTAAAATGATTGCAAATTAAAGACTCTGTCCATGATTGCAAAGAACCTGTAATTTTACTTACAAATATTTGAATCAAGCTAGGTGAACAGTTTGTTAGCTGTTGATTGAAATGTTTCAGGTTTCAGGTGGATAGTAGATGTGTGGCGTGCATACATTTGTTTAATTAATTTCTCCTTCATTTTGTTGTTCCCTTCAATGCAGTGACAACTGTAAAGGCTTGCTTAGTCTATCTATGGTACGTAAGTGGCGGGCAGTAATCACAGGCTTCAAAGAACCTTATAAATGAAAATTGTGAACATTGTTTTCTTCAAGTAGTTGTTTTCACAAGTAAATTGCAGGCACCTCAAAAAATATTGTGATAAACACGTATTAATCATCTTTCCCTATCACAACAATGGTAACAGACATGCTGAAAATGAGATGTTAAAATGTTGAAGACTGAGGCATCCAAGAACCTGCAGTTTAGAGGACTGGGTCTGAAAAAGCAGTCAGGGAAAGAAAGGTAGGTAAGGAAGGTTCACGAATGCTACAAAACACAGCTGTGGTAGTGGATGGGAAAAGTAACTCTACAATTGTGAGAAATTCTAGGTGAAAATGTTGCTTATTACGCAAATGGAGGAAGTAGTGTTAGTGCAAACACGCTTGGGTGAATAAGTAGGAAAAATAGTTTGTTTCAAAGTATCTTGAACGTTTTTTATTTGTTCACTGTTTTTATTTAGTCTGGCGTTAGCCAAGACCTCATGCTTTTATTAAAATTGTGTATATATATATAGGTATATATATATATATATATATATATATATATATATATATATATATATATATATATATATATATATATATATATATATATATAGAGAGAGATATTATATAGATAGTCGTTCTTGTAGGTGCTTTCAGCCACCCTTCGTCATCCATTAGTCTGTGTTATTCATATTTTGAAAATCTTCTATGTTAGTGATGACATTCGGCGCTTTCAGAAGAAGCACATCTGTGCACACAGTGTAGTTTACTTCAATAACCGGGGATTGTGCTAATGTGTCCTTTTTGAGATCATAAACTTATTTTGCTTTTAGGCAGTTGTATTTAAAAAAAATATTTTTGAAGGCCCATCTGCTCCCCCAGCAATATAGTCACACAAAAAACCTATCAGAACAAAAACGTAAATGACAAAGTCAACAGGCTAGCAGGCAATGCAGATACATTGGCTTTCCGAATGCTTGTTTTTTAATGGGATCGAGTAGCTCCTCTGCTCTGGAGGTTCTCTCTGTTGATGCTTTGGCTGCTGCAGTTTATATCTGAATCGGAATCCACTGCGCTCATTTGTACCAAGTGGCAATGGGGGCACACGGATGTACTTCCAAGGCCCTATTGACAATGGTTGCACTTCATGGAAAGCTGCATATTTTGGAAAAGTTTATGAATCTGCACTTTAGAGCAGTCTCTTTGGTGAACTTTAATTTTCCCAGGCCTAGCAATATGTTCTTTGTCCCTCTTGATTCCCTCAAACAGTCCTCTCTCTTTTCCACATAGCTGCCCAAGAACATGGCACCCTTTATTTCTTGAAACGCAGATTCAGCGTGTTGATGGGGGTGGGAGGGTCATCTAATGACAGTTTTCTGTTACTTCTATTGCTATAATTTTCAATGTAAATATTTCTCAGCACTGGCTTTAATCCGTAGGTTAATGTTTTAAAGTGACAGTTTATGGAATAGGGATTTTGCGTTAACTTTTAATTTACACTAACTCTTTTTTTGGCTGTTCATGGTATTACATGTGTCACAAGACGTCTAATATAAAAAAAACTACAGTTCGAGTAAACTTTCAACTTTAGGGAATATACAGAAGTAGATTTTTAGAATGGTACACCAATGCAAATTAAGAATTTCTACTGGGTGGAAAATTCTGCTTGCTTAAATAATTCCCCAATGTGCATCAGCACATGAATCCCCTAACTCCATAGCACCCCATCTGCACCCAAGTGAACTGAAAAGCAAATAGTGCCCTGTTAATTGAGAGAATGCATGTCACTCGTACGGGTTCCCATCGCGAGAGTTGTTGAGATCCCTTGCTAGAAATCTTATTTGGGGCTGTCCGGGACTGGTGTTGTACAGTGCGCATTTTGCATTTCTTATTAGAGCTATATATTCGGCTCTTAAATGAGTGATCTTTAAGTTGCTTACTACTCTAGTGAAGATTGGCACAGAATGTTAACCCAAAACCCTTTTAAATATTTTAGATTTTTTTTATTTTATTTATATTGATCTGTTTTGTCCTAATGCTCAAGCAAGGCGAGAAACCCTCTATCTAAAATGGATGTTCCTTATAACGTAATACTACTGAACGATGTCTTATTGTAGCACAGCATAGGCGCCAAGGCTTCCTCTTCAGTCCTTAAACTGGAATAATTGTTCCTCCTTTTACAGAAGTCACTGGCAAGTATGACCCTGACTATCTGGAGTCTGGGTATGAAACTTACTGATCCATTCATTTATTTATTGGACGATTTTTATAGAGCTGGTGCATCATTCAACATCGGTGTGCTTTATGTACAGCCAGGTGATGAAATATGGCAATACAGTGGAGTGTTTCTGATTGGTGTAGTGAAGGGGCGCCATGATGACCAGTTCCCAGCTGCATGGTGAGGTAATTGATTTACTTCACCCTTGGGCAATAATTTGCATCCTATTTTGTATCCCGTGGAAGGTCCCTTTAATTCCTTAAGAGGTGCAGATTATTGCTTTTTTTCAGAATAATTGTTTGAATGTCCCTGTCTCTTGCTTTTTCCAAAAACAATGTGTGCTTAACAGTTGATGTTGGTTGGTAGTTGTCTTGGAATTCCTGCAGTATGTACTGTTCTCTTGTCCCTGGATAGATTTACAATTTCTTGTTTTACAAGTATCATCTGATTATGTGTGGCAAATCAGTTGTCACGGCACCGGAAGCCATCATCAATCATCGTGGCTTTACCATTGCCATTAATTGATACATTATTTGATAGATGTTTGAAGGTGAGTTCATCGTGCCATAATGTGTAGGGGATGTTAAGTCATAGCGCTGCGTTGCTTGAAAGGTATTGGAGAGGGTTTGGGCATGTTTATTGGCTGAGATCCAGTCCAGTCTTTGTTGTCTCAGCCACAGCTGGTTCCATTATAACATAAACAGGTGCCAAATAAAAATATAATGAGATTAACTCTGTGCAAATTGGCCATGCATAATGTATGCAGTCGTCTTGAAACGTTGACAAGTGTTTGTGGTTGTCTGGCTTACACTTCATAAAGACCTGGTCTGTTAGGTGCATCTACGCCTCGAAATATCATATTTGAGAGGCTGAGCATCTGTAAAGAAGGATGTGCTGCGCAGGCCATACAGAAGCAGCAAGTGTTACAGTGCAGTGATGTTGAAGTGTGGCTATGTGTTTGGGTATTTGGCAAACCATTCTGCTCTTTTCTTTAATTTTAGGTAGCTCGGTAATCCTGATAGACCTGCAAGTGTTTTTTTGTTTTTTTGTTTTGCTTGAGTTGGGGTTAGATGTAGTGCTGATTCACCACACTCCCAGCCTTATTTCCTCATGTGGATTTAGGTGGGAAATAAATTGCAACATTGAATGAACGTAAATATTGGAAAGACAAAAGCATGCAGTAACTGTTCATATAACAGGTGACGGACGCCACACTCGTAGCTGCCTCACCTCCAGGGGCGGCTCCTCCATGTGGGCAGAGGAGCGTCGCCCCACTGCTTTCTCACAGTGCGAGAAGCAGAAACATAAAACGGTATTATAAATGCCATTTTTTTTCTGCTTCTCGCACTGTGAGAAAGCAGAAGGTTTTTTTGGGGGGGTTAGGCGGTGGGCAGTCCTGCTTTAGGGCAGGGGAGGAGTAGCTTCCCCACTGTTGTGGGCGCTGACCATTTGGTCGGCCCCAAGTCCGACTAAACCAGTCTTACCACTCTCCGTTTTATCCATGTAGGCTGCATGCAGCCTACATGGAGAAAATGGCCTTCCCATAGACAACTGTCTGGTCGGCGTTCCAGCCAATCACAACGCTGCCATTGCAGCATTGTGATTGGCATGGGGAGGGAGGCGGCCTGCTTGCTGGGACTTGGAGCAGAGACAACGCGGCTTGGGACCGGACCCGGCAGGCGGAGGTAAGGTTAAAAAAATATAATAATCAGCCCCCGCTCCCCCAAACCTGCGACCCCCCCCCCCCCCGCCCGTGCATCATGCGGGCCGCGGCTGCTCAACTCCCCCTCCTGGAGTTGTGGTCCCGCTTCCTGTTGACATTTGCTGTGTTTTGAACCTGATGTTTTCTTCTTTGGGATGCCCCACAGAGACGGCTTGCTGTTCTGAGCCTTGCTTCTGTAGATCCATGGTTTGAAGAGCAAAGTTGGCTGGGCCGATGTGTGGCTGCTCATCGAGTTTCCTGGTACAATCATGTGTGACTTTTGTTTATCGCTTGATGGGAATTTATCCGCTGACAATGCTTTTACTAATAATATGCGTAGTTTGTTTGAATAAAACATATGCATTGGGGAGAGGAGTTGCCTAACAGCTAGGGCTGTCTACTTCAAATCTGAACCGAGTTTGAGGTTTGGCAAGGTCACACAACATCCTGTGATTCTGAGCAAATCACTTCATCTTCCCGTGCCTAGCAAAAATGAATGTGTCCTAATGGAATGCAAGCAACTGGTTGCTGTGTAAAACGTTCTGATACCCGCTACCTTTGGGTCAAGTTCGCGCTATATCAAACTCTGTAAATAAGTGATCGTACTTATTGTTGTAGGCATGCTGAATTAAGTTAGCCTAACTGGCGGTGCCATGTTAACTGGAAAATAATGCATTAACACTGAAAGGCTTGTTTTCCACGTTAAACAGTTGTTTGCCCACATTATTTTCCCCTTTGTTTCAAATGCTGTCACTGTTTTTCTAACTCCTTCGTCTCTCTCTCTCTCTCTCTCTCGTTCGGGGCCAAAATTTGATGATGAAAAATATGTTCTAGTTCCTCAAAACCGAGTGCTGATGACCAGCACACACTTAGCACTGCGGTAGTTCTGAACACGGTACAAAGCTAGGGTAATCGTTTGAGGAAAAATGGAAGTGTTCAGATCTAACTATATTTACTAGTGTAATTTAATCAAATGGAATGTATGTTTCTGAGATGCCTTTTGGTAGGTGTTGCCTTTCCGGAGACAAGGCTGCCCGATTCAGTGTGTGTGAACGGAGAACACTAAGCGCTGTGATAAGAAAAAGGCGCCAAACGGTTGGTAAGAAATACTTCAAGCTTCGGAGATGGTGGGCATCCCTGACTTTTGAGAGCAGGGCGCCTTGCCACCCACACGAGGCGTCGAATCGCTGCGCTGTGCTAAGCGTTCTCGGTAATCACAGTGTGCAAATCCAGGAATGAGCGAGCGTGCGTCACGTACGCCCACGGCTGGTGTCAGCTGGTGGCCGCATAGCTATGTGGGCAGTCAATTAGGTCTATTCAGCAAGCAGTCTGAGGTCATCTTTTGTGCTGCAGGAAATTCACTGTGATTTAAAATTCACATTTGCATTGACGGCTGTAAGTTGGAAATGTCATACTTCTTGCAAAGTTGAGCCTTATGTATTTATTCGTGTTTTGTGGCCTCAAGTGGCGCTTGCAAACTACCTCAGATTGCCTGAGGGATGAAAAGAAGGTAGTGATAGAGATACAAGGTTGGGTGGAAGATAGTAAGCAAGGTAGAAAGTGGGATCCTGTTTCCTAGATAGTTGCTTGATAGTTTTTGGTGTGGATTTCCTTTGAGTAACTAAAACAATAGTTAATTGCCTCGTGGAGTACTTTGTGAACGTTTGCTTGGTGTAATAAGATAATGTTTCATTTGTCTGTCAAATGTGCTTTTTGAAGAATACCTTAATCTACCCAAATTCACTTTTGAAGTTCGCTTCTCTCTTATGCTACTAAATAGGTCCATGACTTTAGGCACGCTCAGGCCTGACTTGCAGTAAAATGTCTAAATCTACACCTTTAGCTTTACACCTATGTTAGGGTGTGGAGTTGCAAGATTTCTGAAGCCGTTTTCGGAGTACTTCTATGCAGCTATAGCTCCGTCTGTTGTAGCTTCCGAGGAGTACTCCTAAAATTAATTCAGAAATCAAAAACTGTGTAACTTCACCCATGCGTAGGTGTACTCACTAGCATACACCATTAAACTTTTTGACTTCAGGTACAATTAAACAAGTGCAAATGTGTACCAAAAGTGTATTTGTACTTACAAATGTTTTTGGTGCTGCCATGGAGTACCCATTCCCAAGCCTCTGCAACACATTTACTCACCCGTAATATAACACATTATTAGTTGAATATTACATGTTAGTAAATGGGTTTGAAAATGTAAATCTGAGTTTTGTAAATACAGAAAACATAAAATTCACTCGTATGTTAAGTAATTTGATTGTATAAGTTAAAGTGGGTCCATTGTTCCAGACCTGGACTCTTCTAGGAACCTTTGTAATTTGGGGCTTTGTCCAATTGGTTCAGTTGATTGAAACCAAGATTACAACTCCCAGGGTGCATTAGGTTATTAGAAGGAAAACTCTGGGCTGAATTTTGGTGTTCCAGTGACCTGGATTCGTCTCATACTCCCTCTTCTGCATCACAATTAGACTAGAGTTTGAGGTTTTAAAATTGTATGTGGATCAGTTTTTAGCCTGTTTAAATGTTTTTGTTCTGCTTTTACTTATTGTTTATACGTTTTTGACCAAAACCTTTTTTCTCCACGGTTCAGGTCTAAAAACAATCATGCGTTAAAAACACAAGTGACCTCTTATGACATAAACAATCTTTTTACCACCAAAGATCGCTTAGCGGGCTAAACACTCACTGCTGACATCTGCTGTGATAAGGAGGTCACGGTTTCAAATCTCAGTGAGGTCAACCCACCCTTCCATTTCTAAGGTCGATTAAAAGAACCCATTATCTTGCTCAAAAGTAATGAATGTTATTTTCTGGGGCTTATGACAGGCAATAGGTGCTTTGTGCAGCGCTACGTTGCAAACACATTATCATTTTTATGTACTAATTTGTGAAAGTTTGGGTTACAACTGCATAAAATGATCATTTTTTGTTTAATTATTGTAAGCCAGCCTACTTAAAAGGAGCGCATTCCTATAATTTTCGCACATTTAATGAGTCTCTGAGATGTAGTTCAACTGTATTATTTAGTGACTGGAAACTGTGTCTGTATATATTTTTTTTGAACTTTTATACATTGTGTCCGGTTAAATCTGGTAAGTGCGTTTGCTCCTGCACTAGAAATATACTTTTTTTTTTTTAAGTTATTGTACCAAATATTGTAGGTTGTAGGGTTGTTTTGCATTACATTTATTTCTAAATATCTTGCTTTAGAAGAGCAGGTGCACATCTACCACAAATTTACTGTGCTCAAGAATGCCTTCTGGTAGTGGATTGGGGCAAGCAAATTAGACGAATGCCTGATAGGGCGGGACTCTAAAGTCTAGCAACGCTTGCACATGCAGTCCGATTTAGCCCATGTCCACCTTACTTTCTTCCTTTTTAGGACTGTGAACATGGCCTTCATGTTTGCCTGGAGTTTTGACAGCATGCCCGTCAAACAAACCCATCAAACAGACCTATTGTTAACAATATTAATAGAGTGTGCTTCCAATTTATTACTTTCACCATTAGCTCTCTTCAGCCTACCTGTTACAACTATTGGGTTGAGACTTTGTCAGTTGCTTCTTGGCCCCGCCCAGTGGAGTATTATTCCTTTCTAACCTAACACTATTGGTTGTTTGGGTGTATTCCTCGGCTGGAATGCTTGCATTGAGCTGCATATGGGATTAGTTTACAACTATAGGAGTCTCTGTTTGCTCCTTCAACTCCTTTTTGTGTGTACTGCGTGCCTGCATTAAACTCTGACCTGTTAGCTTTGCCAATGCTTGTTTGCGGGATGCAGATTTCTTTTTGTGATCACAAATCATGCTTAGGCTGTCCCTGGGTGAAATTAAAATTACGCCGATGCAATTCGTGTAACTTTGCATTCCTACAGTAAACAACGCAAATTGTTTAGCACAAAGTGCGTCCTCATGCCAAAAATTGATAAAATATCCAGTGAATTAACAGATATGAATTTTGCACACTTTATCATAATTTTGCCAACTTTTTGCATAACTATATGAAAAATATGTGTGTACATTTTGCACACTACTAGTTCAGACATGCAGTTACATAACAGAATTATTTGCAGAGTCGATATTCACCCCCCCCCCCCCCCCCCCGCCCCAGGTGGTCTCTTGGCGCTGCTGTCAAATAACCAATGTTATCTGAGTTAATGGTCTGTTTTTTATCGACCTCAGAAGGAGGAGTGGGCCTTTTGGCATTTGAAAGTGTGACTATGCGGGTAAACCTAGATCCCGCAAGTTGGAGGCATTAGTGCGCTAAGCTACCAGACCCGGAAAGACACAGTCTCTAAGTCTTCCACTGAAGAGATACATTTGTAGCTGGTACAATATCACTGGGTCTTGAGCGCAAACTGGCAGAGACCAGATACAAGCCTAGCTGTTGCTGCATGACCAAAACATCTGTACTCATCACTATGTACCCAAGACCGGCATCCCTAGGGTATTTGTGTTACAGGGTAGGGTGACATAGAACCCAAAAAGTACCCATGCCTACCCACACTCGCACCTTATAGTCCTCAGTCCATCATTTTGACTGTGGGATGCACCTTGGCATCGAGGTTAGACATCGAGGAAGCATTGCCAAGGTCTCTACGCGGACCTCTTTGAAGCCAAGCCTGCATTCACAGCCATGTGCCTGGCACACTGGCTCAGACTTGTGGTTATCTGTGTAGTCTGGTAGTTCATGCCCTGCCCAGCGTTCCTGTTACAAAAAGAACAATTGATGGACAGAATGCAGAATAATGTCATATATTTACCCCAGTACTGAGATCTGGGCCTAAATCGATCGTTTTTTTGCTCACCATGCCATTCCTGTTTGGACCCAGCCACATGCAAATCAGTCTTGCGCAGCGCTCCTGTTGGGCAGAAATTGTAGCATCCTTCATGTAAACCAGAAACTCATGCCATCAAACGAACAAAAATGAAACCATCTTAAATCGAAAACAAATGTAAAATGGCTTTTTTTTTTTGCAAAGTGGAGCTCTCAATCTGATTGGCTCATTTACTTCCTCTCCGATGTTAGCCTTCTTTCTAGCTCTACTTCTGTTAGAAGTTAGGTTTTTCTTTCTTTTTGAACGGCCAGTTCTAGGGCCCGACAGGGCCTAAAAAGCCATACCTGTCACTTTGCATAACTTCCCCGTTTAAGGGGCATTTTTTCTGCTCGAATGGACAGGCAGACATTTGTATCTTGTACACAAAATAATCAGCTGTTCCCCCAAAAATATTTATATCATTTAGTACTTTCTCTGCACCTACATTTTTTTTGCTTATATTGGTAGGTTTCTGTCTATAGTATTGGAGTGGCAATTTAATAAGTGTTCTCTGCAGAAGTGACAGCACCATGTCTTCCTTGTTTAATCTAAAACTACTGCATTTCAGTGTTTTTATAATAAAAATTATTGATGGTGACCTCACGGCTTACTAAGTGTGATGAAGAAGAATGATTAAGAGGTATTTTGATGTTTTTGCGAATGTTTACTTGCAAACCATTTAAATATCCAGCAGGTTTACCCATTTTCTGGACTGCGTGGTGGCAGTCGTGAGCGGGCGTACCTATCCTTAGGGGGAGGGGAGAGCAAAGGGAGGGGGGGAAGAGTAGCGTCTGGAACTTTGAACCACTAGGCGAGTTCGCATAGGGATGCTTGCCACACTAGGCGAGTTCGCTTGGGGATGCTTGCCACACTAGGCGAGTTCGCTTGGGGATGCTTGCCACACTAATTGAGTTTGCTTGGGGATGCTTGCCACACTAGGCGAGTTCGCTTGTGGATGCTTGCCACACTAGGCGAGTTCGCTTGCCACACTAGGCAAGTTCGCTTGGGGATGCTTGCCACACTAATTGTGTTCGCTTGGGGATGCTTGCCACACTAGACGAGTTCGCTTGGGGATGCTTGCCACACTAGGCGAGTTCGCTTGCCACACTAGGCGAGTTCGCTTGCCACACTAGGCGAGTTCGCTTGCCACACTAGGCGAGTTCGCTTGCCACACTAGGCGAGTTCGCTTACCACACTAGGCGAGTTCGCTTGCCACACTAGGCGAGTTTGCTTGCCACACTAGGCGAGTTTGCTTGCCACACTAGGCGAGTTTGCTTGCCACACTAGGCGAGTTTGCTTGCCACACTAGGCGAGTTTGCGTGCCACACTAGGCGAGTTTGCGTGCCACACTAGGCGAGTTTGCGTGCCACACTAGGCGAGTTTGCGTGCCACACTAGGCGAGTTTGCGTGCCACACTAGGCGAGTTCGCTTGAGGATGCTTGCCACACTAGGCGAGTTCGCTTGAGGATGCTTGCCACACTAGGCGAGTTCGCTTGGGGATGCTTGCCACACTAGGCGAGTTCGCTTGGGGATGCTTACCCACACTAGGCGAGTTCGCTTGGGGATGCTTGCCACACTAGGCGAGTTCGCTTGGGGATGCTTGCCACACTAGGCGAGTTCGCTTGGGGATGCTTGCCACACTAGGCGAGTTCGCTTGGGGATGCTTGCCACACTAGGCGAGTTTGCTTGGGGATGCCTGCCACACTAATTGAGTTTGCTTGGGGATGCTTGCCACACTAGGCGAGTTCGCTTGCCACACTAGGCGAGTTTGCGTGAGGATGCTTGCCACACTAGGCGAGTTCGCTTGCCACACTAGGCGAGTTCGCTTGCCACACTAGGCGAGTTCGCTTGCCACACTAGGCGAGTTCGCTTGCCACACTAGGCGAGTTCGCTTGCCACACTAGGCGAGTTCGCTTGCCACACTAGGCGAGTTCGCTTGCCACACTAGGCGAGTTCGCTTGCCACACTAGGCGAGTTCGCTTGCCACACTAGGCGAGTTCGCTTGCCACACTAGGCGAGTTTGCTTGAGGATGCTTGCCACACTAGGCGAGTTTGCTTGGGGATGCTTGCCACACTAGGCGAGTTCGCTTGGGGATGCTTGCCACACTAGGCGAGTTCGCTTGGGGATGCTTGCCACACTAGGCGAGTTCGCTTGGGGATGCTTGCCACACTAGGCGAGTTCGCTTGGGGATGCTTGCCCACACTAGGCGAGTTCGCTTGGGGATGCTTGCCACACTAGGCGAGTTCGCTTGGGGATGCTTGCCACACTAGGCGAGTTCGCTTGGGGATGCTTGCCACACTAGGCGAGTTCGCTTGGGGATGCTTGCCACACTAGGCGAGTTCGCTTGGGGATGCTTGCCACACTAGGCGAGTTCGCTTGGGGATGCTTGCCACACTAGGCGAGTTCGCTTGGGGATGCCTGCCACACTAATTGAGTTCGCTTGGGGATGCTTGCCACACTAGGCGAGTTCGCTTGGGGATGCTTGCCACACTAGGCGAGTTCGCTTGGGGATGCTTGCCACACTAGGCGAGTTCGCTTGGGGATGCTTGCCACACTAGGCGAGTTCGCTTGGGGATGCTTGCCACACTAGGCGAGTTCGCTTGGGGATGCTTGCCACACTAGGCGAGTTCGCTTGGGGATGCTTGCCACACTAGGCGAGTTCGCTTGGGGATGCTTGCCACACTAGGCGAGTTCGCTTGGGGATGCTTGCCCACACTAGGCGAGTTCGCTTGGGGATGCTTGCCACACTAGGCGAGTTCGCTTGGGGATGCTTGCCACACTAGGCGAGTTCGCTTGGGGATGCTTGCCACACTAGACGAGTTCGCTTGGGGATGCTTGCCACACTAGGCGAGTTCGCTTGGGGATGCTTGCCACACTAGGCGAGTTCGCTTGGGGATGCTTGCCACACTAGGCGAGTTCGCTTGGGGATGCCTGCCACACTAATTGAGTTCGCTTGGGGATGCTTGCCACACTAGGCGAGTTCGCTTGGGGATGCTTGCCACACTAGGCGAGTTCGCTTGGGGATGCTTGCCACACTAGGCGAGTTCGCTTGGGGATGCTTGCCACACTAGGCGAGTTCGCTTGGGGATGCTTGCCACACTAGGCGAGTTCGCTTGGGGATGCTTGCCACACTAGGCGAGTTCGCTTGGGGATGCTTGCCACACTAGGCGAGTTCGCTTGGGGATGCTTGCCACACTAATTGAGTTTGCTTGGGGATGCTTGCCACACTAGGCGAGTTCGCTTGCCACACTAGGCGAGTTCGCTTGGGGATGCTTGCCACACTAGGCGAGTTCGCTTGGGGATGCTTGCCACACTAGGCGAGTTCGCTTGGGGATGCTTGCCACACTAGGCGAGTTTGCTTAAGGATGCTTGCTGGGGTGTGATCAAGAGACATTGGGGACTGCAGGGAAAAGACAGTGAGAGATGGAAGAAAGGAAAGAGGTGGAAGAGCAGGGGATTTTTTGTTGATTCAATCTTCATCGAGTTGGGAATTTTAAGGGTGGAGGGGAAGTGATCGAGATTTAGTGCATTATCGAGGCTGGCATTTTTAACAATGTGTTATGTAATGTTAATGAATTGATGCTACAAACCTGTCTTAATAAGGAGACCTTTTTTGCTAACCAAAATAATTGGAGTGTGGTGTCATTGTGATCTGTGGGTTAACGACTTCTACAAAGATATGTCGGCGGGTCCAGCTCAGAGTGTAACATTGGGCCAAATGTGAAAAAACTAAGAAAAGCAATTGAGCTTTTAAGGGACTTCGTGAAAAATAAGCTTGATTGGGCGCGTAATGCGGATGGCCGCATTTTTCAGCAAAATACCGCAGTGGACTGAGAACTTGCAGCAAATGTCTTCGTGTACATTTACCCTCAGGGTAGAGGGTTGGCTCCGGCCTGGATGCTCAGTAGATGAGTGTCTTTTGTAGAGATTGGAATGTAACTTTTAAGTCCTCGGTTCCAATCCTGGCAGAGAGCTATTTTGATTATGCCCGTTCTCCAGATATCTTTCCTGTCGGGCCACAAGTTGAATTCCGGTGATATAATCCAGAGGATAAATGCACCTGTTGTAGAAATCTGTGATGAAGGTTGAGAGGAGTGCTGGAATTTTGGCATAACTGGTTCTGCCTTTCATCTTTTCCCACTTTACCGGTAACTTAAACAAACAACAATCAATAAAGAGCTTAGAAATAATTGAGTTTGTGATATTCTGTTCTCTGGCACCATGGCTCCCTCCCAGTTTAAGGGCACAGATTTGCTCTTTACCCTGCCTCTGTTTTGCAATCCGAGTGTCATTTCCACCCCAATCCAGCAGTCAGAGTGGTTCATTAGGACTGGGTTCCTCCCGCCTTCCCTCCCTCTTATTAGCAATTGGATTTCTTCGACCAGCCTCTTCCAGCCATTGACTATAGACTTTGCCAATTAGGTCTTGGCTCAGGCCATGGACCATCCATCCCTCTCCTAATGCTCTTGACTGTTTGGGTGTATCCTGCCACCCCCACTCCTGTGCTTTCATAGAACAGCAAGAGGGACTACTTTAAAACTCTAGTCTGTGTCACCTCCTGCTGGCCCCTTCTAGTGTTTCGCTCTAACATGCTTATTCTATGTGCTTAGCACTTTAAACCCGGATCTACTGACTGTCACTGCTTATTGTTTTGTAATTCATTGTAGCAGAGTAAAATTTACATTCATCATTAAACAGTGAGAAGAGTCACTGTGTCCCAGTCTGAGACCCACTCACCTGAAAGTAAATTAAAGTGCTGTGCTGGAGCATCTATATTTCATCCCGCTTCGACCTCTGGGCCTACAGTGCCTTTCCTCCTTCAGAGGCTGATAAACATTCAGTATAGTAAACATAAACTCCTTTATTACCAGCCCTCTCTCCTCAGTGTATGTATCTCTCTAAAAGTGAACACACAGATTAGGGAGAATGGGAGAAAACAACTTTAATTGTTCAAGGCAATGCTTCATGGAGACTCCACTAGCGCTTTGATGCCCTCGGGTATAATGCTCTATTCAAATCTGAAAAATAAAAATTTTACTAACCCTTTCACTACGTTTCAGCTGCACAGTTTTTCTTGTAGGGTTCTGGTGGCAAAAGCCCTGTTTGTGCTTCATTACAAGCAAAATTAGCTATGAAGATATTCAGTCTGGGCAAGTGATGGGGCATCTGATCTTTTGTTCGGAGCAATGCAATGATAGTATTAATAATAGATGAGAATGAAGGAGCTAATTTCATATGTAATCAAATTGAGGAGAAAGCATTTTCAAGTCCAATCATAATAATCATTTTTTGAAATTGGGCTGTCGAAAAAGCATTTTCACGTGTACTCAATACCATAAAGTAAAGTGCTCTACCAGCATGTTAATTCTTAGCTATGCATCTGCCCAGTTAATTAAAATAAAAAATAATTAAATATTGTTTTTTTATTAAGGTTCCAGCCTGTGACACATAGATTACACTGATACTCGGAACTGTTTTGCCCCAGTACAAATCTAAACTAGCTAGGAGTCCAGCTTAATTCAAAAGATGTTCTTGATAATTCAGCTTACGTCCGTATCCTCGCATTCTTTCAATTTTAAAATCCTGGTAACATCAATAAGTCTTATCTACTTTCTCCAAATTATCCTTGCGAGATGAAGTTAGCTGAATGTTCTGAATAACCTTGTTCCCACCTTTCCGCCTCTTCTCTCTTCTGTTAATAGATGATTGCAAGGAAGTGGGCAGCACCTTTACCGATGGCTATGTTTGTGTTGACCTTGGTAGATGTTCACAGTTGGCAGCTACACAACAGGTCATTTTTGTCTCTTCCTCTCTCAAAGCTCTTTTTTGAGTCTGTTTTGCATGAGCAGATCTCTGCTCCATGAATGTTCTTACAATGGTCTTCTCTCATTTTCTCCTTTGACTTATGGATGCTCCTTTGAGTATTGATGTTTTTTCCATTTTCTCCTTTTTCAGTATTTTTTCAGATCAAGCCAGTATATAGTTGTATAATTGTGCCTAAATTAAATCCGTTGGACTGTGTATTTGAAGCTTTGCAGAAGAATAACAGAAAAGTCACAGCATGCATTAGGATGCTACATCGTTAATAAAATTAGCATTGCAGAGGATATGCTGGAGCAATACAGGTTTTTTGCATATCTCCCTTTGACAAAAGGGTGACTACAAGGAGTCCCTCTTTGGAGTCTGGTAGAAGGCCTCTATAGAAGAATCGTCAATCATGAATATGTGTGTGAAATGTGTATTAGCACAAATTTGTGATGTTGCCTGACTGTATGAATGGATATTGAATATTCATACAAACAAGGGATCCTGGTCCTGATGATGCAACTGACCCACTGGGCCACCTGGCCGAAACATGTCAACCAGAAAGATGCAAGAGTGATTCCCCTCCTCCGCATCAGCCACTGTATTTTTAACCATCCCCTAGATCTGAGCAGAGTAACTGGTACTTGAGACACTTAGTTAATTTTTATTTCACTGTGCTGAATCTCTTTTCCCTGATGCCCTCACTATGTGCTTTCTACCCACCTAGGAAGCCCATTCGCCACAATAATATTTCTGTGCAAATAGGAGACCCCAGTATAAAGCACGACCACCGGGCAGGTGTCCTAATAATCTTTTGTACTGGTTGAAAGATGTTGCATCTGGTCATTAATGGTGAACTCTTAGTTGAATACATTGCTAGGAGTTCCCATTTCTCTATACCAGGATTGATTTTTGTGTTTTGTGTTTGCAGGAAACAACATTGATGTAGGTTCTATGAGACTCCAAGCATTTTCCCTTCTAATCTTCATTTAAAATCACACCTACAATCAGTATGGTGTGTCCGGCTTTCATACCATATGCATCAGAATCCCAAATCATGCTGGTGCAATCTCCTTAAATTCCCAAATTGGGCCCTGTTCAGCTCCAAAATGCATTGACCACCTGTCCCACGTCCGTGCGGCGAGTATCAGTGTTGTGCTTCTGCAAATAATGGCCAACAAAGCGAGGGAGGCTGATTAGCATGCACAACATTGAAGCGTAGATGGGCTAATTCTGTAATGCACCGCCCTAACTAAATGTATGCATAAATCTGAAGGCTGATGACTTGGTCATATACAGTTCCTTGTTCGACTGCCCTAAACATTGATTTAGAAACTAATAGTAATGCACTCATCAGTGTGACAGAGAAAGGAAATTAATACTTGAACGTCCCTGATTTATTTTGCTGGAGCGCTTGTATTAATCTCTCTGTCATCCTATTAAAAAGTCATTGAAGAATGGTTGGATTTAGTAGCTTCCTATTTGTTAAATATAAGGAGGGTTCAAAATACCCATATTGTGCCATATTAAGCAACATCTGCCTCTGTCATGGACATATCAGTTTAAGGAAGGAGCGAACACCAAAGACCCTTTCTCCATCCGTAGCTTTTCTTCTTTTCCCAGTGGTACTTGTAAATGCCTTTTCTTTGGTATTGATCATGAGTGGGTATTGCGGAGAGTTCAAAGGCAGGCATGTTGGGGTATTCAGGCAGAGGCATTGTGCCTGGCCAGCCTTACTCTATGCTCCAAGGTCACACCTAGTTGCACATGCAGAGGACCCTTTGGGCCTTAATTAACACAATTTGTACACTTGGGGACCTTTCTCTGCACCAAAGTAAGGTCTCCAAAGTAGATATTGAATGAATGCCAAAGGCAGTCTGCCATGAAACCGAGAGAGGGGCAGTTTGTCACCCAAAGGTACCATCTGCCTTGTAGTGGAATCAACCTCTGGCCCCTGTGCAGGAAACTGGGTTTTTGTTCCGGTGTCTCCACATCTTTTGCCTTCTTTTAAAGTACTGGATGCTTGTTTTCAACGCTGACAGTGTACAGAGGCCTGCTAACCAGACCTCGGTGTCAGTGCTCCATCCAGAAAACAAAGTGATGTCCGATTGTCTTACAATTGGCCACGGACCTTAGCACCCCTGTAAGTCCCTAGTAAATGGTACCCCAGATACCTATGGCATGGGTACAAAAGAGGGTCCCTTAGGGCTGCAGTATATCTTATGCCACCATAAGGGACCCCCCAAACAAATTCCATTAAGACTGTCATTGCAGGCTCTGAGATGGTGCAAACAATGTTTGAAAACATGACATGGCACATTCATGTGTGCCAAGCCAACAACTTTGCATGGGCTATCTGCAAGTCACCCCTACAGCAGGTCTTGGTGCCGTAAGGCAGGGTGTATTATAGCACACACGAGGCCATATCTGCATGCGCAGATATACCCCTGTAATGTCTAGTCCATTTCTGGTTATTACTACTGAAGAGGGAAGCCGTCTTAAGGTATGTATTGGGCGCTGGTCAAAAGGAGTTTACCAGCTACATAATAGCTTCACTGAAACCTTTGGTGTTTGGTATCAAACACTTCATATTGATAAACCCATACTGATTCCAGTGATGGATTTATTAATACTTGCACACAGATGGTACCTTAGAGGTACCCTCTGAACCCGGCTAGTTCTCTAGTGTGCTTGCTGACTGGACAAGACCAGTCTGCTGCCACAGATGGGTTTCTGACACCCTGGGAGGTGAGATCCCCGATCTCAGAAACAATGCCTGTTCTGACAGGAGGTGTTTACACCTCCTCCAGCAGAATGACTAGTTAATTAGCATGTCAAGGCAGGGAGCTCTTTAGAAAGCTCGAGGCCTTTGATATGCAATCCTTAATTACCCCCAGGCATGGGAGATTCCACCCACTGCAGACCTTTTTGGCACCAGAACAGGTGGGAAATTAGCTATGCACGGAGCTGTGTTGCACATCCAGGCTAGTGTCACCCCTAAGGTGGGCAGCCTGAAGTGAACATGAAAGAGAGAATTCCACCAACTTGTGTTTGCGTGATTCGGAAATTGGGACAGGGTGATGCCCACTCCCAACAGTAAGTGATTGCAGGGGTAGGTGGCCCCTTGGCTACTACCCTTCACTCCTCTTAACACCCTTAAATTGAGTATTTAGGTGGCCTCCTGACACCAGGAAATCAGATTCGACTACTGGGAACCGAGGAAGAAAGGAGAACTGAAGGGAGTGAGAACTAAAGACCTGCAGTAAACATTTGGCGCAAAACCATACTAGGCTGCTTGCACTTTGGCCATCGCTGGGATCAACTTTGCCAAATGCTGGACACCCTCCCCAAAATCCTTGAAGGACTGCACAGCCTTTCAACAACTTGGAAAACTCTCCGTTGGTTCAGAGAAGCTGCTCCCCTGCAGGCACCGCAAAGCATCTGCTGGTCCACTGTTTTTCTAGCCATCTGGCTCACTGAGGGGGCAGTATAACAGGAGAAAGGTCATCGTACTCCAGGAGGTTGGATCCATCTTGTTTCCAAGTTTGTAGATGCCAGGACTTCCTGGAGCCACCCAGCATGTGTACTAAAGAGGGTCCCTTAGGGCTGCAGCATATCTTATGCCACCATAAGGGACCCCCAAAACAAATTCCATTAAGACTGTCATTGCAGGCTCTGAGATGGTGCAAACAATGTTTGAAAACATGACATGGCACATTCATGTGTGCCAAGCCAACAACTTTGCATGGGCTATCTGCAAGTCACCCCTGCAGCAGGTCTTGGAGCCGTAAGGCAGGGTGTATTATAGCACACACGAGGCCATATCTGCATGAGCAGATATACCCCTGTAATGTCTAGTCCATTTCTGGTTATTACTACTGAAGAGGGAAGCCGTCTTAAGGTATGTATTGGGCACTGGTCAAAAGGAGTTTACCAGCTACATAATAGCTTCACTGAGTTTAGGAGCAGTTGCATTAACCAAGGCTTGTTGGTGGTCCAGTCTGGACTCCAACAGCACGAAGCAAGACCTACTGTTGAGGGACGTCAGGATCCACCAGGCCAACACTTAGTGACCCTGCTGTCCCCCTTCACCAGGTCCCCAAGACCCAGAGTGAGCCTCTGACCGACTGCTACCTGCCGCCTCAAAGCACCCCTGCACCCGCTCTCCACAGCCAGAGTATGAGGGAGGCAATGGTGCAAACATGGACCTGAGACCCTCAGGAGCTGATCCCTCCCTTGGGTTTAGCCAGACTGGTTCCCCAGTCGCCGCCTGCAGCCTCTTTCTGCAGGTACAGAGAACCATGAGAGTCAACAGCGTGACTTTGCCAGACAAAGCCCCACTGCACAGGAGCTCCCCTAGCCCAAGTGGATCGACAGTGTCCCAGTGTTCCCTGGACCCTCAATCGGACTGGCCCCTCAGTACCCACTTGCAACCTCTTTTCAACAGGACCATCTCCCATTGATTTTAACGGGGCACCCGACACCGAAAAGCACCTCTGCACCCGAACGCCCCAAAGCTGACAAAGGTAACCTGTTGGTGCTGCCTTGCACCTGCCCATACTTATCTTAAGTTCAGAAGAACAGCTGGCCAAGTGACCAAATGCAGTTTGTGTTTCTCCCCATAGGATAACATTACCGCTTTGAAGATACAATATAGTGCATTCTCTAAGTCTCGAAAAATCACTATCAAAAAGTGCTTGATCGATTATGATGATCTAGGTGTCTAAATTCATATGAAAATCTGTGTTGGTTTTATAAATTGGTGATGGATTTCTTTATTGAGTGTCTCTCGCTTACTGACTCTGTGTGTGCAATAAATGTTTAACATTATTGTCTGATATCTCTAAACTGCTTGCCCACATGACCACGAAACAGAGCATTAGTCTTATCATTTTTTGCCTGTGTAAACCAGTAGGGTTCCCCTGGACTCTCTGCACAGTGTACCTCGTTTTGGTACACTGTATAAAGAGCCAGCTTCCTACACCCTGCAACATAGTAAATGAATGTGTCGGTTTATAAAAGCAATCCGGATAGAAGCCCACCAAAATTGGGTGTTTACTCTTCAAAGGCCGTTCACCCATCTTCAGTGTCTAAATGCTTTCTGCTCTAGGGTGTTCTCTGTGCCCAGGCTAGTGGTAGCATGCCAATGTGGCCATCCCAGGAAAGTTTTCATACCTGAAGAAGTTCTATTTCATGTCAGCAGAGTAAGGGAAAACATGGTGCCCCAACTTGTTGCCATGTTCTCTGCCCTGCAAGGACTAGATGAGAAGCGTTTGGATATGTCATGCTGCCAATTCTTGTTTTTCCTTGAGTCATGAGGCATCCCCAGTCATTATATCTGTGATATCTGCAAAGGTTCCCATGTGTGCCACTTTGTTTAGAATGTATCGTAAACACTGGCTTGGTTATTGCTAAGGTGTCTGTTAATAGTAACACCAGATCTACAGTTGACTGTTCCTGGTGTCACAGCTATCTCCTTAATGGCTGCGTGCCAGCGCTCCCCTCTACTGAGGTATTGGCAATGTTTTATGCAGTAACGTTTCACTGAATAATTCATAGGATCGTTCTTTTTCAGTGATTCCAGTGGGTCTGCACTGCGCATGGGAAGTGAAAGTAACTGTGCTCTCCGGGGTGGTCTTATGAAACGCGCTGTCTGCTGTGTTTTCCATCATAGACTACTATTCTGCTGGGAGTGGCGAGTCGTGCTACTGAGCGCAGCGCAGGTCTTTCGTGTGGGTTTGAGCTCTGGCTGTCTGATTGGATCCAGTAGCCAGAATCTTGGTGGTAGATTCCCTGGGGGTTCAGTCTACAAGACAATCCTGGGCAAGTCAAGGACCTCTTGGTCTTTGGGCTGCTCAGCTTCTCGAGTTGATACCTCTAAAAATCTGTGAGTACCTGTCAACAAGCAATCACTGACTGCAAGATAGCTAGAAATGTCACCAGGGAACCACAAGTAATTTCTGAGGTTCAGTTGTGTTTATTTCATTCCTTCTCAACACCATATTCTGGTCACAAATGTTCTTGTACCCAGATCAGTTACGACTAGGCGCTTGATTAGGCGTACTTGAATGTGGTAAAGAAAATGCAGGATATATAGATTACAACTGTATGTCTGACTCAAGGTTTTAGGAAGTTTACCCACATATCTGAAGTCTGTTGCGACCCATACAGATTTTTGGTGCAGCAATCTGCATTGATTGTAGATTTTAGTTTGATTTTGTCTGCGTGTCCATTATAAAACAAGGATTTATGATATAAATACGATATGTTGCATTATTGACATTGTGGGTAGGGTTAGATCTTCAAAACCTGTACGAGTCACCCCTCAGAATTACGTGCACTCTTTCATTCCATATATCTGTGGTGTTGAAAGGTCTCAGAGTGAAGCAGTCATTGGTTGCAAAAGTCGAATAACAACTGGGAGCTGCAAAACAAACTGGTGTTTGAAGTATTTCAGGCCTTCCTTCAACTCGTGGTATACTTAGGCACAAAACATGTGTTACTGGTTTAGTACAGAGGAGCAGAGCATGGAGATGTAGAATAATATATTTGATTGGCATATAAAACCTATTTAAATATTCAGAAATAAGGTAATCAAAGTATTACAGCTTGCAATGCAGGGAATGAGTTCACTGGGAATCATACTAGATAGTCACACTTATCACAGTTGCTCGATAGATTGGTGGAAATTAGCCGTGATAGTTTCTGGGACTGATTGTGGCAATGTTTGTATTCATTCAAGTGATTCAAGGAACCACACGTTTCCCTAGAAGGAAAATGCTTCAGTCTGCTACTGAAACTTTTGGTAGAGTGAATCTGTTGCTCCTAGCATGAGCAAGCATTAGGTTCGCGTTTGCCGCCAACCATTGGCTTTGTCTGTGCTTCTTTTTTAATGTTTTTGCCCTTATTTTATTGTTGTAGAAGGTATGATGTCCTCATTAATCTGAAAAAAAAATTGCCTAAAAGCAGAAATACTATTTGGTCTCAAAAATCACACATTGCCATAGTAGTATTGACCCTGTGTGTAGAAGTGCTCCTTGTGAAACGGCTGAACGCCATCATCGTGAGGTGAGCCAGCCGTGAACTGGGCTGACCCATTTTCCCATGGGGTATTCCGTATGGTGTAGTGGGCAGAAGAAAAACGTAGATGAGACCATTGAATGTTGAGGGCAATCACTTAATCTCCCCGTGCCTAAAATTAATGTGTGTCTGTCCCGTAACTGGTGCTATGTGAAGCGCTCTGATACCTGATTCGGTTCGGGGCTAGCTAGCGCTTTATAAAACTCTGCAAAAAAAAAAAGTCATTATATTTTACATGTCAGTAAAATCAAAAGGTCTTGACTAACGTCAGACCAAAAAAATGTGTAAGAAGCTTAGAGTCGAAGGAACAGCATCACCTAAGTATGATAGCCAGGCGTCACAGGGATCAACACTCCTAGCGGGAATAGTATTAAAAATCACACTTGAATATTTTATACGTTGCTATTTAGTAAATTTGCCAAAATACTAAATCCACAAAAAATGAGATGAACGGTGTAAAGTTTCAGAAGAGAAGGAAGCTGTATAGTCGTTTCACATCTTCTCGATTGTGGTAATTGTCTTGTGAAAATAAAGTACAAAGTTCGACGAGGGTCAGTAAATCCAATAGTTCTGGCCTTAGTCAGCTGGTGTGATGGTTATTTATTTATTTTATGGAAGCCTATGTCGCACGGCCTCAACTAAGCACCCTTATCCCTGCAATAACAAAAAATGTAATTAAAAAGAAATGTATCAATCACATAACATCTTTAATAGTAAAGTATGGGTGTTTCCTACCAGGCAGATAACGAAACCCTTTTTGATTTTAATGCACAGGAATCTATCATTGTATTTGGTACAAATAAATGGTTCTATTGGCTTTGATTTACAGTAACCTGAAGACATAGTTTAAATACACAATGATAACTGAAAACAGTAAAAAAAAAAAAAAAGAGGGATAAAAAAAATGGAAAGAAAAAGCATTGGCTCACCAGCCCTGATACTTGAACGCAGGTGCATGTTCACATGTATATGATCATGTAAAATGCAGCAACTCACAGTGCACGAGAACCAGCGGCTGAAGGGGCGCGCCCACTGCTCCATTCTGTGGTGGGCTGAAGCAAAATGTGAATGACAGCTAAGTAGACTAATGGTTGGTTACAGAGGGCCGATCCAAAGCCCTCTCTTCTTAAGGACATATGTATGTATTTTTCATTCATGGATTTTATTACATAAGGGTGACAACAGTGGAACCTGAATCTGTCTATATGCTATACCTAAAATGTTTGTACTTCGGTATTTGATACACTAGGTTGGTTAAAATGCTGCATGGTTGGACACAAAGTGACAACACACCAAAGGGTGGTTCTCAGAGATATCCCATCCAAGGAAAGTGTTACTAAACACCAAGCACAAACCGAGAGATCCAGGCTGACTCCTGTTGCCCCAAACCATACTCTGGTGGTTTGCACCTCTGTGCCATTGTCCACGGCTGGGCCATCTGCCACTTTAGGGGTCTCAGTGACATACAATTGTGTGTTTTTCTCACTCGGCTTGGAATTCTCAGGCTGGTTGAAAAACATGGGCGGTTGGTATATAAGGCCCTTTAACCTCTGAATGCACTTTTACTGCAAGCTTTGGGCGCATCTGGAGAGCTAAGACTTTGTGGACCCCACTCTGAGTGTCCAACATGGCCAACCAACCAATCTCTCACCCAAGCCCCTTACTGCTGTGGAGAACCCACCAGCCTAGAAACCTCAAGCCATGCTCACAGACTGGCGAGCCCAGGAGCCGCAGGAGGCGAGCGGTTATTAGCTGTGGCTACAATTCCAAGGAATAGCAAGTCCACCCTTGGGGATTCACTCGAAATATCTCCATAGCATTACCTCCATGTCCAATACTTTAATTTTAGATGGGTGGCTTCATTGTAAGTAGCATGGATAGAACAACAAGTCGATTTAGGAAGTACATAGATCTTATATGTACTCCATATATGTATTCTATATGTAGTTCCATACCTTTCTCTGAAAATGGTCAGACATACATCCTCTGTTTGTGAGCTCAAGATGTATTGTGATGCATGGGGAGTACTCCAGGCTTGCCAAACGTACCTTTAATGTTCAGAAATCAGCACTGAAGCCTAATACGCGCATGAATATCTGCCCTCCATTACTCTCTTGTTCCTGATTCGAGTTCCTGTAAATAACACAGATGCAAATGTTGCTTCCAGACCACAACGGAGCCAACCCGGTGGCTATGGTATTGAGTGCATTAAACTTGTATGATACTGAAACTCCTCTCACGGAAGAATGTGCCATTACTGGCCGATAGATTAGGTCTATACATTGGGTAAACTTTCTGAGAAGGGAGCTCGGCCCAGTGTTTTAAAGACTGGGTGATTACCCACTGCGCGGCTGCACTGTGTAATCTTGGGCAAGGCTGAATCTCCCAGCGCCATCTTGTAACAGAGACGGACTGTGCTACTGTGGAATGTCATTGCAATGCACCGGATACTTTTCTCTATTACGGTCGCACATGTAGTCTCCAATGGAGGGCGACTTTACTTTCTTTTTTATACCAAAGACAAGTGCAAAACAAACCTTGGCAAAGACAATAGGCCTGTCTTGGGTTCCTTTATATTTATAAGCCAGGCCTTTTGGCATTGCTAAAGCTGTGGAGGGATCAGAATTTACCTTTCAGCAGCGGCCCAGCCACAGAAGCAGGTGAGAGGAAAGGCCCACTACATCTTTGTAGCAGCTTTGCGCCGAATGTACTAGGGACACCGAAGGGTCGTTTCTATAATGAACAATAGTTTTACAGTATTTGAACTAATTTGTCGCGCAGTGAAAAAAGAGACACACCGTATTGCTTTTTAATTCGAACTGTGACTGAGATGAAGAACAGACTATGATACAGTGTGATAATTTAGGTCACTTTTCAGATTTCAAATAGTCCCCTTTGCATTCCAAAAGAAGCACCTTGTAGGAGACAGAAGAACACAAAAAACCCTATAGCACGACAAGAAGGCTAAAATACTCCATTTGTCTGAGCTGAGATATGATTGACAACGTCTCAGGCCATTGGCTGAAGGGGTGTCGCCTAAGTAAGCCATTGGTTTGAATGGGGCTGACTAAAGCCCAATTTGTTTATTGAAGACAAGACATTGGCTTCACTAATTCTAAAAATCGCCATAGCAGAGGGAGTGCACTGGAACCCTGGCAGCAAAAACATCAACCGTGCATAAATTATACTTCCTCTTGTTTAATGCAAATGTAAGGTTTGCTAGTTAACTCCTTGTGTGTTCCAGACCCACAGAGAATTCTGAGCGTTGATGAACGTGTAGTACCAGATATAGTAATTACCCAGCTCAGAGGTAATCATGTTATCAACCTCTTAAGGATGAGTGAAAAAGTTAGCCCTGTAGGGATTTACATTCACGACCTGTAGGCTATGTAGAGAGCATAATCCCTTTATGATGTGTTGGATCTGTGGTCTCTTAAATCACCAAGGGTGCATTTATAATCCCAGTTATCTAATTTACAAACTTTAGATGTTTTTTAAACAGACTGCCCGTGATTGAATTGTACACCCAACATGTACTCAGTTTAACATTGCGGCGAACAGGCAGGCACAGTGCAATGAATTATCACCCTGTATACACTAAAGAGTATCTAATTCAGAGGCATCTGTAGAACTTGGGCATTGTAAAATGTTCACTCTGAAACGACTGTCTTCATTCATTTAACATTTAACAAGCGTCCAGTAGAGTTGGTTGTGTGTAGCGTGACTTATAAGGCAGCTCATTGATATATGATGACGCTGCAGAGCTCTGTGTGCAACCAAGGGCAGTGGCTTCTGATCCTTTTCCTTGAACTTTCAGCACTTTAGTGTCCTCCTGGTGTGAATATGTGCACCTTGAAGTACAAGGGAAAGCATCCAACCTGGTATTGAAAGTGAGAACCATTGAATCGGGTAAAGCATTATTATTGTCTTAGTGGTGGGCATTGGACCAGGTTATTCAGTGTTACCACTGAACAGAGGTCAGCATGGTGCCCTCAAAAAGCACTTAAACCCAAGTACAAAAGGCACTAGCCACAAGTAGATCTTGTGGAGTTCTTCCTGTCTCCTTACTGAAGGATCCATCTAGCCCTCTAGCTTCAGAATCCATGATCTGTCAGTGAAGCTCAGAGTGGGAACCTTCTGTCTGTGCTCCAAGGTTAAATGTCAGCAGAGGACATCACAGGGGGTGTCCAAGGGGCCGTGCAGCTAGAAATCACAGGGGGTGTCAAAAGGGCTGTGCAGCCAATGGCAGCGGTGGGAGCTGGCTGCTCTGACCCAGTGGAGCAATACCCAGGGCTAACTTCCCCCAAAATACAGCGGAAATATTGTATTGTAATTGCATTTGTATAGCACTGACTGCCCCTGACGAGGCATCGAAACGCTTTTTCGGCAAGTAGCACGGTTCTCCGGAACCCATAAAGGATTAGTGGTCAATTAGTGTAGTGAAAATATGAAAATATTTTGAGTGGTGGATATCTTAGTCAGTTATTTGGATTGAGAATGATAGTGGAGGGATAGAAGAGGGAACAAAGTTTGCATTTATATAGTACTTGCTACCCCTGATGGGGTGTTGAAGTGCTTTTTCGGCGAGTAGCACGCTACTTCGGAACCCAGAAAGGATTAGTGGTGATTGAGTATTGTGAAAATTTGAAAGTAATTTGAGTGGTGGATATGTTAACCAGTTATTGGGATTGAGAAGGATAGTGGAGGGATAGAGAAGGGACGAAATGTTTGCCATCACACTCCTTTTGACCTCCATGACATCACAGGAAGTGCCATTGCATGGCTTTAACCTTGCTGCTAGGTCATTGTATGTTCTTTGATCAACTTGTTCTGAACCTTAAGAATGAAACATGTTAAGTCACATCGAAAGAAAATTGGCAGAAACCACGAACCAGACGTTAAAGGGATGCCTTTTTAAGATCGGACTGTCAGACTGAGTTAAAGTTTTAAAGAAATCCACTGATTTTGCAAAATAAATCATAGATGTCAGAATCCCCACTTCTAGCCGCCCCAGATGGGATTCTTTGGCAGTACCACTAAACCCCCCAAAGATGTCCCCACAGCGAGGCATGTGTGGGCCAGCCCCTGGTGTCTAGCTTTGAGAAGCTACCTAGCAACCACAAGACAGGCTTTCTATCTTGGAATCAGCATGACTCACGCTGATGAAGCCCTGTGGCCAGAGGCTCTGCCCATGGCTGACTTTAAGTTTGGATATTGCAAAAATATATATTTTATTTTTGAAAACTGCAAATGCTTTTTATGCTTCCAAGCCTCGAGTTTGGTTTCCCTTCAAGAATCTGCTAGCTTCCAGCACTGCTGAGTCATGCACTGCTAATGATATCCCACTGTACAGCTAAAAAATCCAAAATAAATCGTCCGTATTAATACCTTAATAATGTCATTGCAGAGTTGCTCATGTGTGATAAAGGTCTTGAGCCGATTGGATTCTGTCATTCTTCCTAGTTTTAGGTGGAGCATTGCATTTTTAAGTCCGGCCTAGAGACAGCTTTCGTTCATTTTGTCTCATGAGTCCCAATGAATTCATACATGTGTATATAGGCACAGGGTCTTTCGGGCAGTTCTCTTCATCCATTGATTTATTGAAGTGCCATTCTCATTTTGCTTCCTCCCACATCGCAGTGCATAGGGTAGTGGGTCAGCCCACTTTACAAGGAGCAACAGCATTTTGTCTTTGCACATTAGCCTAAAAAGTAGTTGATTTTAGTGCTAACGATAGTAGGCTTAGCTTTGCTTCCATTCATGTTTTTTATTTTATTTTGGATGTCATAATTGATTTTTTTTTTGGCAAACATATGCAAGCCTCCTTTAGACGCTCAGATATTTTTTTAAACATTTAATACCTATTGCATATACTTCCGAAAACACGAATGTATAACAAACATCACAGGCTGTGTGTGACCATTGCTTTTTGGGTCTCGCTGGCAAAATGCATCCGCAAGGATGCATGTGTCCAGCTGGAGACCTATAGCGATCAGTCTGGGGGGAAGGAGGACAAGAGGGTGCACGAGCTTTTTCAGGCTGGATTCGTGTGCGCGAACGCGCACGTTCCGTCCTGCGCCGCCCTCCCATACTCCCAGCCTAACGCGCATGCATGCATGCACACAGACAAACACACACACACACACACACGCGCGCACACGCACTTACACAGACACGCAGGCACCCAGACAGGCAACCCCCTCCTCCTCCCCCACAGTCACACACATACATACAGACTCCAAGACGCACGCACGCTCACACACATACACAGCCCGCCGCCGCGCACACACACATGCCCCCCCGCCCTCGCAGGCCAACCACAAAGCGAAGCCCCACTCACCGGCAGCAGGACTCTTCCTCGGCACCGGGGCGCAGGGTAGGCTCCTGCCTGCTCCGGTGCTGCAAACAATCGCGGCTCTTCCGTGGGAGGCGGGGTAGGCTCCCGCCCTCCTACTTCCTGTTTCCGGTTGTCCCGCCCGGCCTGCCTGACTTCCTGGTCGCAGGCCGGCGGCGTTGGTGGTTGCGCTTCTAGGATGCCATGTAAGTTATGGTGAACCTGCACGTTAATCAGTGTTGTGCAGGCTCACATTTCGACCGGCTCTCTTAGAAATGAGGACAGCGTTCAATTCATGAAAACTCTCCTGCTGTGCTGCTACAGTATTTTGTGGTACTCGAGCGCTATAAAACAACTTTCATGCCAGCGCTACATAAACAAAAAATTAAACATCTGAAGGAGGTACCCATAAAGTCTCATGGTATGTGCTAGAATGTAAGTACAGTTGACTGTTAGATCTGCTGCTGTCAAAGGTCCCTTGCGGCGAGTTCCGTCTGGGGTGCCTGGCTCCAGGCTGCACAGGTGATTCCTGCATCCTGTGCTAATCCACGATGAAGCCGCACGGGGCACCTGTCTAGCCCCCTTGGAATGTGTCTAGGCAGCCATCCAGCAGAAATGTGTAAAGTCATACGCTGCAGCGAGTATTTTAAATGGGCGTCGAAGGCCCGTGTAGAGACAGACCCCTGCTGTTTGCTTTACTCTCTGTAGGCGGCACCTGGACAACAAGCCCTGTGAAGCTTCAGTCAGTGAGCGATTATTAACCCTGCAGGTATTCATGAGGACGCGGACTCAAAAGGTAACGCCCAGTCGATGCTTGAACTAGAAATCTAAAACTTTGCACAGTCATGAAAGTGGCCGTGGAATGCTTAATCAAGAGAATGCAAATAAGATCAGCTCATATAAGGCAGATGGGTAGCATAGCTGCCAAGTTTCTCGGGTCCATGCCTGACTAAATTGAGCAGTCTTGTTTTTTTTCTTAGAATTCTGGGACTTGTAGTCTTATTAGTGTGACCAGATTTGGAGAAGCATAACTGAGACAAGGCAGACATTAAAGTAGCCTTCAGTTTTACTTGTATATCTGGCCTGCCCCTTTTTTGCGCAGCCATGTAAATGTATGTGTATATTTATATGCGTGCGCGTGTATGTATGTATGTGTGTGTACATATATATCATCTTGGTAAATATTGTATACACGCATACACATTTATTAGCCTATGTTTACAAATAGCAACAGCTGGACCGCCACCTTGCGCCCCCTCCTTCCCACTAAGCCTCTCTTCGGTAAACACACAGTAAACTCCTCCTGTGATGCCTAGCAGAAATGTAGATTATTTCAGACCTTGGTATTGAATTTTTTTTGTTGCTTTTTGGTGTTCTTTATTCCTTTTTTTTTCCTCTATTTTTCTTGATCTTCTACTTTACTCTCCTTTGTTTTTCTTATTCCTATTGTAAATTTTGTTCATGATAATGTCTTTCTATTTTTGGATTGATATATGACAGTTGTTTGTTCTGGATTTTTTGGAAAACCTACTTAAAGAATTGTGAAACGAAAAAAAGACTTCTAGGCGTCGGAAAGAGATCCTAGTTTTAAATTCTGCTTTGCAGGGTGACCTGACCCCTTTACTAAAAACTGGGACATGTATTAAAAATTAACAAAAGTGTCGGGACACCAGGATAGACCTTTGAAAACCGGTAATGTCCGAGGAGATCTGGGACGCCTGGTCACCCTTAGTCTTGTGTCCAGGATAAAACCTGGACTACAAGTCCAAGCATTCTAAAAAAAAAGAGGACTACAAGTACCAGCATTTTAAATGTCACAAAAAAATGTTAATATTTCACTTCTGTTCTTGGATTTTCGTGAAAATACAACACATATTGCATTACAAATGCTATAGGTGTCACATTTGTGAAAGTTAAAACTATTGGCATTGTAAATAACAAAGCTATTACTTTAGCTATTTTCACAACCAACACATAAATAAAAAAAATGTAATTTACAATACCAATGGCTCAAACTTTCCTAATGCGAGACCTATTGCATTGCAAATGCTTGTTCTGTCTGCTTTAGTTCGCTTTTTTGGTAGGGACGATGGGGAGACTCCAACCTGGTGTCCCTGTTCCAAAGTCAGCCGCTCGACATGTTAAGCAACATCCTCTCTGCTGCTTTTCTTTCTAAATGCCTCCTCTGGAAACTGGAGTGCTTGTTTTCGTAGGTACAGGGACAACCGCCTCGCTTACTCAAATTCAGTTCCCAAGTGATCAAAGGAAATGATGGAAGCGTAAGCAAAATATCTTTATATTTTTATATTTGTTTTTACAGTGGCAAAGTTGATTGGCTGCTGGTTAATTTTTCCCACTCTTCTGGTTGTTAACTTGTTCATATTTTATTTTACATCTGTGTCCCAAGATCTTGTTCTAGACCGAGCCTCCCTCCACCCTGGTTAGACGCACTTTTGGTTAGTGCATTGCCCTGGCGTGGCAGCGGATACTGTTCCCCACCCCAAACACACACAAGCACAATACTACCCTCCCTTCATACAAATTATGCAATCCAAATATTAGCTTCGTGCTCCTTCGGACTATTTCCGGATGACAGGGGAATCATGAGCCCAGTTTACATAATATTTCAAAGTTTACCCTAGAGTTTATCAAGTATGCCTACCCCTCACCCCAGCAACCCGTTCTGTCAGCACCCCACTCTAATGTATATTTCACCAGTTAAAGCAAGAGTCTTAAACTCCTCCAGCCCTTAAAACAAATTTAATCTACATTTCAAGTGGGGCTTCTGAGAGTTCTTGATGTTGTCAGATAATGGCAATTTCCAATATGGAGAAACTGGATGTTTACAGGACCACAAAGTGCAGTGAACTTGGGGAGCAGGTATTCAAAGTGTGGTGTGGTGCTGAGGTGTGTCTTTCATTACAGCAGCAGGAGCAGTGGGAGCAGGGCTTATATACCTGAGAAACCCACTAACCTTTCATTATTGCTGTATCTTATAATTCATATAGCAGCCGGAGGGGGTGTGGGGTGGGGCTTTTTCTTCCTCATGCACTGGCTTGCTAGCCACCTCTATCTGTGTGTCTAAAACTTAGCACACTTTATAGTGCCTCTCAACTAACAGTCAGCCACTGATATCTGTCGGGAGCCTGACTGGACGTTTAATGTAGAGCAGAACCTCCTGCCTCTAGGCGCTACCCTCAAGTGTCACGTTCCTGTGGCAATTCTATTCCTCAGAGTTTTTTGTCCTCTGAGAAGGATGAGTTAGAATAGTGCTAACAAATTTACTTTTAGCGCTGTGATTCTGTGCTTGTGTCCGTAAGTGCTATGTTACTGCCGTGACAAGCTTGCATCTGAAAAGAGTTTTGCTCCCGTGTTTTACTCAGGAGTGGCCCGTGGTGGGAGTGCTGCTGGGCGCTGATGTGGAGCGGGAGAGGAGCAGGGTGGGGTGGTAGTAAACTATGGATTACAGCCGATTAGAGGTAAGTAAACATAAAAATAAATTGAAACAAAATGTGTTGCGCGCGCTGCATCGCCAAATGCGAGACCGATTGCATTGCAAATGCTTGTTTATGACTGTAACCTTGTACTCGGCCACCCTAGGAAGGGCTACAGGGAGCCATTCCTTTCTAAACAATTTGACATCACTTGTCTTCCTACAGCTAGTGTCCCTGGTTAAGTTGTAATGTAATGATTTCCAAGCACAGGTAGTCATCAGGAAAGGGATTATTTTTTAAAACTTCTAAATAAATAAGTGAAAACATATTTTAGGTGATTAGTGTAACCTCGTAGTTGTTTGTTATCCACTGTTCGTTTGCATTTAAAAAAATAATAATAATGTCCATTTAACAGACATCAAAGAAAGCAGGAACGGGAAGCAGCCTTTACCACGCGGAAATTACCACACATTTTTTTACTATGCAAATTTTTACCACGCATATGCTTGTACCGTGCATGACTTTACCACGCATGGAAAGACTGTTTAAGGTAGGAATTTGTGTGTGTGTTTTATATATGTATATACAAACATTTAAGGTTTAGTGTTGGGTGGGGGGGTTTAACGATGGGTGTGGGTATGGGGTGGTAAAGGTATATTAGGTTTTAGGGATGGGTAGGGTAATAGGATGGTATGGGTGTTTTTAGGGTTTAAGGGTGTGTAAGGCTATTGGGTGGTTAGATTTTTTTATGGTTTAGGGGTGGGTAAGGAAATTGGGTAATGAGGGTTTTATGGTTCAGGGTTGGGTAAGGGTCTTTCTAGGGTTTAGGGCTGGGGAAGGAAATTGAGCAGTAAGGGTGTTTATAGGTTTAATGGTGGGTAAGGTTATTGGGGGAAAGGGTATTTTGAGGGTTTATGATGGGTAGGGGTATTGGGTGGTAAGGGCTTTTTTAGGTTTAGGGATGTGTAAGGGTATTTTTAGGATTTAAAATAGGTAAAGGTATTGGGTGGTAAGGTGTTTTTAGGGTGGGTAAGGGTATTGGCTGGTAAGGGTGTTTTAGGGGTTTAAGGGTGGGTAAAGGTGTTGAGTGGTAAGAGCAATTTTTTAGAGTTTAGAGGTGAGTAAGGGTGGTACGGGTAACTAAAAAATAAAAGGGGCTTGGGGATTTCGCTGCAAAAAATTGAAAGATTGTGCGGGGGTGTCTGTGTGTGTCTGTCTTACCCTAAATAAACTTTCTGTACATCATAAAGGCTTCAGTGGTTTAAAAAAAAGGTGGCAATTGGCAGCCTTGTAATGTCCTACAGTCTCAGGAACGAACTCCCACTTTTTTCCAGTGCTAAATAATTTCACTACCTGTTAGAACTCCTTTTCCTTTACTTTTTTTTCTTTCCTTGTATAACCGGACTTATTTATTGCTTTTGGAAGCGACCTGCATCCCTTGTCCTCTTGGTGTGCTGAGGCATCTCAACTGTCATCTCTTTTGATAAATTAGCTCTCACTCCCAGCATACGCAGCTGCACAGTCCCACCCATCAGTTTTTAGGTTTCGCCTGGCGAAAGCTGCGCACTGCGCAGCTTTTCGGCGCAGGCGAATCCTAATGAGTTCAGTATGTGGGCTTTGTTCCGCCTCTGTCTTTCATTGGCTAACTCCATAAATGGAGGCTAGCCATTGGAAGACAGAGCCGTCCGTCATTGTGCGAGGCGACTCGTGGGCGTTCCCGCCGATTCTTTCCCTCTCCGCAACGTCATGAAGACGTGGCCACTGTGGGCGTGTACTTTATTTTTTTCTTTTCAACCAATGTTTGTCTTCATTATTAACTTTGTCCCTGTCCCGCGTGCAACAAGACGGAGGCTCTGATCCGCGAGTTTTTGTTGCTTGAAGATCAAATGAAGACACCGGGCGTTTGAATCTCCAGCTCAGACGTGGGCGCCAACGCAGACATCAGCCAAACACAGCAGCGGGATGATTGCACGTCAGCACGTCGATCGCCGACCATCAGAGCATGCAGTTCACAGACATGCCCATGAAGGTGGCTCTCGCCGGACGGGGGCATCCTTTCCCCGATTTTCGCTCCAGTGCGTGCGATTCCTGCCCAGGGCCTGCATGCAGTGTGAGCAGCAGAGCAGGCACGGGAGGAGCAGCACTTCCAGGCTTTGTGTGTGTGTGAGTGCGGTGCGTGCGCCAGAGAGAGCGAGAGAGAGGGACCGGCCGCGGCTGCCACTCACATGGAGCCGAGCGGTGACCTTCCTGGTGCTAGCCCCAGAGCCGAGTGCACAGCAGGGTCACTCCGAGACACCCACGAACCCCGGGACACCTGCCCCAGAGCCGCTGCAGACATGGAGAGCGGCGCCCAGCCTGCCCCGGAACCCGCCCAGAGCAGGGGAGACGAGAGTCAGAAGGGAGCCTGCGGCCAAGGTAGGACTCTCGGGCACAGCGGGGGCATGGTGGAGTCACAGCACTCTGTGTGTGTGTGTGAGGGTCAGCGGAGACTCGGGTCTAAAGTGTGGACAGGCGTTCTATACAGGACAATCGCCGAGGATACTGTCCGTGCTTGATGCGCTCTGGGAGGACCGGGATGTCTGCTTCAATATTTCTCCACAGTAAGGGACAAACAGACTGCTCAGACATTGCCCCGTCTGAAAGCTTATGTACATCTGGCCAAACCTTAATGTAGCACATTGCATGGTGCCAGGTTTACGCCGTCGCACAGTGCCTTTAAATTTACTCCAACTCGCCGTGTTTACTATCTCCCTTAGCAAAGAATGAGTGTATGAATTATCGTTTAGTGCACAAATAGAGTGGCTCCAGTGCCACTGCAACTGCTGCACCACCGGCAGCTATGCGACCGGATCAGCAGCTTGAGAATCGCTGTCTCGAGAAACCCGCTCTCTCCTGCCCCTCACCCTCCGCTCTCCCTTCACTTCTCTCAGACTGAGTCCCCCTAATACCCTTTCTAGTACCCCTCTCCCCACTCGCTCGTCCTGTGCCACTCTCTCTTTCCCTCATGCCCCCCCTTTCGATGGCTCTCATTCCGCCAATCACTCTCTCTCCTTCATGTTCCCCTCTTTCGAAGTCTGTTTCGGCACATCTTTCTCTCGTCCTCTTTCGATAGTCTCTCTTCCCTCATTTCCATCTAAATCCTCCCTGCACTCTAGCTCGCCCTGCTGGCCCCCACCCACCTCATCCACACACATAGCCACCCAAAAGACATACAGATATACACGAGGCATCCGCACATACAGATATGCCCAAGAGACAGCCACACACAGAGATACACGGCCACACTCACCCGCCAGTCTATTTGACAGTGTAATTGAATTAGACACCACCTTCTCTTGTCGTTTTCGGGGCGACTTACGCCATGTGTGCACCAGCAGAACCTGTAAAATTGACTCGATTATCATAGAGAGACACGAGTCAGGAAATAAATGAGACGTTTGACTAGCTAATGGGGCACATAGGTTACCACTCAGATCTATAGGTGTATGCGCCTATATAGCTATATATACTCGGTGTAAGTCTCAGCCTCCCCTCTCTGTATGTCTGAATAATCCATGCATATATTGGGATTTGAATACTTGCTGCAGAAGTTACATCCATGCCATGTCATTTCCAGTTGCACACAACGCGACAGACACAACATATCTGCAGATGGGCTGGCTGTCTTTGCGCCAACGGCATACTAAAGTTTCAAACTATTTGAAAGTTTATCCTCCCAGTACGTCCTGTCTGTTAGCTTAGATCTGCTACACAATTACAACGGCTTTGTTTGTTTTATTTATACAAAAGCAAACCGTTCTTGACTGGATAAAATGCGTACCACGACCGCCCGCGATAATAACGCTCGTCATTTACAGCGCTGTTGTGTTATAGAACTCGTCTGCAAGTAATTGCTGTCTGCTGAGCTCGTCCAGTAGGGTACCATAGGTCTCACATTTGCGAGAGATTAAGCTATTGCCAATGTAAATGACAATGCCATTTATTTATCTGTTTTCAAAACCAACACATAAATAAAAAATGTTGTCATTTACAATGCCAATAGCTCTAACTTTTCAAAAGGCGAAACCGTTGCATTGTAAATGCCTGTTCTATTTGTGATATTACTCCTGGACTTTGGCCTTCAACATTGGTGATGGCCATAGAATTTTTCAGAATCCTATTGTATTGCATTGCACCATTTTATGTTGTGCTCCATACCAAGTTGTGAGGAGCTGATGTACATTGTACACTATGGTGGAGTGCATAGTTGGCAGTGTCCTATTAGTCGTGCTCCCATGTGGAAACTGTGTTGGTGTTGTATTCGGGTGAACAAGGAACTGCTCTTATCGTGGGGCTAATGCATAAAAGACAGTTGAATGGATGGCACAGGACTTACGAGAGGTAGATATGCAAAAATAAATCAATTGTAGTGGTTAAAGTTTACCCTGCACGTCCTGGTATGTTTCAAGGTTTCATATGTTTTCAGTTAATATCCAGTGCTGACTGCAGCAGTTGGATCAGCCACTCAGCAAAGTTTTGTGAATGTAGGTGGAGGGAAGTTATAGGGGGAAAGCAGAAGAGAAAAGAGTAAGAGATATTCCTACCACTTGAAGATAAAAAATATAGGCAACTATAGATGCTGATGTTACTAAATGGGAATGGATGGAAGTGGGTATCATAAGTAGTAGCCATGCATGTTTTTAAATGCAGACATATAATGTATGTTGCTGAAAAATACACCTCATGAGCAAGGAATGAAGTAGTAGTGTGATCAAAATTGGCAAGCTGAGAATAACTACACAATTGGTTCCAAGGGTGTTTACACAGTCCCATGATTCACCTACTCCTGCTAGCCCACAGGAAGCCAAAATCGGAACAGGGTTCGTACTCCGTTCTCTCTGAGGCTCCCAAGGATTGATGAACATAAGTCGGGCGAGCCTTAGTCGGGTCGTGGTTCTAACCCTAGCTACGTCTGCACATACATGGGTGAGAGACAAAACACCTAGCATAACAAGACCAAATCAATCCACCCAGTGCTACCCCTCTGTCCTCCCCTCCCCTTGTTACCCTTCCCTAGATCCCAGAGAGGCCATTGCCGTCTCTAACTTACCTCCTGCCGTCCCGAATTTCCTCCCAGGCCTTTACCCTGTTCATTTTAGGGTGGGGAATGATGCCATTTCAGGCTCAGAAGGAGCATCGTGAAAAGAGACTGAGCGTGTTCCCATTGTTTCGGCTGGGACAGCGACACAGAATCTACTTCTTGGGTCTCACTTTGTTCGGTCTCAATTTGTTCGGTCTCACACAAGTTCTTCCCTCACCTGATCTCCAAGCACACACCCTGCTCTTTGAGCAAGATGCAATTCCAGTTCAGTAAAGCTGAATGTGTAGAGCATCTGCAGGAATTGGTTGATGGGTGTAAAACCAATTATCATTTTATTTAGCCGGTGAGAGAGCTCCGTGGACCCCTAGTAAACAGATGTGACTCCTAGTAGTTTATTGTATCCCCCAGAAACTGGTAGAATGAGTGCCTGCACGCCTGTGATTCAGATACGTGAAAAGAATTCAGTTTGTGATGCGTGTTAATAAGTAGTCAATTATACTGTTTTTTGTGATCCTTATTACGTTCACAGGTTTGATGCAATCCCTTGAGTCTCTTTTCTGGTCCAGGGTTACACAAAAATCTTAATTTGATCATATCCCTTCATGATCCCATACTGCCTGCTTAACTTGTTTAACAACCAGGTACAGAACGCCTGTGCTGTTTCCCTACTGTTCCATATTATTGTTAAATATAACATGTAAACCCCAAAGGTTGTTTGTTTGGTAAGGTAATAAATTGTGATTTTGCTTTTCTTCTCTGGAGACCTCGCCAGGCGCCTTGGTGCAGTTCTCACCGGTAGTCTCTGCATTGGAACTGAAGCAGAATGACTTGTGCCTGAGCTGTGTGATAATGTGGGTCACTGCTGCAAGCCACACTTATCACAGTACAATTAGCACATTTAATTCCACCCTGGATCCCTTTTCCTTACTCCCTGCTTAACAAACGCTGGATTAGAGGTCTGGTATCTGCGGCTTTTTGAAATACCTTTGAATTCTAAAATAATGTCTTAAGTAAAGTGCTAATTATAGGGATCAGTGTAATGCCCATTGTGCTGTGACTTCCAATCATGTCGGAACAGCAACGTCTTATGAGCCTGCTGTCGTTTGTAATTGCTCGCAGGAGATCTTGTTTATGCAGGAAACACATTGATGAGAAGCTGGAGGTTTGAATCTTTGCAAGGTCTACACGTAAACACTTTATTTCTATACACCAGAGAGTACTACGGTTGTTTTTTAAGTTCTGCCTATCTTTGCCGAAGGAGTCCAGAACATCAAGCCAGTCTAAAATCAACTAGCCACATTTCTAAAATAGTTTACCCACATAAGTAACTACCGAAAATGTTCTGTCACGGTTACCCGAGTCATAAAATGAATACCATGCTGAGTGCTGTTACTCGAGAAACTGTATACGTTTTAAGCAACTCCTTTAACATCGGCACACTTTGTCCCCCCTTTCTTTCTCTTTCATTCATTCATCAGTTTTAGGACAGCCAGGAGTGAGATGTTTGAAAAGATATGAGAGTATCATATGGGAGCAGAGACCAGGGATAGAGAATTGGCAGGATTAAGAGGCTCCCCTTATAGCTGTGTGGCGTCGCGTCTTGTGGATTCTGCACCTGATCTTGCTTCTGTTATGATCCTGCAATAAATATTGTTGAGATTATGGCTTATTCACTTTAGTTTGGAAGCATCATATTTGATCTGTTTATTGGTAGCTGACGTAAACTGTAAACTTCCAGTGAAAATAAATGTAATTGGGATGGTGTTTTGGTGGTCCCCCATTTTGAGGGGCAGTTTGTACTGATGGGAATGTACCACAACGTTGCGTGTGAGTGTCTTTATGGATGTAATGAATGGATGTTTTGGTCAGTCAGGTTTTGTGACTCAGTCTACGAGTAAGGCCTAGGGCTCAGAATAGATATGAGTATGTGCCGAGACACCCATTGCTCTTTTGCTGGATACTTACTTTAAAAGGTTCCCTGCACATAAATTATACACAGAAGGGATGGATATCTCCACTAACTAAGTCTATTTTCCAAAATAAGTTTAGATCACTTGTGTACCTGGCCTTTTCTGTGGGGGCATGTACTAGATGGGCAAGTCCCCTTTGAGAGAGAGTTTTGCAACACAATAGGTGCTGATCATCCAGATTAAGAGGTGTTTGTGGTGGGATCCTCCGTCCCTGATGTTGCTCATGTTATGGAGATCGGTTTGTTATTTGTTGCTGGGGTATAAAGCTGACCCGAATGAAGTATTCAAGATGTGAATTGGTTACTATACTTAAATGTTTTATTATTCTTGTAGCCTCGTGAAAGGTGTGTAATTTTATGGCAGTAAGAAATAAAGTAGGTCAAATAATGACCTTGACTCACCGGTCCAGTCCAGGATGCCTGTATTTAATCCAGCATTAAATGTTCCATTTGTATTCCATGAAAAGTATGTTTTGGATTGTACCTACTACCATCATATCCTGGATGTGCGATTTCGTCTGTTTATTAATTTTGGTTGCTGGATGCTCTGCACTTCATCATACATAAATCTGTGTGAAGCAGACCGGCATGCACATACATGGATAAAAAGAAAGTTCACACTGCAGATCTACTGGCTCACTTGATCACTGGACTGAGTATGAGAGTCTCCTGACCATTATTGAAAAATCTAAGACTGTCTATCCTCACTTATGAAGTTTCAGAATTTGTGAACGTTAGAATGATGTATTGTTTTGTAGACCTCGCTTTTATAGTTAGGGAATTATTTTAATAAGGTTCGTTGTAGACCTTCAGTTCATCCAGGCTTTAGTTTCATGGTCCTTTGTGTACTAATATTTGGTTTTAAATGCAAGCAATGACTGAAATCTAAATTCTTAGCTGCATGTATGACGTAATAAAAATAAGAAAAGGCAATATCAAGGCTGTTTCTTTCTGCGTACTCCCTCTCTGCAGGGATGGTATTGCCATTGTTCTAATCCTCTAGTGACCTTCAGCGAAGCTCTGAATACTAAGCAAGATCTAGCATACCTCCTATGTATTTCAGTCATTGATGCATAAAAACAATTTGATTTTAGCTGAGAAAGTCAATAAAGACCGCCTTCCACCAGATTTACTTGTGGGTGCGATGTCTCGATCTTTAATGTTAACTAGTGATCCATCAATTAAAATTCTTATAAAAATGAGTTGGATAGATTGTCTCAGCAAGCAAAATTCCTTTTGTTATGTTGTCATGGAACATTTTCTATGTAGTGTAGTAGCATGGAAGCTTCGGGGTATTTTTGTTTTGCTCCTGCCAGTAGATATTTTATGAGCAAACACAAGGAAATGATGGACGGAGCGCTAAAACTTTTCACGCACTCACCCCCAGTCACAGATCTGGCTTAAATCCATCATTGTTCTTTAGCTCACTTCGCCACCCCAGTTCGGAACCAGCCATATGCAAATCAGTCTTACCCTGTGCTTCATGGGAACAGACCAGCCCAAACTGTCAAGCCAGGTCTTCCCTGAACCAGAAACAAGAATCTTGGGACCTGTTTCAGGCTAACACCCCATATCAGCCAGGCTAGCTTGAATCCATTGACAAAGTGAGCAAGGGACCCATGTCTGGGCAAACCCTGCCAACTTAGGGCGAACAAGCAAACACAAAGAGATGACGGGCGGAGCTCAAACTTTTCAGACACTCGCCCCCAGTCACAGATCTGGGTTTAATCCATCATTGTTCTTTAGCTCACTTCGCCACCCCAGTTCAGAAACAGCCATATGCAAATCAGTCTGACCCTGTGCCTCATGGGAACAGTCCATCCCAAACTGTCAAGCCAGGTCTTCCCTGAACCGGAAACAAGAATCTTGGGACCTGTTTCAGGCTAACACCCCATATCCGCCAGGCTAGCTTGAATCCAATGGTAAAGTGAGCAAGGGACCCACATCTGGGCATACCCTGTAGATATTTTATACATGCAGCTGACTGATTTTAACTGGGAGGCTATTGCATTAGGGTTGAAATTTGCAAAAGGCAATGGTTTATGGTGCAGGTTTGATCATAACGTTATTTTAGGCTAGCATTGTTTAGCCTTTTGACTTGGTTAGTGTGAGCCTCACGCCACATAACAAGCACATAAAATTGGTCTAAATGTTCTCCTCTGGGAATATCCGGAATATTACTTTCAATGCTAACCGATGTGGTCCTGGCTTCGTGGTCTCTTTCTAAATTTGCACGTGGCGTTTTGCATCAGCTTGTTCTTCAGAACATTATTGAGCAAAACCAGTTTCAATGGATTGAACTAGTATTGACATGACGTCATCACTCCAAGTACAAAGACAGTCAATCATGTTGTTGTCCATTACCATGATGGGGCAAATATTCAGTATTACCCACAAGATGGTGACTCGATGTTTGCAGTGATTTGTGGAATATAGGAAACAACTTTGTGAAGCAGTATTTTAAGGTTTCTAAGCACTGCTAAAGGCACCCGTAATCGAGCCCATCGAGGCGGGCTCTGGAATTTCAGGCATAGTCATTTGTTGGTCTTTGCCTACAAAGAGCATTTTCAGTTTGTGTCCATGCAGTCAAAGCAAGTGCATTGCCATCCAGGCTAGGATGTGGCAGAGGCGTGTAATCTACACATATTGGTAGAGCCTGGTCCTTGGGGTTTCCTCATTGTTGAAGGGTTGGTGTGGATCTGGGAGTATGCTATCTTGCTATATTATGATCAAAACAGTTAAATGGTCTCCTTCAAGAGGACTCAGGACCACATGATCCAGTTATCTGTTTGAACCCTGTCATTTACAATAGTATCCTTTGATGTGTAGGTGTGTCCCACTATGTGAATGAAGGGATGGATTTGTTTAAGCTGTATATGGTGGCCTTCCCCAACCAAATCTTGACCCTTCAGGACATGCTACTTTCTTCTCCATCGCACATTAGGGTATGCTGCCTGTATCGTCTGGGGAGATGGCTCCTTGATGCCCTGTGACTATCAAGAAAAGGCTCAATCTTGCTGTAAGAGGCATGCGATTCTGCTTGTGGTTCATTATTAAAGAACATAAAAAAATACAGTAGTAGAGCAGAGCAGAAAAAAGGAATGTGTAGGCCAATTCTTAGCCCTGGTGCCTGCATAATGCACCTAAGAAACTTCATATGGTCTGTCAGAAGCCTTTTTTTCGATTAGGAACTCTTGCACTAACCTACAAAAAGCATCATTTGATACAAGGACTTCTATAATCTTTTGCCACATATTAACCACTTGGATGCTAAGGTCCATGATAATCTTCCATGTAATTTCCATTGAAATCAATGGAAACTCCATGACGAGCTGAGCTCGTCATGAGCGTCGAAGGGGTTAACCAGCCTTGTTAAGCTGTATTAATCTTCCATCATTGTGGTTACATGAGTGACCTGTTGACGATTATTGTATCAAAGCATACATTGCTCAGTTGATAAACGTCTGATTCTCTCATAAGGCTTGCTCTTAAAACAGCTATCAGGTTCTTAAAGCAGTTCAGTGCAGATCACGATTGAACTTGGATGCCATTTTGATATCTTGATACTTTTATTTTTTTGCTCCTAGTTTTATATAGCGTGAACTAGACCTGAAGGTATCGGAGCGCTTTACATGAACACCAGTTCCCTTCCGACTGTTGGAAATAATTGCAGGCTGATTGATCAGCAGTAATATCTGTGGCCCATATTCTTAAAGCATTGCACTCCATTTCTGCAGTGTCCTAGTTTTCTTGTAGACATGGTGAACGTAAATTTCTGTGGGAAGCAATAATCACCATATTTGCAGTGCAGACCTAAATTTGTTTAAGTAAGAAGAATTTCTGATATCCTGGAAATTTAAATTGAATATGAGAGTAATGCACAGTAGGTAAATAGTTTTTTTGCCAAATTGAATGTATTAATTAACTCAAGTAAACAAACAATTGATGCGTGGTGATAAGCGACCATCTAACTCATATTTATTTCTTATTCTACTACAGGCTGTTTTGGACGTGCTTGTAATAGGAGTTGGCAGGTATTTTAACAGTTGTGATTTGGATTGTAACTAGACGGTTATCTTATTATAAAGCAATGCTCCCAGCTGTTGTATGTTTAAAGGTGATGAGATTTGCAGAAACTGATAAGAGCAAAATCCGCAGATAGATGAGAAAAGCCTATAATTTATCTAGCAATTCTTAGTTCCTCACTAAATATCCACACATTAGACTTGTGGCATACTATGGCCAAGATATAGGAATGTGGCATGTTTGGAATCAAATTTGATGTTACATTACAAATATGTGTAGATCTCTGAATTCCTTGATTGTTACACTTTAGTCCTGATTCGGAGATGGGAAGGGAAACATCTCTATGGGAAATACTGCCCTGCCTGGGTGCACACTCCAACTTACTCCCTTTTTGTTTCTGTGCACAGAATTCTCCTCCTAATAAGCAGGAGGAATCTAGAAAAAAGGCAGAATTTTGTGGGCTCGTGCATGTTACTCCCCATTTGAGCATCCAAATGCATAATTGCTTTATAGGGAGCATCCACTTTGTCAGTGTTTAGAGTCTTTTAAGGTTGTGGGGCCAGCATAGAGAAGAGCAGAGGAACAAGGCAGAGATCTTCGTTGATGGCCTCAATTATAGCCATGCTCTAAATTGCTGTAACTATAATCTGTCTAGTATTAACAATAATATATTAGGGCCTGCAGGGGATGGACTATATAAGAATCCTCCAGGGTGCCAGGTATGTGAAGTGGATTGGATTGACAGTGGTTTTCTTATGGTATAGACCTATATTTGGTATGCATCCTAAACTGACTATAGTCTGCTTTGCTTGGGGTTTAGTTGTAATGATTTATGTAATATGTCTGCTACTTTTGTCCACCCTTGCACTGATCACAATTGGCCGGGGCAGAGGGTTTCGATGTTTTTCCAGGAACCCTCAGTTCGTTCGATTTTTAATATTCCATGAATTTTAATCTTTCTTGAGCAGAGTGTTCTCTGCTGGTTCTGGTTTTTCTTGGATGATGATATCTGAGTATCCAGTTTCCCAGGAGCTTCAAGTTTTGCTTTCCTCCTCAATTATGTATGGTCTTGTATGATTCATAACTTGGGCGGCAAGTTGTCCAGAGTTTTGTCAGCTGTACTGAGAAAGAGGATCAGCTGATATTTTTTTTCTTGAAGACATTGATTATAGGGCTAGATGCTAATCTTGAGTATAGTGTTCTGTGTTAGGTATTTTGTTGGACTTTTGACTGTAGTTATTGCAGACCTCTCTTGAACTTGGGAAATTGAATTATATTGCAAGTATGTGAAATGTGCTGCCATTGAGAAATTCAAAGTGTACAACCCCATGGAGGTACACGACTATTAATGTATAGTGCTCGGTTGCTATCCCGCTAAGTTTGAACTATATGAATAGCAGTAAATATAATTTATTCAAACGTTCTATATCTAAATTGAGCAATCGAAAACCAGGACACCCCACAGGCATTTCAGACTAGAGCAGTGCTAGGAGATTATGGTCTCCTCCTGAACAACGCACTGAGTGGACAATATCCATATTCGGGTGAAGTACAGTTTTTGAATATGTAACTACCTTCTGCCCTGTTTTGTTCATGTAATATGCTAAAAGATCGCAATGCAGCGGGTAATAAATATTTAATAAATATCTCTATTGGAAATATTATATGCTACCCCTTATGCGTGTTTATCAGTGGAAATATTTTACCAGCTAATCCAGGACGTGAATGTTTGCAAGGGATAAATTCTCTAAAATGCAGATATTTTGCATATCAACAAACTAATGTACCCCTTGTGTGCTTCAGACGGCTGGGGGCCATCCGACGGTGAGCGTGTGCGGAACACAGTTGTGGGCCGTCTGCACTCCGCCCACGCAATAAAACGCCATCACAGTGCGAAAATTCGAGCAGCGCGGAAAGGGTTAACTGCAGTGGGATTTATTTGTTATTTGTGGTTGGTGTAGTACGATATTTCTATTTTAGTTTGGTAAAACTAATGCTGGCTTTGTATTGGATGTAAATCTTGAGAAATAGAATTACATCTCTTCAATTTTGAGAACCATAACATAAGCAGATTTTGATGCATTGTTAAAAAAAGAGATTTTATAGCTTAAAGTGTAATTAATGTATATTGTGGGGAAATACTTTGACTTTGATGCTCCCTGTCTGTGTCCTCTCAAGATATATTCAGGATCCGAACCAATTTACTTCCTTTCTCATTTCTCTTGGTCCTTATACACTTGAGTCTATGCATAGAGCTAGGAATTATGTTAAAGATCACTTCTGTTTTATTAGTTTTATGGGAAACTAGATAACAGCACACAACTCTTTTGCCTACAACCTAGAGTTGGCTGCAGGTGCTTGAAATGTAACAGTTTAAATTAGACCCCAAGAAATTCGCTCTCCCATGGAAGCTGTCTACCCGTACACTCTAGTTTTGAAGTCAATTGAAATGCCATCAAAGAAAATGCCACAAGACCAGTAGCCGTCGACCCTTCTTTCCGCAGGCCACCTGCTACACCGCCTACAATGGATTAGTGCCCGCTGTTCCCCCTGGTGGAGTAGGGTGTAAATGTAGTAGTTTGAGGAACTTAGGGTAGTTCAGTTCATTAAATTCGGATGTAAGTTCTGCAGCAAGTGTGAGTTTCTAAATGCCCAGTAAATACCACAGTTTGTGAAGCCAAGAGGTGGACTCTAACTGAGCCTCAGAGGGAAAGAATTGCCTGATTCTCATTGCCAATGGGTATGTTAAATGGTTGGGTGATCCCAGTAGAATGTATGTGGGGAAAGCGTGGTATCTGAGTATTGAAGGACAAAGTCTGTCCTCTAGAACCCTCTCCCAGCACTGGGTCTGTTTTGGTCAATAACGGATAGGTTTCCCATCGCTGTTATGAGTTCGATCCACGGCGCGGGAGATGCGACCATGCTATGTAATTTGCTGTTGTTTGCTGACTGCACCCAGAAATTTAGCAGTTGGCAATAATGAGAAACGTAAGGTTTTCCTTCTATACTTTCCGGGTGGTTGGTGTCATAGAAGTCTGCCGTTAATAGAGACCTCCCCATCCTGAAGTAATTCTGTTTGTGAAGATAACACGTACACAGCTGTACAGAAGCGACCGCCTGCGCTGGAAGTCTCGCTATCACGCACATTAAAAGGTGGTTGACACTAGGTGTAAATGATTTGAGACGAAAATTGGTTCCTGTTTACTATCGATACATTGACACTTACAGGTCCATTGACCCATATCCAACTAGTATCCCCTTTTACTTCTCTGTCCTGATGATGACCCCGTTTTAAATCATTACATTGAGGGGTCGAAACGTCGACAAAACTCTGTGGACTGATTTTAAAATTTGATTGTGTGACATGACACTAATTTCAAGAATGCTGCCTGTAACAATGTATTACCACAATCAATCACATGTATATATTCTGTATATAACACAAGCACACCACTTAGTTACTTCATTCACCTTCACTTCGCTGACAAATTATTGGAGCACCTTTTTCTGTCTTTTTAAAATAATTTTTGAAAAATTTAGAATGAAAAAAGATTGAAAAAGACAAAGTATGAACGCTATGCCATTTCAGGCCAATTATGTAAATAAATGAATGCACTTATCGCAAAATCAAAGGCAGAACTGTTTAATTCTTTAATATATCACTATTGCCGTGGAAGTCCAGGGCTACACTTCCCCCTTGGGGACCACCTGTTTTGATAAATATTGTTCAGCCTAGGTCCCTGGGTTATTGGTTTGCCCCCTTTTTTGAAACTTTGGACGATAACAGAGCAGATGCAGCCTAGTACTAGTACCCCCGCAAATCTGACCGCCTTTGTTAATGTACTCCGGGCACCATTTCTGTGCCCTGGGGATAGTCAGATGCCAGTAGGAAATGAGCTTGAAGGCAGTGTCAGTAATGGACATGTGTGCAGGATGCTTTGCCAGTAGTAGATGCCTTCCCATTCCTTGTGTGTGAGTGTCTGCTCCAATTCCCCCTCTCACAGTGTCTGCCCTGTGCTCTTCTCGTGTGGGGGAGGTTGTGCCTAAAGACCACATAGCTCATTTATTATAGGTCTATAGTTATCTTTTAAGAAGTTCCATTACTAGAAAAGTGTTCATGATTTGTGTGCATGAGGATTAATGGAGAGATCACCCAGTGCCTGATCTGTGAATATTTTATACAATCTGATTTAGAGATATCATATTCAGCTTTTAATCTATCGAAAGGAATAATCCCTCCGTGTATAAGATGCTGCCTATTCTTTACAACCCTCCACTTGCCACCAGCGGAAGTGGTCCGGTAAATATGTTAAACTGATTTAATAACCACCTTATTGCAGAAGCCAATGAATGATTGAGTTATATTCCCAAATACACAGCATATTACGAGCATTTGTTTACAAATGTATACTATTTGTTTTTGGTGGTGTGGCTAGCTTGTTTCCATTAAATGTTAACAGCAGGAACGTCTACAAATAGTAAACTAATTGTTAGTGTGAAACAAACCTTTATTTACCAGCATATAGCACACCAGACTCAAAAAGAGTGCTAATTTTATGAGTGCAAAAATCAGTGGCATGGAGGAACAATCAGTATAGTGAGACTCCTGTGATATCAGGAGTCGGTTTTCCAGCTTGCCTCTTAGAAATTGATGAGTATGTCACATCCACTCACAGAAAATGCTTTGTGGATTAGTCTATACAATTGAACAGTATTTACACCCATACAGTAGTAAGTTACAACTACTAATGGAAATAAGCTTTGGGAATTGGACCCGTGGTTATTGTTGTTCTTTGACTGCAAATTAAATATGCAGACATATCATATTTCGTTAGAATTTTGCCTTTTTCTGGGTAAGCTATCTAAGGCCCCTCAAAATGGGATAACACCCGGACTTCAATAGGACTTTGGAAGTTATTTGAATCTTTTTTTTTTTTTTTAAACTAAAATTCCCCTTACCTCTTCATGTCGTCTCCTCTCCTTCATCTTCCTTGGTGACGTCGTACGTCGTAAAGAGGAAGCGGAAGTTTCTTTCCGTTTCCTCTCAAACTATGCCACTTGCCTCCACTTTGCTTCGTCACATCAGGTGCGTTTTTTGGGGGGGTGGACTCCTCCAACCCCCTTTTTTTATTCCCACGCTTTTTTTTTGGGGGGGGGGAGACCCCCCAAGCCCCCTTTTTCTATTTTTAGCCTTTACCACACATGCCACTACTACGTATCTCGTAGTAAAGGTATGTGTGGTAAAGTCTTTCGTGGTAACCACGCATGCGTTGTTATGCATGCGTGGTAAAGGTTTGCGTGGAAACGGTCCATTGTAGTGGCCGTTTCCCGTGCTTTCAGGACAGTCGCGTGGAACTTTTCCAACACCCTTTACCTGTATATAGTAAAGGGCTTTTATTTTAACCCTGGATATATTTTCTGCAGATCATCCTAAGTAGACAGGTTTTTGGTACCCTTTGGTATGCTTGGGAATTATCCCTTCCTAACCTGCTTTTATTTTTGGATGCTTTGTATCAGGTGGCCCCAGAGCTGTTTTGGGGATATCTATAATTAACCGATAATATTTATTCCAATTACAATACTGGCATATAGTAAAATGAACTTGTCCTTTCTGGGATTTTAATATAGCTTTGTAACTTTCTCCTGAGTTATAGATTCAAACCACAGTCGAGGGACTGGAACGGGAGCGAAAGGCACCTAACAACCAGACCCGCCTGAGACCTAAGGGCTATAATGCCATTTAGAGCACTGACTTTATGGTGAGAAAATTTTTCTAAATTGAAGAGGGATAAACAGAATACAAACATTGGAACTTTGAAGCTGTAAACCCGTGCCAGTCAATATTGGCTTTGAGCCACTCCATTGTCTTCAGTTGAGCTCTCATCATTCCAATGCACGAATATGAAATGGGAATGCCGGAATCAACACAACGCTGTTGGGAAAGCTCGATCTTTTCCCCCCAAAGTGAAAATGTGTGTGCAGAGCCAGTAAGAGGCACACTTTTTGCTTGGGAAAGCAAGATGCTGTACACACGGAAGATCTTTTTTTGTACAAATGTTCACCTATTTACTTTTAAAGTCTGATTTGCTCATGGTCTACTCCTCGTGAGTTCTAGGATTAAGGTACAGAGTATTTCAGATGTTAATGAAAACAAATTGTATTTTAATCTTGAACATGCTGGCTCTGTGAAATGATTCCTGATGCACCATGCAGAAGAGAAGGCTTCCAGCTAATCAGCCCAGAAAAACCAGTTCTGGCATTGTCTGCCCAGTAATACAATACTAATTTGTTTGCTCGAAACGAAAAAGGTAAAAATAACTTCATGTACAATGCGTCAGCCAAATGTAGTGTGGATAATTTCTTGCAAGGTTTTCTGTACGTAATTAGCCCATTTCTGTCAACTCTGTGCAACCTTTTCTTATTTTTCCCGATGCATTGCTTTGTTTTCAGCACATCTGCAATAGTGGGTGTATTGCAAAGACAATTAAAGGAAAGGGTTTGGAGAAATTAACAAAAGAGTCATGTCACATAAAAACCGTCAGGAAACACGTCCACTGTGTATATTTTTAGCAGAACATCATAGTCTGTAGAGCTTTTGTGAACGTTTGTGTGGTTTTCCTATGGATGACCATGAATTGAAGATCTAACCTTCCTTTTTGTTATGGAGAGCTGTGAATTCATTCTTGCTCTGATGGGATTGGTGGGAGTCCTCAATTAGCCGGGCAAAGCATGTCACCTCATGGAATTGCATTGACTCTCGTCATCAAACCAGAAATTATTTCCTGGCACAAGAGAATAGAGGCATCTGTGAATCATGATCTTCAGGTAAAGTATTTATTTTTCTTTAACAAAATCTTTCAAAGAGCATGACTTTTGTACCATTAAATACACAAATCCAATACATGAAGGGATACATTGGATGCCATGATGTGATTGACACATCTCCGGAGCATGAGTATATCAAAACAAACTAGCTTCACTGTAGGGTAGGTATTTCAATTAGGCTTTTACGCTATATAGGGGGCTACATCTTCGCTTGTAAAAGAAACATAGATGTGACAATAAAAAGCTGTTAAAGCATGAGTTAGTTCTTTAACGAGCATCTACTGTGCAGGAAGTACTAACCAGAACCCACACCCACCTAGGAAGTAAAATGTGTACCCTTTTCCAGCCAACATAAGGTTCCTGGTATTAGGTAGACATTTTCTGTGCCACTCGCAATAGGATTATCGTTGGTGGCTGTGCTCTCTGTATCTTTCTCAGAATTATTCCAAGGTGCTTAAAAGATCTTTAGAGCAGGATGTCAGAAGGCAAGAGTATAGGCCACAGTGTTGGGGGAATGTTTTATACTATGCGACACTGACCTGGGAAAGTTTTATAATCAGTCCACTGGTAGTTGTTTAGAAATTATATACTGGAGATATGGCGGCGTCCTTTGGCATTGTAATAAATCAGTAAATTTGTTTGAAAAGTCACAAGCATTCAAGCTGTGGGAGAATTTGTATAGCACTAGAAGAATGCCATTGGGATGATTGGATAATCAAAGCAATTCGTCTTAGGCTGGTGGCGGGAGATAAGGAGGAGGGTAATCACCTTTGCTGACTTTAACTAATACATCCGCATCAGACTCGAGGTGCTTCAGTGCTGCGTCATTCGTTTTCAGATTTCGTTTTTTGGAACCAGCTAAGAACTTTTTAGCTGTTTTCTCCATTTATATATGATGCAAAACATATGTGAGTATGCACCATAACAAACCCTTTTCTAGGAAATGACATGCTCATTGCCAAATCTGTGTGCTCACTCCAGGCTTTAAGGCAAAAGATCTAGTTTGATGCCTGAGGTCGTGGCAGAGTTGAGTAGAAAATTAGTGCTGTAGCAAATTTTCCACTGGCAATCTGCTAAAGATGCAATATTTGAGTAGGAAGGAGCCTAACTCCAGGGTCCAAAGTAATTCAGTGTTAATTAATTTACCGCCCCTCAAATAGAATGCAAGCGTCATCAGGAGTCGACCTCAAAGTATCAACATTCAGGACCACTGCATGTGGCAGTATCTGGCTTTCTTCTTCATCTGAAGTTGGTGAAAACTCTGTCTACGTTTCAAATAGAAATCAAATGGGTTTACTGTGTGGTAAGTACTGAAAAAACAATGTCTGTGTTTACGAACCAGTGCATAAAAACTATTTGCGCTCTTAACGTGGCACTTTCCAAATTAGTCCCGAAACAAAAGCATTTTTACAGATGTGGGCAACCCATATTAAGTCTGCATGTGTGCCATTTACAGCTTTCTCAAGACAAATATGTGTTACCGTCTGAACATTCCAGATTTGTGCAAGGGGACTTTGCTCCTTACTAAGGAAGAGTAGATAGCTGGTTTCTGCTCTTGATGTCCGAGTCTGAGTGGCACAGCAATAACACTTCCAAAGCTTTCAGACTCCCTATGGACCTCAGCAGAGAATCTCTAAAAGGTTTGGCACCAATGTCAAGAACATGGCTATATATTTTGGAGACTATTTCCTTAAAATCTTGAACCTAAAGGTGGGTTATCTAACTGTTATGTCTATGGAGACTCCACATAACGCTCAGTTCTTTTTTGGTGATAAGGTTAAAATAACATGTTCAGGGCCATTGGCAGATGATGTCATAATAGATCTCAAAGTCAATCCAAAGCTCTTCAGAAGGTCCTTCTGGAATCCATTTGTCATAGATTATTTGTGACATATGATTGGCCAAGAATATTTGTTTTTGTTCCTTCTTTTTATTGAAAGGCTACTTTAAAGAATTCTGATTGGTGCAACTGGTTTCTTTGTGAAGCAGTAGTGTTTGGCTCTGAAACCTCTTTGGTAACAAAATAATGAGGAACATGGCACTGTTAGCAAGCTGTTATCCAGGCTACAATAAGAAAGTAGTACACAATGGAGGTAACATGGATACAGCAAACCACAAGATGTGTCAGATGGCAGCAGATAGCTGAGGCCTTCGAAAGGAGTCCAAGGTAGTAAAAGTCACAGCATTAGTCATGGAAAATCCCTGCAGCAGTAGCCCTTTAAATTAAAAGGGGGGCGGCATATTGCTGTAAAATACCAGTCGGGCATCAAAAGGAGGAGCTTGTACTATTGAGAATCCTTTACCATTTTAACGAGTTCAGAGTGAGGAAGTATCGCACGAAAATATTTTTTATTTTTCTGAGTGTTTTGTTTCTCTCTTGCAGGCAGAGCAAGTACGTGCCTCTAACGTGTCCTCTAGACTTGTATTGAACAGCATTTATTCAGAAGAGTTATTCAAATATCAGCACATTCACAATTTCATGGAAACATAATAGCAGCATATTCAAGGAGACAGTCCAAATATTTGGATTACATTTTAAAAATCCATGATTAGTTTATAACATTTATTTTTGTGCTTTAGGGTGGGAATTTTATCTTTTTAATATTTTTTAGTTTATGCAAAAGTGCTCATAGCTGGGCCGAAGATTTTGTGGTTTCGGTCTTTGCCTTTGAGTAACAGGGTGTCTAATGATCTAGGTCGATGTTATGCTCAGTCGCTCACGAGTTCTCTTGGCCACTTATCTAGAGGTCCTGTAGGGCCATTATATATAAGGTCTGCTTACAAATATAATTTTTTTATTTTCATGTAGTCCCTTCTTGTTTACCTCAGAGCTCTGTACAGCCCAAAATAAGTGTTTGGTCATCGGGTGGTTGGAGGTCAATTGGTTGTGGGAACAGCCCTACTCCTTGTTCCTCACTAACTACATCCACATCAGTAATCGGTTAAAGGCCAGGTTGAACAGTATGTTTTTTGTAAGTTTGCTAAATCGCACTCAGACTGCTTCTACCCTCTTGGATAGTATGAGTATTCCATAGCTTTGGGTCTTGAACCCCTAGAGATTCCCGTTACTGACCGTGTGTGAAGTCTGCTCTAGGCTGGGATGTAACGTGAGGCCAAATCATGCATGTAGTCCAGCCTGTTCAGTCCATTTCTTAGAAAGTACAGTGTATACAGTGAAATAGAACCCAATTCACTGTTCCTTAATGAGAATATTGGGTATAAATGTACAGTGTTCACTGGAATGTCCAAATGTTCCCATAAAGATTTTTATGGACCCATTTTTTTTCATCAGTAGCACAACCTTTGGGATGGATGAATTAAAATAGGCCATAACTTGCTCTTTGATGATAGTATGCAAGTGTGTATTTCAGTTGAGAATGTTTGTCCTCTTTCAATTTTGGGAAGCTTCTAGGAGTGGGTGTAACTTGCTTAATTTGTGTAGTGTAGTAACGCAAAATTGCTTCAAAACTATGTGAAATAACATCAGTGCTTAATTTGTAAAATATGAAGTCCAGGTGCTCAAATGTTTTTGGGAGGCCACACCCACTGTTTCCCAGCTCCACCCACTTCCTCCAGTGGCTCCACCCACTTCCTCCAGTGGCTCCACCCATTTCCTCTATTGGGTCCACCCACATCCTCAACTGGTACTGCTGAAAACTGTACATATGCATGCACATGAGCATATACAGATATATTACATTGGTAGATAGTACAGGACACATGCAGAGTGCAAAAACATAACAATACAAAGGTGTTGCACATACTCAGTGGCAAAGACCAAGGACAGAAATTAAAATGAAGCAGAGCAACTGAGACTTAAATAGAATCAAAATATGTGCCCTTCACATACAAACACACAAAAACCTACCCCATTCCATACTGAGCATTACCCATCCTTCACCCTCACTGTCCCAAATACACACACGCACACAGACCCACTCTATGCTAAAGGCAGAGAGAACAAATTAGACATTAACATATGTAGAATAAGGCAACACATGTGTGGAGTACAATAACAAAACACTGTACTTTGCTGACAAGAGAGTGCAGTGTCTCCTGCCTTTTGCTAGATAGTGCTAATAGTGGCTCAGCACTTGTTCCCTGAATTATCTCTAATACCATCTATCTACATAATCATGGTGGGTGGGTGGGTGGATGTAGGTTATAAGAGCGTTGATTGGGTAAAAATGGAAGAAGTGATGTAAATGGAACTCCATAGTTCAATCTCTGACAGTGTAAAGGTCCCCTGCTGTTGAAGATGAGACACAGCCCAGACATCTACTCCATCCCCACACATGGGTCCACCAGTTCCCTTTCACTGCACCAAAATCAAGACACCATCTTTGCGAGTGTGTCGGTTGGCTAAAGATAGCCTTTTGTAACAATAGTAATGCTGGCACTCCATCGTTTCCATGTCAAAATAGTATCTGACTTTAATAGATTCCTTCCATTCTTCTGACACGAGGGAAGCAAGTTAGCAGCAGTAGGTTGCTGTTAAAGAAATAACTGCTTGCTGCACAGGTGCTCTGCATTCCTGCCAGTGTAAGTAGTTGCTTAATTTGGGCAATAACTAGGCCAGTGACGCATGTGGCTGACACCGTAGTACTTAAATGTGCTTGTGGACACTTTCTAATGAGAGCTGTTAGAGGTGCCACACTTTATCTTATCTTTGCTGTGGAATGCAACCCCATGACTTGCCTTGCAAGCAGGGACACCTAACCATAAGTTTGTCTTTGTTGAATTGACATGTCTCATATAACCCTGAGGCACTGCTGGCAATGTGTCTTTGCAAGAAAGAGAGCAGAAGAGAGGGTGAGAGAGACAAGGGCTTGTTTTCAGTTGCCCTTCTATTGCTCTTCTGTGTCCTTACATGGGCTTCAAAGGAGGGCATGGCCCGTATGCTACCTGGATTAGATAGTCATGCTTGTTTGTTATCCTCTCATGTTGAGTGAGTTGAGTGTAGCCCAACATTTGCCACATCAAAAATGTTCCACACTTGCTACAGTGTTAATGCTAGTGTGTGCCCTCACCTGTTTCTCTACAATGACAGCAGTGCTCACTGATCTCCTATGCAAGTACTAATGGTCACAAGCAAAGAAGGGGCTGTTTACGCATACTATGGCATGAGCTACGAATGTGCAGCTATAACATACATGATGATTACTGCCCCTGAGGCACAAAGCCCCGTTTTGCATTTATACTCTAAACTTAGCTGCATCATGCATGGCTGTAATCGGGTGATGCTTTCTACAAACTACATGAAACCAGTGCTAAATTTGGGGCAGTGGTTTCCAATGCTTAGCAATGGCACTTGATTCTCAATACAGACAATAATGACAGTACACCACATGGCAGAGCTGTCTATCTAATTTTGAGATGAGAACAGCGACCGTGCTTAATATGTCAATATACATTAAAATTGAATACCTGACGCCCAAGCCATCCTTATTGCTTTGGATGGCCAGCAATAGTCTGAATTGTCACGATTGTAGGAGTAAGATGGTAAGTATTTGTGTTGGTACTATCATTGGCAGCGCTGACAGGGGCAATGGGTGGTGCAGGCTGCAGTGGCCTCCTGAGATGGGCACTGGCACTTACATTTGTTAAATGGGTGCAGGTTTTTTTCTCATACGCTGTTTATGCATGGAGTATTTTGTGTGACTTTCAAACAAACTCTGTAAGTGTTGTTAGTTTCTGTGTGCATGCTACTGTCTTGTACAAATGTGTCTGACATCTAACTTTTGAGGTGAAAATGGCTGTCAGCTGTGGTGTAAAAAATATGTGTAATGTAAAATCTTATCTATTTGTAATCAGATTTTAACCAGACCTTCTGCAGCACCATACGTTTGGTAAGCTGCTGCAGACGTAAGAATGTTTAATATAAAGTGACACTGCATCTTGCAGTTAGATTCATGATACATAAACTGCTTAACAGTACTGATTGGTTGAGGGGGGCACTGTATATGAACAATATGTGTAATGTGCTATGCATTTTTCTTTCAAGTCACATGTTATGATTATGGGGCCTTAACTCACTGGGGTTGGAACTTGGAAGTCAGTTACTGACTTCATTCATCCCTGACTACACAAAGTGCACATCAACAACTCTTGCGCGCCTCCAGGATCCACAGCACCACAGATATAAAGTTTAATATGAAGGTCAACACACTCTGCTAACTCTGCACATAGTGGGAGCTCCGGCGGCCTGGGGACATTCAGCAAACAACACAGACAAGCGTGGAAAGAGCCCCAGCAGCGGGAAAACATCACTGAAGCTGAATGTGCACAAGCAAGGCTAGCGTTGTTAGAATGCCAATGGAAATGAAGCTAAAGTTAATCTAACGCAGGACGCAGCCAAACATCACCCGCAAACTAAGTAAAGAGGCCATGCAGCAAACAGATGCAGTGGCCCAACTGGCCCATACCCCACAACAGAAATCACCACTACATGCACAAACATGAGCCACGAGGCTTGATGACGTAGGATAGAAATATCCAGATTTTGAAAGAGATAACATGCACGGCAAAACAACATTTCATTTATTTATTTTGAGTCAAGTAAACGAAAATCAAACCTTAGTAGACAGGAAGGGGTTAAAGGCCAAGACCCTGCTGCCCTTCCAGCCTCCTGACCGGACTAGTGTTTATGCACACGGTGCCCCGCACGGCGCAGGTGGCATGAGTGCCCGGGCCTCAGACTCGGTTAATATCAAGTCTGTTTTACGACCCCATGGTGACCGTCACCACACTCAAGAAAAAGCAGCGTTGGTTTGGTATGATACTCATTGGTTTGCTGGCACTGCCTTTACGAAGGGGCTGCAGCTGCTGCTTCAAATGATAGTGCCCGCCTCGACGTCGTGCTTCGGTGCTTTACTGGCAGTGACGCATGCGTTGCGTGTGTGCCGGACGTGAAATCTAATTTAAAAAAAGGTTACGCAGGCTGACACAGCCCCTACACGCAACACGGAACTGAAAGCAAAATTGCATGGATATGAATTTATACTCGGCTCTCTCAGCACAGCAACAGTCTTATTCACCAGGACAATCGGGAGACTGTCGCAGAGGTTGACTAACACCGCAGTGAGTGAATCAGTTAGGTTTACTTTGACATGTATAATATGATGTGCAGTGAGTGCAGTCCTGCAGAGGCTGAAGTGAGTTGGCAGTGTAGACCCGGCCCTGGTAAATAAGTGCCGGTGCTAAGCACCGGAAAGCACCGGCACAAATTAAGCACTGTGAGGAGCATAACCCAACATTTAGTGCTATTTTCCAAAATAAATTCGAGGATGCTTTTTGTGCTAAGAAAATTATGCTAAATGCAACAGAACACAAACCGCAGTAGCCACTGCCGCTCCCTAAGTTTGTTGTTGTTGTACCCCTGCGGTAGGATTTTTGTGTCCGATTACTCAAAATTACGTGAACAAGTGTAATTTTATATTTTTCGGTAATTGCATGTCAAACCATGCAAAATTACTCCGATTACTCCAGCATAAATACCATTTTTTAGAGGCCTAGAAGCTTCTGGCAAAAAGATAATATTGTAAATACGCGGCACATTAGATCACTATAGGCTCATTCCAGCATTAATCTTTAAATGCAAGTAGCAATCATATTTACTTTTAAGAAAACGCATCTTGCAACGGGCATTCTGGTTCACTTTTGTTTTCGATAAGGGCGTGCCTTGCTTGGACTAACTCTGAAATTAAAGCTGTAATTGTTTCCGTGCCGGCTGTCATGAATCACTCCTTAAATTAAGCCAAAAGGTGTTAAATGAGAATGAAAGAAACCACTTTAGAGATCAAACCAGATTTCATTGCTGGTAATAAAACTTCAAAAAATGCAGGACATAATACTGAAGTCATGAGGTCCTAGCATCGCCCTAAAATGTACCGGTTATTGACGAAATGGTTTTGGGGGCAAAGATCAAAGGCTCTCTGTGACTTTGAAGATTGATTTTTTTTAATTGACTCTTTGGCCTGAGAATCATATGAAACTGCTGCACTCTTTATTAAATATCTCCCCTTGAATGTACAGAGGAAGGTTCAAATGATCTTGGTAGGCTAGAATTCTTTTTTAGGATTAGGTTTTAACAGGGCAGTTGTGAAACAGACCTGTTGCTTAAAATATACATAGAATGACGTTTGGGTTTGCCCTTTTTAGGTCTCGCCTGTCGATGCGCATGCGCATCGAGCAAGGCGAGAGTATTGCGAGTTATCCACTCTTTATCCACACTGCAAGGAATCGTGGCGATTCCTTGCAGTGCCCGTGACTTTTAAGGTCAATGCGCATGCGCATTAAGCTTATGCGCATGCGCATTGACCTTAAAAGTCACGGGCGCGTGCATGTCCGTCTTTGTTTACCCGCTCCGCCCCCTCCCGCCGTGTCGCCTTGCCTACTCTCTTCCACAGCCTCCCCCAGTTCCGCCCCCTCACTACTTGATTGCACGGCCGCTAGGCCGTGCCTCCCCTACTCTCCTCCCCCCTCCTCCACTCCAGGGCACTTTTCGGTTCTCTCTTGGCAAACAAAGTTCACTTCTTGCAAAGTTACGGACACACAATTTCAGCGATGTTCTCACTGTGGCCGCCAGAACTCAGTAACCGAACAGTTTTAAGATGCTCTTCAGCTCTTGCAACAAAAGACTAGACGACACGACCCTGGCAAGCACCGGAGGCGCATCGGTTAAAATCAGACTGACAACAGCGTCTCGTTTGTAACAAACGGGGCTTCTAACAGCTGAAAGCGCCTTGACGAACAGGCAGACATTCAGCAAACACATCTGGTCCGGTTTTCGGACCCCAACGAATCATGCTCCCCGCGCGCAGCGCCCTGGAAAGGGACAGGTCGCACCAGGTATGTAGGAGAGTCTAAACTAAAAGCGAGTGCTAAGCAAAAATAAGACATTAAAATCGTAAATCGCACGTGCTCAGGTGATTTATTTCAGGGCTTGCATGCGCTTCTTAGAACAGGCTTCGGTCTCAGCCAGCGTCTTGGCAATCGTACTGTTTGTTGCAAAACATGGCAGCCACCCTGTGTTTTCTCTTGAGTCATGCCCCCTTCCACCTCCCCGGTTGCCATGCCAATGGATTCTCCCCCCATCCCCCCCGGGTGTTCAGGCAGCCAGCGAGTGCCAGTACATTCTGTGTTCGAGGCAAACATCACACACCTCTGTGGGTAGGGGGCATCCATGTGTGTGCGCGGGAGGGAGGGGGCGGTGCTGCACAATACAGACCGAACTTGGTCAACACCTGTCAAGGAGACCGCCCCCACGCAGCGTGCTGCATGTGGTGTCCTATGCAGGGGTGGTGGTTGGGCCAATGCAATGTCTTCCAAGGAGGGCGAAGCCTGATGCGTAATCAACACAGCCGAAGCACTCCACCAAAACAGTACGTACCCACCCAAAATAATGCAGATAAAAATGCTTTGTACTGGGGAGGGCATTTTATCTAGTCAACAGAAATACTTAATACACCGTTCTATACGGAGATGTGCTATAACGCCGATGCACCCCAGCCTCCCCACGTGCAAAACGTGTAATCCTGCGCAAAACACTGTTCTGCCTCAAGAACCAGAGGCAATGCAAGATCAGCAACTACCACTCAAGCAATACAAGCTTGACGGGACAATCACAGGATGTGCACTGCACTACACTTAACCGGTCAGAAACCCTCCAATGAAGGCAAGCCAGCAATCCCCTCGAGCGATCACTCAAGCCATCACTCAAGCCACCGACAAAAGCAGTGACCTGCAGGCCATGAGTCGAGCCTCGGCAAAGACTAGCCACCCTACCATCAGGGCCACAGTAATTAGGAGATGTGGCGTTTTCCGCATAATTATGGCATACAATCCTTCACTAGATACATATTTGGTAAAAGCTGCAAATAAAATGTGTTTCCCAATCAAATAGATCAAAAGTTACTAAAAAAAGCATAGAGTGTTGCAGGTCCTTGCATTAAAAGCGGTCTGTATCTCTAGTAACAATACTATGAGTCTACCCAACTAGGCAGGCTTACTTTGTAGAATACAGGGTCAGTCTTAGTCCTCCAAATAACACCCCTAGAGGGGAGCGGCTGGGTTTTGCATCACTTTAACAGACCTACTCAACCACTTATCAATTCAGTTTTGATAGAATAAGCCACTATTAATCACATTAGAACGTTCACACCCTCACTCACCCTCACCCACCCTCACCCTCACTCACCCTCACTCACCCTCAACCCCTCACCCTCACACAGTGCAATAGGTCTCGGAGCATTTGAGTTAGAGCTTTTAGAAATGTTTATGGCTTTTTTTTTTAATTCTTTAGCATTGGCTACAGGAAACAAAAATGCTAAAGATTTACACAAAAACCCATAAACAATTCTAAAAGCACTAACTCTAATGCTGCGAGACCTATTGCATTTCCAATGCTTGTTAACCAGTGGCTTTCTTCATCCAGCCGTTGGTTTGAGACTTCGACATACACTTCTTGACTCAGGCTGGTCGTGTACTCTTCTCTCAACTAATGCGAGTGGCTCTTTGGGTGTATTCTTGAGCTGTTACTAAACTATGGCCCTCTTTATCTGCTCCTGCTGGCTTACAAGTGCTTATGCTGTATGTGTGGGCTTTGCTAATGCCTTTTGTCTGTTGCCTATAATACATGTTATGCTAAGAATGTTGACAACTATATTCGAGGTAGTGTTTAGTTTACATCTGTGCACAATGTAAAAGATTGGGGGAAAGGATGTAGCCTTCCATCTAGAGTGATCGACTTCAAAGCTGGGGAACCGGGTTCGAGTCTCGACAACAATGCGCAACATCCTGTGAATCTGGGCAAATCAATTAATCTCCCCGTGACAAAAAAAATGAATGTGTCCTCATGTAACGAAACTGGTGCTATGTAAAGCACTCTGATACCGAATATCTTTGGGTCTAGTTTGCGCTATATAAAACTAAAAAAAAAAAAATGTTTTTTTAAAAGTAAATAAAAATCTAGTTCCTGTTTAAGATCCAGGCACCTGCATTATGCTTATCTTGGTATGTGATCTGCTTGGAATGCATGGCAACACCATATGCACATTTTTAGATTTTGGCTAGAGACCACTGTACGTGCTCTTCAACAGATCCTATGTTTCTGATATATTACGATATATTACCTAGCTTAGAGTGAGTGTTGGGTCGTCCCCTTGCATCATGATTGGATGGCTCTGTTCTCTCTTAGATCACATCACCGCTGTCAATTCATTGTTTTTCCTGCCCTTGTGTTTGTCCCGCTCAAGAGCATTTCGAGTCCCACAGTGTTCTGAGTGGATGGGTTGCTATCCTTCCACTGCTGACTTGAGGGTGCCATATTTTTCTAGGTTTTGTAGGCTCTCTCTGGCAGTTACTGTGTATTTTTGATCCTCCTAACACACTTCCCCCACTGCTCTGTTTCTGCTATCTTCACCACCCCTGTAACTCACTGTTGCTCCATGTTTGCTTTCCATCCGCTTACCACACACACACACTTGTACCCTCTCCTACTTACCCTTTAATACCTGCTCCTCACGTGTTCGCTGTTTTACACACACCTCTTTCATCTTTAAATCCTTGAACCCACTCCCCATTTCGAACTTCCGGCATTTTTTTTTGTCAAAGGAACTTCCGGCATTTTTTTGTGCGGCCCAAATAGCTAGAAAGTGCTACTGGGCTGCTCTCTAGAATGTTTGCGCTCCCATACACTTTCTTGTCTAACTTTTACTTTAATGTATTAAGATAGTCATCAGCCATGTTTAAATGGTAAAATGAAAAATGACAAAATAGCTGCTGGTGCATCACGTTACATACACATGCAGATATGAGTTGGCCACCATCTTGGAAGGTCTTTACTTTAATGGAAAATCTATTCCAAAGAGGCTTGTCTCTTAATGCAGTGGCTAACATTTTGCCATTAGCTAATGCCAGTGCTTATTTGTGCTGTGACCCTTGGACCTGCACACACGCGTGGTTACTTTGCTTATGTTAATTTTTTTAAGGGCATTTTGTCAATACTTGCATTTTCCCCACTATTTACGTACATTTTTTAATATACAGTATACTTATTCTTCCTCAAAAAAACATGTAATTTCCAGGGAAGTAATTGGTGATGCAATACGTAATGTTCCAGTTTTGATGTTTGTAGACTTTATTGGTGCTGGTCCTCATCTGATCATCTCAAGGTTGTCTATTAGGATTTTGACCTGAGATTACAGTGAGGTTGCCCCTTACTAATCTTGAGGTATAGTCACTGCGGTCTCAATACGCTCTAAACGCCTCCCTCTCAGACCAGAGGGTCACCGCACTGTCCATCCCCAGCAGCCTTGCTCAGCTAGGATTGTGTTCCATCAGAGTCCTGTCATGAGGTCTTCTACCACTGAGACCAGCCGACATTAGGAAGATTAAAAATAAATATTGTATTCGTCAAGTTCTTTGTTTTTTTTATTCTTTTTATATACATTCCTATTGTTTGTTTGCAATTTATGTAGGGCAGTAAGAAAACTTTGCCTTAACAGCCCTCCACTGTTTGCTGCATTTGAAATAAAACAAAGTCACAGCAAGCATAGATGCCTGTGATATTCCAAAATAGCAAATCTAACTCTTGGGGCAAATGGGTCCCTATAGTTTATTTCAAGCTATTTGAAATATTGCATGGATCCTCCCCGAGCACTCTCTAGGATTCTAGTCCAGCTTTAGCATGAATAAACCGGTTTGGTTTTAGTATTTCCTGTTGCCGTCATGTAGCTCATTGGGTTGAAGTGATAGCCTGAGTGCTGGAGAGGGGAGAGGGAGGTGAACCTTCTTTGCTCAGACTTTTCTGCGGCTCAGCAGTATGCCTATATATAGTATCCGAAAATAAGCCTTTGTCAAAAAGACCAGAACCTTTCCACGCTATGTCTGTCAGAAAACCTGCTTGAGATGATCCAGTACTGAGAGCGCCGGTCAGTGAGAACAATATTAGAAAAATTCCAAAATACACTTGTTTAGTACAGTGGCAAGGCCAGTGTTGTGTCATTTCGTTGAGTGGTACTAGGAGTTTTTTTAAATTAATAATCCTTTTCAATGATTCTGACATGCTTAAATTCAGATGAAAAAATTCCTGGTTTCTAATAGATCTTTTTTCTGGTTTTTGTCATAGAAGAATGTTATTACTCCTACATTTGAAGCGGATTTGTTTTGGATGTTATGCACTACCTCTCCTCCAAATTATATTGGTGCAACTTATGTACAGGACCAGGGACTTGCCCTAACCTCCAGGTGAAGTCATTGATATTTTGTGTAGGATGGGATCCTACAGCAGTGGTGGCTCATCTGCTAAGACGGAGGAGCATTGCCCCACTGCTATTGCAGCAGTGCAAAAAAGAAAATTATAATAACATGACGTTATTATCATTTTCTTTTTCTATGCAGGAGTCGCTTGGGCTGGCTCTGTGACGCCAGAGCAGGGGGAGGAGTGGTTTGCACTCCTCTAAGTGCACATGACAGTTTGGCCAGCCCTCTAGGGCCAGCAAAACAGACATGCACACTTGGCATCTTCTCCATTGGGCTGTGTTACACAGCCCCCTTGGAGAACATGTCCAGCTTCCCCAGGCACTGCCTGATGGTCCAAACAGGGTGCTTAGACCAATCACCACGCTGCTCCTGCAGCGTGGGGATTGAGTGGGAGAGCCCGGAAGCCTGTGTGCTTCCGTGTTTCCAGAAGACGGTGGAGAGGCAAGCGGCGGCTGGAGAGGCTTGCATCGGCGTGGCGGACAAGGTAAGTTCATTAAAAAAAAAATTAAATCCCACTCCCCTCTCCAGGTCCACGCGAGCCGCCACTGTACTACAGGTAAGGGTATTCGCTAGCTTAGTTCTGCAGCTTGCCCATATCTGACGTAACAAAGTGTCTCCACCCTCTTGAGACGTCAGTAGAATCTAACCAAGACCCTCACCGAAAAATAATTAACAGAGGAATGTATTACTGCCCCTGAGTATTTATAATTAGATTAATAACCCCAGTATAAGATCAAATAATCAGTAACCAGGTGTATTGAATCCCTGTGTAGCCTTTGGTCTACTACCCATATTATCTGGGGATTGACAAGCACCCATCACCTATTGTGTGACCAATGAGACTGGAGCCTGTGCCTGAACGGGGTGGCATCGGATTAAAGGGAATGCTAGCTTCACGTAGCGTTCACGAGGCAAGAGGAGACTACACAGGATGCTGGATCTAGCTGGCTCAGCCGACTTTTTATTTTCTACAGTAGTTCATAAGGAGGTGATCACAGTTTCTTTGTGCAGTTCTCCAAGTGAACTGTCAGTGCATTGAAAACAAGATGACAGTATGATTTTTGCAGAGTGGAAGAAACAGGCACACAATACCAGCATCAGTTCCTAGATGGTGGATCAACATGTGACTTTGTAGCATAGTCCTTCCTCCATCTCTAGGCTAACATAAATACTTAATCAGAATCTCAGACCGAAACCATTTCTCTCGCCCCAGCTCTCCCTCTATCTCAACTACCAAACCCAGGACATTCCTCATTTCCTTCCTCTGCTTTGTTCTTGTTAAGTCTTTCTCCTTTGTTGTCACTTTAAGTATTCTCTATTGACTGGTTTAGCTGTCTGGTTGAACCTTACGTGTTACCAATAATGTTAAAAAGTACATGTCTGTGCGTCGGCCCACTTCAGCCATTGGCTTTCATGGGGTTTCCATGGTTTGTCATTGCTTGGCTCGTCTGTCCATCAAGGCGGTGCCGTTTTGTGGATTGTTACATTCTCAGACTTGTGTTCCCCTTGATGGTTGGGGTCGCGTAGTTCCTTTGTAGAGACAGCACCACGTGTAGCTTGTATCTCCGAGTAATTGTGTGCTCTTTGATGAGTTGACTCTACTGACATGTTGCGACTTTAGTTGCGGGTGTATGGTGTTCTTTTGTTTAGGAAAGGAGTTCCCTTTGTCTTCATGGCGAGCTAAGAATATTTCCTAATCACTGTTAGAGGATCATTTGTTTTACTTTGCTGTCTTGAGAGCGTTATGGGATTTACAGCTTTTTTCGTTTAGAAAGTAAAGATGCAGATAAGCCTTCTTGCAGCTGCACAGAAAGTACTAGTAATTTGCCAAAGGTATCTACTGTGCACTACTTTGCTGTTTATACCTTTCAGTTGCACGACTTGCAGCACGACGTTATTCTTCTGAACGCTTTTTATAGCACTTTTTTAAGTTTCAGCTTAATTCTACTAATGAAATCTGGTCCACAGGCTTACGCCACTCCCTGCATTCCATTGGTTGGCAGTAAAAGCTGTCCTCCACAGCGCTTAGAAATGGCAGAAGTGTGGTATGACGCGGCATATACAATACATTATTAGTAGTAGTGTTATTAGCTTTAATATATTTATCGCTTAATGTGAAAGAATCTTTGCTCTCTAAGGAACTTACTTAGCCAGTGCACCTCTTTATTGCCCTTGCAGTCCTTTAAATCCAAGGAAACACTGGACTTTTGAGCCACTTGGATAATATTAGAGCAGATTCCAGTCAAGGCTTTTTCAGAGACCTTTTGCAATTGCAAGTAGATAACATCCAGGAATGTAGAATGGTAGCACATTTATCTTCTGGTTAAGTCACCAATGTGAACACGCTGCATGGCATCAATATTTTATTTGGCCCCTTTGAGTTGTGACTAATGTGCTGTGTGCTTCATGTTGGCAGCACTGTTTGTCCTTCGAGAAGGGCCAGACCACCTTTTATAACCTTGAGAGCACAGCATTATTTCCTGCGGTAATTGAAACACCAGTCGTGAGTGGTTATGATTGAGGTGTGCCTTAAACCACGCCGGTCTATGGTTCTCTAGGTCAGATTCCCTGCTCTGCACCCAAAAGTAACCAGACAAGCTCGAATCTAGTAAAGTCTCAAAGAAACTCGGTCTAACACCTTGTTTTCAGAAGAACCAAAAGCCTTCCTCTTCAACAAATCCCTCACAGAATAACTCGAACTCCTTCCAACTTTTGTATCATAGAAGTCATAATATTCTTATCCCCATATGAAATATCACGCAGGTTTTTGACTTTAGGTTTGTGCTCAATGTCTGACTAGAGGGATACCAGTCTGCAACTCCCCCTGCTGATGATCGAACCCCCCTGCCTACTAACGCTCATAACATTCCAGGAAAAATCTGGTGGTCATTCCTAATTGGCCAGAGTTCTAATCTGGTACCCAGGTTCTATTTGTAGAGATATTCTATCCTTTTAACAGGTCTGTTTACAGAAACTGGCTGCACTTTGTCATGTTAGCCTGGTGATAATTACCTACTGGCTTTTTGCTCTTCATACCAATTGGGTGTCAATATGATCTGTTATTTTACAGCAGTCAGAAATGGATTCAGGACTCTATTAAGCACTTCATAAAAAGCTGGTATTACTAAATGTTTTACGCTGCCATGTTTTGGAAGATAAAACAGGGCATTTTCTGTAGAATGCTCAGATCTTTATCAAATGATTACTTTAATCACACTAGGCTGTTTATATGAGAGCTATAGTAAATGTCACGTGTTTTAAAATATTAATATAATCTTTTTTGTTCAGTCTGCCGTTGGTGTGATATACATTGATCCTAGACTGTCAAACGACAACATTGACTTTAGAATGTCGTCATGATTTTCATTGTACGGTACGAGACATGATCTTCAAGTTAAGGAACTTGAACTGAACTGTAGAAGCCAAGATGTGGTTTTAAAAAACACACTTCCTTCTGTAGTGGTTTGGCACGAAGTCTGAACTTAAGGGAACGACATTAACCAGAAGAAAGATGTGCAGGTCATCCGTCTGAGAACATTATTTGCTTATGAGTCTTATCTCATAAATGGAAGCTGTTAAAGAAAATGCTGCTTTTTACATTTACAATGTACTAATAAAGTTGATGTGTTTTTGTACACTTCCCTGCCCTTCTGCAGTAAATTACACTCCCCTCCCATGGAAGCTTTAATATGCTGATTCTGATTATTCGGCTGTGATAAAAACATGTTTTTGGTGCATTTTGAATGCCCACAAACTATATTTCTTCTTCAAATGAGATCTATAAATTTAACAGTGTTGAGAGATTAGTTTTTTTTGCCATTTTCAGCATTCACTTTGGTCGTTTTTCCGTGGTTTTCGATTGGTCAAAAACAGCACAAATAACCAAGCATGTGCCAAGCCCTTAGGTGATTTGGTCCCACTGGATTCTCTTGAATGTGATTGCTGATCTCACGTTGAGTGTTCACCATGCATATGCTAACTCCCGGCTGAGGAGCTGTATGTGCATGCCATGCTGTTCCTTCTCTTGGTTGGCTTTGTAGGCATAGCCTCCTATGTCCAATCTTAGGATCAATGGGTAAAGGCAGTGCTTTTATTTGCCTTCTGTTTATATGTGGCAATGTTGTGCGTGTTTGCCGCTATGTGTCTTCTACCTTGCTGGCTCTGGTTAACATAATTGTCTGCTAGGTAAATGCTTCAGTTGATATGGTTGTTCTCTGGTTATTGGGCACAGTAGCACTGTCTCTGGCATATACTTACACAACCGGGCAACATCCATTACAACGCATGCATTACAACGTAGAGCCTTTACAACGCAGTCAGTACCACAACTGCAACGTTGCCACGAGTTCCATTTCAACACAAGTCCTTACAACGACTTGCTTTAGGGAATAACTGGTGTTGGATTTTAAGACCAACACCTTCCCTACTGATACACCGACTGAAGTTGGAATAGTAATTTAAACTATTCCAAGTCCAGCGCTTCTCTAAAGCAAGTTGTTGTAATGTCTTGCATTGTCATGTAACTCGTGGTAATGACAGTTGTGGTATTGACTGTGTTGTTAAGCACGCTTTGTTTTAGCATGCGTGGTAACGGATGCTATTCTTCATCACCACTTTACTTCCATGTCTCTTGTCTCACTCGAAAGGCAGATTGGCTCTCTCTTCTATGGAGGGTGCACACCGAATGTATAATGCTGCTGTTGGCTTATTGCGCTGTGAGCCAGGTTCTAGCATATGCCCAGGTCAGCAGGTCGCTTCACTGGCTCCCATGAGGAACAGAATTCGATTTCCACCAAACCGCTTTCAAAAAGACCTTTAAAGCATTTTTTATTTTAGGTAAATGTGCAGGAATCAAGCTTGGATATTTTTCAGGTATTTTAAGTCAATTAAAAATTAGTTAATCATAAGACACTGATCTTTATCCTGCTTCAAGGTTTTGGAACAAAGGACTGTCTATAGAAGCTAATGACTGTTCACCATTAAAAAGAAATACCATCAACTTTATTTGTACCGCTGTCGACGTAACCCTTTAAAAACATATAAATGCACAATCATTATTCCGTGGTTTGTCTAATATTTTTAAGTATTGTCATAACTAACTTAACATCATTCATTACCTATTTAAAACTTAGAATAAAATATTAGTTTTAAAGAAAATATTTTACAGTGATGGTTTGAGTGCAAGATTCGAAAGGGTGAACAGATCTTAATACTGCACAGCATTGGAATTTCTGGATAAATGTTATTGCAAAATGGCACCAATCCCCTTTGTATGGTCACTAACATTTCTGCCCATGTCGACATAAAACAACATATTGAACCTTCACTCTGTTTAATTACTGTTCATCTGTTTAGACAGTAAGTAACATGCTCTTCGGTGTATATTCATACCTGAGGTTTTAGTTTTCTGACATTTTCTGATCACAGATTTTCTTCATACATTTTATTTGGTAAGCATAGTTCTTCTATTTCGAACACGTTGAGATATGTTGTCCTTGACTTGCCTTGTAACTTTCCTAGTCAGGCGCGGGTATGAGCTGAGGAGACCCACCATCAGATATTTATGAATGAGTCTTGGTCCCTCCTTGGGCTGGAGCAGTTGGAAAGTTGTTTCTTTCTATAGAGCCTTCCCCTACAGCTCCTGTGAACAACTCCGTTAAAACTTGACAGAGGCGTGTCTTCACAGCTCTAGCTCACTCCAGTCTGACCAGTAGGGGCTCAGGTTATGCTGCTGGTGCCCTCCCTAAAGAGCATGCATGTGTGTCGGACAGTTTCTGTTTTAGATCTGCTTACCTCACAGCAAGGTCTTGTTCTGTGATGAGAAGACAGATGGAGTCTTTGAGCATCCACACTGTTATCAAATAAGACTCTAATGTGGTTACTTTCCACGATTAAAAAAACAACTTTAAACGCCGAGTTTAAAATGAAAATCACTATTAAAAACTTAACGTTTAAAACTGAAAATAGTGATTATTCTGAAAAAAGTTTGCGTAAGTGGTGTCAATAATTTAAAATGTTAATGACTACCTATGAGTTTACCTGATATATTCTGGTGGCAAGGAGGCAAATATTCTAATATGGAAGCTTCTAGTGGACCCCAGTCATGCACTGTGGGTGGGGGCCCGCTTAAGCATGCAAGGTGTGACAGCTGTATGCTCTTTCCAGTCTTTCTGCTGCGTTTGTCCACATGCAAAGCATAGTTAATGGGGGCTACAGAAGAACCTGCAGGGCTAGGGATGGACCGCATTGTCTAATGGAGGTACAAAGGTTTTTTTCCTCATTAAGAAGACTTAATTTTTTCAATCATCTGAACGATTAAAGAATAGCTAATGAGTAGTATAGGTTTCTTTTAACCCTATTTGAAACTTTTTCATTTCTTAAAAAATATCAAAAAAAGTTTGAATATTTCTCTTCATCTTCACCTATTGAAAGCATCGTTTATCTCATTAAAAACCTGTTAATTGAAAAGTTTACTTATTGTGACTAAATCTTTAGAGGAAACCAACCACATTAGTTTCTACTGTAAGCCAGAAAAAACGAGAACAGCTTTTTGTATTGTAAACTTTGGATAAATAAAACGTAGGCAGGTGGACTGTGGAACTAGGGAGTGATGACACAAGATTTGAAAATTCATAATACTCGAGACATTTACTGATTTAAGTCACAAAAAGCTGAAAGTGGACCTTGCACATGTTAGATGCGGTGACGCATGAAACTGAGACAAGTGTAGTAGAAGCACCGCAAACGTGTGTTGAAATGAAAGTTGAAGAAACATTTATACAAAACAATGCTAATACTTTTAAATGAGTTACATTAATGAGATTTCTTATAAAAATGTTTGACTTTTACTGATGAAATAATGTGCTTTTAATAAAATGGCATAGTGTTTCTACTGCTTTCAATTAGAATGCACCATGTAGGAATGTCAGTGCAAAACTGTGACAATACCAGATATGAAGTTGAAATTTAAATTGCTAATGCTAGAGATTCTATAGTTGAAAAAAACGAACTATTTTTGTTACATGAACTTAGAAAATTATATACTTGTGTGAAAATTGAGAAAAATGTCGTAGTAGATTACTTTAACATTCTTTATTTTCGTGTAATACTACCTGGTGAAAGTTCTACTTTATTTCCTATATGAAATGATGTTAGTGCATTATATTTGATTTAGAGTTTATTTAATTTAAAATTGAGATGCAAATGTAAGGCCTTTTCCAAATGTGCTCTTTATTTGAAGCTGCTTCCTTTCTAAGCCTAATATAGTGGTCAGTTGCAGTTTAGTAAATGTTAATTTATTCAACATTCCTAAATGTTTCTTTAACGTTCACAGTGAAATGTTCTTGTGGGAACCAGGTTTTCAGTTGCTACTATAGACTGATACTTTGTATTCTTTTTCAGTGTTGGGCCTATAAGGACTTTGACTACCGCGGTAAACCATCTTCTAGTTACCAGTGTCCTTGGTCACATTATGTGAGTCGGAACATGTGACAATCGTACAGCAGTAGTGTGATTGTGCTTCACTAGAAGTGTAACAGAGATATAATAGAATATGCCAGTCTGATTTTTACTACTTTGAGACCAGAACGCTACGCTGATTGATTTTTGATGATTTTGAAACCTATTCTCTTTAGCTTTTTACATTTGTACTGCCTTTGCTAATGCTACAGTCTTATTTACTACAATAACCAAATGAATGTAAACTGTCTGAGTCTGTTTTTGTCTTTTGTTGAAACTGTGCTATTTCTCTGAAGATTTAAATGTGTTGTAGGGAGAATCAACACGCTTTTATGAAATATCAGGTTCTGTGTCTTTTATTCTGTGTAGCTATAACAGAACTTTTGGTCTGCATAGTTCTAGTGCAACAAAACTTTAGGAGGTTGGGTCTTCTTGGTGGAATTCTTTATTTCTACTGCATGGTCTTGAGAGTGGTGTACTTAAAAATGGTTTCAAGTTTGTTAGTTAGCTGTCGATTTATGGTCCTCATTGGACATCTAACGTTGTATTTTGACTCCCTCTTATCGGCAGAGAAAGATTCATCAGACGATCATTGCCTCTGTGGAAAATGAAAATGCTGCAGATTTTTTCATTATAAAGGGCCCAGTCCGGTTAGCGTAGAAAGGAGAGTAAGAGTACAGGTCGTTTTTATTGTGCTTGTGCTGCAACAAGAGTGTTTCACTAGTAGGAGAGGCCCACCGGAACTCTCATGTCTTCATTTCACTTGAAAATTTGAAGGTCTAGGGTGCGCAATAACCTCACTTTGACCAGATAAAGAACAAGCCGCCCATACTGGCTCACTATCAGCTGGGCAACATGTTCAGATAAGAAAGTGCCTGGTCTTTGTTGTAAAACATATGCCACACAGCTCCGCGCAGTCATGATTTTCAAGAATAAACGGCATTGTGTGTGGTGCATAAAGACTCTGTTTGTTGTATTGAAAGCGCTGTCTGTGAATGCTCTATTGTAACAGCATGAATGTGTTTGTTTGCCAACTCTTCCTCGTGAATTGCCAGAGGCCATCATATTGCATGGTATTTGCATGCCTTCAATCATTTTCTACTGTCTATGGTCATAACTTTTCAAGGTTTGTAAGAGCCAGTTGTCACTGCTGGCCTCCTGGCCACTTCCAAGAAAGAAGCTTTAAGAGAAATTGTGATCATTGTTGTTATTATCTGAAAGTATTTTTCTAGTTTCAGGGTAGTGAAACTTTAAAATCAACAAAAGAAGTCGCTAATTCCTCTTACAAAAACACAAATTAAATGTCATACAGATGTGGCACTGTGAAAAGAATCCTCGGCACCACATGAAGTGACCTTTGGTAGATACCCAAAGTGTTTACATCTGTGCAGCAGTTTATTGCAGAAGGAGAATTTGTGACATAATTTTGATAGATATGAATTAAAGAATATTTGGTGCGAAAGGGTGCTAGATTCCTATGAGTGTGGTTTGCTCAGAGACAGATCGTATAGTTGGGCCACCTCATTATGAATTTTTACTTCTTTCTTGATTCTCCAGTGAAAGCAATGAGCAAAACAAAAATATTGATGCCAGTATCTAGTTGGTTCTCTTTCTTTTCCTTCTTAAGGTATAACACCTTGCCGGCACTTAGAGGATCAACGAATTGATGTATTTAATGCCGGTCATAAAATATATATGATTAACACACTGAGTGAATACATGCGTTTAATCTTAAATATTTTACGGATAGAAGGTGCTGGGGCTAACTGACCCTTTAATTCTTTAAGGGTAGAGGGGCTTCGGTTGAAATACTGTTAGTTTCTAGCAACCCGTCTTAATGTCTGCCTTTGTCTGCTTGGTGTATTTGTTTGCTAACCAAATCAAAGTTTCTTTCACGACTAGTTGAGGACCAAAATGAATTTCAGATTACTCTGATCTTCTAGCAAACACTTAATGAAGACCTCTGAACTGGCAAGAGGCAGAGATGTCATAAAAATGGGCAGGAATGAATTGGCAAGTGAATAATAATAAGAATGTCTCACATTTTGCAGCTATGCTAAAATGTGTCTTTGGTTGGAAATCTGCCACTCACTACTATTCTCATGTGTTAGTGGGAATATGGGTCTTCTAATTTGGAAAACTGTTGAATTTTGCATGATGTTTCTTTTACTCGTGGATAGTGGGCATAGGTTATTATGTGTAAGGGCAAGCTTTGCATGCTTGTTCTGGCTGCGTCTATTTGTGTACCTATTGCTATCACAATTTTTTGAACCGTGGAGTCATTTATAGAACTGAAACTTACTTTACTAGACAAGAGAACGTCCTGTGATCTGTATTAAACCGAGCCCTTTTCCAGCTTAGCTCATAGAGCCATGAGTTGGGACCTTCTACCTTAGTTGTCTTACATTGTGAAACATTCACAGTGGACGTTTGGCTGTTCTGAATGACTGAAGAGGCAGCTTGGAGCTTTGAGTGCACACCTAAGATATTGAGCACTTATGTTTCACAGGGAAACTGTAGCGAGATGATATTTTGTAAGAAGAATTGTCCTCCCGGGCCAGATTTCCCCTTAATGTTAAGATCTTTAATGATGCCATCAATGTTTGTGCTATTGTTAGACTGGTTTACTACTAAGGTATAGTACCCCCTGTAGTGCTACAGACTTCTTAAAATCACAGCCATTAAAAGGATCTCTATTCCATTCCTGCTGTCAGCAGACAGGGCGGGCTTTTTTATCAGTAATTAACAAAGACCCACCCATGGTATGTTACCGTAAATATTGTAGGCACTTTGCAGAAGCACTGACTTCCTGAAGGTGCCTTTAAGTTTTACATTACTAGTCTGGGGTTCACCAAGACATTTTGGTTTTACTGAATTTATTGACGATAAATATTACTTATTCTTAGAGGGCTTTTAGACACTCCTCTTCATCCATTTACGTGTTGCGCCATTCATGCTTTTCCATCGCCCGATGCAGCGTGGAGCATTGGATCAGTTCAATTCAGCTGTAGGCTACCTTCACTGTAAGTGTGTTTGCTTTCAGCCATATATGTATAGATTTGTTTTGTTGGTGGTGAGGGCCCAGCAGTTTTACAAACACAATGACTAAACAGGCATTGACAAAGCCAAAAAGGCTGGCACCACCGCCAGACCTGATGGCTTCGCCAATGCTTGTTTTACATGGTTTTGGTTTTTTTGAAACATGTTTTCGTTATGTTTTCTAGCACAGATGTTTAATTGTGCGCATTTTGTAGTGCAAGATTTCTCATTGTAAATGGTGGCACTGCAAAACACAGAAGACATGATCTGTAATCAAAGATCTGAGAATCTGTCATGCATTTGCTGTTATATGGTTTTAATAAAGGGAGCTGTTATGTTGCTGCAAACCAGTGACTTGTGTGCAGCAGTGCGGTGTCAAAGCCCTAACTGGGTTGGTTTTGAAATATGTGAAAGATTAATATATTAATATAGTAGGAAATTAAAGACACATGATCAAATTAAGTTTGACATTCTCTATCTGGGGTTAAGTGGGGGTAGAGTATGTGTTAGCCATCCCTCCGCGACAAAAATCATGAGATCTGCCGCTGCAGGCTATGAGTTGCTCTGTACTGTCACCTCTCGTCAGTTGCATGCGTTGCACTTGTTTACAAAGCAGCCACCCATAGCCTTGGCTTGTTTCCGGTAAAGGAGGCCCGATACACTCCATTTATCATAGCTCGGAACAGTCGGATGTATTTACATGATTGCACCTACTGCAGTCGAGCTCAGAATCTTTGTTGAACGCGGTCTTATAAACCATCAGTAGATTGTTAGAAGTCTTGGATTTGGTCCAACTTAACCACTCCCTCCAGTATTCAAGATGCCACATACTTGATAGACTCATGGTGCCTGAAGGGCAGAATCAGCCCAGAATAGGAGACCCAGCAGTCCATTCAGGACCGGTCCAGCTTGGGCTTTTAGCCTCAGGTGTTTACCGAGAAACTGAATGCTTTCAAAGGACTTAGGAGGAAAGTGCATATATCTGAATGCCAATAATGTTTCATCGCCGTTGACATGCTTCTTCCCCAATTTTAATCTAATTTATACCGCTACATTTTGCTGACACTTGTGGAAGCGCTTTCAGTTTGCAATGGGAGTAGTATGCAGACTCGGTGTACCTCACTACTGGAGTTAATTCGCTTTCATCCTGAAGTTCAAATGGTCTGCCACAGTTTCTAGATTTAGATTTTGGGGCCCGACTAGGCGAATTAATGCCAGGACTTTCCAACTATCCCTGCACAAAAGACAACTAGGGTGCATGGATCTGTTTTTGTTGAAGAATTAATACAAGATTTAATGAAGGCAATTATTCAAAAGGACCTAACAGTGGAACCTGTCTCCAGTTTCTGCAGATAAATACCCTGCAAGGCAATGATCAATAACTCCTTTTCAAATATTAGATTAATACATTGGGAAGTGTATGTTTTGATATTTGTTTGTCTTTGTGGAGGTGCCTATACAGACTAGCAAAGAAAGTGCCCTGCTCTAGTTTTATACAGAGATTAATGTCCCCGCTCCCAAAGTCGCTAAAGCAGGTTTTTGGGGCTGTATTAGGAGGCTATCTGTGACCAGCATGGCGGAAATTGCTTTGGTCTTAAATTAACGGGAAACTGCACAATTGTCTGTTTACCTGGCTCAGTTTAAAGGGTAACCCGAAACACAGCGCTTAGATCCAGGGTGTTTATGCACACCCTAGGAAAGGTGTTTAAAATCTAAAGTTGTTGACACCTCCATTTTCCCCTTTTATAAAGCACTTGCAAATCTTTATGTGTACTAAAAATGCCTTGAATCCTTGACTTAGACTTCTCATCATTTGTTGCTAATCCATTCATCATCTTTTTCCTACTGACATCACCTTCTCACAATTCTAATATTAAATGCCAAGTTGCTTCCTTGCAGAGTGGGCGGTTTCTGCAGATTTTCCTGTAGGTGCAGATTGTGAAATCCTGCCCATTCTGCTTCTGCGTGGAATTAACCTTGGCAAACGAGGGCAGAGTGAGTCCTTTGCAGACCTACAATTATTTCTTAGTGTTTTAAAGTTAGTAAAGTTTCTCTCCTGCCCTGAACGCATTTCTCACTTCAGCAATTGATACAGCAGTGCAGAGTTATCCCACAAAAAACCTAAACTCTTTATAGGACTGAGCTTGTAGTTTAGCGCAGCATCTGTTGCTTTGCAAGACAATTAGTAGATGCTGAGGAGCAGAGGTCAGCACAAGCTGTTTACCTTATCTGGGTTTTACAAAGGCTAATACCTGTTTGTGGTATACCGTCTTGGGCCATCCTTGGCTTCTTTCTAAGTTTGGGAAAGTTGGGTGAAAAAAAACCAATATATCAGGCAAGAACAGCACAGTAGAGATAATGATTCATACATTTGTTAGAAAGTGTGTATGCTCTTGATATTACTAGAGGTTCTTCAAGCTCCCCAAGTATTAGCACAAATGTGTTTTAAGCACCACTTCTGAGGCATGATACTTATCTGGGATTCAGCTACCATCAAATGAGATGACCTAAACCCCACACTGGGCCCACTCCAACTGTACATATATAACATTCCTCACATACATCTCAATAAAGTTTGCCAAACACGTGTCTTGTTTCTTGTGGTAGGTGTTGGCTGCAGTTTATTCTGTTAACATGTATGACATACTTGCATCATCATTTTTTATGCATTACAGTACTAGAGTCCTAAATCAATGACAGGGCCATCAACCCACATCATAGGGATCATAAATCACTTTTTTGGCAAGCTCATAAATCATCATTTTTGACATGCTTGCAAATCATGTGACCGGTCATAACTCACGACAGCTGACCAGTCATAAATCCTTCTTGAAACCTCACGATTACGTTCTGTTATCTGCTGGCCATACTTGTGACACCTTCTTAGTTTGTTCAGGACATCTTACATGCTGTTTTATGGGGTCATGAAGTTCCTTGTTGGTTTTACGCAGATTGGGGTAGGTAGGAGAGGTAGCCTCTTAATGGAGTTAAGCTCCAACATGCTACCTTGTTAGTCTATTTTGTGCCCTGCCATCCTGCGGGTCTGGGCTGCAAGTGGCATCTCCGCCTACTCTCTCCCCCCCCCCCCCCCCTTTGGTCTGCTCACCCTGCCATGTCCCCCTTATCCGCCATCCCTGCTGTCCAGCATTGCGACAATGCTGCTTGGTGCGGGTCTCAATTTTGGGGGTTGAAAGCATCACCTGGCCACCTATTGGCCAGGTATTGTTGGGCCACCTTTGGTGCACAACCTTGACCTGGGGAGGGGGGGGGGGGATAATTTCCCCTTTGTTGGGTTGGCTGTGGCAACCCAAATCAGATTTTCCGTTTCCCGGCGGTACTTAAGGCCAGGGCCGGACTGGCCATAGCGGGCACCGGGCAATCCCCCGTTGCCCCCCGTGGGTGGGGGCCGTTTTTGCAGCATAGCTGCAAAATCGACCCTGTACCAAAATCGGCCGAAAACTGGCCCTGGCAAAGAGCTCGGCGGCACCCACAACCCCCCTGAGGGGGGCGGCCGAGCACTTTGCCAGGGCCGGTTGTGGTTCCCAGTCCGGCCCTGCTTAAGGCGCCGGCCCGTGAGGCTCTCTTTGGGGGCGTCCTCTGCTGTAACCCCCGCACTAGGCCCACTCCAACTGTACATGCTTAATATTCCTCACATAAAGCTCAATAAAGTTTTCCAAACATGCGTATTGTTTCTTGTGGTAGGTGTTAAGGGTCTGGGGGGGGGCTGGGTCTGCAATTCAGTCGCAGAGCCACCAGGTCTTGATGGGGCCTTTCCTGAATTTCGGCAGCGATGGTGATTGCTTGAGGTGCAGAGGCAGGGAGTTCCAGGTCTTCGCAGCAAGGTAGGAAAAGGATCTTCCTCCAGCCGTGGTCTTGTGGATCCGTGGGACGGTGGCCAGAGTCAGTTGGGTGGAGCGGAGATGTCTGATGGGAGTGTAGAAGGAGAGGTGGTAGTTAAGGTATGCAGGTCTGGTGTTGTGGAGAGCTTTGTAGGCGTGTGTGAGAACCTTGGTGATTCTCTTATTGAAAGGTAGCCGGTGAAGGTCAGTTTGTTCTAGTAACATGTATGACAGAATTGCATCATCATTTTTTATGCATGACAGTACTCCAGGCATAAATAAATATGATAGGGCCATCAACCCGCGCCATAGGGGCCATAAATCATCAACATGACTGGTCATTAATCATTCCATTTACCAGGTCATACATCATTTTGACAGGCTCGCAAATCATGTGACAGGTCATAATTCACGAGTGCTGACAAGTCATGAATCATTCTTGACACCTCACAATCATGTTCTGTTATTTGCTTGGCATAATTGTGATACCTCTTAGTTTGTTCAGGCCAAAATACATGCTGTTTTATGGGGGGGATAAAGTTCCCTGTTGGTTTTACGCCGATTGCGTGTGGAAGAGGTAGCCTCTTGAGTTAGGCCCCAACTCGCTACCTTGTTTGTCCATTTAGTGCACTGCTATCTGCTGGGTCTGGGCTGCGAATGTAGTCTTCGCTTACTGCCCCCTTTCGGCCTGCTTACCCTGCTGTAAGGCATCCCCAGGTAAGTAGCCTTCCTCCTGCACACTGCCCTGCCGGTGTGCCTCCTTAACCAACAAATGTCCCCCTTCTTACCCGCTAAGTCGCTTGGGAGGCTTCCATTTCCGAGCGGCTCCCCCTTCCTCATTGTGGGTCTTCCTTTCTGGTTCAGCCTGCCATTGCCAGGAATGCCCATAGGTAGGCCCAGAAAACTTTCATTCCTTCTTCTGACAGATGCACCCCATCTGGGGCGTAGAGCTCTGAACACCTGGGTTGATCAGGCCATGCCTGTTGCTCTCCAAGTCGTTGGTTTTGCAAAATCTGCAGACTGCAATGTTTAGTTTCCGCTTGGATTGTTCACTGCGCTATTTGACATGGCCCCTCGTCATGCTAGCCTGTGATTATTTCAGACCATATAATGGTGGTGCTGCCAGACAGTTTGGCTGTTTCTGCCAAGCCTAAGCTGATGGCGTGGAGGAGGTCCCGCCTCCACAGCTGTGTGAGGTTGTTGCTCCCCAGGTGGATCACCAAGACGTCAGGTTACCAAGTGGCTGCCACCTGTAGTCTCCTTAGGGTTGCTGAACGCTTGTCCCATCTCATCCCAGGGGGGCACCACCACCTGACGCATGTGGCTTCCGGCCTGCCCATTTTCCTGTGTCCGCCACACGACATCCGCATCCAGTCAACTTATGAATGACCTACCGCACAGATTAACCTGGGGCAAGTACCTGCTAAGGCAGCAAGTGCAGTGTCCGCTTGTCCAGCTATTATGTTTAATTTTTTTTTAGATCAGCTGCCTCACATATGTTTTATATGCGTTAGAGCGCCACTTGCCCTCGGCCTTAATGCCAGCTTCTTGCTTCCTGTGTTGCGCCGCCTTTGTTGACTCCCCTATCCTAAAGGAGTGTGATCCAAAGGTTGCGGGCGGGTGCCCTGCCATGCACAGGGCTTGGCGCATGACCGCTGTGACCTGGAACTTGCTCAGCAAGTCAGTTTCTGTGCTTGAATAGTGGGCCTCCCGCTGTGGGCCGCAGTGCCATGTAAGCGAAGAGGCAACAAACTGCGCAATATCTGGGGTCCTCTATGCATTCCAGTTGTACCCAGGCCCCTTTGCCAGCCGTGTCTGTCTTTTGACCATCTCAACAGCAGATCTACCCTTGCTATTCTTGGCTTGATGTCTGTTCCTTGCAGGCATCTGCACCCCACATCCTTCTTTGCTGAGGCCACAAGCTTGCTTACCCCGATGCTCTAAAGAATGCAATTGCAAAGGCTGCTTTAAACAGAGTTACCTCAAATGTGTCCCTTGCCACCTCTTCCCGTGTGGTCAGCTTCCCGAATTCTATGGGACGCCGTACGTCTGTTTTTTTTTCCTTCCAGGTGCTTCCACCATTTCATGGCTGTCCTGATGTAGTGGAAAGCTGTGGGGTTCAGCCCTCTGCGTATCTTTGAAAAGTTTGCCACTGCTGTCAAGTGGGCCTGTGCCCATGATTTGGACATTCTCTCCGTGTATGCCCTTTGAATGAAGTGTTCCACTGGCCTGGCATTTGTCTCCAGGGTCCCACAGTGACATTCCCCTCCCCCTCCACCCTCCCTTGCATTACTGTTGCTATGTATTTCATGTAGCAACCCCAGGGACGTGATGTGCTTTAATCTCTAGGCTTCCCTCTAACCCTTTCCGTGCGCGCATCGGCCAACGGCAGTCGCGAGCACTACCTGGCTAGTGCTGCGCACGTCCGTTGGCCGACACGGCCCCGCCCACTCATTAAAACCGCGGTTGAGGAGCTAACTGCAATTTAACCATGCAACGCATTAGTCTCAGTATGTTTGGTCACCTAGCCGTACTGTTATTGATATCCTGGACTACCCCTTGGTTTCCTGACCAAAGAGTCCGCTTCAAGTCCCTTAGGCTCTCCTTCCAGACTGACAGAGCAACTACTATAGGAAGGAGTTGAAGGAACGTAATGTTGCTGGTGGTTCCCATCTCCTGCCATTTCTTGGGCCATAGCCTAGCGCACCACTTCCTTCCTAGTATTGCCTCGAATCCTAGGCTCCTGGCTGCGTCCCGAGACAGGGCCATCTGTTTGGCTGTTACCCAACCATCTTTCCATATGAGAAGCCCGTTGAACTCTACAAGGAATGAATTCCATTTGAGCAGGTTCCCTTTCACTCCTGCACCCAGTCTGGCGTGGTGTTGTTTCTCTCTGAGACCAAACGTTAGCTGCGTTAGGTGCCTGGCAAAAGTCCTGCCGTGAGAAAATGTGACGTTACAACGTGATCAAAATGATCGTGGTACGTTACATCACAGTTTTTACAACCCAAGTCATTACAACGACTTGCGCAGGAGGGCGCTGGACTTAGGAATAGTATGCTTTACTATTCCAACACCAGTCTATGTACAGTAGAAAAGGTGTTAGAATAGTAAATCATACTATTCCTTAGGTTAGAGCACCATCCAGCGCAAGTCGTTGTAACGACTTGTGTTGTAATACCAGCGATGTAAAGGCATTGTGATGCAATGCCCACGTGGTAATAGATGTTTCCCTTGCCGTGATGACTCTTGCCACAAAATTAAGTTTGCCGATCAGCCTTTGCAGCTCGTGGAGTATCGCTTTCTCCCTGTCGCACATTGCCCTTATCTCTATACTGCCACCTTGCCAGCTGGCAGCCTGGAGGTCCCTGCCTCCGAGTCCAGCTATATTCCTAGGAATGTCAGCTTTGTTACCGGACCCATAGTTTTTAGGGCTCGGCTGAACGCGCGGAAGCGCGTCTCCGCCGAGGCTCTTTTGTCGGCATGTGTGCTTCCCAGGAGACAATCCTGGCCGCGCGCATCGCCTTGGAGGCGATTTCAAACTGGCACGCGAACGAGCGCTGCGGCCTGGCGCTGTCTCCTGGGAAGCACACACGCATGCGCATACACACACACAAGCGCCCACGCACATACATACAGAGACACCCACCCCGCCCTCCGCACACATACACACACGCGCGCACACACACGAGTTCACCCCCCTCTCCCCCGCCATCGCACACATGCATACACACACAGGCACACACACAACGAGGGAACCGAGCCCCCCCCCCCTCCCCCAGCCCTTTGTAACTTACCAGATCAATTCTGAGGGACTCCGCTCTCCTTCTGGCGTCGCGAGACGCTTTCACTCCGCCTACGTACGCAGCCCCGCCCCCGTCACAGGCGACTTTGCCTGACTTCCCGCATTTCTTTGGGACTTTTATAGCATTTTTAGCATATGTAGGTGTGCTGCAACATTTTGATGGGATCAGATAAATGATTGCCAGATATGTAGAAATTTGTAATCAACATAATTAATAGGATTGGGTTCTGTCTATCGGTAAAACATCAGTCCGATGTCATAGAGCGGAAATATACTGATAGGTTTACTACGAAATTCCCACTTTTTGTATTTACTGTGGCTTTTTTCAAACAAACATGTTATTTGCCTTCAATAATGTTTCAGAGATCTGTCCAAACATCAGCACAGATGGTGAATGCAAACTATCCAATTGAATTCCGGTAAGAGAGGTTTGCTTTTACTTTTTGAAATTTGTTTTTGAAATAGAGAGCATGTAAACAAATTTTTTTTTTTTTCGATTATTGCAGCATAAACACACTTTGTTAATTTTATTGCACCATACTGTATCAACACCTGTACACAGGCATTCATTTTAAGAATAGCAGTTTTGTTGTTGACTGTTAACCCATTTTTGAAGTGCAACTTTAAAGTTATGTGTAGTCTTTCAGTATTCATAAACAATGGTGTGTTTAATGTGATTGAGTTCGTCCCTCGTGTATAGTATATCCCTAAATAATGTGCACCAAAGGTGGTGGTCTATGGCAGACAGGTTATCTCCATTCACCAGTGCAATCAAGGGCTCTAGCTTCAAACAATTAGCTGTTTACACGCTTCGGCAGTACTCTTTGAGTTTGGCAGATTTTGGTGCAGGGATACCTTGGGGGAAGCAATTTCAGTTTTTGGTCAGGATACCTGCACCAAAATCTACCATTTACTAGTATTCTACACTGAAATAGGGACTCTGCGCAGACTGGGCACTATCGGTCAGTTTCCAGACCGTTTTCACTGATTCCCCTGAAAAAACATTTGACCTTATCCAGTTGCTCAGATCAAGTGAAAGGTATTAGTGGGAGGGCAAGCGGATGGGATTTGGGACTTGGAGGTCAGAGCGGGCTTTATCCGGACATGCAGATCATTGTCTCCTTCCCATGTACTGCTGGAGGGATCAGGCAGAGGCTGGGCACTCCATCCTAGATGGGAGCTCTGGTGTCTCTTGGCCCAGAATGATTAAGACTAGAGATTGTGAACACAATAATTCTGGACCCAGAGAAACTTGGAAATGTTGGAGAAGCTCTGGGTGAAATTCCACTACTGGTAAAGCAGACACAAATAGAGCGGAGGAACAATAACTTTGGCAAGGTTTATTGTAGAGCTTCCACTCCACTAAACTTTAAATTACCAATATATTAACATAGTTACATGTGAAGGAGGGGATTCCATGTTTAGTCACAGTACATCATTTGATAACTGTTTTAGCCTCCACTTCTCTTAATATCAGCCTGCTATTCACCTCTTCCTAGAACACTCCTAACATTTTAGTGCACGGTGATAGGTTATTTTTAGTCTACAATGTGCTCATCTCATTTTCAACCAATCTAAAATGTATTTCTGATGGTGCTATATATATATATTCACATACAAAACAAAGGGGCGTAGTGATGTTATAGTTAAGTAAAGTTCTAAGATTTTAAATTACATATATAAACAAGCTTTTACAATGCAATGGTCTCGGCATTATTAAAGGTAGAGCTATTGGCAATGCTCATGACATTTTTTTTTCATTTTCTTTTAAAACATAAATAAATGGTATTGTCATTTACAATGGCAATAGGTGAGCATTAGACAGTAGTAGAGAGTATTCCCGGACACAGAGCCACGCACACACACACAGACAGAGCCACGCACACACACACAGAGAGACGGCTCTGTCTGTGGGTGTGGGTGTGTGCGTGGCTCTGTCTGTGTGTGTGTGCGCGACTGTCTGTGTGTGTGTGCGCGGCTCTGTGTCCGCGAATACTCTCTACTACTCTCTAATGCTCACCTATTGCCATTGTAAATGACAATACCATTTATTTGTTTTAAAAAAAATGAAAAAAAATGTCATGAGCAATGCCAATAGCTCTACCTTTAATAATGCCGAGACCATTGCATTGTAAATGCTTGTTTCCCTTGCAAGTGGTACTCCTACCTTCTTGGCCAGGCCTTGGAAGGCCGTGATTGTGTCCCTGTACTCCCCAGTCCCAGTATGCCCCACGAACAAGAAGTCCTTGAGGTAGTGTAGTTTGCCTCTCTGCAGATGCCGGTCATGAAAGGGCCATTCCAGGAATGTACTGAAACGGTCAAAGTAGGTGCAGAACACCAAGCAGCCCATCTGCATTGTTTTGTCAAAATGTTGCCTCATCCCAATGAAAGCCTAGCAAATGAAAGCTCGCCGGGTGAACTAGGAGGAGATGGAACGCAGAATCGATATCTGCTTTGCCATGGGGGCCCCTTTTCCCTTCCTAAGTCTATGGCATTGTCCACAGTGGCGTAGTCCACTGAGCATGCCTCAGGACTGATCATCATTTACTGATGTGCCTACGAGGAAAGATAGGTGGTGGATAAGCTTGAAATGTCCCACCTCTTTTTGGGTACTACCCCTAGGGGGGAGGTCACCAACCCCTTGGGGACCAGGGATGCTACAGGGCCCTCAATCCTCCCCGCCGCCTTCTCCTTTTCTGCCTCTTGTCGCAACACCTCAAGGTGTTCCTGGGCTGATTTCAGGTTCTTTGCCTTCTCAGTGGGCAGGGGGCCCTCACATAGAGTTACAAATCCTTCCTCAAAGCCTTTTGCCGGTGGGGGCATCTTTTTTGTTGCCCTATCTATTGGCTAGCCTACTCAGCTGGTGGGTGTTGATGGGGGATCTAGCTAATTGGAAACTTCCCCATTCTGCACGCTCCCCCAACCTTTGATTCCCTGTTAGTGCTTCTTTTTTCTTTTCTTTCTTGTCCCTTTGGTGCTTGTTCTGCCTGCACGCTGACCCTGGTGCTGCATCCCCCACAGACTAAGCAAGCGTGCTGAAATTTGCATGACACACCCCATGTGCATTTGTACGTTTTGTACTTCCAACAAATTGCTGCCTTTCCTCTCGAGGCTGGCGCTTTCCAGGTGAGGTGTGCTCTGTGCTTGTAAAAGGACTTGTGTTACGCCTTAATAGGCCTGTTTGCCATTCCCCGCCCAAGACCTGACCTCTTCTGCCACCAACATCTTGTGGATGAGCACTGACACATCGTCCTCATTCTACGCCATTTTGGGGTGAGTTCGCATTTTCAATCTAAAACCCTTATCGTCCACCAACCAAGCGTTCCCGGAGAACTGCCTATGCGCTCCATGTTTGTTGGCTTCGTATTACTAAAGATCAGTAACACAGTGTGGGAACGTCTCCACAATAATGCAGGCCATTATTCTAAATATGTCGAGCTAGTTGTCGAAATTTCTCCTTTCTCTCTCTCCTCCTCACTCTCCTATCCTTCTCTCCTTTTCTTTTTCGTAACACACTGTTAAATCCAAACCCTCCAGCTGTATTTCAAGCAGTGAAAAGATTTAAATTAATTCCTTCCTCCATATCCTTTCTTTTACTGCTAGGGGGATGAGACTTGCTAGCCGTGTCGCTTAAGTGGTCATTGATGGTTGACCTGGTGACAGCCTTGCGTATACCTCAGGAGCTTGTCCCACTAGTGCTGGGTTGCCTGCTCTGCTTGCGCTGCCTCAAGCTGCCAGGGGTGGGGGATTACTCCCCAGCTATTGCCCTGCCCTGTGGTTTGACCAGTTGCAGGCCCTGTTCTATTGTTTTCCCCTGCTGGGCCATGCTGTTGCCCATGCGTGGATCCTAAGCATATGTGCCCTGGGTCCATTAGGTAACATGGAAGCCCAGACATCTCTCCCGCCATTGCCAGCGTGTCTGTTATACCCTGACCCTGCCATTTAACAAGAGGGCAAATTGCTTTAAACATTCACATACAACTGTGCTGATAAGCTAAGCTCACCCCCTGCTGACTTGCTGCTGTCCTCGCTGCTGGAGCCCACTGTCGTGGCTTTAGGTGGTGGGTCCATCTGTCCATGCTCTTTCTACACCTCCCCAAGTGTGGTGCCTTTGTGGTGCTTCTCTGGCACTTCTTGGCCACAAATGCTTTGCTGGTGCCTGATGACTCACCCCTTTGCTGGCTGCTTGACCCTTCGGCCGAGTCCTCACCCAGGTGAGGGCGCAACCAATCTGTGCCGTGCTTCTCTGATGCTGCCCTACTCCTTTGCAGCAGCTACTCCAATTCACCTGGCTGACCCCTCGCACCTTGCTTCTCCATGTCTCCGCTTTCAGTGGCAGTGCTGCTCACAAAACTTTGAGCCTCAGTAGGCTACCCATGCGGTGAAAGCGACTTTGCTGTCTACCCAGCAGCCTTGTGTTGTTGCCACGTGCAGTTGTCTGCTGCTGGGATTTGGTCCTCCGGCAGTGATTATGGGTGAAACACTTGCCACGCAGTGGCGGCCCTCTGCCGCAGCACGTACCGGATGTGGTGCTTTCTTTTCTTGGGGTCAAAGTTTGAACCTGGCTCCTCTCACTGGTGCAGTCTGTCCCTTCCAGATATTCTGAATATGGGGTGGAGCGGGCTTCCCGTCGGGGGAGCTGTTTTCATCTCCATCCGGCTCTCGTCGCAGCAAAGTGTTGCATTCCTCATAGGTATTGCTGGATGCCCTAAGGTCCCTCAGCTTCTCACTTCTCCGGCAGTGATCTTAGCAGAGTTGTCTTTTCTCGGGCACTTTGGAGACAGCCGGACTCCTTGTCAACAGTGCAAGGGTCCAGTTGTCTACGCCACAGGTACCCTTGCTCTCCACTCCTGCTTCTCGATTTTGATCCACCCACTGCCCTGCTTCTAAAAAGTAACTTGTGCTGGGGCAGCGGTAAGTTTATAACCCCGCCTTGCCGCCTTTCAGCATGAGGCGCCGTCCCCCTATTAAGGGGGGGGGGGTCAAAACATCACCTGGCCACCTATTAGCCAGGTATGTTGGCGCCACCTTTGGCGAGCAACCTTGACCTGGGTTAGGGAGGGAGTGGGAGAAGTCTCACCCATTTGCTGTTGGGCGCGCTGTAGCGGCCCAAACAAGATTTGTTTGGGTCCGCGGCTGCAATTATGGCGCTGGCCCATGAGGCCCTCCTTGGGTGCGGCCTCTGCTAAAATGGTATCTTTGCCACTTCCTTCATAGACCAGCTTTTTAACTTCAACTATGTTAATGGATTTAAGTTCCAGGCTATTGAGTTAGTTTCTAGTGTGATTTGGAATGAAATGCATATTAGCTCTTTAAAATAAGATAAAACAGTGTGAAAATGTTTGAGGATTAATTAACTGGATTAAAAAGTCCACAATTATTCAACAGGTTTGCGAACATTGGGCTCATTTACCAGGACCAAGAAATTCATTGTGGCTCTCACTCTGGCAACAAATCACTCTGCCAATCAAATCGTGTCAGCCTTCCCCTAAAGCCATTTATAGCTGGACTCTCCGTGTAGGTCGTGCTTGCAGTTGCCACATGTGCACAGTAAGGTTAATTCGAAAAAGACTGTTAAAAACAGGCCTACCATCTTTGGCGATTGCTGTGTTTTGCCTGTACTGTGGTCTGGATTCTACTTTTTTACATAGTTTTGTGGTTCATAAGCAAGTTGAATTGTTGTTTCAATGTATTTTAAAACCATGGTATGGGTCATTGTTGCATATTAATATGATTATTAATTTACACTGAATCAGTACTTGCATGGCTTCCTTTCAAATCCTCCGCCTGGATCGAATTTTCTGGCTGCGTGGGCAAACCAAACATCTTAAGAGAGAGGAGGCAGTCTTCATCCATAAGGAAACAGCAGGTTCATTCCTTGTTAAACTGAAGAGTGGGGCTGAGTGTCTGGTGGTTACATTTGTCTTGCAGTGTGAACAATGCAGTTCTCTCTCTTTTTTTTAAGATGATGTTGATAATGTGCAGAAGAGTGATCGCTAAATTGCATCTCTGAGTTGCGAAGTCTGCTTTCTTGAAAGTGAGTCCCCAGAGAGCCAACCGTAAGTGTTCCGCTCGCTGTAACGTAAAACAGTTGCAGTGGCATTTCCAACAGGCTGCTGAATGATGTGCTGGTCTAGCGTCGAGATCAACTGCCTTTGCGGAGTAAAAATAAGGCCGTGAGACTCTCTCCGTGCTGGATGCCTGCCTAACATATTTAAGGCAGGGCTGTCGGATTGCTAATGAGAACATGGGCACAGGTATTCCTTGGAGGTGTGATTATCTGTATCCAGGCCACTCATCGCCAAGTGATGACGTCAGCTGGCCAGCTTGGCGTGCTGTTGATTCCCAGCCTCCCTACTTGGCGTTCTCCTTTATGTGCATAATTATAGCCTGGTGAGCCCTCCAAGTCTTCATTGCACTAATTTGCAGCTTGATGTCGGGCCTGCCGCCCGTGCTCATCCATTACTTAAATAAAGTATTTAATTTCTCGTGTTTCCTCCACTCACACACAAATGCGCACCGCGGTGCCGGGTTCTCGGCTAAGCGAGCGTGGGATTTTTCTTTCTCCTGGGGACCGAGGCCAGTGATTCCATATGCAGTACTGCTGGACACAACCTTGTCTTAATGTTCTGTGGTCAGTGTATACCTACACAGGGTGAATAACACAAGATGGAAGAAATGAGCACACGTTTGGGTCTCTCTGTCTCTGTGGGTGTGAATGCCCTTCTCAGCATTTGACCTGCTCCCAAAATATCTTCCGTCGAATTGAAGTCTGGTCGCTTGGATCGTTTTTGTCATGGTTGAAAAGTGAGTGAGCAGGTATTTTTTCGCCACTCCCTGAAGGTAATACGCTGTATTAAATGGAGGGGTGCTGGTTCTAAAGTAGACATTTTGTAGGGTTGAAATGCTGTCTAAGGCATGTTGGAGGAAACATGCATATCCAGTGATCTCTCCTTGCTGCTTTCTTGTTGCACACAGTAAAATGTATTGAGTGTGGGTGTATTTTGGAAGCTTTGCGAACATTTTAAATAAAGTAGAATATAAGAAATGCACACCACGAGGCTTCATTTCAAAAGTTCACATTTACATATATTTTAGTTGCTATCGTCACTGCCTTGTTAATCACTTGAAAGGCTGCTTGAGCCAATTATACCAGTGGTTTGTGGGCATTCATATTTCTGCATGCACACTGCAGGGTGTGTTTCGTGGGTGAATACAAGTTGATTGGCCAAGGAGGCAATATGCTCTTTATAAATGTAGTGAGTCAGTCAACCCCGCCCTTATTTTTCGAGGGTGCTTGGGTGATGCCCCCGCCTTTAATCACCAACCATTGCCTGAGTGGGGAGGGTTGCAACCCCCACGACTGTTGACATGAAAAGTTGTTCACTTTTACACTTTCAATATGCCCTCAAAACGTACTTTTTAAACACAACCTCCCCATTTTATCTGAGAGCCAGTGTTTGTAGTCAAAGCTGCCCATTGCCACTGTAACTGCTAAATTGTTCATAATGATGAGAATTTTTAGGTCTGGTGATAGCCATGCCCTTTTGATTTTACTAAACGTACATATTTAATACACTCTCACGGAATTTCACCAACCCTGTTCAATTGATTTATTGGTTTATTGATGTTATTTACATTTGGATTCTTTCTGTCCACTGCAAGCAATAGTTCAGCCCACTTCCGCCATTAGCTAACTTCATTGTGAATGTTTGCCCTTTCACAAGTGACACATCTGCACACAACGTAGTAACTACTTTGAGTGCCAGGGATTTGTAGGGCAATGTGTCACTTTTTAGATTAAAAGCATATTTTTTGCTTTCAGGCAATTTTTAATTTTTTTTAAAATTAATTCATTCATAAGTTTCTTTATTAGGCACAGATCCATAAAAGTACATAAAAACATATAATTTGATCAAATAAATGAATGCAGTACATAAAAAAAGTGATAACATCATTCCAGTGATACAATTTTGCAGCAAGTTTACATACAAGATATGTGCAAATCAAGCAATAATAAAACAGGATCATTGGACTACAGATATTTGGATCCTAGTCTCCACATACAGAACAGAAATCGTGAGACCGCAAACACTGTGGGTCGCCTTGTATCGCTTCTCGATATCCTAATTGCTATTCTGTAATCGCGTATGCCCAAAAGCAGACAAAGTGGAAATATCCATTTTTTCCGGTATCCTTGGTAAGCTGGGCAAAACTTGTTCAATGGTCTCATTCAGTCCATCAGAAAAAGGGCAAGTTCCTTCCAGATCCATATTTGCTCACTGCCTATTTGGAGGTAAAGTAGCATCGAGTGAGACCTAGAACGGGATTTCATATATAATTACTTGTATGAAGGGGCTCGACCTCGTCAAGAAAGGGTTCCAATTTAAAATCTACTTTAAAATCAAGGAATGCAGAAGCTAGAGAGCCTGTTCCCACTTGCCCAATGTATGTTGATGTCTTATACTGCCAGTACCAGCTCTTTAAGGCTGCCTTGGTTATCCCACTAAGGTCTGCTGGAGTAGTCCAAAGATTTGCACAGCCTAGTTAGATGAAAGATTGCTTGCTGTACCTGAGCGATATATATTGGTGACGGGTAGCAGCTCACCCAACAATAACGTTTGGCAAAAGCTGTGACAAAACTAAACAAGCATTGACAAAGCCAAAAATGCTGGTAGCTAACGGCTCTGAAAATGCTTCTCTAATTGACTGAGGGGTTCGTGTTTCTGTTTTTGCTCACTAAAATAGTGACATCAGAAACAAAAGCATTATACTTAAACATAAGTAAGGTTGAGTCATAATTTAATATTACATGTTTTCTTAGCTTGCACTCCTTGAAGTCTATGTAGTTCAGCGACATTGAAAGGATTAAATAACTGTGATAAATGGTGACCTAGGGTTGGGTTCACTGGAATTGCGCAGCACAAAGTACCACACTGTGTGACATTGTGGACTAAATTATGCATTAAGAAAGAACTGGTTATGTGGCTTAATCGAGTACATTAAATTGCAATATTATTTTGCTAGTTTTCATGTGTGGGAAAAGATCTCACTTTGAGTGCCATTTTAACATCAACAGTCACCACCTGGAAAGGCCAGTTAATCACTGTATTTTCCCTATATTTTTAAGTTTTTTTATTTTATTTAACCAGTACTCCAGAGAGAAACATTGGTAAAACCAACAGGTTGGCACGCACTAAGTCGGCGAGACCAATGCTTGTTCCTGTTTTTGACTGCATTCACAGTTCCATATCCTTCTAAAAACGCTGTTTAAATGGTTCCTGCATAGGATACGCGTCAACAGTAAAGTCAACCCAGCTTATTGTTTAGACTTTTACGGAAATAAGTGCATTTTTGCAACCGCTAATACCGCCTTAAAACCAGTGCAGTGGGATTTAACATGATAAGGCCGCTCCCTAATCATGTCCAGCACTGTGCACGTGAGCCGTTTATTGCTTCCGGTTCTCACAGAGGTCATAGAAACAGCAATTCGCTTCCAGCCCCCCTTTCTGTGTCGGAAAGACGTTATCCGCTCTGATGACTGACTCACTCGCCCTGACCCCTGGAAAGAAAGGTTCGCCGCTAAAATCGACTGCCGTGCCACATAGATTGGGATTACTAGCAGACAGCTGTCTAAATAACTTTGGCAGTGTAATCTTTCCAGTGCCGCAAAGTGCATTCCACTTGTAGAAAAATATAACGGCACCCTCTGTTGTTGTCACGAATACAAGTGTTCTTTCTCGCCTTGTATGCCAGCTCCATGCACGTGCAAGAGTGTTTACGCTTTCCCTCTCTCTCCCACCACAGTCAGACAGCCTTTTTTCCCCCAGCTGTGCATTGCTGAGCTGCAGAGTATGGAAATAAAGCACATTATGCAATAGCCAAGCACTATGCATAATTCAATGATTTATGCTGCTGGGAGCTTGTCTTCCTTATTCCAATCAAATTGAGACAAAGGAACCATCACAGAAACACAGAAAGGGGGCTACAGATGGTTAGAATATTTAAATAATTCCCCCCGTAGTTAGACGAATGCGTATATCTTGTTGCATTTTGTGTGTATTTCAAACCCGCTGAGTCCGTGATCGTGGTAAGCCGGGATTTCTTTAGGGAGGCTGCAGTTTAGCACTGCACAGTGTATCATCCTGAGTTCATTGGCTGCCTTGCAGACATTCCAAGATGGCTGACAGCTTCTTTGTATTCGCAGTTGGGTGCAGTATCTGCCTTGGGCCCTTCTAGCCGTCAGTTGAGATGTGGGAGCAAGCTACAAAGAACTATTATCGTAATATTATATATCTTGGAAAATTGTACTGACCCAGTGACTGAGATAGGGAGGAGCAGGGATATGTAGGAAAGACATGATGAATATGTTTGGTTTGGCTAGACTAAGATGGCTCCGTTAGAAATACAAGGGTATTTTCTCAACAGTTCATCAAGCATGACTCTTGATAGTTAAGATGAAATGAATCTGTGTTATGTTAGCAGCATTTGTAAAATACTTCATATCATTTCTATGGCATCATCCTGCTTTTCTCACGTGGCTGCCCTCCCGTGCTCTACTCTATTTACATTAAATCAAATAAAGCAGCATTAAGCAAGCAGTAAACGTAGTGTGCACGGAGGAAGAGTGCAGCTCCAAAAGCAAATCCGTGGACTGCCCCCAGGAGATGGTGTTCTTGCAGGTGCAAGGCAATAGGTTTCCGACTCCAATCAATCAAATATATGGTTATTTGGACCAATGGCCTTTAAACAACATAACATTAAAATATGAAAGCAAATACATATATAATGATACATTTCATCTAATAAAACCATAAAAAAATGACCCATGTAAAATATATGTTCCAATAAAATCTGCAGGTAATCATATAAAATGCATCCTCTCTCCTATAAGCTCTCAGTAAACACTGCACTTGCTGCCCTCATGAATCTTCCAAGAGCACATGCTATGTCTAAAAAGTGCATATCAGTTAAAAAGTCTGCAGCGTGCCCACAAGTCATAATTCCATATTTCAGGAATATTGGGCATGACCAGTGTTTCCGCTGTGGTTTAATTTTTAGGCAATCCAAAAAAATATGCAACATATCACATTTAATATTCAACCCACAAGAACAATTTCCTCCTATATGAATCGTTTTTGCTTTTACCATGTCACTTATCTTGCAAGGGTTGAGTCCAATTCTTACTCTCAACAGTTAGTTTCTTAGCAGCTGGATAACTCACTTTATTCTGCCACGAGTTTAACATAAACTGTACCAATTTTTTCTAATTTAGGTATGTATTGATAGTCACTTTCATTGGACAGTTCTTTGCCTAGCACTTTTAGCTCACTCTTGGTGATTTCTATTTGTAAGGTCTGTGGGAGCAACATTACTTTCATATCTTTACAAAAGACATCCAAATTGGTCCTAACCCTTTTTGCCCATTTTAAATCAATTTGCACAATTTCGTTCTTGCACCACTGAGAAACTTTCTGTTCTTCCTCCACACTCTATTTTCCCCAGAATCTTATTAGGGCTTTTTCAGCCAAAATATTCCATGAAATCATGCCAGTTTCTTGTCTTATTGCTTGGATCATGGCAGAACTGGGAAGTGAAAGTAAATACTTCAAGCACTTCCCCCTCCACGGCCTCCCACCTCTTTTTACCACTAATATATAGCAGCTCAGCTCTGTAGTGTAGTTATGGGGGGATCATTGCTACGTAGGCTTTTAAGGCTGGTCTATATGACATTTCTCAACAGGCCTTATCAAATTTTTTCAACCCACTCTCCCAGGCAATAGCCCGAGTCTTCAATGCCTCTAGGTGAAACTTCCATTTCAAAGACAGCTCAACCAGACACCAAGAAACTTACACTCATTAACTAATTCAAGTCTCTGTGAGCCTAGGTGCCAATTAAAATTGCTTTTGGCTTTTCCGAAGCAAAGCACCCTGGCTTTATCCATATTTACCACTATTTCTTTCCACCTACAATAATCCTCAAATGTATCTAATTTCCTTTGCAGGCCTATTTCTGTCTGCTCTAAAATCACAAGATAGTGTGCATACATAAGGCATGCCACGTGTTTACCATTCATTTTAGGATTAAATCCATTTGCAGCAGCTAAGGTCACAGGCAGATCGGCGACAAATAAGGAGCAAAGTAAAGGGGATAATACACGCCCCTGTCTCAACCCATTATTCACTTGTATATTTTGTGTTAAAGTACCCACAGTATCCATAATAACATGGGCCCAGTTGCTCCTATGTAGCTCCTGAATCAGTCTTAAGAGGTCTTTTGGAATAACTAATTTTTCCAATGCCTGCCTTAGGGGGTTTCTATCTACCAGATCAAAAGCTGCACGGAAGTCTACAAAGCAGCAAAATAAGCTCCCTTTCTGCTTCATAAACTTACATGCAATAGACCAAAGCGAAAAACAGTGGTCAATTGTCGAGTGCCGTTCTTTAAAGCCCCCCCTGTTCAGGTGGTATTATGCCATTAAGATCAGCCAAATCTTTTAACATTCCCAGGATTATTTTTGCGAATACCTTTTCGGCCACATCCAGGAGATTAATCAGCCTATAACTTTTTGTGCTTTTTATATCTCCCTTTTTATGTATCGGCCTGATAATTGCACCTCTCCAGTTTTCAGGTATAATCCCCGTATCCAAAATTCTGTTAAACAACCTATACAGTAACTCCACCCACCAAGTCCGGCTGAGTTTTTATATTTATTGCAGGCATATTATCGGGTCCAGCAGCTTGTGTAAGGCTTAGTCTTGCAATAATATTTCTGATATTACTTAATGTGAACATGGACCTTATATCCTCACTCACTTTTTCCCAAGGGGTTACTTGTTTCCCCACCATCTCCACTTTTTTACCGTATATCTCCTCCAGATGGTCCACCCAATCTTCCACCTCAATCACACAGACCATACGTCCCAGAGTTTTTCATGACCCCTCTTGTACTAGTTTCCAGAAATGTTTTATGTTTTTAGTTTCTATTGCCTCTATCATAAGTCTCCAACACTTCTTTATGTTCTCTTTTCTGGTCTCTGATTAAATTTGTATACCTTTGCCTTAACTTAATCAGCGCATTATGGCTTTCTGTGTCCTGCCTTAATTTAAGATTTCTCTCCCTTTTCCTTATCTGCGCCTTAAGGATCTTGCATTCCTCAGGAAACCATTTGTTTTTGTTACTTTGATTATTTGGGAGCTTTGCATTTCCAATTCCCTTTCCTTTTAAGACTACTCGAAGGCACTGTACTACCTGTCCAATGATACACTCATACCATTCAGCATGAGGCTCCAAGCTATCACTAAGTGATGTCTTTTGCTGGAAATTTGACAGTTCCATTTGTTCTTCAGTAAATCTAGTGGACAGTCGTTTGAGATAGTCCAACTGAACGGAGATCACCTTTCCCTTTGAATAACTTTTCCTCTCCTCAATTTTAATTTCAGAGGATGGTGATCACTTCCCTCTTTAGAACCCACTTTGAAGTCCCTTATTTTGTCAAAGTTCCAAGCATGCATATACAAATAATCAATTGGGCATCATTGTTGACCGATCTTGACATCATACGCAGCGTACGCCATGACACCCGTTGGCTTTCCCATGAAGTAGGTCTTTGGGAAAATAGCATTGCTCTGGCCATTTAATCAGGTTGGCACAGCATCCGCTTTTGAGTAACTACTTTCGCAGCTGTTACAGGGTCCCTCCCTGAAGGCAATAGGATCAACTAATATTCATTTCTGATTGGTGTCCTATATAGTTTGTCATGTCATGGATGAGTTTCCACCATTGCTGGAAAGAGATCACACACATTAGTGGAGCAGGGTCATACAACATGGTAGAACTTAAAGGTTTACATGGCCCCTCAAGAAGATCACATGAAACACCATTGAACTCAGAGAACCGAACGAATCGAAGCCAAGCGCATTAGATTCATAAACATCAGGAAATGTAGAAATAGAAAAAGTACTGGGCAAAGATCTTAAGCAAATGGGTCACTGGAGGTATAGCCAGGCTTTGGAGTGTTTCCTGGACGGCTGCACTCTGTAATGTGCAATGAATTAAACTGGTGTGCCTATTTTCATGCGTCACACATGGCATACTTTGGGCTTAATATTTCTTCTTCTCAACCAACTCATCTCTGGACGAGCGAGTCACTAGTTTCACTTAACGCCATCTAAACAACCCCAATAAAAAATAATCCGAGCTTGTTCCACTTGTCAAACTACTGGTGACGTGCTGGCCTCAGGACACATGTTTGGGGTGTGCAATAGATTAGTGATCCAAGTTGAACAATCATCGAGTGTGCACTCCGTGTCTATCTGCACTAATCCTGATACTCTTTAGTTCTTTTGGACTCTTAAGCAGCCTCTGTAGTTTAGAAGACGGAGTCTGCTAGGAATCAGATGTGTTGATTTCACATCTTTGCAGCAGGTGCCTTAACCTGGTCTACCCAGTGCTTAACTTGAACCGGTGCTGTGAATACTAGCATCTATTTTTGGGAGTCCACTGCATGGTGGTTCTGTGTCTTTTAACAGAGTTCATGAGTGATGGTGTAACAATTTCTTAACACTTAAAAAAAAAATCACACTAACACTTTCATGCCATCCCTTCAGTCTGAGGTGACCTGGAATAGCCCAAAATGTCACACTTATCTGAGTGAGTGATCGTTAGTGGGTAATGCTGGAACTGGTATTTGGCAGCAGTGGCAGGTCCCTAGGGTGATGCTCAGTTCCGGATGACCAAATAGGCAAAGTAGACACGGCCTTTGGGCCCCACTTCTTTTAGGGGCCTGTGACAACAGATCAAAATACAACTTAAAGTACATAAACCAGAGACATCAGATTCGCATAGCAGTTTGCCTCTTAAAAGCTCATCTTCTGGCAGCTGTCACTCTGTAAAAAAAAAAAATCTGGTGCATTGGGTTTTAAGTGATAATTTGCGAGAGGGACCCGAAATTTTGACTGCCTCAGGGCCTCCACAGGGTTTAATCCGTCACTGACCGATGCCAGCTGTAGTGGACCCCAGTAAAATGCCTTGGCACCTACATTATTATTTTTTTTTTTTACAGACTAAACAATGGAGCTAGTTTGCTTTAATTTAGAATGCAGCAAGACAGACAATAACAGAACGGTCTTTTGTTTTGTTTAGTTCTCCATGTCACTGCATGCCTGGTGTGTCCTTATCTCTGTTGGATGGGAGATTGTGTTTGACTTTCGCTGAACAAAGCTTCATATTGCCAATGGACCTTTCTCTTTCTGGTTTACAGTGCGATGTAAAAGTGCTATATATTAACGCCTTTGGCATTGAATGTTCAAGTTAAAATAACACCCCCCCCCCTGAAAAGTGCTACAGAATTACTTCTCAAATATTTTAATTACCTTTGATGACCTAAATGAACTAAATGACGAATAATTGGTAATGAGGTTCTAAAAGAGGTCTGGACTTTTAAAATTAAACAAAAATAACCGTTAAGAAATAGTGTCATAAACACGGGAACAGTTTTGAAAGAAGCAAAAACACCGCCTCTGTACGCAGGCATTAATGATAAACAGTGTCGTCACACCCTGTGTGAGCAGTGGCTGCTAAGAGAGCCTCGAGTTTCAAGACACTTTCGAGGAACTGGGTGCTTTGCTCACCAGTAATCACTACGTACAGAAATATTTTGCACTGACTTGTACATTTATTGATTTATTAGCAGCCATCTTACTAAGGCTGTTTGATTTAATTGAATTAACTCGAGTGCAGTTGCTCTTTCTCTGATAAGCTGAAGAGGCTCTGATTGAATGTTGCACCTGGTTCTCGCAGTCATTCACCGGATTGAGTTTAATTTTTTTTTCACAACCAATTTTATTGAGCAAAGGAGCATCAGGAATGTGGCATCTTCACACACCACAGAACACCACAACAATATCAAAGCAGCAATGATATAGGCAGCAAGTGATAGAGCAGACTCAGTATAGGCTCAGTATAGGCTCGGCATAGACACTCCCCAGCAACTTACCCTAACCCACAACACTACCCCCCCCGCACTGAACGCCCCCCCAACCCCCCTTACCACACGTGTATAGAAGCAACAGAGAAAAAAATAAAAAAATAAAAAAAATTAAAAATACATAAAGGTAGGTGCAATGCCACCAGGGCGTCGCTGCATCAGGCCAAAATTGTCACCGTAATCAAATGTCCTCCTCCTGCTCCGCCGGGGGGTCCAAGGACAGACCACGATAGTCGGCCCAACGCTTCCAGATTTTGTAGTGTTTGCGCGGGCAGCCCCTCGCTTCAAAGGATTGAGTTTAATTTTGACCTGGTTTAAAGGTCAGCCACCTGAATCATGTGCTTGAAACAGCTCCTTCTTTATAAAGGGCTCTTCAGCAGCTGAAAGGTCTTCATCAAAATCATTTAGAGAATGACAAATTAAACTTTATTTGCACAAACCCCTTCATTGTGGTCCTTAAACATAGAGGGAGGTCTCGGCAAACGGCCTGGTGTTGGATAATCAATTGGCAGAATGTCACACTTGATCTTTACACTTTCTCGCACTTAAGCTTGATAGAGTTGTGTAATAAACAAATCTGCTGATGGATACTTCCACGGATTTCGAATTTCCAGATTGCTTTCCGTGTGCATTTATGGCCTCGAATGGTCCTCCTTAAAGTCCTCCAGAACAATGGAATTTCCACAGCACTACGTTTGGTTTTATCAGCGGCAACATGGAGGTTCCCAGCAGTGGGGTAACAGGGTGGCCAGTGGAAAGGCTGTGAACACCCACAAAGGCATACCTCTGTGGCTATACACAACTGCTTCCTGTGGGTTCCAGACAACCCTCGTTTTACACGATTTTAATAGTCTCTCGTATTTAATAGTCTAATATTTTTGGTGCCCTCCTTCCCCCAAAGTTTTAGGTTTGTAACAAGAGGTATTTGCTACAAAAGTCCATAGCCTAACAAGCAGTAAGTATTTTTTTATTTGCAAACGTGCTCTGGGTTTCCTCATACTGGGGCTAATTCCATGCATAATTTGTAAACCTACAGTGGCGTAGTGTGGTTTGCCAGCGCCCGGGGCGAGCAAGTATTGTGCTCCCTAACCCGTGGACTGTTGTGAAAGGAGAAAACTACTATTATGAAATTCTTTCCTTTTACAATTTTGCGCCCCCAAGGAATTTTGCACCCGGGGCAACGCCCAAGTGGCCCCGCCCACGCCTCGCACTGTTAAAAACATATAAAATACCATAACCCACATTATTTCTCAGGAGGCCACTGTGGTTTGCACTGCCTATTTTCCTTACCAGCACTGCCAAATACCAAGATTCACACAATACAAGTGTGACAGTTTGGGCTATTCCAGTTAACTTAAGTTGTAAGGATGGCCTGGACCTGCTGGTTTTATTTTATTTTTATAAACATATTGGACCCTTTATTGATGAGCTGTGCTTAATAATAGACAGCGCCGCCATATGATGCACTGTCATAAATAAGTGCTGGTGTTTAAAAAAAAATAAGTGCCACAAAATAAGCACTGTAGTTTATCCTGGTTTTGGGTGTGGAGTCCCCCCCTCCCCCTTGCAATACTGGCTCAGGAAGGCACCGATTGCTGGCATTGAGGTGTTGTCCCATGATGTTAGCTTTAATGCTCATCTTCAATAAATACTTAAACAGAGGTGTTGTGATGTCTTGTCAGTTTGTCATGATCGAGGTAGGACTAAGCCTGACTGGTGTTGATGGATGGCGGACCATGTGTTTTAGAGGGGTAAAACATTTCCAGTCAAGCAGTCTATGCTGCTTCACTTTCTGTTGTCTTGAAATCTCTGCTCGGTAAATTCTTCAGTATCCAGACTGCATTGTGTTTAACGTAATCTGGCCAGTTAGAAAGTGTGTATGTCTGCATACATATGTTACATTCTCAAAAGTCTTTGACTTAGAATAGAAATTGTCCAACACATTCAAATCTCAGGGCTCCATTCAAATAACACTCCTCAAATTGAAAGCCTTTGATCTTGCTTTATAGGAAAGTGAGGCAAACTTTCCTTAAAAATGCAAGTTATTCAGCCTTTGGCTCGTAACCGTTTGGCGGTGCATTTGATTGCAAATTGAAAGCTGTTCACTCCCAGTCTCCCCGACACATTCCTGTTATTATATGTAAATGATTCCCTAAACAGTGAATTCCCCCGCCTCTTGTTGTTCGCAGTTTCTCTGACGAGGCCTGCCACAATGAGTGCAATCAATTTCGACTCCGTTCTAAAAGGGATTATTTGTTTGGGAGGTCAGGGAATTAATATACTCCCTCCTCTGTTACACAGTGGAGGGTGCGCATTCACTGCATGACCCAGACACCGCATGCACTTTGCAGAAACAGTCTGAGGACACAATCACGCATTTGTTCTCCTGAGTGAGACACTTTGAATACACATTCAATTGCTCCCCCCCCCTTAATCTGGGCTGTTTTGCATAGGGATGTGCTGGCATCCATAATTATTGCAGTAGTCCAGTGTATGGGACGTTTGTCTCTTACATATGACTTGCAGATCTAGAACACTTATTTTACATTATATGTAAACATGATGAATGAGATCATTCGCAATGTATGAAGAGGGGAGGATCTCGTTTCTGCGACTGCGGCTATATTCATTGGAAGCCTATTTATTCTTCTCCGGCATCCCAGTGGCTTCCAACCTTCCTCATTTTGTTTCTCAAATGTGATCTCGTACAACTTAAGGCTCAAACATTTTCCAAGCAACAAAACAGAATTCTAAGACATGGTTTGAGGATTGAGACATGCAACTTTAATATGACGTTAGTATGTATAGTTGAGTTTGAGATTTGTCCGTCTTCTCACGTAATACAATTTCATGTTTGTATACTTCCCATTTCATTGTAAAGGCATGCGTGGTAAAGACATATGAGGGGTAAAGACTTGCCTAGTAAAGGCTATGGGTGGAAAAGGATGCGTGGTAAAGGCAGGCATGGTAGAAGCATAAGTTGTACATACCACCTCGCCAGGCGTTTGTTTAGTTGAAAATCTTTGAGAAATAAATGACAGAATATATTGATGGATAACGGCAAGTTATTTTGATATATATGTAAAAATTTTAATTGCACGACAATGAAGATGCCGAAGATGAAAGGCTTGAAACTGTAGCACATTATTCACATGTGGATTACTCCCTCAGTGAAGTGTGATGTACCGTGGTAAATTTGAGAAAACAAATTAAGTGCTGGGGTTCTCGTCAAGGGGCAGCTTGCACCAGCCCACCTCTGCTGTTAGCGCCGCCTAAAACAGAGCCAACTACTAACCATGAAAGTGAGGAGATGATGTGGCGTAGTGGCCAGAGTTGCCGACATCGGAGCTGGGGAACCAGGTACAAGTCTCTGCCTTAGCTCAACATCCTGTGATTCTGGGCAAATCACGTAATCTCCCCGTAAATCAATGTGTCCTTAACTGGTGCTCCTGAAAAGTACTGGTATTGATGAGCACCAGAAACTACCGGCTCAAATTAAGCACTGGTGGTGTGGAAGGGATTATGTTCCCAGGAGAAGATTATTCAAGGTGGTAAATAGTTTTTGTTTCAATTTTTTTTTCATCTTGCAGCTGCCTCCCCACATACAGTGGCATAGCAGTGTACTCTTATGTGTAAGTATGGAGACTGGACATTGTCATAACTAGTGTAGAGGGCGCCTGTCTTACCTGAACCCCACTGTCACTGTACTGTCTGCACCATAGGGAGCTCTTCTCTTGCCCGCTTAGCGCACTGCCTCACCACAGTTTGTGTACACGCCTGTAGTGCAGGCTAAATGCATGGAAAGTATACTCAAGTGGATTTATTTATTTTGCATAATCCAGAAAAGGCTGCCTCAAAGTTTACAGCGACGAAAAATAAAAAATGTATATAAAAAAAAAAATGTTAGAGCGCACTCATGAATTGCTTATTTACTTGACAACCGTGCCAGGGATTTAAATGGATTTGGATTACCTGCTGCATTAATGTGGGCTGTGTAGGTAAAGCGCAAGGTAGGCCTGGAGCGACAGGGATTTGTAATATTTTTTTACTGCCTTCCTACCTCTTGTCAAACTTCCCACAGCTCTGCAGACCCGGGGCCATAAGCAGTGGAGTTTGTTTTTGGAAGCTTAAATTTATTTTTTTGCTGGCTACTGTATTGTTTTAATACCCATGTAGATTGGGTCTCTTTAGAAGGACAATGTATTTTACTTTTTCACCTGGGCATTCTGGGTAAGGCTCTGAGTACTGAGACACCAACAGTAACCTCTTTACATTAATTGTAGCCGATTGCTAGCAATTAACAATCAGTGATGGGCCCACATTCTCTATTTATGAGTATAAATCGCTGGCTCTAAGATTTTCCAATCCCCAAGCAAAATGTCATCTTGCCATTGCTGTGCGCCCTATTCTTAGCAACACGGCCAGTTTGTAGCCTATTTATTTGACATAAGGTGCCACTCTCTAGCCAGCTCCTTTCAGTGGCTTTAATGTAGCTTTGGTGTATTTATACGTTCTTTTTCAGATCACACATTTGCAACTTTTGAGATTGCCTCTATAGAATTCTTTATTGATTGTCTACCTTGAGTTTTGAAGGAACCGATTCTACACACTACATCGTATAGTTGGTGTACCTACTTTTTCACCCGCATTGCTGTCCATTTCGAGTCGATAGTTTCACTTTAGTCGAGTTATTCAGAAAAACACTTGATGTGCCAATGCGTTTCCACAGCTCATAGCCAAAAATGTGGAAATACTAAACGGATGCATTCCGCGCACGTTCACGTATATTGTGCGTGTAAAAAGGGTCCCATCGTTGCCAGATTTTCTAGCAGAAATGTTGAATCGTTAACAGGTTGATTTCGCCTTAAAATAAAGTGCTGTTATGAAATGACTTGACTCTGTCAGTGGTGGTTGGAGGCTTCGAGATTGTCTGGCAGGCGCGGCCTCCTGCGCCTCAGTTCGCAGTGATGCCGAGGCAGTGTTTTTCTTCTGCTGCAAACCAGCCTTTGAAATGTAATGGATAGAGAAAAGCAAAAGCCAGTTTCGAGTGCAGCGAAGCCAAACAAAATGATTAAAAAACGGGGATCGCTGGCTACTAACCACTGGTCGGGAAAACATTTTGCGATATCAATTAATGCATTGTTTTGTCCTCCTTTCATGTTCGTCGCGCCGAGAGATAAAAGGCCAGCTGCACTCCATCTTGTCAGATGAGCCGGGTCAATTTGTGATATTCTGTTCATGTGGAAGATTAAAACCTTCGCTCCCCTCGCATGGGATTTCCGAGCGCTTCCTACAGGTTGTCGTTTTATGCTTGGCGGCTTCTTATCTGCCACCCTTTCCACCCGCTTCGGGTCCTGGCGAGAGCTTTCATTCTGGCCCTCAATGAAGCGACTCAACTATGACCTGGTCTCTGATCGCAGCTGATGCAGGTTTTCAAGCAAAAAGGAAATTAAAAAATGTCTCCTGAATATAGCCTAGAAGCTGTAAATAAAGTTGTTGTTGTTGTTTTTTTAAGAAACGACTGCCAGTGTAACTCCTAGGCTGATAGGAGCTAAATGTAATAGCAATAGTTGCATGTATATTTTTTTTATCCTCAATTACATGGTAGTTTTATTATAACCGCTTGGGCGACTACTGCAGCGATGGGTGACTTTTAGGATAACTAGTCTGGATTGTTTTGTTAAGTGGCGGCTCTCACAGGTAACGCTGTGGGGCGGGGCTGGGTAGCGGAGTGTGACATACGACGGGAAAGTGGAGAGTAAAGAAATACATAAATGAAAGCACTTATTTTGCATTCGCAGCACTGCCGAAACCCCCCTACTTCCCACCCCACCCCGCCTCACCACCCCACCGCGTTACCTGTGCGAGCCGCCACTGTTTGCCTGTTGGCTGTCCCCAGGGCCAGTCTGCTAGGGCGCTCTGGCAGGAAGGGGTTCTAAGTTAAGCAGTAGCTGACTGGGCGTAGGCTGGTGGGTAGTGCACGCATTAGTGAGTAGGCCCAGCTGCTTCTGCTTACATGGATTATCATGGTTTTCATCGAAATGGGAAGTTTGGCTAAGAATATGCTGTATTTTTGATAGATTCCGAGTCCATTATAGTACAGCCAACACATGTAAATCTCGCTGGCAGTGTTGTTTACAGGGACAGGGAAAGGCTGTGGCCTGGGAGGTGCTGGATAGATTAGACCACATTTTTTCAGAAGAACATCGATTATTGGCATATAGCTGGATCTGCGGGGAGGATTTGAGGGCTGTGGTTAGGTTTCCATTTGAAAAGCCTTTTAGTCATTAAAGACGTGCCCAGCCCTCTGCTCCCTTTCAGTGTCAAGTTCATGAAAATCCTTATGCAAGAGATGTTGGTAATAAGCTGTCAAATGTTGGGCATAGTTGTCCATTTGCAGTAGCCTTAGGCCTGCTTTCCTTGCTCAGTGTCCAACGGCAAACCCCGGGGTAATACCGGAGAAGGAAGAAGGCCATCTACCTGATCGCGTTCTGGGCATGAATATGGAATGTGGGCATCTGGGTGATACTAGTAATATGTGTGTTGGGCCGCTAGGTAATAAAGATGAAAATCTGGGAACACAAGGCCTCCCGGCTCATAGGGCAGGGTCTGTGTCTCCCAACAGACCCGAGGGGAGCCCGCACCCATATCAGCTGCAATAGCATACTACGGAGGTTGCTGAAAAAGGTGTTTGGGAGAAGAATGGGAATATTGGTGAACAGATATAAAAAGCGTGGCAACACCACCATTTTAATAATGGCCACCCGCCCACTAAGTGATAGAGGTAGTTTTAGCCATCTGTCTATGTGTGTACTAAGGGCGTCCACTGCTGGCCTGTAGTTGCGCTGTAGGACCTGATCCATGTCCCTATGTTGATAAATGCCCAGGTATTTGGTACCATCCGCAGCCCATCCAAGAGGGGGCTCCATCGGGGGCGGGTGACATCAGTGAGTGGGAAAAGCTCGGACTTGGTCCAGTTAATGCAGAGTCCGGAGAGCAGGCCAAATCTGACTGTTTCCTGCATTAGTGGGGGAAGCTTGTCCTCCGGGAGATGCACAAACAATAAAATATCATCTGCATATAGCGATATCAATAACTGACCATGTGTAAGTTGATGTCCTCTATGGGCGTGGTTATCCTGCAATGATCTGACCAGAGGGACCTTTGCGAGTATAAAAAGCAGTGGGGAGAGGGGGCCTCCCTGCCTGGTGCCGTTGTGCATAGAAAAGGGCTCCCTGAGGGCCTCGTTTATACTAAGGGGGGCTGTGGGCTTGGAGTATAACAGCATAATCAACGCTAGTAATGGGGGTGGGGGGTGTTCCCAGCTTCGCCAAGACTGCTCTTAGGAAGGGCCACTCCAGCGAGTCAAAGGCCTTCTCGTCATCGAGAAGAGCCACCGCAGCTGGTGTGTGTGGGGCGATCCTATTGAGTACTGCAAGCACAGTCCTTAGATTGAGGGAGGTGGAGCGGTGTAGGACAAAGCCCGACTGGGCCGGTGACACAATCTGCTCCATCAGCAAGGCCAGTCTCTGACCAGTACGTTGGCAAGGATCTTGTTATCAAGATTTAACAAGTACAAGGGTCGATACGATGTACATTTATTGGGGTCCTTTCCCCTCTTTAGCAATATGGTAAGAACCGCTTCTCGTAGCGTGGGAGGTAGTTCCCCGGTGTTTAAGGCCTCATTATATAGAGAGAGGAGTTGTGGGGCGAGCTGCTGCTTGAAGGCTTTATAGAAGGTCCCAGTCAGACCGTCCAGGCCGGGCGCCTTGGACCCATCCATAGCCGGGCGCCTTGGACCCATCCATAGCCGGGCGCCTTGGACCCATCCATAGCCGGGCGCCTTGGACCCAACCATAGCCGTGATGACCTGCGAGACCTCTTCTAGCGTTATGGGTTTGCTGAGAAACTCCTGTTGCCCTTTGGACAGCCATACCATGGCAATGCCCACAAGGTAGGGAGGGATCCCCGAGGAGGTGCAAGCCGCGTTGAAGGAGTAGAAGTGTTGGTAATAGGACTTAAATTCGTGCTGAACTTTTTTGCTGCCTGTAATGACGTCTCTAGAGTCCGAGCGAAGTCTGGCAAAGTAGTTTTGTTGCCTGTTGGGGCGAATCATGTGAGCCAGCGTGTGGCCGGGTCGTTTCCCCTCCTTGTACCTGCACGCCTGGAAGTACTTGTTCATGTATTTGATTTCCCTTTCTGTCAGGTCTCGGAATTCAGTCAGAAGGACGTTTCACTTGTGTGCAGAGTTTGAGCCCACCCCTGCAGCCGTCCGGTCAAGTTCATGTATAGCATGCTTAGTTTTTTGGAGTTGGGAGCGGATATCGCGTAGTATACAAAATGCACACTCCACGGATGTATGCCTTAAAGGCCTCCCATAGGAATGCCTGCGTGGAGACTGTGCCAGTGTTTAGTTCAAAATATTCTGTGATAAAGTTTAGTAGGTCATTTTGGAACACCGGGTCCAGCAGGGCTTTCCTCTCTGAATCTCCAGCTATAATCTACAGTGCATTCATTGTAGTTGAATAGGGCTGTGGTCCGACAGTGTCCGCGGGAGAACGGTTATGCTATCTAGCCACTGATGTACAGTTGCCGAAACAAACCAGTAATACAAGCTTGACCAGACGGCTTGCGGGGAGAAGTAGAATGTGAGCCCAGGGGTGTGAGGATGTGTGCCCCAGGCGTCTAGCAGAGAGTAGGAGCCATAAAGCTGTCAAAGTGCTTCTCAGGCACGTACCTTACAGGCAGGGTGTGGGCTAGTTGTGTCTGTTTGCGGGCAGTATGGCATGTTGAAGTCTGCGCCTAATATTAAATGATCAGTGTCTAGGCTGTCTAGTCGGGTGTGTACTTCCTGAAAGCACTCCGGGTCATCAGTGTTAGGAGCGTAGATGTTGACTATAAGGACATATTGATATTTGCCATTTGGGTCTGAGTATTGAGCCACTGGGGTGAACGGCACATCCCTATGAACCAATCTACAAGTGCCCTGGGAATAGGAGCTAAAGCAGGAGAAGTATCGGTGCATGCCCCATTGCCTGACAAAAAGGTGGTAGGTGCGCGAAGCCAGGTGCGACTCCTGGATTAAGACAATCTGAACGTTATGCCTGTTTAAATAGGCGAGCACTTGCTTCCCTATCCGCGGGTTGTTAATGCACGGATTTTCCAAGACATGAGGGATATCCCCCTTGTCTTAGCCATGTCGTGGGCGGTTAGCAACTTCTAGTGTTGTGTGACCTAAGGTAGGTACTTTGAGGAAGAATGTGATTAGAAGCATGCACAATACTACCAAGGAAGTAGTGACCGAAATGTCAATAACAAAAACGAGCAATCTCCAAATACCCCCTACCCCCTCTCAGACTGAATATAACGGCATCCAGTGAATCCTATACATTCTAACATAACAGAGGAACAAAAACGAACATTCCCAAAATAGAACATTTGGAATCTGCCATGGGGTCGTTCCAGCAGCTTGTTCAGGGCAGCACGTAAAGTACAGGATAGATCACAATCTATAGTCCAGCTGCATCGTTTATGACTAGTATGCCTACCCTAATTGGAGCCCATAGTCCTGCCCTTGAGGAATGAACTTCGTGGCCAGAGCCGGTGTGGGATGGCATGTGAGTGAGATACCGCTTCATGTTGCGACATTCTCTTTGGAAGGAGGCGAGCACCTCGCATGATCCGGATCTGTGCGGCCAGGCGGCGATGAGCTGTGTGAGCGTGACACATTACGTAGTGTTTTGCAGAAGGCCTCAGCATCTGCCGGTGTGTACAGAATTTTGGAGCGGCCTTTATGTTCAACACACAGGCAGGCATGCCGGATAAAGCATTGCGTATTGGATGTCCATTCTACGTAGTTGTTTTTGACGTCGCATTTCTGCCTTGCTTCCTTGACCATCGGTGTAAAATCAGGGACGATATAGATGGTAGCACCCTGGTGGCGGAGAGGGCCCTTCTTGTGCGCCAGTCTAAGTGCAATGTCTCTGTCCCTGTAATTGAGGAGGCATGCTATTATGTACCCGGTAGGTGCGGGCCCAGTGAGCGGTGCGCCCGCTCCACCGCAAATGTAGTCGAAAAACTGGTGTTGTCAAATAGATCGGTTAGGAGTTGCTCAATGAATATCACTAGGCACCCAATATTGGTAGTCTCCGCTAGGCCAGAAACTCGTATGTTGTTGCGGCGGGATCTGGCATCAATGTCCTCGTTCTTAATGGCTATCTGCTTCAGTACCCACTCTGCCTTCTCCAGCTGTTTTTGCGTTATGGTAGCTGTGTCTTCTATGTCAGGGACCCTTTTTTTGGCCTCCCCCAGGTGTGCCCCCTGTTTGTCGATCCTCTCCCCCATCTTGTTGATGCGGCCTGCGAGAGTGTCAAACGGCGCATCCATTGCGTTGAACCCCGCCTTCAATTCCGCCATCAGGGTTGCCATGTTTCCATGTTGCCATGTTGCCAGGTGGGATATCATTGTTGCCCCTCCCGGCATGCTCCTCAGAGTCCGAGTGTGAGCCGTGGCTTCCTGCAGGTTTGGTGAGGTCAAATGTAAGTTGGCGCTGCTTGGGATCTGTGCGGCAATGTTCTGTGTTTTGCCGCCTGATGTTGCTAGTGTGAGGGTAAATCCTGTGTAGCCGGCGATTTTCAAAAGGGGAAGCCAGTATTTGCAGGGATCCAAGGGTTATGGGCAGCAGGGCGCCACTGCCGTGCCCTAGGAGTATGTGGGACCCAGTGCTCGTGTTCAGAATCCCTTCAGGTGCCCCCTGTGGCAAGGCCAGCGCCTCCAATAACTGGTGCAGTCCACTCAGTGGGGGTGGGAGGGGTGCAGAGGCCTGCCCCAGCAGGTCAACTCTATGGTGGCAGATCAGCCCTACACCCCCTGCGTCTCCAACCTGTCTGTGTGCGAGGTAGGTGCTGGGGGGTTGATGGCCTAGGTCATCAGCGCCGGGGTTGTAAGCCCAATTATCGCTTTTACATTGGGGTCGTCTGGGCCTATCCCTGCTGCAGCCCCGTCTCACGCCCGCGCGGTCAAGGATCCATTCCGCCGCAATGTGAGTGGGCGGCGGCAGCTGCTCCCAGCAATCAGCCCAATAAGGTGGTAGGAGGCCCCGGCCTCAGACTCGCCCGTGGCCCCTATCACCGCAGGGCCTCCGAGGCAGAGCTGACGACGCCCGCCCTGTCCACTAGCTGCCGCGTGATATGCTCCTTGGCGCGCCCACAGAGAGATTTTCTGTGCCATCCGGGCAGGTCACAGGAATCTCCGCCAATGCTGCATGGCCTCTGTGGACCCCAGTCTCGCCGATGTGGCAGCCCGCACTAGAGCCTCAAGTGCGCGGCCATCTTGGTGGCAGTTGCGGCCACGCCCCCCGACCCAAACAGTAAGTTTACAAAGCACATTCTGTTGTGAATATATTGTAGACCCAGAGATATACAGTTCCTATGGGTTCCTACTTTTAGAGTAGCTTGACAAACTTATGAAAATATTACTTGTACTGCAAAATATTAAAATGCCACAAAGCTGTGTTGAATTCACCTGGTTCTCTAGTTCAGTCCACTGCTTGACTTGCAGAGTCTAATACTGTTTTCCACATGGAGCCAGGACTACACAGAAAGTGCTATGGAATAAAAAAATCCATGGTTCAGGGCAGTGAGGTATTATCCTTCCTAAAGAGGGCTTCTTCAGGTTATTGAAACCCTTCACAAATACTATATTCTTTGTGACATTGATGAAGTATAAATTTACAGTCTACTTTTTTCCACGTGTAAGTTATTGAAGACTTTTATGACTGCATAAATAAGCAGATGTCCCTTTTGGAATCTGCTTTTATACTTGGAGCCACAAATGCCAGCGAATGACAGCAAACTCACAAATATGTGCCTAATCTGAATACAGCTGCTTGTAGCGGGTGTTGCACGCAACATTTGGTAGCCAAACCAAATGCTTAAAGCTGGCATCTAGTGCTGCATCAAAAAAAACACACACAAAAACTGCAGCGACCGCTCTATATGAAGAAGCTGCAAATGCTCCTGCAGTGTAACATTTCTTTTCTGTTACGCCTATTGGTTGATCCGAAATTGTTGCAATTAGTTAAGCAAATATTGTGTGTTCACATTTAAGTGTTTGTGTTAAGTATAAAGGAAAAGATGTGAGTGGCGGACACTTTCAATACCAGGAGTGGCACATCGTTAATGTGTTGCCCTGATGGCAGGGTTTTGCAGGTCACGCTGAAGGGCGCTTGAAGATCCAGGGACATATTTTGTGGTTTAGACACGAGTGAAAATTTGGCACCAGATCTGTTAAACTCAAGAGCATATGAAGCACAGCTTTAAATTGATTTTCAAATGCAAACTAAAGCAAGACTGTCTTTGTGATCTTTTGGTATCGTCGGTAATGACCTAATCATGACTCTACTGAGCCACAGTCACCCTGTTTCCATATGTCTGTGATTGCAGTCAGCACTTTGCATTTTCTGGGCAGATGGGAGCCTCTCCAGGTTGTTGACAGATTGAAATACATTAAATATTTAAACGGAGGTATTTATGCACATAGAGTTCAGGGAAGGCTGCTGGTTAGTGATTTTGGTTTTCTATACAGACTCATTTAAGTTTGTTGCTTTCTAATGGGACATGTAGTTGAAGAAATTATACATCCTTTCAGAGCAGTATGTGGTTGGTTCAGTGGGTCACTTGGGTCTTTCAAGTTGCATAAGATGGCTTTATTCCTCACTTCAATAGAAAAGAAAATACAATTCTCAAAATAGAAAACTGAACCAGGGCAGCAGAAGAATAGACAGTGAGCTTCCTGAGACATTGAGGAGCCACAGTAAGAAGCAACAACTAATTAAACACACTTAACTATGCCATTTGTACTGTTGGTGCTTCAGCAGAAGGCGTGTGGATGAGGGGATAGGAAATCCTGGGAGGGGATTGGGAATCCTGGCACAGGGGAAAGATAAATCTGTAATTTGGCAGAGATCAAACATTAAAGTCAGAAATTGTGCACAGTTGTCAACTAGACGTTGCAGAGGGATGTGGGGCAATGAATATAAGCTCTGCAGATGTGAGGGTGTAAATATTTGTGCAGGACAGTAACATCCTTGAACCAAGTTAATATCATATTGAAGAAACACTGATTCTCTGGCAAGGAATCCCGGAGATCAATGAAACTGATATATTGCACAGTGTATATTTTTAGTTATGGTCTGAAAGCATATCTGGTAAAATTGTTTTTTTGTTTTCACTTTTCATTGCAACTTGGTTTCCTTTACATCGTTGCGTTTGAGTCGTTTTGACCATTCCTTAATAAATTGTGTGTGTGATATTTAAAGGTTTCGTTAATTCCTGTGTATTGTCTTTTGTGATGATCGAAGTCACATTGCTGTTGGAATTTTATATTACTAAAGACCAATGTTTACATAAAATATATGGCTATGAATAAACTAGGGAAGCACACAAGCAAGGGTTAGATGTTGACCACCTAAAAGTAGGAGGACTGATTTTGTTTGATTCATAAAGACTTGTGTTACTGCAGAAGTAAGGCTGGGACGTTCAATTATTCGTGTGCACTGGATTTCAGTTAAGGACATCTTTGTCTTGTGCCAAACATGGTAATCTGACAACATGGGGGTTTGAAGGAGAAAATTTGAGGGGTGTAGTGCAGCTGATTTCACTGGCTACTATTACACCAGTTCATAAAGGGAAGAGGGGTTGGCCTAACGGCTAAGGCGCTAGACCTCGGACCTGGGGATCTGGGTTCGAGTCTCGGTAACGACGCCAAAACCCCCTGTGATTCTGGGCAAATCACTTAATCTCCCCGTGCCTAAAAAAAATATGAAAGTGTGTCCTCATGTATCGTAACTTGTTCTATGTAAAGCGCTCTGATAACTGATTCGGTTCGGTTCTAGTTCGCGCTATATAAAACTCTGCAAAAGAAAAAAAATTATAAATAAAAAAAAAGTTTGCATAACGCAGTCAAAATGTCAATCCTTACCCTTCATGACATTCACAGTTATGTCAATTGAGATCTAAATGCAGAGATTTTATATTTTTCCGTTAAAAAGTCATCGAATATTCTGCCCAAATTCAGGTTTAGTTCATGGCAAGCATACTCATTACTTCCAGGCAGAGATCTTGATACGTCGAGGCCCACATTCGTCCATCACTTTATGGCATAAAACTAAAGAGAGCGCTTAGGTCTATAGTATTGGGTAAGATTTGGAGAAGGGTGCAAAGGTTGTAGAGTCGAGGACGATCTTCCATCCAGTCCTGCTGCAGGCTCTTATGATGTCACCAAAGATGCTTATAATAGGCCTGATTCTTAAACAATTTCTGCATCTAAGTTCCACCCCATTAAGCCAAAACAGCAGTCTATTAATGTCAATTCCACATCATCAATCACAGATTCAGGATTGGTGGACGTTTCATTCATAAATTGTTCCCAAAATGTGGGAAATTTGGCTTAATGCATTTGCACATATGGGCTTAGCGGCCGGATTTTGCAGATGAGCATAGTGAGACCATACAAAAAATAAAGTGAGGATCCACAAACTGAAGTCGGTCGCTATTCATAAGTATTTTGCAGGTAATATCCCACTCGGAAGTGAACAGAAATGTAATCTAGAGTATCAAAAGGAGGATATACATTATTTTCCCTGATGGGATTTGGATTCAACATCCCCATGTTTTAAATGGGTGAAAGCGAAGGAGCTTTTCCCCAGGAAACATGATTTCCTTGTGGATGGAAAAAATAAGGCTGGTGGGTAAATAAGTAGATTTTGCAGTTTGGAGTGAGACTTCCTGACATACTCCTGGGATTCTTTGTAAATCCCATAAATGCTGGAAATCTACTCCAAAGATGAAAGTAAACATGTGAGGCACTTTTCTAACTTTACAACCAAAATACACTGCAAATGTTGTACATCCATTGCCACTTTTGAAGCACTCTCCACCAGTACTTGAAGAGCACTACATATAAAAGCACACAGTTGCACACTACAGAGCTCTGAAAAAGATTTTAGTAAAATAATTTGTGTGTGATGGGGAGGTCCAGTAATGGCTTATTTGTTGTGGGAGTTGAATTGTGATTTGAGCATCTCTGCGTGGCAAGTCTTTTTATTTTGTGTAATTCTCTTCCATTAAATAACAAAATTGGAGACTCATGGAATCAGGCCAATCCTGTAAAACCAACTCTTACTTTGTGCTGGCACTCATTTTTGGGAGCAGGCGTATTTATTAACATTTAGCTTTGAGTCACAACCCAAATGTATTTGACTGCCTTGGGTGGCCATGGAAAAGGAATGTGGGGACACTCAATGATGAGCAACAGCCTGCCAAGATGGCCCCACGAGAGCTGACCATCACCACCCAATTTAGAATAACATAACTAAAATACCTTTATGTGGTATACTTTGTGACACAGACTATGGAGCTTTACAAGAAACCACTCCCCATCTGCCTGCAATATGGTTTGCAACCAGGAGACTTTATACACACGATATGGCGATTTCTCAAAACCAAGCCATTTTTTAATAGAGTATGGCAAATACTAAGGGAAATAATGGGATGGCGGTAAGAGGACAACCCCAAACTGATTCTCCTACACACACCACCATACCTAGGCCCCAACAAACAAATTGTTTGATACACCTTGAATAAGTCTTCGGCAAACATGATAAATCCATGGCTTGGTGGTGATCCACTTGTCCTAGATGGTTGGACATAAGGGGGGGATCACTGCATGACTTTAAAGATTCCCATATACAAATCACGCGAATGTCTGCCGGAGCACATTAAAATCTTGGGGATTTGGATGGACGTGGGACCTGGGTGATGGTGAGATGTTGAGTTATTGGACAATCAGCTCAGCTGGGAAATATGTGCACCCCGGTGCAAGGCAGCAAATACATAAATGGAAAGCAAGATGTATTTTTTTAAAATCTGTTTTATGTCAATGGATAGCAAGATGTTATCTGCGATGACGAGGAGTCAAGATGTTGTAAAAATGCTAAATTTGCAGATTTGTTAAAAAAAGCTTTGAGGCAGGGCATTAGAGAAAGGCAGACCGAGGAGGAGAGAGACGAAACCGCAACAAATAGAGAACCCAAGAATGGAAAGGATTTTGCAAGAGTGAGATCAGGTCTTTAAGGGGGGGTCTGAGCCCCCCCAGTTATTTTTTGGGGTGCCTCGAAAGGGGACTCTATTTTCGGGCCTCAAAGCTATATAGGGTGACCAGACCTCCTAGTTTTTGTTTGGTATTACTAGTGTGGGTAACATGTCTTGATAGTGAAATACTGCCAATTTCGTTTTTCACTGAAAGGCTATCTTGCCCATAGAATAACATGGTGAATGCTGTGTAACATGTTTACCTGCAGATCTTCCCATAACGGCAAAATAGACATATGGAATCTGGTATCCCTGAACTCGAAATTTAATAACACATCTTTTAGTGAAGATGGTTTTTAAATTCAAAGTTTGAAAATAGCACTTTTAGAAAGTGGCTATTTTCCTGTTCAACCTTTCTGTGTGCCTCTGCCTGGTTGTGTATTTACTGTCTGGTTTGTGAGTGACAGGGGCTGGGGGTGGCTCCAGGAGGCTGGCTGAGTCAGCACAAAGCTGAAAAGACCCATCTGCATGTAGAGTGGTGGGAGGAGTAGCACCTGGGTCTCAATAGGGCTGTGCCTGCCTGCCACAATCCTGGCTCCACCTCCTGCGGTGCGTCTGATGGCCCTGGCCCACACTCACAAAGGAAGAAGAGGTGCACTGGCAGAGTGCACCCAGAACTGGTTTAGATTGGGTCCAGGACCCCGCACACAAGAAGAACAAAGACTTTTGGGGTATAAAAGTAGGACTGGAACCCCAGTAAAAATAGATTAGGGAACTTCGTGATCAAGAAGGAATCCGTGCTGAGTGTCTGGGAGCTGACCTACAGTTGCTGTGATTGCTGAGGAAGAGGACCAAGGGAGCAATTTAAATAATTTTTACTTGTTTTAAAGTGTTTGGTATATTATGGCTTATACTTAATAAATATAACTTTTTGCCTATTTTCCTTTGCTGGATGCGACTTCATGATTTTCTTAAGCACACATTTCTAGTTATCTTGATTTAGACCACGCCCCTACTCGGATAGGCCACACCCCTTTAAAATGTGTCACGCCCCTTTTAGAGCACCAGCAGTTTTTCCCCCCACTTAAAGCCCTGAGTGAGATAGAGAGATGAAGTGTGCTGTGGTGAAAGACAGAGGCATGAGACGGAGGGCCAAGAGTGGTCACCTTGGTACAAGGCAACCTTGGTGTTCAGCAGCTCGAGGGCCCCTGCACTTTATCTATGTATACATTAACACTGGGGAGTCGTATGTATACATTGAACATTTGCATGTTCGGGTCATTGCAATAGGCCGCATCGAACACGAGGCCCCTGCCAGGTATGCACACATTCTGCAGACTGGTGCATTATGGGTACGTTTGTGGCGTTTTCAAACGTTATAAAATGTCTGAACTTTTGTAACCTCTTTGACATCCTGGTCTGCTAGGGTCGGAATGTCTTTATAAATCCGGATTAAACGGTGAGCTAATGGTAAAAGTCAAATGTCACGGGGGCTATATTTCTTCGGCGCTTCCCTGAGGCTATTTTTACGGTAAAATATAGCGCCAAGATTAGGATTGACAACGCCGCATTAGTGCCTCGGGGGGAGAGTTCGCTCTGCACCTCTAAATAGTATAGAATGCCGGCTACGGCACTGAATATGGGGGGACCAGTTATTGCTTTCTCAGAGAGAAGGATCCAGTTTTGAGGAACTTCATTTTTCCACACATAAACCTCAGCCTGGGTGTGGGCGGAAGGACACATCGCTGCGCGAGCTGCTAATGGCCGGAATCTACTGACAGCGGGTCTAAGATTGGGGTGATTGCAAGAGCCTGTCCTGATGCGATAACCTTTACAAAGCAAAGCACTTTTTTTTTTTTTACAGCAGCTTGTGCTGAGAGCTCATGTCTATGAAATGCAACCGAAGGGCACGTAGATCTGAATGTATAGGTTCATCAAGCCGCACCACCGACTCCCGGCTGCAGGGCCAGCTTTTGGCACGGGCGACCTGGAACCCGGCTTGGAGCCCCTTCTCGAGCTGCCTTGAATAATGTTTGTATGCCAGACCGCTGGTTCATTACCTCCAGGCTTTCGATAAAATAGTGCTTTCTTTACTCTCCTTAGCCTTCCTCCAATTACCTTTCTCCCACTCCCCGGTCTTCTCCCTTGACCCCTCCCAAGTACTACCACCTTTAGCAGGGTACTTGGAGGGCTGGATCTGTGCCAGATTTTGAGCATATCCTTATTTAGCTAGACGTAGTTATCTTAAAAATCTGGCATGGATCCGGCCCTCCAGCACAGACTTTGTAGAACCCTGACCTACAGTCTAGCGACTGAATAGGGCATTAGGGTAAGGGACGCATGTGTGCTCAGTGGCCACTGCTAGGAGGTATTCAACCAGGACAAAACCTGTGAGTACAAAAGGGCCCCCACTAGGGTCAATAATGGGAAAGAGTGGACGTTGAAGGGGTGGAGGATCAGGAGGAGTGGCAAACCGTTGTTTAAAGGAAGGCTGGCCCAGCCCGGCTCTACCCTCTGAACAAGCAGTGCCTGCCTGCAGGTGTGGAGCGTAAGCTTCCCTCTCGCCTTTCGCCCAGCCACACTCACAAGGTGGTTGTAATAGCTGGGAAAGGCCAGAATCTGTGACACAGACATTTTGCAGAGTGGCCGCAGTTTTTCATTTCAGCTGTGGTCTGAATGTGGTGTGTATCTCATATGTATTGTTATTGAGTATGTTTTTGGGCCTGCATATTGCATAAGGCTGACTCTTAAGCATATTCAACCTTCTCTGTAGTGGCCCATGGGGGCGTTACTAAAGAAGTATTCGCAAAGCTGATAGGTCTCAACTTTGGGACCTATTGGTTTTGCCAGTGGCATTTGCTGATGCTGCAACGCATTTAAAAAAAAGCATTTTTGTTAGCCAATGCTGTGCAGTATCAGCCAGAAGGGATAAGAAAGTGATGATGAAGCTGGGTCATTTTATAGAAGTGAATATGTGTGATGACATATGCATACATATGCACCTACGAAACACACAGATGCCAATTTTATTAACTACCGACCTAACCTGTAAATAAAAGAATATATAGGATATAATCTGCGCAAACACTACAGAGTCTCTGCGTCTAGAGGTTTCAGCTAGATCAAGCCAGTTGGAGTTAATCCAGTTTTGTTCAGAGAATGTGACAGTGTGCTTATACTGAGATATGGCTGTCCTAATCCCTGCTGGAATTTATGAGCTTAATTAATATACCTTTGGCCTTGCGACACTCACTTGTGAACCATGGTGTACACTGGAGTGCAGGCAAATTGGAAGGGTTAAACTCCCTGGTGCCCTGCTGTTGCCCTAAATAGAGCAGTGTGGAGATCTATTATGGGGAGCTTGTTCGCTGTACAGTTCTCATACAGATAATTTGGTTAAATTGATTATACATTTGCAGGAGCTTGTCTGGTTTAGCAGGCAGATTGAACCATTTATCAGATTTTCTATTATTCCCCAAGAGACGAGGCTACTTCAGACATTTTGTGCCACCAAAACCTACGGAACAGATTGTCCCTCAAAGATAAAGTCCATGCATTATGATCACTGCCAGACCAATGTAATACTTCAAAGTCCGAACAGCATGCCATGGATCTATGTCCATTCAGCTATGATCAATACTAAGACAGCCCCCTCTGGAGATAGTATAAGCACAGTGCCTGTCAGATGTAGCTCTGCCATTGCAGGTGCACACGCCATGAGTTAGGGTAAGAGCTAATAGTTGCATAGCAGAGGTGGACCAAGATTATAGTGGGTTGGCGTCCAGTTCCTGCTTTCCTGGCCTCATCTTCCTGATCACAAGCAGAGTTGATGCCAACTATTGGTTTAAATGTGACATTGTCACCGTCAATCAAAAGGGGAATTTATCAGATCTGTCGGTTAAGTCATGCATGAATCACCTTAACGTTGGGGATTTTTTGTTTTTGCTCTGACCAATTTTAAACATTAAACAGGTTTATTGTTGGGCCATTACCTCCACTAACGGTCAACCCAATGATGTCTGGGCTGTTGATCCCCAACATTTTAATATCAAGATTTTGTGAATTCCTGACCCAGATCAATATGCCACCAGAGGGGCGGCCAACTTTAAATGGAAAGGCCTCAATGCTATAATTCGTAAATCCCGATCCGAATAAAGGTGCCAATGTCCAAGTCTCCTACAGGACAGTAACCTCAAGTTGATCAATGAAGGAAGGAGCCCCAGTCGGGGTCTCGCAAACTTGCTATATTCCATGATAAAAACTGTGTTTTGGAGAGGATTTCATTCTCACTAGGTAGCAAGTTCTGAGGAAGGGAACAAGGACAGTTTGTAAGGAACTCGTTTGAGTGATGCATAATAGATTCCTCGCTGAAATGTTGGCTGCATTATCCAATTGACAATCAACAAAAAGATGGTATCGGGGGTTCAAGGGATGGAATATAAATACAATCCATGTACTGTGCATGGATAATGTCGGAGTTGAAAGGGACAAACAGTGATGCTGACAGTGTATTCAATGAGTAACTTTATGAGTCACTTTAATTAAGGCCTCTGTATTTTCCCTTTGTCCGCCCCTTAACTTTGGTACGTTTATCAAATAAAGACTCCATTTGAGTTCTAGGCAGTGGAGCACTAATCCTGTGTGTGTGTGTGTGTGTGGGGGGTGATATTGGCCTAATTCCCCTACTTGTTTTTGCTAACTGTCGTGATATGATATTCATTTGATCTCAACAAACTTCTATCTGTGTGCGGATGAATGTTAGGAGGTCTTATGGGCCGGGACATAGCCAGATTCCCTTCCTGAGAATTAATATCTATAGACCTCTTGTATAAGTCTGCTCTGGGACTCATTATTGTTCTGGGATAAAGCAACAGCATATGCTGGTCTCAAGGCACTAAAAGATGGTTCAACTTGGCGGAACAAAATGGCTGCCATGTTGATAGGTCAAAAGTTTCTCATTTAATTTCGTGTTAGCTTCCAAAATATTAAGTAATCTTGCGCTCAAGGAAAATACTATCTTTTTTCAACTTTGTTTAGATAAATTCTTATACTATCAACATTGGCCCCTATGTGGGCTTTACTCTCAATAATGGTCCCATAGGACTTGCGAGAGAAGTATAATGGTTGGTACATGTTACAGAAACCGTGTCAGTCAACGGGGCAGACGGAAAATATTCAGTTTGTGGCTGGGCTAAGGTATTCGCCAACTCAATGCAAAATGGTTTTGATGCTAATGGGCCTCTATTATTGTCAACTCTAGCAGGCCAATTTCTGCGTCAACTGGCTTGTTAACACAGGACAAGGTTTTCAAGCTGGAGAACTTGACATTAGATGTACAATTATAAAATGGAGTTATTTTGCATTTGTTTTTAATGGTAGGGTCCAAAGCCTGTTCCCTGCCTTGTGATTAATGTTCTCGTCCTCCCTAATCAAATCATGAAAGTGCAGTTCTCGGCTGCATGTCCTCTGGCGGACTTTGGCTCTATCCTGGAGCCAGGCGAGTTGTCAACCGCTTTTCTTGTCCCCATAGTCATGTGTGACCTTAGTACGAGGTACCATAGATTGAAAAAACGGACCACTGCTGGGCTTAGTTGAGGTAAGCAAGTCAGGGTGTAAAAGTCAGGCCCTCGAACAGAACTTATGGCAATAATGTAATCTACTCCTTTTACAGAAGTGACATGTCAATATGTCTTACCAGGGCAACAGTGGGTTAGCAACCGCGAGGCTAAGAGGGGTGGCCCTACTTCTGCTTCTTCCTGTCGCTGATGAGCGTAGATGGGCCCACTCTTGGCCTGGTCTGCCCTCACAGCGGGAGAGCCGGCTCCAACTTAAGTGCTCGTACGCTGTGAGGCAGCCCTGTGGCACTCTGGTTTAGCTCGTCCTGGTCCCCCAGATGCTGCTGAACGTATCCACAATTCTGAATTCCCTTTTTCCACTTCGGCTCCTTAACTTAATTGACAATATAAAAGTGATCTGGAGTCCATCAGAAACTTTCCCTTTATATTTAAGTGTAGGAGCTAAGATGCTTTATTTATATTTTTATTTATTTCATTTTTTTTTAATATCCGTTAGGTTTTTTTCCGCCCTTGTGGTTCTCACTTTCACTGGAATGGAAGGAAGACTTAGACCATCCGAGAAGTGCAATGGTAGCGTCAGATCTAGTTTACGTATTCCAGAGCCTCGCGGTCTCTCGGTAAAATTTATTTAGACATTTTTACTTCTAAGCAAACCCTGTTGTCTTCATTAACAATAAGGCTCCATAGGTGGTCATACCAGTAAATGGCGCAAGATCCCAGGTTTTCTCTTTATTCACTTTTAGAAACCGGCACCTATTACATCTTCCAAAAGCGAAGTCCCGTCCAGAGGGCCCCCGTGTTGCTTTTGTATTGACAGTCCAGTGAGCCCGTGTGTGTGGGTGTGGGAGGGTTGTTGCGGGGGTGGGGGGTGTTGAATATGTGAAGGGTAGGGCGTTAGGCTCAAACAGTGGAGCCTCGAGTACAGTGTCCATCACCCCCACATGACTATTTCTAGCAACATGGCTCCTGTCCACGGTCATGCTATGACCCTAGACACCGCTTGCCCAGGTCTAGGCTGACCATTGTTCCAAATGGGGGAAATAGCGGCTACCGCCGAAGTACATTCCGTATTTGATTTTTATTTCAATGCAGTGAGAATGATTACGAAGTGATTTTCAAAATCTCTGCTTGCCAGAACTCTGTTTTTTAAGCAAAGCCTGACAGCAGTTGAGTCACGTTCTAATGAGTATTCAGTCACGAATTTGGATCTGTTTTTATGCTTTAGTCAGAAATGAGTAGTCTTTTATCACCCAGTAAGTAGTAGTCGTTACGTTGTGTCTGGGCTGACATTGGCATGTTCTTCAAGTTTGAAAAATAACAGTCTTCGTTTTTCCTCAAAATCCGTCTGTTGTGTGCCTGGCAGGTGGCGCGTGCAGGGAAGTAACTGACCCTGCCCTGATGCCACAGCTGCCGGGGTCACTTGAAGAGCAACCTTGTCAGTGATCCTATATTCGGATTCATTTACCAAAAATAAGTGTTGTGTAGCACCGTCTATATTTTTTAAAATAACTTTACATCAAACAAGCACAATTTTGACGATGAAGTGCGAAGAAAAAACAGTGCAGATAAAAAGTACATAACAATCTGAGAACGCGTTATACTCCCCCCTGTCCTAAAAGTGGCATAAACAAAATTCAGAGAGATTATAAATATTGTTTCTTGCACTAGACCAGGAGGTGCCGCTGTGACATATAGCTAAAGGATAACTTCCATGCTGCATTTCTAATAGAGACTTGCTTACTTTAAAGCAATGCCTTTTCTTATACTCTCTGCGGTCAACTGCAAAACAGGGACAGCAGTAATGGGGGAGCCATACATAACACGGCCTCCCGACCCTGTCCTAAATGAATACAAAGGATCCCTGCCTGCCTCTCAGCCATCCCCAACACACTTTGGGACATGTCTCTCACTTCCGAAGCTGTGCTCTCTATCGGAACAGAAAGTGAGTGTCGCCCTCACATGTTTGTGAGAGCCTGTTTAGATCTTATTCGACAAGTAAGAACTAAGAAGTGCTCAGATTCATACTTCCGAGAGTGGTGCTTCAGTGGTCGCTGTATTCAGTAGTTTTAGGGCGAGTAATAATCTGCACCCATATCTTGTGCGATTGTGTGAGCAAAACCAAACCCCAAAAGTTGGACATAGTCAATGCCACAAAGGTCAAGTAGCATGTAGTCAAAAATGTGAAATGTCAACTGTATATTAGTTGAGTCTTTTCCTACAGAGTGAATGACTAGTTGAATGCAGTGAGCAGGTCACTGGATTTTTCTTAGATACTAGGAGGATAAATTTGCACACATTTCTGCATGTACCTATGAACACCCACCATCCAGTTAGGCCGAGCTGTGTATGCCCTGCGGCGGGTGTGGGATAAGTGATAGGAATCACGTGTAAGTCATAGGATAATGGTCTTATAGTCAATATGGACTGGACCTGGGTTCTTGGTGTCAGAGGATTGTGGCCAGTCCGGCAAATGAGGGTGTCTAAAGTGCGAAGTGAGGGACATATTTGAAGTGGTCGGGAGAGTAATTATGTAACTTCTGGATTTTGCCATTGTTTCCTGGAGCAATTGGTTTGCTGAACATTTTAGACCACCTAAAGTGTGCTCTAAAAAGCATAGAAATTATTTAGCAAATTGATTTTGTGATGGTAGCACATATGCATTATGTATGTTTTGTGGCACATTAATCTTAGATCAGTAAAGTGAAATGCTTTGTTGTGTCGTGTGTTTTGAAGTTTCCTCTTCAAGTATAAGTCTTTTTACTGCGGAAGTAAAAACTTGACACTTTTCTATATGCACCTGCCATTCATCCATCCGCTTTGGTGGATTAACAATGCTGAGAGTGTAGAAGGGTGTAAGTGGCAATATCACCAGCAGATCACTGTCGGCTGGATATGTTTTATTTCCAGAGCACTTCCTCTGCCTTCAGTATGGCCTCGTAGCACTGTTGGCTCTCTGGGGATGTCTCAGCCAGCAGTTCTAGGGTTTACATTGTAGACCGGATTCTGAGCCCTTCAGTGATATGTTCTATAGATTTTGCGGTCTGGTCAGTCTGTTTTTGGGATGTGGTAACGTGTTTAATGAGAAGTTTGTGCCTGATTTTGGTGTCTGGGTCTGCCTGAGAGCCTTACCAGTTGTTTATACAACTCGAAGGCATGTATCATAACCTTTATACATCGATTAGAGATGTATGTGGTATTTATATGGCGTGAACCAAGCCAAAAGGCAGCCAAGCACAATAAATGGTCAAATGCAATGAAACAGTCATGTGATTGTAGAGGCAGCTGGTTTGTGAACTATTACTGCATCATAATCTGGTGATCTTTAAAGAGGTCCTTCTTAAGCTGTTTTGTGAATTGGATCATGTTTGGGGGCAGACCTGATGGGTAAGGGGGTGTTGTTCCAGATCCTTGGTGCTTAGGTGGAAAAAGCCTGTTGAATTGTTTTTTAGTATTACACTTCTTGGTCTTCTGTGTGATGGAGTTCTGGGCCACGAGTTTTGTCAACCATATTAGCATGGGTGCAGGTCGTGACTGCTTTAATGATGCAGCTGCTTTTGAAGTGGTTCTGTTTGAGAAATAAAGCCAGTGGAGTTCCATCAGGACAGGAGTGATGTGACCATTATTCTTCAGGTCCTAGATGAATTGTGCTGTGGTGTCTACAATGCCCTTTAAGAATTTCCACAGTGGCATCTGGGTGGCCAAGGGGCAGAACATTTCCACCATCTTTATGTGAGTGTATGAAGCTTGAACAGATTGCTTTCTGAGAAAAATGACCTCACTTTATTAAGTAGAGAGCTGGTACTAGGCAATGTTTCTTTCCTTGAAAATATAACATGTTCCTTGTGAATGATGCTGTTATCAAGGGAAATTCAGGTTACTTGGCATTTGGTGAAACTTGGGGTTTGAAGTCGTCCAGATTCATTTTATTTAGCAGAGCTCAGACTATTTCTTGCTTGTCTTCATGGTGAATTACAGGAATTATGTGTTGGTGGTGTTGAGCTTCATGTGGGTGCTGAGCATCCAAGTATGAATGAGGTGCAGGCAATGTCTGGGGCATTGGATGTCTGATGTGGAGGAGAGGTTCAAGTAGAGTTGTGTATTTTTGGCACATTGGTGATTTTTTAAGCTCATATCGGTGAGAAGAAGCCCAATGAATCCGAAAGTAGCCTAATGTAACTTTTCAGTGATCAAAAACGCGGCAAATAGGTCATCACAAGGGACTGTAGAATATTTCATGTTTCCATTGTGGCTTGCTCTTCAAATCCCCTTTTACTAATTCAACTTTAATCATCACAAAAACACTGCACCTTAACAGCGTTCCTCTCTGGAACAGGTTAAACTGGGATGTAGCTGACAGTTTCAAATCATGTGTTTGGAAGCTACATGCACATTGTTTTTTAACAAACCTAAACTTTTTAAAACTATGCAGGAAAGCCCAGTGGACTAAAATTATATTTACATACATAACAAAAGTCTGGTAAAGGGCAGGTTGATTTTATGACTTCAGAAAATAGACCTCAAGCTCCATTTTCTCCAGGAAGTGTATTTCTGCCCATTAGCATCCCAAAATGGAGGGTATTAAAATAATGTGTTGACTGTGATCTAAAAGGCTGCAGTCATGCCATCCCAATGGATGCTTTCAACCTCTGCAGCTGTATCCACATGGTGAATTTGTTGAGGATTGCTCAGAGGGAAATTGGCCAATTGTGTTGTTTAAATAGTGACATCAGTCGGTGTGTTATCAAGTTACTGATTTCCTCTCTCTACCTCAGTTACATATAGTGTCTTAAAATTTGGTACAGCATCGTTTCGGATCTTAGTTTGATAACAAATTATGTTGCATATCATGTTTGATATGTACTGTGAGGACGTTTATCCAATTGTTGGTAAGATCCAACTATGACCTCCCCCCAATGAGTTAGATGTGTTTAGTCTCAGTGTTTCTGCTTATTCGGCAAAGGCACCTGTATTGCCCCATGTGTTGGCAAAAAATAAATGTGATGCAAGTATCCATGTGTCTGTTGCTCTTACGGAGTCACTGCATCAGCAGGTCTCTTGCAATACAACATAATTATCCTATGTAGAATTTATTCCACATTTAGATAGCTTTCTGTGGGCCAACATTAGCATATACCTATGTAAATATTACACAATTTCGTTCTTTAGCGCCATCAACTAATACTGTAGCAGAATGTCATGGTGCTAGCAGCCACGTTTCCTCTTTATCAAATTAGCAGTAATATAATTAAATTGTCCGTTTGAAGAAAGGTTTCACCTGTTGATCCACAAATTAAATTAACTTAGACGGACACGTGTAATTGTTGTGTTTGTATGTGTGGATAATCAAAAGCAACGTGAGAGTTCCAGAGAGTGAAATGTTTCATAGACCTTAATTACTGCTTTTTATATCTCAATCCAGCTTGATAAGCCCAATAAGCAAGTTAGTGTTTGTAAAAGGAAACTGTTGCTAAACAAAGACATCTGCAATGCGTCAGAGGATGTGCAATAACATATTCATCGAAACTCTTTGTTCATTCTTAGAATTCATTTTTATGCATTGTTTTTTTTGCCTTGACATAGTCTTAAAAACTCTTTTGTTCAAAATGTCAGTTTCCTGCAATGGCGCTAGCACGCACTGCCCCTAAAACACGCCATCATTGCCAATGGCGTGCTCTGCATGAATGCCATTGCAGCGTACATTTTCAATTAGATCTCAGACTCTACTCTGTTAGCCTTTAAAATTAATTTACACTTTTTGTTGTAGTTAACAATAATTGCTTGTGGCCAGAGCTGAAAATTTGCGTAGTGTGAAAAAATGGGATGCAACTCGGGAGTGGAAAGCAACAGGAGCTCCCTCCTGGAGGCACTTGATATGGTTGAGAGGTGGCAGTTGTCCATCAGTAACAGGTTGTCTTTCTGCCAGCTGTGACTGAGGGGGAGAATGAGTTCTATGACATCAACGAACGGTGCTGTGATAACTGGGATAGCAGTAGGTTTGTTTGTCGCTGTATATTGGAAAACTAGATTTAGTAGGAGACGATTTGTGTGTGAGTGTGTTTCCAAGATCTTTCACTAGCCAATACCTCCAGGTGCCCCAGTCTGATGCACGCGTAAATTCATACCCAAACTCTCCTTAAGTACATTTTCGTGGGTGATACTTTGAATGTATAATAATAGTCCTGAGATTTAATCTGTAAAGGAGATGTTCTAATGCATCATATCGTAAACGACTGCTGTGAAACAAACCTGTTTCGGTTGATTATGAACTGGTTGACCACATGCTTGGAAGAAGTGGATAATGATATTTGATTCTCTGTAAATGATGCTATTTCATCTCTTAATATCGCCACTCGTTCTCCTGTTCTTGAATCTGTGTATTATGATATATATTCTGTCAAATGCATTTTTGTAGTCTGCAAACTAATTCACTAATACACAGATTCAAGAACAGGAGAACGAGTGGTGATAGTATGAGATGAAATAGTGACATTTACAGAGAATCAAATATATTTGTTCAATAGATTTCTGCGAGGCTAAGAAGGATGTTTAGCTCCAACAGGTTGAGGGTGTACTTGGGCCATTTGGGTGTTGATCAGTCCGACTTTAAGGCAGTTGGGAAGTTTTGTTGTAGTGGCAGAATGTGCACTCAACTGTATTTGGTTCTGGCCTATTGTCAGCTACGCATCCTCTGGATTACTTCTGGTGTGCTTTAAGTGAGCTTGAACCATCGGGGCCATGTTACTGGGAACTGTGTGAAGGTGCCAGTGCACTCTGTCACCCTTGGTAGTGCCCGTCGGACTGTAGGGCTAGAGGGTTGTCATCTCAAGATGTTGGCCTATCCATTGTTAGGGGAACAATCTGGAGTTTGAAAGAAGGCCCCAGGTTCCGATGTGCCCCCAGGGTGGTGGTGGTGGCGGCAGATGGGCAATATTTACTCTGTTAGCATTAATTTGAATATCACTGGACATCTCTGTGTTATATTTCAATGACTTCCGAAATTTGGCTTATTCCACACACGTATAAGTTCCTTTACTCCAAAAACAGACTGATCTATTGTGGGTATTCAGCCTTTTACAATGTGCAAAAGGCCCACTAGCATTTTCATATTACACATAAAGCACACAATTACTGATGTTTCCATCCACAGGTAGCTCAGAATATGACATGCGTAACCTGTGAACCGCGGAGTGTGCTACAGTATTTGCAAGTTAACCATCATAAGCAGAGTTTATGTAAAAATTGGATAACCACAGGTGTGTGGCTGGTGTTTATAAGTCAGAGAGACTGATTGGCAGTGGGTCTGTACAGATTGTGCCGTCCAGGATCCCACTCCTTGAAAAGTGCTTGTTTGTTGAAACGGGCTTTAAAGGTGATATAAGTAAACACAAATAAGACATTTGTCTAGAGCAGTGTCTTCTGTGGACCCCCACTGAATCATTTCTGTAATTGGGGGACCCCACTGAATCATTGCTGGAATCGGGGGACCCCACTGAATCATTATTGAAATCCAGGGACCCTCACTGAGTCATTAATGAAAGCTGCGGGCCGTGACTTGAGCAGTTTCGATGATTTGAACCTCAGAACAATACACAAATACAGAAACAAGTCTTCATCAAACAGAGAAATGATGAAATATTTAATTTAATTCACAAATATAAAAACAAATTAATTTCAATGGGAAGGTTGGAGCTGTTTTTAATTCAACTGACGCCACCAATCATCTATGCCATATTCTGTTTCATGCATTTGCGCTGCTCCCACAAATCAATCTGAGGGCACCAATTTAATTTTTAACCTCCAGTTTCACATTCCTTCATATTTACTGAACATAACAAAAATTCTATTGAACTCCTTTATGTATATACACGCTTTATTAAGCTGTTAAAACTATTTAATTTTTTAAGCCATTGCGAACCTTCTGAGTAGGCGTTGCGGACCCCTAGACATCTGCAGTTTAAGAATCGCAGGTCCAGAGGCTACAAGCCCACGTGAATAAGTGGCAAAAGTGCTGACGGGCAGCTCCATAAAGAATGACATTTCGATAATCTGGTTTCAGAAATCCATTTTCATATTGTACTTCATATCACAGTTTGTCATTTAATTCTAAGCACTGAAAATCCCGGATGTTACTATCACCAATTTAAGTGGTGCTCAATGTACCAACATCTGTAGGATGGAAGGTGAAGAATCTTGTGACAAGTGTTGATCTCCCATAGCTCCAAGTTGTTAGGCACTTTGTATTCACTCCAGTGCCAACAGCTGAAAACAGGAGATATAGTTTGTATGTTCTTAACTGTTTTATGTGTGTAGCCCTGTTGTGGTGGAGAAATCTAGTTCATTTTAACTATGACACTACTGTATCTATGTTAAACCTTTGTAATGTACTATTAATTCAACAGCCAGCAATACTGGTTTGCTCCTCATACACAGCCAATACTCTTTCCATCTTCCTAACCTTTTTAGGTCGAGCATTCAAGACCTCTTGTATATACTTTAGTATATACTTATTTTTTTATACGTGTATATACTTTGTGGGCTCTGGCGATCAGCCCAGGACTTGTCTGCTTCTGGACTTTTTTTTCTGTTCAACTACCTCAATTTAACTGTCTTGATAGAAAATGACCACTAGAGGTCAGTAAAATATCAGAATTGCTTTCTACTGAGGGACTTTCTTTTTTTATTTTGCTGGCAACTGCCTCTATTTAACTTTTGTGATAGAAAACGACTAGCAGAGGCCAGTTAATCACCAGAATCACCTTAGCACTCTCGAGATTACAGTCCATAGAAATTGTCTTCCACGAGCACCCTTAGACAATAATATTTTTTTCAAATCTTGTATTTTCAGTGATAAGACCACCGAAGGCCCTGATTGTATATCAAAAACAGAGCTTTGGACTATACCAATTCCAGCTGAAAGGCAATATTTCTCTGCATGTGTTCTCATACCTGGCATGTCATGCAGTTTGGTGCTTACTTTCCTTCCATGTTAAAGAACAGTAGATGTTTCAGCACCCAGGCTAATGTGCTGCAAAGCTAAATACATATATGGTCCCAAAGGCGAGACCGATTGCATTGCAAATGCTTGTTCTTTTTGTCATCTCGTCCACTGATTCAAGTTGCAGCTGCCAGGCTATTTTTGCCCTCCGGATTCAGCTGCAGCACTGCCCTTGTAAAACCAGTTGTTGTGCTTTCCCTTGGATCACTTTCCAAATCTTTTAGAATGCCCGCTGGCATTTCTTGCCTTGCAGAATGTGCTGCTCCTTATGTTCCTCTGGTGGTGCATTTTACTAAGGCGCGGTGCCACAGTATGACTTGCGCGGGAGGTTGTGGAACGTCGCAATCCGCTTTCATGTTCTCCCTTGTGTTACTTGTTTATTTGGTACTTGCATAGCTTCTTCACTACAGTAGATATTAGACCACACCGCATATCACACTGCACCCATGCACAACAACAGGGGCGTAGATTCAATTGGCGCAGCAGGCGGTGGCACTGGAGCCCTGCGGGCTGATTGCTGTATCTTATCATTCAAACAGCAGCCTGGTAGCCCATGTTCTGCCTTGCACTAGGACCCATGACACACTGGCTACGCTCCTGCACAGTACAAGTGGATTATTTAAGTTCCATGGATTTTGTAAACTGCATTTTGGCACACCTTTGGTCTATGGCTGTGGCATCGCGTCACAGGGCTGGAGCATACAGCAGTTATTTTTCGGCCCTGCCAATACACCTATGAAAGGGAGCGAGGTCTGTCACTGAATTAGTGATTCTTCACGTGCATATTGATATTTAGTTCCATTTATTTGCGGCTGTCTGTAAGCCACGGACTTCACTTGAGAATAGCGGAGCACTCCACATAGTCGGGAAACCAGAGCAGTGGTACATGATTATTTAAAATAAGGCAGAATATTCATGGGTGGTCATTCCTATTGTGTAGTGATGTAATGGTCATTCAAGAGGTGGGTCTTTAGTAACTTTCTGACTTGCAAGAAGGCTCTGGCATTTCTAATGTTGATAGGGAATGTTATTCCAGATCCTTGGAACATTGACAAGGAAACGCCATGTTCTAGTATTCGGTTTTTGCAATTTTTCAATTCTAATAAGGTGATGTCCTTGCTTCTAGTGTGCTGCTGTCCACCTGAAGTTTTTTTTTCCATTTCGGTTAGGTTTGCACAGGTGTTGTTGCTACTGGTCTTAAATGTAATGGAACTGTGTTTGAAAGTGATATTGGTATGGAGAAACTTGGCAGTGTGGGAACGGAACCCTGAAACCCAAAATCTGACACCCGAATATATCACCTTCAGAGATGCCACTCCGCACAGTACTGATCTAGCATTAAGAACACGCTCCTCATTCAACATCAGCCCTAACATTGGTCTAGCTGAATAATGAAATAATGACTGGGACCACGCAATAACCGACCTCTAGATCAATTCAAAGTTAAAGAATTTTATTACAAAAATCTCAAAGTAGGCATTAAAAAAATGCAAAATATTCCATTAAGGTTCATAGTCAGAAAATAATAATTATTTTAAGTCCCAATAAGCATCAAAATCCTAAAGACCGCATCTGTAATGGAAATGGAAGTCTCTAATAAATTAACAGAGTCCTGTGAGGAAAATGAAAACTCTCTAAATTCTAACTATCAGATTCGCCAGGAATACCGACCGCATCTCAAGGGGAAAAGGAAAGGCTCTGAGTAAATGGACAGCATCTCAAGAAGATATGGGAAAGTCGCTGACTCACCCCCAAAACCATGGGGTTTAGATGCATGTTGTATTACGGTAGTAAGTAAAAACAGCTAATTCAGCATGGCAGGACTACTGATAACATATATTGAGCAAATTAGAATTTAGATCTTCACAAATATGCACCTTCTTTTTCTAAAGAAAGGAAATCTCCAGCAGTGTATGCAGCAACATGTCAGTCTGGAGCTGCATAACACAACAGGATTCATTTTTCAAACAAAAACCCACACACTTGTGTATGCTAGCAGGCCTACATCAGAACTTCTTGTGAAAGTGCCCTTGGGATTGAAACTTTCAGTAAACGAAGAAAGTTTCTTTCACAGTACATGCTCTCTAAGGAAAATAACCAGTTGCGTCAGTGTCCTGTGCTCTGCCAAGACTGTGGAGAGAAGACATGCAGGGGGATATTGATTGGTGTATTGAGCAGGAGCGAGATGAACAGAACACCAAAACAACATCCCTATCAATAAAATGGTGTCTGCAAAAAAGTAACAAATAAACGACATAAATAAAAACACTTCTAAACAACTAAAAAAAACTGTTTAAAGTCAACATTAATAATCCATTGGTTACGACTAAAATCATTAGTATTGAAAAATTATTTTTCACCAAAAATTGCAGATTTAGAAGAAGCTACCACAGTAGTTCCCTCAGTGATGCAGTCATATTGTTGACCTTTTTTAAGCCTTTTGATAGGATGGGATGCCACCGTGGTATCTTGGAAACCCTAGTGCAAAGTATTGCCTCCACCCAGGTGTGAGAGAATTCCCAGGTGTGAGAGAATTGAGACTTAGGCTGTTGTTGTGAAGTCTGTCTCAGTGGAGAAGGGTTTCGATTTCTTCAGGGAGGACTTTTTGTACCATCCTATGTCTTTGCCAGAGTATTCTTTGGTAGAGAATAGTGTTAATGGTGAATTTAAATTATATTGTTTTGAGTATTCGCTTAGTAGTAAAGTCGCCCAGTTCATTTTGTGGTGGTTTGTTGCAGTTAGAGAGTAGGAGAAATACTGCCATGATTAGGCTAAGTTTTAGGTAATTGCAGAACATTCCATTCTGAATGGAATTGACGTAGGTTTTGAGTTGCTCAGTGTCTTGAGTGTGATGATTATCACCGTGAATTGGGTGTCATCAGTGTACTAGCAGCTCCTGATGCTGCAATCGATATGTTGGATTCCACATGGTTTTCTGTAGTTTTAATACTTGAAATTGAAAAAATGTGTGTGAGTGAAAGTCAAAAGATTGACACCTTTTGTGAATTCTTTGTCTTCAAATGGTGCCCAGCCAAATTATACTGAACATCTTTGAAAACAATATTTCAGGTGCAGCATGAAGCGGACCCTATTCAATAGTAAGATCACAGTCTCTGATAAATTGGGGAGGGTTTTTAGTGTTTCTGTATTATTGTTTCTGAGTGGGATACCTTAACCCTTTCATGCCATGAGATGCACTCATAAGTGCTAAGCTTTTGCCCGCAGAGAATCCTATCTGAATGGGCCACAGTACTGGAAAAATAGATGGCTATTCTGGAGATTAAATGTAAAATGTCGTTGGTATTTTTGACAGGCAATCAGACCACTAGATTGCAAGGGGCTGGATGTATTGTTGTGATTTTTGGCTGAAATAGTTCTAGCTGGATTCCCTGGACTGCAGCATTTTTTATTTTTTCCCTAAATGGAATTTGCTGGTGCATTGTCAATTTAAAATGTTGTGTTTTAATGTTGTCTACTTCAATTAATATTCTTTGCAACACATTTGAACATTTTGTAAAACAGTGTCTGTTACCTGCCACGTTCAAAACTAGAATCCAAACAACAATACATATTTATTCATTTTGAGAAGCAGCTTTAACATTTGTGTATAACCATCTTTCATAAACTCTTTTAATGGTCTCATACGTTATCTTCAACTCTAAAAGACGAGTGAAATACAGATGTGTCCTTTTGAGGGTAAGCGAACCGGATGCAAATGAAAACAGTGAAAGATTCAAACAAAAGATCTCCCGTTTTGATCTTTTATAGAATACATTCAAAGCCATCATGAGTGAATGAAAGAATGCTCCATGGTGGATTTAAAGGTACAGTGTTGCGTTCAGCATTAACATGCTGCTTGTTAGATCTGGCTTGATACCACCGCTGTCTCTATAGTTAATGTACACTTTAAAATATACGTATGGTGAGGTTTGGTTCCTACCAGTAGAGTATTTTTCGTCCCCTTCATCCTATTGGCTGTTGTGTCATTCCTTTTATGGAGTGCATGTACTGAATGCATGACTAGCCATTTTGCATCTAAAAGGTAAACTGATCTATCAGACGTTACAACTTTTCTCTTGTAGGTACATAGTACATAGAAAGCTATTATTTTTGTTATTTTTAGTCCGTACTCAAAATGCAAGCCTGGCCCCGTTGGCTTTTCCAGGCATATTCGGTTATGGAAGCGGTCTGGTATATTAAAAGTGTAAAAAGGCTGGAATAATAAGGAGGTTGTTGACGACCATTCACTAATACAGTGCTTACAGTGAATTACACCGGAGTTCATTGCCCAGATATCTTAACTAAGCCCTCTCAAGATTAATTTTATCAGGAAATGGTGAAATACATCTGAAAAGGTGTTCAGGTTCCTTGTTGGAAAGCGAGCGTCTGTTTGCTGAGACTAGACATTGTGTAGAAAAGTCATACATTTTGGATCAACTTGAGAAACTTAAAAATTCTTTGCTTCCTCCGTGTGATATTTTGCTTTTACGTTGCTGTTGGTGTCATATAATTGCTCAGAATAGCCTTTCTGTTTATTTCTGGTTTTCAGCCCTAACATATGCTGTTTCGTTTGGTTTCCCCCGTGTTTTTGTTTCTGCCTCTTTCAATGAGCCGATAATTACCAATAATCCAACTCAAAACCTCAATAAAATGCTGTTTGAAAGGCCCTCCATTTTATTACAAGTAAATACTCTTCTTGTGTGCGTTGGGAATTCTGACTGCTTTGTTTTGCCGACACACACGTGGTTGTCGGTGTGTCTCCATAGCAATGTGTTGGGATTTTCCAACACTGTTATAAAAAGAACTTTGCATAGTTGCTGATAAAACTGATTATACATTTACAAGTCTCTCACTTGGCTATGTATAAAGCAGAATGTTAGTTGTGAGGCGTGCGCACCGCCGCTGTAGACAGGTTGGAAGTTGTGATTAGTTAAGACCCACTTGTTTCCTGATTTTTTTTTTGTATAGTACAAGGCAAAGTTTCTAGCCACCTGGGAATTGTTAGAAAATGCTGGTACATTTGGAAGTACACTGTGATCGTTGTAGCTTTCTGAATTCTCATGTAAGTGGTGAAGTGCTTTCACCTTGAGTCACCCTTTGCCTCTCTGGTGTCAGCTGATGGCACTCCACAGCTTCATGTTTTCATGATGGACACCAAACTACTTTACATTACCTCGTTGTTGCCTAGGTGATGGCATTTCAGCCATTTGTTTATTGCTATTATTGAAGAGCTTGGCAGAGACATGCCTATGTGTCGGGGCTCAAGAAGCAAAACTTAGTGTAATTGATGGCAATGTATAGTACATTGGGTCCCATTGGAAAAAATCATTTATGTAGCAGCAGTGGAAGCTCTCCATGTGTGCTGCTTCACATGAATATATGTTTCAATTAGCACGCCTAGTTAGAGTGAGAAATTCAAACCCGTAGAACCAGATATTGCAGGAAGTACCACACATGCTTTCTCCCACCCTAACGTAAGTGCCCACTTCTTCGCATGGGTTTGTTTTATATTCAGTGTGTAGAGCTGGTCTGTTCTAGCCTAATTTATCACTCCTCTGCCTCAGTCCTAGCCTGGTGACTGCCTATTATTGGCTTATGGAACACACCTGCAGATTTTCGAGTGTTTTGCTCGTTTAGAAAGCTGAAGCGATGGGGTGGTAGTGTATGATCGCAATCACATAGACTGTCAGTATTAAAAACAAGCATTTGCAATGCAATAGGTCTCCCATTTGCAAGAGTTTAAGCTATTGGTATTGTAAATAACTGCCTTTTATTTATCTGTTTTCCTAATTAACACATAAATAAAAGACATTGTCATTTACAATGCCAATAGCTCAAACTCTTGTAAATGTGAGACATATTCAAAGAAGCGGCCGCCATTGCTCAGAAAGTGAAAGCGTGCATGGTGAGCTGAATGTTACAGGAAAGCATGTTGTGCCTGCAGTAGAAGAAACGTATTAAAGAAAATAGTGTTTATAGACTTTAAAAGACATACGGTGTAACACTGATGTAAAAGGGCCAGTCCTCGTGGGAGTTTACACATGAAGACAAGGCGGTACTAGGGAGGGACTAACAAGCCTATTAACGAATCAGAAGCCAGCATTATGAATGACACTGACCAAAGCGGGGTTCTATTCCATACTCTAATACAGCAGGCTGCAGAGCAGTGCATGCGCTGCCCTAAAACTGTTGGGTGCTGTAGTGGCATAAAATAAATCTGAAAATAAGGTTGGACCTCTAAGTAGACCCATGAGGAACGCGCTTATGGAATCAAAATCATTGGCCCTTGACTAGCATGTTCTCTGCAACTTGGGTGAAAAGCAAGTACCAAATGGTCACATAACCCTTTTTTATGGGCGTCCTTTCTTATTAAAAGGTGGCCTGCAGGTGTGGTGGTGCCACAGCAGATGTGTAGTGGCACATTTCTACCCTTGGGTGAAGCTCAAGTAAACAAACATACCCAAGATATATGCTGATACATTTATTTTATGAGTGTTTTAGAGCGCAATATCCCTTTTATTCGCAGTCTCTTAGCGCTGCAAATAAGAGAACAGATCAGCAATCAAATGACAGTTGTAATAGTGCCTACAGATTGCCAGAGATCATATACTAGCAACCATTTGCACCCTCTGGATGAGGGGAAGTGTTTTGAAGTGAGTCTAGAGAAGTGCATATACACAGCACTGGACATCTATTGGAAAGAGGTGAATTTTGAGAGTACACTCCTCCTCAAACCTATGCTATGGCTCACATTGGAGGTGTCGCTTATACACTGTGTTCTCAGCCAAGTTGACTGCTCCATAACTGTGCTGCTACCATTACAGCCTGGTGCAAGCTTGGGCAGTGTGAGGTATGTTATGTAGTAATATAAAGTAGCAGTTTAGGCAGGGTGTATCAAAACAGTGCTGCTGCACAAGCAGCTCGCTATATGCATAGAAAAAGTGCTGTAGCCAATGTAGTGATACCGGATAACAACCCAAGGAGCTGCTCCTTAACTTTGCTGCTACACAAGTGGCCTGCTGCATTTTGCAATGAGATTGTGAACTGGGGACAATGGCTAACCCAACATCACACAACAACATAGGCCAAAGAATTGAAGCCTCACTGTTAACATAAGGAAAATAAGAAATCTTGCAATGGTTATTGATTCCAATTTATCCCTGACCTTGCATATCGCTGAAATTACAAGGAGCATCCTCTACTATGCTGACGCTAAGGTGCCTCTTCTATTACATAGGGTAACACTGTTGCTTCATGTTCCCCAGCCCCCAGAGAGCTCATAACTCCTATACTTCAGGCACTTCATGGACTAGCGGTCACAGGATGCTCTGTACAAAAGGCACTTTGCATTGTTCACAAAGCCATTTAAAGAATGAGCCTACAAAACCTACAACAATATTCCCATAACAGCACTCGTCGCCCAAGACTGGCACCATCGCCCCTACCTTCAAGAAAAAGCCTTTCTGGGTGATCCCGATTCTCAGTACAAGTGGCAAAGCTGAGAGCTCCTTGCCATCCAGGCTAAGAACAATACAAGATCAGTTAAAAGTCAGGAAGGAGTGGAAACTTTTCTGTTCCAGAAATAAACATCCCTAAAAAGGAGATCCTCAGATTCCAGTATTGAGCCGATCATGATCACTACTGAACGCCAGGCTGCAGAAGGCCAGTGTCTCATGATCACCGCATGCTGAATCAGGTAGGAGGAACATACCAACCTGAATGGCCAAGATGACCTGAAACCCTAGGTAGCCACAAGGGATCCTCCCTTGGGGGCAGCAGCAGTGAAGTCACTACAAAGGGCTACCACGTCAGCTATTGTAATAAGTGAAAGGCTGCATAACAAGCACTTAGCTCACTGGAATAAGTGATGTCTGTGTAATAAGCACTTTACTGTGATATAACAAATGTGAACCGTTGCAGGCAATGTCTTATTATGGGAAAACCATTTTCAATCCACTGAAACAAACTACTTAAGATAGACAGTTAATTGGCTGAAGAGATCTACCACACATGGCTTGCATCTTAGCTGACTCTAGTGTAGTCTACCCCTCCAGGTCCTGACCGTCATATTTCCTTTAATGAATACTAAACACAGATGTGGAATTTCATGAGATATTTTACTTGTCCGAAGGACAGATGCTTAGGAAATCTACTTGTCCTTTTAAAATAAATTCTCTTGTCTCTTTAGGTGCCATGTAGTAAGGAGGCAAATTATGACTGCATTCTCATATCAGAGATGTGATAATGTTCTCTCTGGTCATGCCAGGGTTCATATTATCTCAGGGTTTGGATTCCGCCAAGACTTTAATTGTGCCATCTTTGCGCACACCTATGTACATAGTGGGGATTAAAGTAAGTGGGAAGCAGTCATTTCAGTTTTGGAATGACATTTAAGTCTGTAAACCCACAAACGTAATTGTTTAAGGGGAATGTATGACGTTACTACGCATACTAATACCACGGATGCCATTACAACGTGGGTATTACTACACTAGTATGCTTACAACGACCTATCATTACAACGCATTCTTTTACCACGCATATGCCTTTACCGTGCATGCCATTACAGCGCAAAGGAATGCGTGGTAACAGCATACACTTGGTAAAAGTATGTAAGGTAAGTAACACTGCCCTGTCCTACCCTAAATCACTACTATCATTGGCAGCATGATAGGGGCAATGTGTGGTTCAAAGTGCAGTGGCCTCCTGGCGAGAGCCATGGCTCTTAATATTTTACAAATTAAGCACTGGTGCTTGCTACACGATGCTCTGTGTCTCCCCCACACTAAGTTGATCTTGATAGTCGTTTGTTTTTGGTGACCAAGTAGTCTGATAGTTAACAGTTGTGACTTTTTTCTTATCTCTGTATGCCACGTTTTGTGGGTTTGTGGTATGCCTTGAGGTAGACTGCTTATCTTTACAGATCAAACATTGCACGGGCAGTTTTGAGATGGAAAGTGTCTGGGCCTCTTCAGACTGCGTGACTTAACAGCCGTTCTTAAACTACACAATTTGCTCTGCTGCTACTTTGCACGTAGTGGGCAATCAGGAAAATGGACTGTGCGGTTTCATTTCTCACATGGTTGCATTCCCGGTGGACTCATGAACATAGTTGAATGCATTTATTTTCTTATGGTGGTGGCAACCATATATATGATGGGTTTCTAAGATTTATTAGACTATTCCGAGTGTGATAACCTTATTTTCCTCGAGCGCCATTTAAAATCTCAATCGGTTCGTATGTTATTCGTGTGCCTTTTTGAAGATATAGATTTCAAAACAGTATCTAAGAAAGAGAAAGAAAAAAACCTGCAAATTACAATTGATTTTTCAAGATAGAAAGTCCTATATTTTATCCAGATGGTCTTAAGAAATGAAGCAAGCAACATAGTCACAGGACATTAAGCCTGTCGCCATAGAAACACTAATTTGGAAGAAGTCGTCACTTCAGTCGTTTATCGTAGCACGTGCATAGTCGTAAGGCGGGAGTAACCGGTGCGTAGCTGCACCAGGGAGATGTTGACGTGAGAGTTCTGATGGCCTCAGAAGCCGCGCACGTCCGTGACTCGCAGTGTCGTCATAACTTTTCCAACAGATTATGTTCGTGTACATTGATGGCACAGGTGCTATCACATACAACGTCACCGAGTTACTCCCACCGGGAGTGATTTTTATCATCCGTGAACCGCTGCACAGCAGCAACCTGCCAGATACGGGCTCCTTTCAGACATTAATCTGTTTTCAGTTCGAGCAGCAGTCTTTTAAAACCAGGTATGGACTATTTGACGTGCAATGTGCTTCATCGATGGTTGCTGCTCTGCAGAGATAATAAAGAAAGCAACGATTCTGGCTTTTGCAGACTGGGGATTTTGTGTGTGTCTGTGGGAGGGAGGGGGTCGTAGAAAGAGTTATATAGATCCGAATATATAAAAAATAAATCGCCCACTCCATTCTCCAAGCTTTGTAGAGCTAAAAAGGCAGTTAATTGAGGTACAGTGTTCCCCCTCACACCCAGAGCAGGCGCTAGGCGTGGGCAGCTGCCCAAGGCCTCGCACTCAGCTCACCAGCATGGGGCCTGCATCAGTGCAACACACCACCAAACCTCTTGTGCCCTTACCCATCCCATTTAAGAAAGGTGTCTCTTTGCAGTTGGGCTTACAGGAGGGCCCCCTCAATGGGCCTCTCAAGGATGGTGTTGGGAGGCCTAAGGGAGAGAGGGACGCTTCATCTTGTTCTGGTTACAAAGAGACGCATTTTGTCCTGCAACTATGCCTCCTGCCCAGCTGCCCATTGAAAGACCGCTGGACACCCATAGTCAGCACTTTACTGTCTGCACAGTTTTACCTCTCGGCCCCTAAGCTATTCTCACACCTTGAGCCCGATATAAGCTGTGAAAGAGGTGCTTGTAGGTGGCAGAGAGGAGAGTTGCGGTCCAGGAGGAGTTTGCTCAAAGCAGCTTCCTGAGCCCTGAAGGTGTCACTTATGTAAATTAGAGGGGCCTCGCACATTCCCCTTCGCAAGGGGCCCCAAAAATCCTTGAAGCGGCCCTGCTCAAACCCCATGGGCCCTGATGCACTGCGCCTTCTGCACTATTGATGTCTGAACCCCTGCTGTCGGAGTCCCTGTTCCCAGTGTCACCTGGAAGACCTGATACCCATAATTGTTAGCCTGTGCCATCTCCATAATCGAACCTTGACTCAAACGTTATGCCGCTGTGCATTCTGATGTGTTTTACGTTGATTCCTCCTCAAGCTTGTCCTTTTCGGCACTCCGTCAGTAGTGGCTATACTCATTTGAAGGATGGCCGCATCCTGGTTCGACGGAGGCCGTGTCCCGGCTGCATTGGAGTGTGCAAAATGGACCACAGTCACTCGTACTAGGCTCTTCAGGAACATCTGATGCCTTTTAAGGTGATTTGGTTCATGTTCAAAAGAGTGATGAGTAGAATTTTTTCTATTCATTGGCCTAAGGCTGGAAAACCGCCGCCACACACTGTTATATGTCAACAGTGTGTATGTGTACGCTCTCGAGCTCTTTGAAGTGCTATTTTACTGACGGTTCACGTAGGAAGGCTCCCAAATCAAGCACTCACCCTTCGGCAAGAGCTCAGTGGGAGGCACAGCTGTTTCTGATTATCAGGAATATGTCCATGAACATGAGGCATTTCTTTTTAACCCTGCTGTTTCTGTGAATTTTGAAAAAAAATCTGTTGGGCCTGTGTAACAGAATAATTCAATTTCTGTTGGCTAATAATCTTCATAATAAATTGGCGAATATTGCACCAGAAACACTGTGAGTATGTTTTCTTGTACTTTGTCATGAACGTCGCAAGCAACTGCAATATTTTTGAAAATGTTTGCTTCAGTTTTTAATAAAAACTACTATCAATTTAGTCATATTTATATATTAACGAGATTACAGGTGATTTACAATATGCTGCTGCTGTCACAATTTTACTTCGGGAGAACAAGGTTGACTAGACAGGGAAGGAAAAGGAGAGAAAGGTGTGTTCACTAAAACATATTTTGTCCATGTGTGTGTTTAGGTATGTGTATATGTGTGTGTGTTTGTGTGTATATGTATATATTTATGCATATATTTGATTACCTACTGGCAGTCGCCAGTAGGTTGTAGTTAGGACATAGTTTCTATAGGAAAAGCATTTTTTGACTTGCCTATATCTTTGACGCCGTTTGATGAATCTTCACAAAAGTTTCTTTAAAAAGTGCCTAGTTGGATCTTGTTGCGCATGGAATTTTCGGAGTGATCCATCAAGCGGGGGCTGAGAAAAATGGGGGTGGGGGTAAAAAAAAGTGTTTCCCATGTTAATTCCATAGAGATTTTGAGCACAACTACAGCCCTAACCACCGGACAGAATTAAACCAAATTTGACAGAAATCTCTTGCTCTAGAAAACACGCTTTTTGTTATTTGGTGTAAATCTGTTCAGTAATTTTAGAGTCATTAAAAGAAAAATAAATGTGTATATCTAGAGACATGGCTCCTCTGAGGAACCAAAAGTCTCTGTGCTGATATCTGATTGGCTACCAACACTTCAATCAGGAAGTGTTGGCAGCCATGTAGGCTTTACAAAAAAAGACAGGGGGGGGGGGCAGAATAGGAAATACCTTGACCCATTTCCCCTGGTCCTGGGACCAGACTAGGGCAAAAAAGTGTTTTTGTAAAAAAAAAAAAAATGTGCATGAAAACAGCTATTTAAAAGAAAAAAGCATGTGCTCCCCCGCTTCTTTGAAGATGTTCTCCTGGATGGCCCAGGTCCTGGGGGCTTATTTTTTATTTTAAATAAAAAGAGGCGTCGCCCAGGACCCCCTCCCCAGGGCCAGTCTTGGCCCCGGGGACTGCTACCTCGCCGGGGCTGGCTGAGTCTTGAACCAAAAGGATGACCTCATCAGTGATGTCACTGACTATGTCATGAGTGAAGTAATATGTGAGGTTATAAGCATTGCGGGGGTGTAAGTTATAGTTAGCTCAGGTAACTATAACTGCTGAATTTCAATGGTTTTGTACGAGTGAAATCTGAGCCTAATTATAATGTCCCAGTAACCTTTGTTTTTTCCAGTGAAGGGGGGAGGGAGGGAGGGAGGGAGGGAGTGTGTGTGTGTGTGTGTGTACCCACCCCACAAACCTTATGTTAAAACTTAACTTCGTGGGGGGGGGGGGATGAGGATTTTCCAAGCGACCCCTCAACAAGGCCTATGGAGTCAGGGTACCCTATTCTGCACCCTTAGATTTTATTTGTTTTTTCCAGAACACTACAACCAGGTCCTGTAATGGCAGACACAACATTACTCTTCAGGTGCACCCAGCCAATCAGGGCACAAGTAAGGAGGCTGACAAGGGGAAAAAAGACCACCCTCAACCTATCAGATCACTCTATTATTTGAAGAAGTATGCCAGCTGGACTCCCGTGTAACCACCCATCCATATATCTACAAATTTTGAATCTTAATTTCTCAAAAAGTACTGAATAGAATTATACCAAATCACACATCATGCTTTCTGGGTAAAGATTTAGATTCCATTGAAATTTGGTATGATTCTTTTAAGCCATTCAAACTGTGGCACTGTTCAAAATTCCCTATGGAAATTGCTCTTTGGGACTCCGTTTTTCTCAACCCCTGCTTTGACAAATCTCCCTGAAACGTCCGAGGACGGAGCTAAGGTAGATTAACTTTTTTTTTTGGTAAGTTTTGTGATGATTCTTCAAACGGCACCAAAGTTATTAGCAAAAAAACCTCTTCCTATGAAAACGTCGGCCAAACTATATCCAAGGCCTCAGGAATTATGTGGCAGCAGAGGACCAAATTATGTGGCAGGGTTGACTAAATAATGTGGCAAGAAAAGAGAAATTGCGTAGCATTCTTTCTGTGATACAGTGCCGGAATGGCCCACCTGGAGCTCGGGGGAGGGGATGCTCGCACTGTGGGGTCTATTGTTACGCCAGCGGGTGCAAAGCAAAACAACACCAGAAAATAACTAATACGTAAACGATCACTTATCCATAGTCATGTCATCACTGTCGATGGTGAGCTATTTTACGTCGCCATCAGTGTCATTAACCCCTTCGATGCTGGTGACGGAACCGTTCCGTCATCAGTCACGGCTGAGCTGTGCTGATGACGGAACGGTTCCGTCACGACCGCGCCCTGTTCTGGAATGTCCAGCACAGGGGCGGAATCGGTGCCGCGGTCAAGGTGTTAATTGTCATCTGTGACTTCTTGCATGAGGTCATGACCAGTGCACTATATGTAGAGTTATGATTAGCCATAACTATCAAATTCAGTGTTTTTTTTTACTTTGTGTCCCAGTGTGAATTCAGCTGTGCTTTTTCCAGTGATTTAAAAAAAAAAAAAAAAAATTTTGATGTCTGAAGAGCACCGTCAATTTCTAAGTTTTTTCAGTTAATATTTTTAATGAGCTAAAGCATCAAACTTCTGTGTTGATGTAATGTAGTATGCACGCCCTTTTACTTTGTACTGTCTCTTCCTGGCACAACAATTACAGTCACTATCTTGATTTGTGAGAGGGGTAGAGTTCTTTAATCTGTATTAGAACATTAGAATGTTGAGCACTCAATTGCAGACAATAGAATGCTCCGGGCTTCTACGGGCTGGTAGAAGCCTGCAGAGCAACATTATGTTTTTTTTTCATTCACAGCTTCTACTGTGAACAAAGGCTTCTCGGGGCCCAAGGAGATTTAAATGTCTGTGAGGCCTTTGTTTTATTTGTTAGAACATTCTGCCCTCGAGTGAATGTTCTAATAGCCCTCCGTGTTGAGGAGTCCTGCAAGACTCTTCTGACGTTTCCTCTCGAGCTGCAAACTCCCAACTCCCTCAAGGATCAACCAACACAATCAGGATTTGGACACTGACTGAATTGACTTCTCCCCCAGGGAAAGGGGAAGTGGACAGAGAGACGCACAACAAATTATACAAGATTTAATCTTCAATTGTGTCTCTCTTAGGAAGTGCTCCAGGCCGAGGACCTTCAGTTAGGTAAGTCTGCGCTGCTGTCTTCAAGCAATGCTGCGATGCAATATGAACAATATGAACGACAATTACCTCGCTGACAACTTCTTAGATATCATAGCTATTAATTAAACATAGTGCTTACTGACCATAGATCCGTCTGACCCTTTTGTTGCACTTTACTGAAGTTTTAGCACTGACTCAGAAGCTTGACACCTTCAAATAAGCATAAATGTCAGAATCACTTAAAACCTTAACTAAAGAGACAGGCTAGTTAGATTAGTCGGGTTAGTTAAAACTAAACTCAAAAATCTTCATGCTGGGTCATACCTGAATCTTTAGCTATTTCTTTCTTAGGAGGTTCTGCAGATGGAAGATAGAAAAATAACAGCCTATCCAATTTTCTCTACAAACTAAATCATTATTTCAAATCTTTCTTGTAAAACTGCGAACCCTTAAATCCATCTATATATATATATATATATATATATAAGTAACTCTATCATATGGTTTGCATATTACAATTGCACACTTTGGTTCTGATTGACTTGTTAATACATTTGTCTTAATCAAGGCTTGTTATACATGGCCCACTTGTAAAATGTGAGAAGCTTTTAGAATATTTCTCTGTAGCTAATCAACATATCACAGATTGTACACATTAGATCAAGCTGCCTGTAAATCTGCCTGTTTGACACATTTGCCTTCGCCAAGGCTTGTTTAGCTCATCAATCCGCCTTAAGCATTACTACAACAATTCACTGTTAGCACTGTTCTGAGGCAAAAGTTAATCTCCTTGAACTGGTTGGTATCGCTTTAAATAACTAGCGTTTCACATGGAGATTATACTGCCAACTCAATGTACTGAGTCTTCTTGCCTTTGTCAAGGCTTGTTAACTGTTCAGCTCTACTCGACGTGCGAAGCTTAAAAAGGACTTGCGCGGAGTGTTGTCCTTGAATAACCCTTTGCCACTATTAATCAGGTTAAATTGTTCGTGGCTCTTTTAAAAAACGAAATAATAACTCTTACTGATTCCGCTTCACTTCTCTCAGCAATTGCTCACTGTCCGACTGACAGGAGACTCGAACTGCCGACCGGCAGAGGGAAGCGGGTAAACAAACCTCCCGGCTGCGCTTCACGAAATGCCGGAGCTCAGCAAGCCGTCCCGCAGGCATTCAAACAGCGTCGGAAGCAGGCAGGGAGTTCAGGGCTTCAACGATTCGTCCCTTCAAAAGGACATTCAGACAGTTTCTGGCATTAAGGGAAACGGCAGATTCAAGAAAGGGGACAGAAGCTCTCGCAGGGATGAACGAGAGACAAAGCGTTTGGCAGTTGGCTGAAGCTAGTATTTATAGCTTCAGCCACGAGATCAGCGCGAGGCTCGCACTTCAGGACACCAAGCGCGAGGACAAACGGAGCCTGTCTTCATGAGCGCACAATCTAGGAAACGGCACACAATTAACTGAAATCACAAACAAGCATTGCTAAAGGCAATTGCTAACGATTACATTTCTATTTAGAGTTTAAATATACTTAACATTTTAAACAATACTCTAAATGAAGTTAAGAAACTAAAGCAACTCTTTTAATTCAGTGTATATATATATACTGAATCCATACTAGATCCGTACCTAATTAAGACGACCTGTAACACCCCTAACAGTTCCTCCCCCCAAAGGTCGTCTTACAGGTCTAGGTTTTTCAGGATACAGAGCATGAAAAGATCTAACAAGTCTAGGAGCATGAACATTTTTCTCAGGTTCCCAAGATCGTTCAGAAGGATCATAACCCTTCCAATCAACTAAATAAAACAAAGCACCCCGAATCCTTTTGGAATCTAAAATGGATTTAACCTCATATTCAACATGGTCACCGACAATTACCGGCGGTGGTGGGTTATCAGCACGAGTAGAAGGTTCAAAAGGTTTCAACAGGGAAACATGAAAAACAGGATGAATAGCATATTCCTCAGGTAAAACTAATTTTACCGATACAGGGTTCAAAACCTTCTTAACTTCAAAAGGCCCAATATATCTAGGCTTCAACTTCCTGGGACCTTCCATCTGAATATTTCTAGTGGACAACCATACCAACTGACCTTCCTTATACAAAGGAGCAACTTTACGATGAGAATCAGCAGTCCTTTTCATAGAAACCTTACTTTTGACCCATTGCTTTCTAGCTTTATCTTGAATATCTAACAGATGAGTCAACCTATCCGTAACTGCTGGCATAGACAATTGTTCATCAGGTAAAAGTATAGGAATAGATCTTGGATGTTGACCAGTGAGAAAATAAAAAGGAGAGCAACCTAAAGCTGAATGAGTGGTATTATTATAGGAGAATTCAGCCCACGGTAACATTTCATCCCAAGGGTGAGAAGAGGTAGTTAACAAACACCTTAGACCCTGTTCAACATGCTGATTCAATCTCTCCGTCTGACCATCCGTCTGTGGGTGAAAAGAAGAGGACAGAGCCAACTCAATTCCCAAAAGTTTGCTAAGTTGTGACCAGAATTTAGAAATGAACTGAGGACCCCTATCCGAAATAATCTTTGAGGGCAGACCATGAAGTTTCACAATATTAGATAAAAAGACAGCACTAAATTCAACTGCAGAGGGAATCTTATGTAATGGAATAAAATGTCCCATTTTGGATAACAGATCCACCACCACAAGGACTGTAGTAAAACCATTAGACTTAGGAAGATCAGTAATAAAGTCTAAACTGATTGTATGCCAAGGGTGAGGAGGAATAGTCATAGGACGAAGTAAACCCATTGGGACCTCATGTAAAGCCTTTTGACGAGAACAAACTGGACAGGCTTTCACAAATTGTTGAATAATTGAAATCATTTTTTCCCACCAAAAATGACGTTGACACAAATCCAAGGTTTTGTTAATACCAGGATGTGCAGCAATCGCCAAATCATGATTCCATTGCATGACCTTATCCTGTAATTCTCTAGTGGGAATAAACAATTTATCATTGTGATAAAAAAAAACCATCTCTAACGGAATTACCTTTTTTAAATAACCATTCATGAACCTCAAAATTTTTTAATTCTTTTTTTACTGAATCCAAAAAACTTTCTGAATGGATTTCAGCAGCAATTTTTTCTAAAGGCAAAATGCTAGGAGGATCTTTCATAGAATTTAAATCCCTTTCACAAACTAAACGTGAAAGTGTATCAGATAATAGCTGTTTCTTCCCTGGTCGATACATAATCAAAAAATCAAATTCACTAAAAAATTGCAACCACCTCATTTGTCTGGGAGTAAACGCCTTAACAGTGGAATAAAATTGCAAATTTTTATGGTCAGAATAAACAGTAATAGTGTGCTTGGCCCCCAAAAGATGATGCCTCCATTCTTGAAACACATCTTTAATAGCCAACAATTCTCGTTCTGCAATCGTATAATTTTGCTCAGCCAAAAGTAATTTTCTGGAGAAAAAGGCAATTGGGTGAAGGTGACCAGTATTTGAATCCTTTTGAAGCAACACACCACCAATAGCAGTCTGTGAAGCATCTGCTTCTACAAAGAAGGGCCTATTAGGATCAGGATGAACCAAAATGGGAGCCGAGGTAAAAGCCTTCTTCAACAAAGAAAATGCCTGATCAGCTTCCACAGTCCAAGAGAAGACTTTCCCTTTTTTCAATAACTGGGTAATAGGAGTAACAATTTCGGAAAATTTGGAAATGAAACGCCGATAAAAATTAGCAAATCCTAAAATTCTCTGTGTGTCTTTTATAGAAGCAGGGATTGGCCAAGATAAAATTGCCTCAACCTTCTTAGGATCCATATGAATTCCCTCTGGTGACAAACAATAGCCAAGAAATTCAACTTGAGAAGCATGGAAAACACATTTTTCCAACTTAGCATACAGAGAATGATCTCTCAATCTCTGTAATACCAACTGAACATGCTGTACATGCTCCTCCATATTTTTAGAATAAATCAAGATGTCATCAATATAAACAATACAACAAACATCCAATAAATCATGCAGGACCTCATTAATGAAATATTGAAAAGCCGCTGGAGCATTGCAAAGACCAAAAGGCATAACCGTATATTCAAAAAGACCAAATTTCGTACGAAAGGCGGTCTTCCACTCATCGCCTTCCTTGACTCTAATCAAATGATATGCTCCTCTAAGATCCAACTTGGTGTAGACACTAGATCCTTTAATTTGATTCAAAAGCACAGGAATCAAAGGCAATGGATACCTATTTTTAATGGTTGCCTTATTTACCGCTCTGTAGTCAATACAGGCCCTCAAATCACCAGACTTCTTAGCAACGAAGAAAAGAGGAGATGAAACAGGAGAAGTAGAATGTCGAATAAAACCTAACTCCAAAAGCTCATCCAAATAGCTTCTTAAATAAACATTTTCAGGTTCAGTTAAGGCGTAAATTCTGCTACAAGGTAGAATAGCACCAGGAACTAAATCAATCCTGCAATCAAAAATTCTGTGCGGTGGTAACTTGGTTGCTTCAACAGGATCAAAAACTTTAGAAAAATTCCTATATTCTACAGGAATTTTATTATCTTCAGTAGTTAAAGCAGCACAAAAAAGGGGCATCACTGGATCCTTGGTCTCTTGATAACAATGTAACTTACAAAAAGAAGACTCTAAGGTAACAGTCCTTTTGATCCAATCAATATTGGGATTATGTAATTCCAACCAAGGAATACCTAAGATGACGCCAAAACTTGGAGCATCAATAAGATCAAAAACCACATTCTCCGTATGCCCATTATCCGCTACCAAAGTTAATGGTTCAGTGTTAAATTGAATCATACCAGAAGATAAAACCGAACCATCAACTGCTCTCACAGATTCAGGCTCCTCTTTAGAAACAAATTTCAGGTTCAATTTATGGGCAAACTCAATATCGAAAAAATTCCCAGTAGCCCCAGAATCCAAAAGAACAGGAATACTATGTCTTTGAAGAGTGGTTAAGATAAAGACCATCCGAATAGTAAAATGTTTGGGAATATGTGTAGTTACATTCGTGACAAATTTGGAGATCTTAGAAGAAGATTTGCTCGAGGAAACGATCTCTGCTTTCCTCGAGTATTTTAGTTTTCCGACGGCTTAATAGGAAGAGTTTCAACAACTAAAACTTTCTTTTTTGCGGGTTTCACCAAACAATCCTTGGCAAAATGCCCAGGTTTGCCACAGTATAAACATAAATTGCCCTTACGCCTCCGTTCTTTTTCTTCAGGAGTTAAAGGCCCTTTGAACCCACCCGGTAAAGCAGATTCAACAAAAACATTCTTAACCTCAGATTCTTTTTTCTCAACTTTCACTAGAGGACTTCTAAAGTCACTCCTAGTTTTCTCATTCCGACGTTCACCCAATCTGTGATCAAGTCTAACCACTAGATCCTGAAATTCCTTAAACCCATCAGGTAAATCCACTATGTGCGCAAGGGAATCTTTTAAATCATCTTTTAGACCTCTATAAAATAAAGAAACCCTCTTCTCCTCAGGCCAATGAGTTTCAGACAAAAGTCTATTAAAGGTAGTTATATAAGATACAAGGTCCTTGGTCCCTTGGCGAAGATTCAATAACTCATTATCAGAAGATTGGATTAAGGTATGTTTGGCAAATAAACTGGACATGGCCAATTTAAAATTCTGCAAATTGTGAAGCACAGGATCATTATTATCTACTAAAGGCATGGCCCAATTAGCAGCCACCCCTCCCAGATAAGAAATTATAAAAGCCACCTTAGCAGAATCAGAAGAAAAAATTTGAGGTTTACACATGAAATGCAATTGACATTGGCTAAAAAATGTTGCAAATCTGCTATTATCTCCAGTAAACCTTTCAGGATTAGCCAAAGGGACAGGTGTAGGAGTAACAACAGTTACTTGAACTGGTTGTTTATCAGACTGAACTTCTGAGGTATGAGGCTGAATAACCTCAACTCCAAATCTGGCTGGCGCTAAAACCGGTTTCTTCTCCTTAGAAGAATCCCTCCAAGACGAGAATCCAACCCTAGTCTCATCTAGCTCCTGACGAAGCGATTGATTCTCTAAACGTAAATTTTCCATCTCCACTGTCATCTTCTGGACTAACTGTGACAACTGTGAAGCATCCATGAGGGTGAGTTTACAGACTCGAAAGGAAACGATTTTAAAAATGGGAAGTTAGGCTTTGTCTACTGTTGAGGAGTCCTGCAAGACTCTTCTGACGTTTCCTCTCGAGCTGCAAACTCCCAACTCCCTCAAGGATCAACCAACACAATCAGGATTTGGACACTGACTGAATTGACTTCTCCCCCAGGGAAAGGGGAAGTGGACAGAGAGACGCACAACAAATTATACAAGATTTAATCTTCAATTGTGTCTCTCTTAGGAAGTGCTCCAGGCCGAGGACCTTCAGTTAGGTAAGTCTGCGCTGCTGTCTTCAAGCAATGCTGCGATGCAATATGAACAATATGAACGACAATTACCTCGCTGACAACTTCTTAGATATCATAGCTATTAATTAAACATAGTGCTTACTGACCATAGATCCGTCTGACCCTTTTGTTGCACTTTACTGAAGTTTTAGCACTGACTCAGAAGCTTGACACCTTCAAATAAGCATAAATGTCAGAATCACTTAAAACCTTAACTAAAGAGACAGGCTAGTTAGATTAGTCGGGTTAGTTAAAACTAAACTCAAAAATCTTCATGCTGGGTCATACCTGAATCTTTAGCTATTTCTTTCTTAGGAGGTTCTGCAGATGGAAGATAGAAAAATAACAGCCTATCCAATTTTCTCTACAAACTAAATCATTATTTCAAATCTTTCTTGTAAAACTGCGAACCCTTAAATCCATCTATATATATATATATATATATATATAAGTAACTCTATCATATGGTTTGCATATTACAATTGCACACTTTGGTTCTGATTGACTTGTTAATACATTTGTCTTAATCAAGGCTTGTTATACATGGCCCACTTGTAAAATGTGAGAAGCTTTTAGAATATTTCTCTGTAGCTAATCAACATATCACAGATTGTACACATTAGATCAAGCTGCCTGTAAATCTGCCTGTTTGACACATTTGCCTTCGCCAAGGCTTGTTTAGCTCATCAATCCGCCTTAAGCATTACTACAACAATTCACTGTTAGCACTGTTCTGAGGCAAAAGTTAATCTCCTTGAACTGGTTGGTATCGCTTTAAATAACTAGCGTTTCACATGGAGATTATACTGCCAACTCAATGTACTGAGTCTTCTTGCCTTTGTCAAGGCTTGTTAACTGTTCAGCTCTACTCGACGTGCGAAGCTTAAAAAGGACTTGCGCGGAGTGTTGTCCTTGAATAACCCTTTGCCACTATTAATCAGGTTAAATTGTTCGTGGCTCTTTTAAAAAACGAAATAATAACTCTTACTGATTCCGCTTCACTTCTCTCAGCAATTGCTCACTGTCCGACTGACAGGAGACTCGAACTGCCGACCGGCAGAGGGAAGCGGGTAAACAAACCTCCCGGCTGCGCTTCACGAAATGCCGGAGCTCAGCAAGCCGTCCCGCAGGCATTCAAACAGCGTCGGAAGCAGGCAGGGAGTTCAGGGCTTCAACGATTCGTCCCTTCAAAAGGACATTCAGACAGTTTCTGGCATTAAGGGAAACGGCAGATTCAAGAAAGGGGACAGAAGCTCTCGCAGGGATGAACGAGAGACAAAGCGTTTGGCAGTTGGCTGAAGCTAGTATTTATAGCTTCAGCCACGAGATCAGCGCGAGGCTCGCACTTCAGGACACCAAGCGCGAGGACAAACGGAGCCTGTCTTCATGAGCGCACAATCTAGGAAACGGCACACAATTAACTGAAATCACAAACAAGCATTGCTAAAGGCAATTGCTAACGATTACATTTCTATTTAGAGTTTAAATATACTTAACATTTTAAACAATACTCTAAATGAAGTTAAGAAACTAAAGCAACTCTTTTAATTCAGTGTATATATATATACTGAATCCATACTAGATCCGTACCTAATTAAGACGACCTGTAACACCCCTAACACTCCGTAACGGGGCTATACCGGCCATTGAAGTCCCGCTCCCTTGTTAAATGCCCTCTCCTTCGGCTCTGGCCTTTAACGCTGGGACAGGCCTTTAATGGCCCGTATAACCCACTACGGCAGGCTATAAGGCTATAGTAATGATGGGAGTCCACATCAGAGGTGTCTAGGAAGCAGGCTCCAGCCACTAAATGTAAGTAAACTGAAAGGAAGGACCCTAAGCAAGACTATATCGGAAGGGCAGAATGATCTGGTTGGTGCAGATCTGGTGTTGAAATGGGATCATTGATAAGGGGCAGAATGACAGAATTCTAGTGATTTGATGATCTCTCTTGCCACATCCAGAAGCCAAGTATTCTTGTCAAGTGCTTGCTTGATTGGTTTTACAGTTCGAAGCGAAATATTAATCTGGATGCTTTGTTTTTGACCACTTGCAGTACAGATAGATTGTCTAGCATCAGGCCAGTGTTTGATGCATTTTAGGCTTGCTAGAATTGGTTGTTGGTGAGGAATATGAGTTTAATGTTCCATTCCATCTTGATGTAAAATCTGCTTCTTCTCATGAGCTGGGAGATTTAAACATAGGACTGAGAGTATTCAGTTCTGAGCTGGTGAAAGTGATTTTACAAGCAAAATTGGTCCTGCAATCAAAGAATGCTAACTCGTTCTTTATCATCCTGTTAAGCATAGGAGAATGATTTGCAAAGTATGTGGTTTACCTTCAGTCCACTCCTCAAGATCTCTCTTCTTTAACCACCCCAAATACTAGCTGTGTCCTTCCTGCAGATATCTACAATTTGAGAGTGAATATTGAATGACATCATCCAGGGGTTGCACTTAGGTTTTTACAAGTATTTGTGACTAGGGAGAACTTTGGGGTGCATCACATGCCATCTAGCTGAGCATTGAGAGAATGAGTCGATTATGACATGCTGTGACTGAGCAGCGATCCCACACCACTGTTTTCTTTTAAGTTTCCACTCTGCTGCCTTGAGAATCAAAGTAAACACAACTAGTTCTAAATGTAGTTGTGAACTTTGATATACCACTTAATAAACCTGGAGCATTCAAAGTGAGAAGTCGTGGAGGAACAGGGGCAGCAAAGGAAATTAGAAAGAATTTAATATTCCAATGGTTTGTGAAGTCTACGCATGGATCTTCCACACGTTTTAAGCATTAAATGGGTATGTTCATATAGCTGCAGTGGAAGAGATTTCCGAAGGATGGAGCAGTGATTATCCACAATACAAATTGGATATATTCTGACTGTAGGTTGATGATAAGATTCGGTAGTCATGCAAGTACACAGGAAAGGGAGCAGACAGTCTAGCAATGCAGAGTTTTGAGTAACGGTCAGGTATTGAACTAAATGTGTTTTTGTTTTGGGGGAGGGAGTCTGAACCTCCAAATTCAAAGATGAGGCAAGCAGTCTGGGTTGGAGCCTGTTGGAAAACGTTTCAATATGTAAGCCAGGAAAACTGGGCCTACTGGGTGGCCATTGTACGTTGCATCAAAAAGTTGCTCAGTGATGTTCACCAAAGCAGGGTTCATGCAGTGTTGTAAAGTCTGATAAGAAAGAATTTAGTGAGCTGTTGTCTCCCATTTGATCGTGGATATATACTTGTATGCCTATGCAGAGTGCAAACCTAGCCATGGCAGCAGAGCAGTGCTCAAGGCCAAAAGCAGATAAACAGTTAATGTGTGACTGGAGGAGTATCTGGGTTGTCGGAGCATCAGTGGTACTGCATTGAGACGTCGTTTCCTTTAAAGAAGTGTGTCAAGTTTTCCTAAATCGCAGCTGGGTTGAGGTGTTCCTGAAGCAAAAACATAAAATGATAATCACTTTACCTTATTATAATTTTATGCTGCTTCCTGCTGCTTTGCGGATGGGTGGGCGGAGTTTCTCTGCTCTTGGAGCAGGGCATGGGAGGAGAGGTTTGCCCACTCCTAAGTGTGTAATGGCCCTCTTGGTCCGCCCAAACCAGTCATGCGCACTTTCCCCGTTCTCCATGCAGGCTGCATTCCAGCCTGCATGAAGAAGTGCCTAGGCCCCTATTCCCTGGTTGAGCATTAAACCAGGACGCTCAAAACCCATCACAAAGATGCATTTCAGCGTTGAATTGATCAGGGGAGCCTGGGTGTTTTTGGGTTGACGCTCCTCCGCCATAGCGGAGGAACCGCTACTACCGTCTTTCATTTACACTTCGAGTAACCACTGTAAGAGTGCAGTGCATGCTGTGCGTGTGTTAATGTATTTCACCATGCACTGCTTCATCTAAAAGGTATTTCCTCAGATCCCCTAATAAGGGTTTGATTATCTAAGACTTGAATAAACCTGGATGAAATTTTAGGTCCGCAGGTAGCACGTATGAAATTTCTCCTAAGTTTACATTACACAATTTTAACCCCTTCGCTGCGGCCGCGATTTCCCCCGTGTGCTGTAAACAAATGTACAGGGCGGGGCCGTGACGAACCCCAGCCGTCATCAGCACACGCCCACCGCGGGGCGTGACGGCTGGGGTTCGTCACCAGCATGGTAGGGGTTAAAATAAAGAAAATAAACATTTGAGAAAGAAAACGTAAGCTATATTTGTTATCAAACATTACACCTTCAAAATATTTTTATTTGCACTTAATCGAAGCACTACACCCGAGTTTAGTAACTGCCCTCATATTTCCAGAGCCCTGCATTTTTTTCCGGGTGTTCGCAGGGAGGATATGGCGAGTTAAATTCAACTATGGAAACCGCTGGGAGATTTGCATTGTGGTCGGGCCTGGCAAGGTGAACTTAAAATCATTGTGGACCATTCGTACAGCGGTACTGCAGCTCTTTTGAAGAAAACATTTCAAAGCAGAGGAGTTTCCTCAAATGCTGAGAAACAAGCCGTCTTACAAATATATACTTGGCAAACTGTTTTATTTTTATGGGACCAGCACTTCCAGATTTTCATTTGAGGTGCTTCCCTTCATATTCATGGTAAACTGTGCAGTTTTATGTAGCGCTTTATAATGAGGCAGTAGAGCAAGCATGTTCTAATCACCACTCATAAATTTTACTCATAAGGGAAATGAGACGGAGGCATTAATGCCTTTGGCCGGTTTTCAACACCATAAAAATAGTTCCCTTATCTTTCAGAAGACTAATTGAATTATAAATCTGCTTTCTACCAGTCATATGTTTTGCCAATGTTCCTTCCTTTTAAGCCGAATGTTTAGATTTGCCGAGGGCCTCATCATGCTTTAAAACCATTTCTGATTTCATGCTTCCACTTGAGGATGAAATGCCTTGATACTGGAATTTCTGGGCAGTCGATGGAATCTGGCTTTAGTGGAGCAGTAATTTCAGGCTGCGTTTTCAGACGAGGCTTTCCTTTATTTTCCGCAAATTGTTACAACCATGGGTGTGAGTTCCAGTAATACTGGTTCAGGGCTTTTGGCCTTTAAAAAAGCATTTTGCATTAGTATGTTTGTTCTGGTATTATTGATAATTATGTTAACCTTCCAGTTATTTGTTCCTTTTCAAGACGAGAAAGTCCTATCTGAACCACTATGTGCGACAGTGACCGGAGGAGCAAGGTCTCAGTTGTTCTCCATTGTAGGTCAGTGATTATGGCTTGGGGGCCCATACCATACCTATGTGTGCTGCACACTTATCAGGCCCTTTGAGTGTCAAAATCCAGATACTTAAGTGGGAATAGGATGCAATCATTTGCCACCCTCACATGTGAACAGCAGCCACTTGCATGATCAAATGCCCAACTGTGACAAAACGAGGAGGGGTGAGGATAGAGATACAGGGCAATAAACCAGGTTGAGAGCAGAGCCCAGTCACTAGATGGTTCTGTGGTCCAGTGTTAGCACATACTTTACAATATGGAAGATTTGTGCCTGCCTGAAAGATAACGGTGTTGACCCACGGTTAAGAGGGATCCACTCAACATTAGGGTGAGAGGGGGTTAATTCCCGATATTTCAGTGATTACAGTTACAGTAATTATAGAAACATCTCACACTTCATCCTGAGCCACACTCTCAATTCAGTGCTCCCACTGCACTCCAGACTCTCACTTCCGTTCCAAGGTGCAGCAATTCTCCTTTATGCAAATTCTCACCATTCGAGTGCTTTTTATTTTATCCTTGAAATGATTGAAGAGTGCTCTTGACTTTAGTCTTTGATATGCTACTTCTGCTACTGTTGAAGTCCCACATTAAAGAGTGGCTGGCTTTTTGGTGTAGTCTGTGATTATAGCAGGACCCCGACTGGATTTGTGGACATATTGTGGATCCCATGAGATCCAGTATTCCCGCTAGAATGGACACATGTTTACCAATCCCATCCTCTAGTGTCCCAGGGAGGTAGTCCACCATGCACCAGAGTCCCATAGCTCTTGGGGCAGTTGCCAAATGGTCCACAGAGGCCCTTAATACAGTTCTGACGTGCAGCCGCTTGCCATGCACTGGTGTTGATGGTGCCCACTGTAGCAAAGGGTTGAGGCGCCGCAAATTTACTCCTGGCATTTAATGGCTTAGTAAAAAAAACAACATGCCTTTGTTCAGTAATTGGTGAATTCCATGCAAGTGCCGTCATTCTGGGTGGACAAGTAATAAATTATCTCCATTGTTCAAAAGTCGAGGTGATAAGTTTACTAAGACGCGCTCTAGCTGTCTTGGTTCATAATACAACGATCAAGCCCTATAGAGACTGGAATGAATGGGTATGTAGCCTAGTACAAAATTCAAGATTTAAGGACAGGAAGTCCTAGACTACAAGTGTCTGCCTCAAGAAGGTATTGAGAACCTCCAACGCCTTATGGCACAGGGGTGCCATTCACTAGAACTCCCCATCAATGTCATTTGAAGTTATTTGTGGTCATGAGAGGCAGTTCAATTATGTTTTTTGTGATATGGATGCTGCCCACTCATATCGTTTGCAGTTAGCCACAGCCAGTGCTACGTATATTGATCGAGGTTAATATGTCTATTATTTCAGGAAAAGGCCTTTTTCATGACCATTATTCAAGCTACGCACTACTAACGTGTTTTTTTGTTGTGACCAGCATGCAATTGTGCAGTTTCTTTATTTGAATGTTCCTTTTAACAGCTATTTTGAAAGGCGAAAGAAACAACTGAAAACTGACCATTTTTATTTCTTGGGGTATTTTACCGTTTGTGTGCAGTCCCCCATTCAAAGAAGTGAACTTTCTTTGGAGACCAAAAAGTATGCAGTACCAGGATTGTTTTCTTCAGAGTTCCTAAAAGTTAGTTCTTTTGCTTTGACTCAACCTCATTAGTCTTACGAGAGAGTTTTACAATTGTTACCTTGATTTGTGCCCATAATTTAATCTCCGATCACACTGATGTTTATTAAAGAATGTACAGCTAAAATAAACCTTGCTCACCAGTAAATTGGTCTGACATTAACATATCAAATGTGGTTTCATACTGTCCTTATCCATGTCATTTTTTTCTAAATGTATTTATAAGGTGTCTGACCTACATGCATTTAAAATAACCAGTTGCTAGTGTGAGTCTCACTGTTTGTGGTAGAAGCTTAACAAGGATAGACTAACCTACAGCTATTCTAGATAATTATGTATTCAGTTATGTTATACGCTAGTTGGGCTTTACGGTCTTCCAGATATGAGTTCTGCCACAAAACTTTGTAGTGATTACAGTGAGTGTACTAAACAATCGAGTTAAGCCAAGGTCATGCTGGTATGCTATATTCACCATTAGCTACTCTTTAAGGTGATCACAATTAGAAAGGCTGCAATTTTACATTGACATTGAGTTACTTTGGTTTGTATTGTGGCACAGATTGTGAATAATGCGCATATTTTCATTTAAGTGATAAGGGTCACCCTTCGGCATTTCTTCATCTATAGGGCACACGACTGTTAATCACACTCCTTTACCTGTGTATTTCTTTTATGTTCAGATTGCCCATATATAATAATAATGCTATACATTTTTTAATGCAAATTTTCTTGAATACATAATGTATCATATTTCCTATAAATCTACTTCATCTTCTAAATGCACACATTTTATTCGTAGAAGGTCCCTTTTACATTGGACTTCCGAGCCAGGGTTTTTTCTTTTTGAGCTTATGGTGTATAAACTGCCATAGGGTGTGTGCTAGACAAAACAGATAATGCTGGTCCTTCACTGCAATGCACTTGCAAATGTAAGCACCATGTAACCCTAGGTATGTCCGAGTGAGCTTTATAAAGCGCAAACGTTCCTAGAGAACAACTAATTTCTGTAAAAGGAGGTATTTACAATCAGGAGCTGGGGTGCAAAAGAAGCAGAATTGAGAAACGTGTAAGTTGGGGCGCATTGCAGTGTTGAGGGGAGCAAGGTTTACAGTGATGCATTGGGCAGGGAAGGGCGGAAGCATGGAAGGGGGGTAGTAGCTGTGATAGATGAGAGATTAAAATAGCTGAATTGTGGGCATTCTCTCTAGGAGCAGTCTGGTAACCATATAGTCTAGATATCCATATCATTTGACCGTGGTAGCTCTAATATAACTGGCCACATGGAATCCATTTCTTCATACATATTAGTGGAAACTTGCAACAAAACAATGCTACCTAGGACTCAAATGCAAAATACAAACTATTTTAGTGCGCTGTGTTTTCAAGGTATTCTCAAAGAATATATATGGTGATCAAATATCTTTTAGAGCATTTACAAATAAATGTTTTTAGTTTATGATAGCACTGGATCTTAACGATAATGTCATATGATGCGTCTGCAGACGGCCATGGATCTCCTGGGTATGGCAAAGCACTGACCTGCTTTAGAGCGTAGCTTGCCTGCAAGGGTTGTTAGGTAGGTAGTTCTTCTTCAGAGATCTCTTTGCAGCATGCTGCTCAGTTACCTAGCAGAAAGGGCTTTGGAGGAGGCAGCACTAAAATCTTTAAAGAAGAAACTCCATTAAACACAAAGCATTGTGTGGGTTTTTGTGATTCCACCTATGGAAGCCCAGGTGTCATTACTTACATTGGTAAGTGATTGGCCACTGGTCCTTCTCTTAAGACCACAAACTAAAACCGAGAGTATCAAGTGTAGTTCAAAGTATTTATATTTAGCTTTCTAGCATCAAATTGGCCCAGAAACCTACTTCATTAGCCCAGTAAATTGCACACTTACCTCATTGACCAGAAAACCGCTACTAAACAGTTGCAGCAGTGTCTGTATGTAGATGAACTGTGTAACCCACAGTTAATTTCAAAGCATGGCATCTCCATCTGCATTCTGGTGTCTGGCTTCGACTGCTGACACTGCTCTTCCTGGTTTGCTGTAGCGCATTCTTTGCAAAGCTGAGATGATAGCTGTTGCGTCACAACCGCAAGAAGCCACAGATCGTCTAATTCTAACATAACATGTATGATATTTTAATTAAATGTCTGTTTATTGTTTTAAGTCACACAAGTAATACCTTTACAGACTGCACATAGGCATTTGTTCATACACATATAATATAGCGACCAATAGCCTGTTACAGCGGTTCTTGGGACTGTCAAAGCGTACACTATTAAACTGACTTTCTACTGTTTATGAACATTGTACTGCAGATTTGCTGAATTCCTACCCTTTATTAAAATAAATAAATTATAATGGAAAAGTTTACGTGTATTAACTGAATAGATGTCAGTTCTACCATGCAGGGCTGAAATGTACGCCCCTGCGGCATGGGGGGGTGGAGTGGTTGTCCCCCTTTTTTGGGGGTCACCAGTTATGTCTACAGCCTATGGATACATTTGAAGTATAGGAGGATCAGGGCTCCTCTCCACATTCTGCAGGCGGCGCATCGTTCTGTGTTACACCACTGCTACCTTGTCCTTTAATCTGCAAACTGTGCATGAGCGTTCCAAAAATATTGTAAAACTATTTCGGTTAGATGTTATTTTCAGCGGGCTCAGAATACTGAAAGAAATGCTTGTACCTCTTCAAATTGTTTCAGACCCATTATTGAATGGAGGTGGAGGTGATATACCACATTGTTTAGACCTCTCTCTGGCCTTCAACCTACGCTCATCCTTTGTCTCTCTCTTCTCCATAGTGGTGGGCGAGCCATTGAAAGCTCGAACCAGTGTTGAGCCTGAAGTCTAGCTCAGCTCAAGGCCCTGTTGGAGCCTCGAGCCCATAACGAGACAGGTTTTCATGTGACTTCAGCCTGCCTCCCTCCCGGTCCCTGGATGTGGCGTAAGGGCCAGAACTGTTGACCTTGGAGCTGGGGAAACAGGTTCAAGTCTTAGAGTCGGCTCAACATCCTGTGATTTGGGGCAAATCACTTAATCTCCACTGCCTATAAACAAAGCAGGTGCACTGTAACTGGTTCTCATGTAGAGAGCTCCAGTACCATAGGGCCGAGTTTGCGCTATATTTTTCTAATAAAGTGCACTAAAGTAAAAACAAAACCTTAACATAAGGAAAGAGAAATTTACGGTCTGATTTGTTCAAAGTGAATCTAGAAAACCTAGATAAATCATGGGTTACATGCTTATATTGTGTGATCCTAGGCAAATATTTTATTTTACCAAAAATCTTTTTTCTTTATTATCGCGTATGATGGCACTTTCAAATATTTGAGTTCAGAGTAACAGCTGTGCAAAACTATCACTTTTAATAAGTACTTCTCAGTGTTAATGTCAAAGCTTCCATATTTAAAAGAAATACATTTTTTAAATTTTGAATAGATTTCATTATATTTTACGTGATGTTGTTGTATGTTTTACATGGCAAATATTTTCATGGCTCGGGTCGTGCGTTGGCTCTAAAAATCGGTCCAAAACCTTGGCTCGGCTCTCACTTTTGATTTGTTGGCTCGCCCACCTTTACTTTTCCATTTCCCAGTTCCCCTCCCATCCCTCTGCCTTGGCTTCTCCTCAGCAACTGTTTCCCTTGCACTCATTCGGAATTTGGAATCGGAGATGGACGCTCCAGTTTCCAGCATTGAGTGCTATATAACTGATTGAAGCAGTTTCACTACCCTACACTACGGGCCAGGGTGGAATCTTGCATAGGGTTAATTACCCACCGGTCAAGGATATACCCACCAGCCCCATGCCTTCAACAGAGGACCAGTAAGGACTCTACTGGCCCTCTCCGCAATCTCTGCGTATGTGAAACACGGACAACACGTCTCCTAGTTGGTTGCCCACCCCAGTCTTGAGGAAGACCCGCAGGCCGAGGCCCCAAATTACCATCGGTACCCCAAGTCGGGTCGAAACATCGACACCCATACCCATCAAACCTGGACCAAAACAACCCCCATCCTTGTCGTGCTAAACAATGATACATTCATGGAATGTGAAAAATATGTAAATAGACCTTGTAAACTATCAATATTGTATGGCCAGGTTACCTTGATTGATATTCCTTTATCAATCTAATCACCGAACCCTCTTATTTTCACCTGGGAAACTTCTCAATCCCCACATTTGAGCAGTTAGATTTCAAATGTTATTCCAATTATAACTGAATAAAATAGTTTATTTTGGATATCTTTGGTTGTTGCACATTACTCTTATATGTCTTAATTACTGTGAGCAGACATTTTGTGAGCTCAAAAAGATTGATTTGATATAATTGATTTTATTGCTTTAAGTGAAGGTTCAGGACCATTGTTTTCTGTATCCCATCCCTCTGCCTTGGCTCCTCCTCAGCAACTGTTTCCCTCACAGATGCACCAGTTCATTCCTTTTGAACCCAGATGTGGCTGACCTGTGGAACATCGGTTAGGAACGTGTTGTCACAAAGGCACTGATGCAGAGTAGGATGATGGAATGCCCCTAGGTTGTCTTTGCTGTTTCTTTCCATCAGTGACAATATCTGATTGAATGTGCCCACCCCCTTCACTCAGGAAACTATCGGCAGAGTCAGTCTCCATCCAGTCGGAAACGTCTCCCAGAACACCCCATCCCGGATAATTAGCGCTGCCTCCTTGCAGCTCGCCGCGAGCCTCCTGTGTGTGTTACCACAGTAACTGGCTTTGTTGAAAGCTCGTCCTGCTCACCCCCGTGGGATGGCAGGCCTTGGACGGCGGCTACCTTGCGTCACCCCGGATCTAGAAGAATGCACCAGCTTCATACCTTTATCTTTGAGCACAGTGCTCTTCGAGCCAGAGGGATATTAGTATATTTAAAGCATTGGGCCTGCCTACATGTAGTACCCCACCAGGCATCCAAAGGCATAACTTCATCTGAAAATGTGTTTTTCTTTTTTTTCCCTTCCGGTTTGTTATGTCGCAGCAGACGTTTTAAGGCATAGGCGAAGTGGGCTGTGGCCCAGGGTTCCAACCTTTCAGGGGGCCCACTGATAGAGCCAGCTCTGTTCTGCAGAGTCTCTTGCCCTGATGACCTTGAATACTTCTTAAACAGATTGCTGCAAATAGCATTTTTCTTTAATTTATTTTTCATGTGGTTAATGTGTGAGAGTCTATTACATACATTTTGCAGACAAATGTTTTTCATGCAGCATCCATAAAAAAAGTTTTCTTAGAACCAAACAGAATCTCACATATGAGATGGGATGGCGTCACAGAGATTATTTTCAGTAATATTATATTAGATTTAAACGCATTTAGAATTTGGACCAGTGTGCCTGTGCACTGTCTGTGACCTGGTCAAAGAGGGCAGGAAAGAGCTGAAACTGGATCAGAAATGTAAATCTGATCCGAACAAAATACGTTTAACTCAGGACCCCCAAAACCCTGAAGATGTCCCTGCGCAGCAGTGGGAGGAGTACAGCAAAAGGCTTTCCAGGCAAATGCTTTTGTCCAATGTGTGTAATGAAGGCCTGGTGAACCTTTGCAATCCAGATTATGGGGCCGATTATGATGGCGGACGGACCTGAGTCCGTCCGCCACCATAGAGTAGGAGGGACCGTCTGCAGGGTCAGCGGCGGTCCCTCCCTGCAAATTAGGATGTGACCGCCACCCTGGTGGTCACATCCTGTATTTTTATCATTGCGGCGGGTGCTGCTTGAAGCAGCACCCGCCGCAATGATAAAAATGTAAGTTGTGCATTTGCATGCACAAAGCGGCAGGCACCGCGCGGTGCCTGCCGCTTTGCGCAGGCAAATGCAGGGGGGTACCATAGGTACCCCCCATGTGCACCCCCCACCCCCCTTCACCCCTGGGGGCCCAAAACAAAAATCCGTATGCCTTTGCACGGCGGAAATGCCGCCGTGTAAAGGCATGTTCCTCCAGACATCCTAATATGACTGGCGGTGTCTGATAGACACCGCCAGCCATGTTAGTGCTTTTCCGCCGCGGACGGGAGGCGACCGCGGCGGAAAAGCTGCGGACTGAAAAACGATCCCCCAGCCATCCTAATCTGGCGGGGGGTCTTTTTCAGTCCGCTGCCGTTTTCCCGCATCCTCCGGGCCGGCGGTGGCTTCCGCCGGCCCGGAGGATGCGGGAAAACCGCCATCGTAATCGGGCCCTATGTGTGTGCTTCTTAACAAGAATACTGTGCAGTCCTGCCGACAAGCGCTGCTCAGTTGACTTAATGCTTTAGGAATACAGTTCAACACTGATTATTTACCACACTTTGACAGAATTCATTTTTTAAGGCACCAGGTATTTGTTTTCAACTTTAAATTTAGTTGGCCTAATCTGTTTTTCAGCTCTCCTTAGTGACTTGCAATTCATTCTTTACCCACAGTAGCCTTTTTATGGCCAGTATAAAATATATAGGTACAGGGTCGGGATTGGGAAGGCAGGCAATCGGGCATTGGTCAATTGGGGGGGAGGGGGCGTTTTTTGAGCCTCTTTAGGCCAGGCCAAGAGACTGACTTTCTTCCCACTCCCCGCCAGGCCACTTTAATGTAGCGCTAGCATCACAGAGCACTCCCCCCCAACCCATATGTTGTCAACTGAGGCTGGGGTCCAGGTGCTGCTTTAGTCTTTGAGGCATTCTCACCACTGTGCACTGCCTCGCGGGCTCTGCCAGAAGCAGTGCTATCCCCACCGGGTCATAACTTTTAGACCATAGGGAAGGGGTTGGAGTGGGGCAAGGAGGGTGTTGTATGCAGGTGGTCTGGCAGGGGGGGGAGGTGATTTTGGGCATTCACATCTAAACCTTTGCAGACGATGATGCTGATTGGCCATCGCCAAACCCCAAGACTGCCTCGTCCTGATTCCACCTCTCGCTCTTTTCTTCAACTTTTTCGTCTCACTCTTGCAGTTTCTTTTTCAGCCTTGCATTCAGGGACGGACTGGCCGTAGCAGGCACCGGGCATTTCCCTGGTCGGCCGCCATGGTAGGTGCGGTTTTGCACCCCTGTTGGGTCGTTTTGTTACCGGGGGACTGCAATATCGGCCTCTGTAACTAGACCGTCCGAAACCGACCCCTGCACACAGCTCGCCGCACCCCCTTAGCCCCCCCCCGGGTGACGGCCTAGCAGTTTGCCAGGGCTGGGTTCGGTTCCCAGTCCAGCCCTGCTTGCATTCTCTCATTGTCGCTGTTTTACTGTATTTCTTTTCTTCTTGCTCCCTTTTCAGCAGTGATTCATGGTTTTTAAAAATGAGTACCGTATTTACCACCTGCAGTCTCTAAAACAAATATAGCGCTGTTTAGTTCATTCTTCTTTCTGAGAGACACTCGGTTTGCTTCCTGTCGTAAGTTCGGGATGGCATTTTCTTTAACAATGTTTTCACTTTTTGTTTGCTTTTACGCCGTTCACTGTTTTGGTTGACTATTACTTGAGTGCAAGACAAGTTTCCATGTGTTCGAGGAGCTAACATGCAAATTCTCTGGTTTCTATCCAACCGGAGACAAATTGTTTTTTTTCCAACCCATCGAATTATAGGAAATAATTTTCTTCATTTTCCCGATTTTTTAATTGTACTATTTGTTTTATATTTACCTCTCAAATATAGGAGAATGTGACTGTTCAATTTTGTGTTTCTCAATCTTTGTCCTGCATGTATGCAATTTCCAAAATGTGTGTGTTTCCCCCGAACTAATGTACACATTAGCCAGTAGCACTGACTTTAATGTTAAGAATAATTACACATTTCTGGCTACCACTTTTCCTATCTGGCAAATTGTTTTAGTTCCTTGATATGTGTATATGAGAATAAAAAGAGTCCACCTTTTATACAGCAATATCACCCTTACACTCTGTTCAATCATTTTCACGATCTTCTCACTCATAAGTGCCATTTTGGGGTTTGCTTGTATGGTTCACAAACAGTTCATCCATAGGGCGTAAACCACTAGCCCTGATTGAACGTATAATGTGGATGCATGTGAAAAGGTGTGTGTTTTACAAAGTATTTAAAACTCACTTTACTTTTGAAATAGCACCCTTTAATATTAAAATGTGTGCCCTTATAGGTTTGTCTTTAGAATGATATATGCATCTTAGGACAGTCCTATGGTGGTGCTGCTGCCTTTTTGTACTTCGTCCTCACAAGAGGTTTATTGCCTTGAGCAGTGGGGTAAGCGAGAGCTTGTACTAATAACGAACAAGTTACAGGTATCTATGGAGTATTTGTGGTTAGTATGGATAAGTTGATAGGAACTTAAAGGAGTATGTCGGGTGGATCAAAGTTGGATAAGAGACTAATGTACTACTTTAAACGGCTGCTTGGCGTAATCAATTATAAGATTAGGCAGGGTGGTGCAAGACATTTTTTGCACTAAGTAAAGTACTATTTTAATATTTTCTTTCCATTACCCAACATGTCAACTGTTTCACATCTGCAGTACTAGGAATACTCAGGTGTCATCGTAGTTGGTACCCTAGAGGTTGCATCTACCTTGCCCCTTGAATTGAACCTTATGCCACAGGCTGCATAAGAACCAAGGAGGCACTGGAATGGCTGGAATGCCGGAAGTTGTGGAGGTTGGTGCTATGAGCAAAGTGCCAACATGGAGAGTAGGGTGGATGCCTATTGCAAACCTACTGCAAGTCTTTGTCGATAATTGGGCTGATACTTAATGGATCTTAACATGGCCTCCTCCAGGCATACAAACTGGACAGCTCTTCCATTTATATTTCTTAATATTAACCCAGAATCACTCCAAAACCACACAGTTTGTTAATAAATCAGAATGTGCGATGCTCTTCATAAATAACTTTATTAAGAGGTTTTAGGAATCATGCAGTCCTTGCATAGAGATTTAGAAGGGGCTCTATGTTTTGTGGAGTTTAATTAAAGAGCTAGAATGTGCCTGTACGGTGGATCATCAAGTTTGAGTGTAAGTATCACAGTTCAAATTTGGTGAATATCTGTGAAAATAGGGTAGACAGTTTGTTTCCACAAATCATTACAAATTAAAGATTTTGATTGCTCATTGTGCTACAGTTACGGTGAACATGTTAAAATGGAACTGTAGCAGTCGCAGATGTTTTTGTTGGCTGGGTAACTCTTATTACCCCTGAAACCCCTTTTTCCCCCTTCAGATTCTCTTGCCCAGAAATTATAATTCTGGAGTAATTTTTGTGGGGACACCAGGAAGCACATTCTTAGAAATTAATAAGCTCACTTTCTTTCACACTGGTCAAGGCTGGACTTCTTGTTTGAAGAGTGTAAGCACTAATGTATGAAAAGACACAGCTGGTCCTGTATCTCAGCACCAGGCCAGAAGCATAAATGTTGTCCATGTCAGAGCTATCCCATTGCTAGAAAGTGTCTGTACGCACGCAGCAGGATTGCAACCATTACCAGGCAAGAGGTCTCACCTGCCAGCTATGACCATCATGCACCAGAAGAGAGGTTACACCTTCCTACAGAGAGCATGCGCCTTAAAAGGGAAGACGTTGTACCTACTTGGATGTTTATTCACAACAAAGTTGCCATTTCTTCATGGGAATGTATTTGAAGATGAATTGAATTATTGATCTCTAAGAGACAGAAAAACTCAGATGTACTTACAGAGACTGTTGGGAAAAGTACATGAAGAAATGACAACTTTGATGTGCGTAAACATCCGGTTTATTAACGTTCAAATTTCTGGAATCACTATATGAATGAATGTTTACCCTATATGTTGGATCCTTTGAGCTGTGCACAGGGGGACATCTCCTCTGAAGGAGATGCTACTGGTTTGATTTTACCTGGATACACTTTACGGATTGAAAGTGAAACCCCAGGAGCACGCCGCAAATAGCAACTTTGGACTAGATGGTAGTGCGTGTCCTTAAGTTTTGTTGTTATGAATTGAAACAACAACAGCTTTCCAGGAGCTCCTCCTTAAATAGCAAAGAGGCCGTGGTCTTCAGTAAACACCTGCTGCTTGAACAAGATGATTTCAAGTCGTCCTGCGACTGGATCTTAAAAAGCGTTTCTTGCAAGAGTCAAACATGAAAGGCTCTGGTAAGATTTGCGTAGGTGGCCAATCCAAACCACAATTAGATTCCCTTGAATGTATTTTTGTATGCATACATTTGGGTATAGCAGAATATTTGAATTATCATTCTGGGTTTTGTGGGTAGGGCAAAGAGGTAGAGATTTTCTACTGGGGCTAACCTTTGATTTAACATATCCGAGAATATCAGAAAATAACAAATTCTAAAATATACATTTTCTAAAAGGGAAGATGAACTTATTTACCGGTGGGAAGTAATGGCTGGCCTTTATTCATGGCTATTATGCTGTAGTGAGGAAAGACAAACCAGGAAGCCTTGCTTCGCTTATAGGCGCAGAGAGGGATGAAGGTTAAAAGTTGATTTTTAAGAAAATTATTTATTTTAACACTTCTCCTTCCTTGTGAATAAGCACTGAGTAAGACCTTCGTCCCAAAGTAAAGTAAACTGAATGGATTTGAATTAAGAAAGACTGTGCCATGCTATAGAGCCTATTACAGCGATTGTGTTTGTAAACGTTTGTGTGAATATCGTGCTTGTGAACGGTGCCGAATGACAGACCTGGAAACTGAAGCCCTGCGTTTATCCACAGATGAGGTACAGCACAGACAGTGGCAGTACAGACTTCCTCACATTTCCCTGCCAGTGCGTCTCAACTCTGCTTTCCAAGGACAACCTCCAGTGGGTGAGAGGGTTGTTCAGTTTCTTCTTTGTTGAAATGTGTTTGTTGGTGGTTCATGTCCGTTGTAAAAAGTGTACACAGGTATTGTATCTTGATAGAGTGTGAGATCGGTTGAGCATCACGCCGATGACCATGGGGTCCTTTGCTTCTCTGTTAACACTACATAGAAAGTTGCCAGTTGAGGTGGTGGACTTGACTACCATTTCACCTGCATCTGGGTGATACTGTCTACCTCCTAGTTCTACTCAAACCACTTAGCTGCCAAGCAGTCATGGGGTTTCTAACTTTTCCAAGACCTACAGGTCAATAGTTCTGGCCTAATTCAACAGACCTGTGCCCCTGCAGCTCTCTCAGTGGTGCAGTTTGTAATTATAGTTTTTGCTCACAAACGGCTTTCTAAATTAGGCTGAAAAGCCATTCTCAAGCTATAAGCCAGAAGTGAGGCAGTTACTACAGAACTGGTTTAATTTGTATTTGCAAAATATGAATGTTATTAAAAAAAATTCTAAGGAACGTAAACATGAAAATCATGGAATTGACAGGTTTGGGCCATAAAGTTGGGGAAAATAGCAAATACATTAGGTCACCTACACTGTGAATCGGGTGCAGTCTACTAATTAACCTCTATTTGCATGTTTGTAACATCTTTTCGTATTTGCATGCTTCTGTCTTTGTGAACTCTCCCAGCGCAATGTACTATTTTAATATGATTAAACTGTGTGCAAGGTTCTGCTTCTTCTCAAGGTAAGTGGTGGAACTAATCCGCAGCAGCAAATTAAAGTTTGGAATTTACCTTACATGAACTTTTATATTTAAATGTGTTGTCTTACATAACGCAAATTCTACCCAGCCGGGTTTTAGAGCTATGTTGACTATAGGTGCACAAAATTCAACCAATGCCATAGCTTTTCTTTAGTGTCGATTTGATCATAGGCTGTAGGAATGCAAGCGTTATATTGCAAATCTCAGTATCGTTGCATGTTGCAGTTCAGTTCTCATTAAACTTTGTTTTCAGTCATTTCAAATGTTTGGCAGAAAATGGTAACGATGAATTATCTTGTTTTTTCTCAGTGAGTAGGCAACAGGCTGTTACCAAAGTGTGCCCTGGATTTATGTTGGTACTAAGCGATGGTTCATATACACTTATGCTGGTAGTCCGGACTTCACCTAAGCTCTGTCACCAGGTGAATGCCCGTCAGGTGCCAGTGGGAACAGAGTGGGAGACCCTGTTTTTTTATCACAAGTCAGTTGGAAAAGAGTAGAAGACCAGCAAGACAGCGGGAGACCCCACTGTCCTGATCACATGTCAGCAGGAGTGGGAGGCCTGCGTGACAGTGGGACAGAAGAGGGAGACCCCGCTGGCTTCATCACAAGACAATGGTACAGGAGTCTGACACAAAAGGAACAAGGGAGTTAGAGGGTTTTATAGCTAGGCTCGCCCTCCAGTCATTAAAGTCAGAAAAAAAGGTTTCTGTTTCCAGATACCTGAGAGCCTAGCTAAGGAAAGGACAGCCACTGCTCAATGTGGTTGGCTGTTGGAAGTAGTGTCTAGTGTATATCAAAGGAAAAATTGTTCCTTTTGTAGGTGTCCCCTCACTCACCGGGGTTGCCCCACGGTGACATGCTTCATCATTGGGGCCATCCCAGTCCTCTACGGGCTGGGGCGTGCTGCGACTTGCGAAATTACGTAGGAGCACTTAATGGACTATGTGTGGTGCATGTGTATTTGTGGGGAGTGGACTATGTGATAAAATTAAAAGTTACCTGCCCAGTAGGTTCCTAATAAACTTTATTCTGGCCTCTAGGTGGTAGTATTAAAAACGGGGTAGGGAGATAGGCTATCCTAAACTCAATGTGTCCAGATGTTCCTATCCACTCCTAAGTCGACATGTTTCGTGCATACCCCAAGCACTTCTTCGGGACTACACAGGGGCCAGCCCTGTGTTCGCCACTCTTTACTCTATCAATGAGATATTGGTAAAAAGTTATAAACTGCAGCAAACTCTATTAAGTGCATGCATTTATACCTACGTATTTTGTTCCCAAAAACACGTGGTTCTTTCTTTTGAGACCTAACTGGGCCCCATGGAGTCGGAGGGGTATCGGTATCCTCGCAACTTTGTGCTCCGGTTACCTCCCGCCTTTAGGCACCTACTGTTTCTCCCTCCGGTCCGGACCGGAGGGAGAAACAGTAGGTGCCTAAAGGCGGGAGGTAACCGGAGCACAAAGTTGCGAGGATACCGATACCCCTCCGACTCCATGGGGCCCAGTTAGGTCTCAAAAGAAAGAACCACGTGTTTTTGGGAACAAAATACGTAGGTATAAATGCATGCACTTAATAGAGTTTGCTGCAGTTTATAACTTTTTACCAATATCTCATTGATAGAGTAAAGAGTGGCGAACACAGGGCTGGCCCCTGTGTAGTCCCGAAGAAGTGCTTGGGGTATGCACGAAACATGTCGACTTAGGAGTGGATAGGAACATCTGGACACATTGAGTTTAGGATAGCCTATCTCCCTACCCCGTTTTTAATACTACCACCTAGAGGCCAGAATAAAGTTTATTAGGAACCTACTGGGCAGGTAACTTTTAATTTTATCACATAGTCCACTCCCCACAAATACACATGCACCACACATAGTCCATTAAGTGCTCCTACGTAATTTCGCAAGTCGCAGCACGCCCCAGCCCGTAGAGGACTGGGATGGCCCCAATGATGAAGCATGTCACCGTGGGGCAACCCCGGTGAGTGAGGGGACACCTACAAAAGGAACAATTTTTCCTTTGATATACACTAGACACTACTTCCAACAGCCAACCACATTGAGCAGTGGCTGTCCTTTCCTTAGCTAGGCTCTCAGGTATCTGGAAACAGAAACCTTTTTTTCTGACAGGAGTCTGACACCTCATCGTCTCTGGCCCACACCGTATCCTTACTGGTCCTCAGCCGTCGCTTTACCTCTTTGGCAGGATGAATAACAAGCATTTGCAATGCAATAGGTCTCGCAGTTACGCGAGTTTAAGCTATTGGCATTGTAAATTACAATGCCTTTTATTTATGTTTTTAAAAAGAAAACAAAAATAAAAGGCATTGTTATTTGCAATGTCAATAGCTCAAACCCGCGTCAATGTGAGACCTATTGCATTGTAAATGCTTGTTTTTATAACTGTTAGCAATTTATTATCAAATATGTATACATGCATTCCTGAACATTTGATATAATTAACATTCACATGTACACACTACTTCACGTTAGATCGTGTATACACGATTGTGGTCACTGGTCTTCTGTTGGTGTTTATTCTTTTAAACTTTCCATTTCATATCTATTGTCACCGGTTATCACAGCTCGCACGTTTTGGTTGGTTGAACTCCGATCATGCATACACACTGCCTTGCATTTTATGACGTCACGAGGTTATCCTGTGGCATCTTTCTCTAGGTAACATGGGGCACATAAATCTGGATTTCTATTCGTAGGCAGCGTCGCCCACCACAGGCACCATTAAGTATTGATGTTTTGCTTGTTGTGTTTGTTCTTTGCCGTTAACATTGAGTAAGCGGGCACATTGTTTTACGTGGGGTCTGTTGTTACGAGGATGTGCCAAACAGCACCACATGCCTCTTGCCGCCACCACAGGTACTGAGTCTCAAGCGCATCCCTCAGATTGCAATTTCATGACACCACGCACATCACAGAGTTTTAAAAGACAGCATTTTATTATTGCTGGCTTGCGGGTTAGCATTTAATGAGCGCATTTCATATTGAAGTTGTTGGAACAGCTGTGAGAAAAACGGTAAAGTAACAAGCTGTCGCCGTGAGAGACACGTGCACATCGCCTGTCGGTGCGCGTGCACATCTCCTGTCCCCCTTCGGAAGCTAAATCGACAACAATAGAGCTCGTCAAAGCGAGCAACGCATGCGCTGCGTCGCTAGGCGAGACCTAAAAAATCACTAGGGGGTAGCCACCAATCTTCCAGTGTAGAGTTCTTTCTCAGAGCCAGCTAATGCTAACCAGCCCTCAGTAAAACGATTTTTATAAGTAAGGAAATATTTTGGGTCTGATATGTAGCTTGGTGGTAATGGAGAATAATCCTCTGTTTGAAGGTATTGCTGAATTTGACAGAGAATCCTCTGATGGAATTTCCTCCCAATAGGGACATTATGGTCGAGGAAACCTTGCAACTGGATTCTCTTTTGAATTTAGCACTTCCTCTGCAAATTAGAAGAATTTCCATTACTGTCCTGCTCTTAACAAGATCTTGGATCAAATGAGTGGTAGTAGCAGACCAGATGAGAACCATGAAATGCTGGAAAAATAGATATGCTGACCCCCTCCTCAACCTTCCTGTGGTGGCCATGCTGCATTTGCTTCTGTTCCCCATGTGAAGTAAATCCACCATGTGATTGGACCATTTTCCTCTATCTGTAGCAGAATCATGTTGCGAATGTTCATCTCTCACTCTGGGTTTGTTTACCTTTATTGTTTGAATGAAAGCAGTGCGAGTTGTTTTAAGGCTTTCACTAGCCTGCATGCCTTTTTAGCCCCGTGTAACCTCGTTTTTAGCCTTGTCTATATGCATATGTTCAGTGCAGTGAGTCCTTACCTTTGTAAAGCTTTAGGGTAAGTGTGCTGCTTGTTTTCGGCATTACTCAACTGAAGCCTTTTACCTGTGCTTTAATTCACTAGCAGCCAGGAAACATGCTAAAATGGATGCTATGTGTCAGCTATTTGCCAATACTGAAATATGAAGCATTTTTAAGTACGTACAGAGGTGTAGATACCATGGATATAGCATGGACAGTGCATTGTGGCCCATTGAACCCTTACAATGGCTCTATTTGATTTCCCCCTACAGCAGCCATGGGGAAATTGTCTCAGCATGAACCAGGGCCATGTCACCCTTGCTACCCTACTGAGTATTTGTGGGAAAACTGCAATGTATCTAGCTCCCACCATCATGGCTCTGAACTGGACGCTTCTGTCTATTGATCAGACGATCGTTTAGGTCCTTGCAGATTAGTTGGCGCATTGCTTTCAAGCCTTTTCTGTCTTTTGATGCTTTTTTATTTAACAGAAATGCTAATTTGGGAAGGAGAAGGCTATATTAATCCACTGTTTCATGAACTAATAAAACTTGGTTTTCAATATAAAATAACAGTGGCTGAAATATGTTTTAAAAATTTTTTTTTACTGGCTTTTCAATGTTTTCTTGAATCTTGCATCCCCAAGCAAATCCTAACACCATTATTAAATCTGTCCCATAATGAATGAACTAATGTTCAAAATGCGTGAGCCCGACAATGGGAAGATGACATTGCATGAATTATTAAACCTATCCGTTGAATTAGTTGTATGTTATTGTGATACATGAGGGTTGTGTTCTGAAGGTTACTATCACACCCACGAGTGCTAATGATGCAGCCATGAGTTTGTGTTGTCGAGGCAGAGCCATCTTAGTTGTTAATTGCGAAAAGCAGCCAAGTGTGTCTCGTCTGCTAAAGTTGCTGATGATGAAGAGCTGAGTAGTCAATGAAAATTTCTGTGTAACTCCCTTTCAACCTCCAAAGAATTGCACCTAATATTTGTATGATATAGCAAGTGTTCCATTCAAACTCGTATTATATATATCTATATATATCTAGAGTGCCATATAAATTATAAAGAAAGGAACACTGGGTGGTGCCCACGTTTTAGGTAGGAAGCTGCTCCTTTATATGGAACACTCGACAACACCATTGATGCTCTAAAAGTGCTCACCTCAAATGTCTGTGTTTCCAGTAGTTATTTTCTGCTAGAAAAAGACATTTGAGGTGAGCAGTTTCAGTGTGTTGTAAAGTGTTCCATATAAAGGAGCTGCTCTCCACCTAAAACTTGGGAAGTACCCAGAGTTCCCTACTTCCTTTTTTTACACACACACGCACTACATATACATACATAATTTCTAAGCGAATTACTTTTTACCACTAAATACATGCTTCGTGAATGTTTAATGTCCAATCTAATCTTAGCCCCAGATCTTTTACTTTGAACAAGCTGGTCCCAAGAAGTCAGCCCCGTCTTGTGATGATGCGTAACATCCTTGGGTTGGAAGTCTTTGACTATTGTAAATAACTTTTGTACTATCACCTGCTAGTGTAATTATTCAAAATCGTCCTGGAAATTGGTGGACTCCATGTCCAAATAAATTAAGCCATCCACGTGACCTCCAGAGATCAGTGTCCGTGTATTCCACACAGGCCAATGTGGGTGGCATTTGTAAAGGCCTAAAGGCATCTTGGGTTATTCGCTGTACAACCCTAAGTTATGGTGGCTGGATGTCTCCGTACCATCGAGAGACCTCATTTTTAGATTTTGGTTTCCATTTACTAAGTCAGTGCTTTGTGAGCTGGAGTCTTTAAAGTCACCTGTTCCATTGGAACTAATGTGCACGATTGAAATGACGTGAACAGCCCTTGATTGGGAAGGTGCAGTCGAAGCAACACAGTCAGGGGATATCACCATTACCTTCCCAATGGACGCTGCCAGGGCAATGTCTTTGATGCGAAGTATCATGAGTATCTGGGAAATGCAAATCTTGCGGCTTGAAATTTGACTAATGGGCAACTGCTTTGCACAGTCAACTGGTAGCAATTTTGTGATAGTGGCCAGTAGGCCACTGCTCTGTAACCATTTGCCTGAGAGTACTAGTCAATAAATAGCAAAGGGGTCAATAATGCCTTACCAGTCCAGGAAGTAATACCTACAAATAAAGCGCCCCAAGAGTTTAGTTGGAGCTTGGGCCAGGATAGGCGAAGCCAGACCCAATGGGGGCCCGGGACAAACGCCGCCTGGAGGCGGGAAGCCCCCACCCCCATCAAGTTGCAAAGCCCGTGAAATGGGGTGGGATTGGTCTACAGCTCCCCTAATCCGGGGGCGAGCTGTTGAGAGGCGAGGGGAGATAAAAAAGGGCACAAGGCCCACTGAGCACAGACTCTCCCCTCTTGCAAAAACAAAGAAGCAATCCCACCACCCACTCCAGAAAGAGGCGGGCGTCGCAGCCGCAAGGGTAAAGGTGAAGCTAAAGAAACCCTAGAAAGATAGACAAAAGAGATAAAGTACGACATGTAGATGGAAGGCTCTCACAGTGTCCTTGGGATGCCTCACGGCAGGGGCACTGAGGGAGCTAAGAACGGCACACAGCCACAGACAGAGTAGATGTGATGCTCCCGCAGGGCCCTTGGGATGCCTCACGGCAGGGGTACGGAGGGAGTGAGATGTCAGAACTCGGCCTCAGGCTGGATAGATGAAATGCTCACACAGGGTCCTTGGGATACCACACGCAAGGGACCCGGAGGAGCGGGGAGGGGCCAAGAAAGGGTTGAAGGCAAATAGGATGGCACTTGCAGCCCGGGTAGGTCCTGACGGACACCCACCAAGTCGGTAGCAAGTTGAAGCCTAGCACCTTTGAAACAGAGGCCCAGACATTTGGGCCCCTCCCCAGAAATTGGTCTGTCTGAGAGCAGATAATGACCAAGAACGGACTGAAAGAATTAAAATTGCAAAGACAGTAAATGTGTTAACATGGATGTTATGAATGACCATGAAAATTGCGATATGTATAACCATGTTATGTTTAAATAAACTGCTTCATTTAAGGCACCAAAGCACGTTGTCAGTGGTGTCTTAAAGGGTAGGATGGACGCAGTTGGAGTTGGTTGAAGGAGGGGTAGGGGACTTGCCTCTTGGAAGGGGTTTGACCCCAGCCATAGCTACTTTTCTTGAACAGGTCACATTAATGATCAAAACAAATCAGTTTTTTATGTGCAGGAAGTGCATCAAATAGTAACCCAGGAAGCACTCTATTGGCATACACTACAATACTTTACAGCTGTGCAAATATTTATTTTTGTCCAGTTCACTGCTGAGCTTTGTCCAGAAGAGGGAATCAGATCAGCGCATTATCGAGTTTCTATAATTATTCTATAGACATGCCTTCAGGTGTGTCAGCCTTCAAGCACTTCACGGATAGTAGATTACCGCTCGTCCATTATTTATGACCTCCTTTCAGTAATGGACTTGGACCACTAAAAGGAGAGATGCTAAGTACTGCCTAGCATCCCTCCGAGATGTCGAATAAAGCACACTGGTTCTGGCTGCTCTTTACCTATGCAGTATTTTTTTTTTTTGCTTCTACAGAACATTTTGCTTCAGACGGATTCAGGTTATAGATTCCTTTGCTGCTGGTGGGCTCTTCTTGCCTCTCCTCACATCCGCTTCTCTAATGCATTTTCTTGTTCTGAGAGGCTGGCACATATTTATTAGTGTGGGTGCGGAGGGTTTTTTCTGGGACTATCAGCAGGTGCACACAGCATGCACGCTGGTGCGTCAGCCGAGGGCATTCTAGTAACTCGGCAACCCTCCGCTCAACCAATCAGATCTCTGTGTCTTGCGTTTGGTTTGCTTTTAGTTTGAAACAATTGCTGATATTTCTGTATCAGAGCGGTCTGCTTTTTAAAAAAAAAGATTTTACTTTGGTAGCACAAATATATTTTTTTGTTTTAGAACGGCCGCACACATGTTTTGCAGAGATCTCTTGCCTTCTGAGTTTGGCTCTTTGAATCAAGTAGCATATGTTTAAGAGCTTGAGCAGTTATTTAAAAGTAACATTCATACCCCCAGGTCAGTGCTGCCCCCCCTGGTAGAGGGATTTTTCAGCTTTTCTAAACACGAAAGTCATTTGTTAAACTGGCCTGCATTTTCTAATTATTGGCATTTTGCCCTCTTTCCTAGACCTCGGGAACTATTTCCATGTACAACATTCATTCAAATGCTTGCCCCTGCTGGGTACAGAATACCGTGTCCGGCTGACTGGGATGTTGCAAAGCTCATTTGTTCATTCTCCCAATTTATTTTCTTATTTTGGGAGTTAAGCAAAGCTCAACATGCAGTCTTGCTAGAGTGGGAGAGCGGTGGGAAAGCAGTGGGGTATGACGTTAAATAGTCCATTCAGTGAAGGCAAGGCCCCAAATCGTTGCTCTTTAAGAAACAATTTAAATTATGGGTGACATTTTAAAAGCTTTCTTTTTAGGTTCTTCACAATGCTCATGTAGTCTGCTTCTCACCCAAGACTCTTCCCAGAACGCCACTGATCTATCTTTTCCATTATTTCATCTGTTTGATGGATCTGTGAGGGCTCAGTTGAGCAGCTGATGATTGTAAGGTTGTATGTGGACCATAGTAGTTGCCAATTTCTCAAGGTACTGTCTGCCCCACCCCAGCAATCTTTGCATACTCTGCAGAGAATATTGATTCTATTTGTCGCCTCTACCAGGAGTGCTTTCTAGGAAAGTTTGATGTGGGCTGTTTGCCGTAAGAGGATGGTACAGCTGTTAAGTGAGCTGTAGAACACAATTGGATCTTCTTCCTTTGTTCTCATCCACTGGTTTGCCGTCATCTTGCTCACCTGTATCCTTATCAGTACAACATAAAATAACCTTTTTATTGGTAGCAAATCCAAGCCACATTTGCTTCCCTCGGCTGTGCTTATCACTCAAATAAAATGAACTGTCTAACTGACTTGGGTATCAACTTCACAAATAAACCAAAAGCAGAAGTGGCAGTCTTTCAGCCTTGAGAAAATCCACAACCGCAGTACATTTCTGTCACTACAATACTTATAATAGAACACCACAAAGCTGTAGTCAAAAAGAAGAAAGCCCACTTCACTAAAAAATAATATACAAAAGCTAAAATCTTGCCCCCAAATGTACCTCCATTGACTAATCAAAATTAACTTGCAATATGCGTCTCACATTTCCTCTAGCTGCTACACCATTTCGTCCAATCAGCTATGCAGTTTCTCCCTCATAAGAAATTAAACAATTGGATCGTCAGTCAGCAGGACCCCAAAGCCCCCAAAACTTTGCTGCCCAACCAATGTACTGATATTTTAAATCACATCCGTCTTCAGCGGATCTGGCTTAGAAAGATCTTGTGTAACCCTATCCCTGATCTTTGAGCTGTAACACAGTAGGCCAGCGGTGAAAATGTGCTCATTTTAACCCTTTAGTTTGAGATAGATTGAGATCAGATACTCTAGTTTGTAAACGATAAAACTACCGAGACTAGGAGACCAAAGGTTTGGGAAGGATGTTGGCTACATGAAGAGGGCAAAACAGGATCAATTTTAGGTTTGTTGTATAAGTAACTATGGCACCGTCTGTTCTTTTGTTTGTCTGTTTGAAAAAGTCCTAAAGTTTTTGCCTGCTATAATGCCTATTTCATCCTCAAGCAATTTAATGCTGCAATTTCCTTTCAAGTTGACAAATCAGTGCCTTCCCTACTCTTCAGAATTTTAATTTTTGGTGTGTTTTATTGTGCTTCAGAACTTTAAGAGAGAGAGATTGTAACAAGGCCTATGTATTCTTTTCACTCACACCTTTTTGAAAAGCCATCAATGGAGTTTGGAGTTTTGCTTAGCCCAGGCTATCGCTTGATAATTGGCTTCTAACAGTCATTCGCAAGTCTTTAACATTACCTGCTCCTCTCTCATGTTACTGATGTAGGTTACGTTGCAATGCTTCTAGAGCCTGGAGATAAATTAATCTGTATGGTGCACTATATCGGTCAGGTTAAACACTCCTGGTAAACTTGTTTTCTGGTACCTACAATACTATGCTGACTGTGAAGAGATACAAGTGGCATGCTTCCGCCCCCTGGCAAGCAAATACTTCAGCTAAAACTGCAAGTTTTTTTATTTGTGTCCTCCGTCGACCCACAGCCAGTCTGTCATCTGTATTCTGCCCCCACCATTCCTGGAGATCATAAAAAAGGCTGCCACCTCCACCTTTCTTTTATCTCTCCTCTACTTTGACAATGCATCGCCAGAATGTGAGCTTGGTAAGTAGAAATCCCAGACCTAGAGCAAAACATGTATGGCACGAGCTTTATCATACACAGTCACTCCAAAACAGAACTGTGGTTTCTCAAATACAACACTTGCCCCGTCTTCCTTTCCTCTAATAAACAGTCTTCCATCTCAATCTTCAAAGGCTAAACCTAATCCCTTTATGTGGTAGGTCAACAAATCGGTCGTCTAACCAGATAAAACACGCTTCTGGCAAAGCCTCTGAGTAATCCAGAAATACCGTAAACCACTATATCCCTGGAGATTCATTTTGGCAAACTAAAATCTACTCTGTCTGTCCTGGAAATTGTGCATCTCCATTGGGATTAGTAATTTTTGAATAAGGGAATATCTTCCCAATGGTAAGCCACCAAGTTTCAGCTGCTCTCACCCGCTTGGTGCCCTTTCTTCAGAAAAGGAGCAGCTTGCAGTCCTTGGTTACGTGTCCGTCATGCTTCCGTTCTTTCATTTTGTGGTAATTTCCCCAAGTGCATTGATCCCTCTAACAATAGTTTATATTTGCCTCTTAAAGAAATATAAATCTACATCATAATTATTCTCATCGTATGTGACAATAAGAGCTGCATACCCCTCTTTTCCCTGATGTACATCGATTTTGTTCCGTCCTCTCATCCTTACTAAATTTTTCAAGTTTATAATCTCTAGCTGGGTGTCCCTTTTGTTGTCACCTGTTTGTGTACAAAAAGAATTCACATCAGATGGTACTTGGTCATCAGTATACCACTCTCCCCAATCAAGTGCTTCAGAGGCATTTACCGGCATTTCAAAGCGTTAAACCATGTAGAAAATATTGCCCAAAAAATAAAATCGGTACCAGGGTTCACGTAAGCTCTTTGCAGATTGTCTTTTCACTCGGCTTCTTTACGCTGAGAGGCTTACCATGTCTAAGCTAGTGGGTTGCAAGTCGGCACCGGACAAGCTGGCACAAAGAAATGTGTCCTTTAAAGGCCTTAGCTTCACTCGTTCATAGGTTCTTCGGAATAAACCATATTGTTAAATGGGAAGAATACTTATCTACTCTTAAGCGCATAAAACCTTCGAAGTGACTTTTCGTGAAACTCTGCATGGTGCAAGACTCATTCTGCCCGTTTTCAGTATTTTTTCTGATTTACTTATGCTCAAGTCTAGCTACTGGGAAAGGACAATATCTTGTTATTCGGGATTTTGGGCGACCCTTTCAAAGCCTTTCCTCACAGTCACTACTGTGAAGGCAGTGAGAAACTCGAACATGAATGGGGGTTCCTTTCTGATGTAAAATGCCTGCATAAGACAAATATAACACAACTTAGCTGGAATACTTTCTTGTCCCAATAATTCTGGAGGGGGCAGCAAACAGCACTCTTGCTGGTACCTGATGCTGATTTTGTAGCATGTTGATGCAAAGTACCTCACACATGTTGTAAGTATTTTATGACCCACTGATTTTTCGGTGAATGTATCTTTACGCACACACTCACTCACACTCTCTATTCAACCCTTTGAAGAAGGACTTAACACTTCAGAGTACTTTGCATGCTCAATCCAACCTTACCTTTAACCTAATGTAATGCCAAAAAGTTTGATTATCATTAGGTTTATTTATTTCACCCACAAACATATGTCAGAAGTTTTGCGTTTGGCGGTTGCCTAAAAACTTTTATCACTTGTCAATTTTATCAATTGTCGAGAGCTGCAATGTAGTATATCCTACCTTCAGATGTAGTATAGCTCTTGCCAAATTGCATTGTGAGTGCTGGTTTAAAACCATGATCATTTTCTATTAATATTGCTTCTTAATATTATATCTTGTTACAAAGGAGTGGACTATCAGTCTAAGGACTTGCGGTGTGCATTCCAAGAAAAATAGTTTGAATGAGGTCTGTTGGGCCTTGCACCACCTGCAAGGGGTGCAATCAACTCCAGCATATCTGCATCGTCTTCCAGTTGGCCGATAATGTTGGCTTCATGTGGACCATTGGTTGTAAGGATTAGATCTTAGTACTTCTCGATAGTCTCGTTGAGTTGAGCAGCCCCTTCACTGACCCACTTAGTTACACTTCTTGAAAGATAGCAGAAAACAAGTGTGTGCAAAATATAAGGATTCCGGTGGGAGCGCAAGATGCAATGCGGTTCAGAGTGAGTATAGCTGAACAGCTCTATTTCAGTTGTGAAAACATAACATTCTACTTAGTCTATTCATTATTCTGTTTCAAATATCTATAGTGTTCGAGAAAATGCCTTTGAATCATGCTAGAAATGCATGGGACAGTCACAGCATATCAGTTTAGGCTCTTGTACCAGTAGTCAGGTCCCTGGTATTCCTGGCTTATTTTGCATTGATAGCTTTGGTTGAAACAGTTTTGCTGTTGATAGTGATTGCTAGGAAAAGTTTATCAGTCTGCAATAGCATTGTTGTGATGGCAAGTGCCAATCTTATATATTTATTTATTGATACAGAATTTATAATGCGCATGGCTGCCTCAGCAACGAGGCGTCCCAGCGCAACCAGAAACCTAAAGGGCGCCGGGGGGTGGTACAGCAAGCCTCCTTGTTGTTAATTAACAGGGAATAACCATGTCTTTATGGACTTCCGAAACATCAGCAAATTAGATATGGCTCTGATGTTCACAGGAAGGGAGTTCCAAAGTTTGGCCGCCAAAAAGCCAAACGAGCGCCCCCCCGCCCTTGCTTTCCTTACTCAGGGGACACAGACCAACCCGCAATTGGTTGACCTTAAGGCACGCCCAGGCACGTAGGGCTTCAATAAGCCCGAACGTCCAATAGGGGCTTGGTGCATCAAGATTTTATGTGCAATGCACAACACCTTAAAGTGAACACGGGCTTCGATGGGCAGCCAGTGCAACTTTAGGAGCACCTGAGCCACCGACTGCGATCTCGGCAGTGCTACTAACATGCGTGCTGCCGCATTCTGGACTCTCTGGAGGCGCTCAATACTTGCTCGATTGGCACCCAGATATAAGGCGTTCCCGTAATCGAGCCTCGCCAATATGGAGGCTTGTAAGATGGTTTGGCGCACTTCAGATGGAAAAAGACCAAGCAGAGGTCTTAGGCTCCTCAGAAGTCCAAAACAAACCGCAGCAACAGCTCTTGACTGTTTCTTAAAGGTTAGGCCAGAGTCGAACCAGACGCCTAAATTCTTTACCATCTTCTTCGGTAACGGAGCGGGTTTAAGATGGTCAGGCCACCACTGCTCCGACCACTGCTCTTGATCTTTCCCATAGAGAAGAATCTCCGATTTACTAGCGTTCAATTGAAGACAGTTAGCCTTCATCCAGTCTGAGATCACTGACAGATCTGTCATGAAACTTTCCAGATTTGCACAGCAGTTTTTGGAGAAAGCAATCACCAACTGGGTGTCGTCAGCCTACGACACCAAGAATAGCCCCCTACCTCTGGCCACCTCCGCCAAAGGTCCCACATAGAGATTGAAAAGAAGTGGGCTCAAGATGGAGCCCTGTGGCACCCCACAAGCTAAAGGATGGACCTGAGAGTGAAAAGGGGGGACCGAGACTTGAAATGATCGCTCAGTCAAAAAGGAACAAAGCCACTCCAGGGCAACGCCCCTGATTCCTATCGTCCAGAGTCGTTTAAGAAGGATCGCATGTGACACCGTATCAAAGGCGGCACTTAGATCCAGTAGGACCAAGGCCGCAGAGTCTTCTGCATCCAGCCGGTTGCGGATAGATTCCGTGACGGCAAGGAGAGCTGATTCGGTACTGTGGCGCGGGCGAAACCCATGCTGGGAAGGGTCAAAGATGTTACGAGTGTCCATGTATTTAGATAGAACTGAATTAACATGTGCCTCCACCACTTTCGCCATGAAAGGTAACTGAGATATAGGGCGATAGTTACCTGGATCGTCCGGATCAAATGATGGCTTTTTTAAGATTGGGATCACCTTCGCATGCTTCCATCCCCTAGGGACTGAGGCAGACTTCAGAGACAGGTTGACTAATTCTACTGACACAGGGGAAAAGAGAGGAAGAAGCGGGTGAAAATGTGCTGAAGACATTGGGTCTGCTGGCGAGCCCGATTTAATTTCAGCACTCAGGGCCCCAAACTCCTGCAGCAACATCAGAGGAAAGGCCAACATACAATTTTCCCCCTTCGAAACATACCCTGTCACCTCAACGCTCTCGGTGGAGATACTCCCTGTGGAGAAACTCTGGTAAATCAGTTCTACTTTATTCAGAAACTGAGGTGCCAGGTCTTTGCAGCGATGATGCGACATGACGGGAGAAAGATTGGACTGCCCTGCACTCTTCATGTTCTTAAGCAGGGAGAAGATGGTCTTCGTAGGGTTAGCACTGGTCATAATTTTGTTGGCAACAAACTCTGCCCGTGTTTTGCAGATGAGTTTGTGGTAGTCCTTGACTGCCTTTCGATACACTGCTTTGGCAGAAGGCTCATACGAACAGCGCCGTGTATGTTCAAGTTGTTTACATCCCTTCTTATCCTGAATTAGAGGGTCAGTAAACCAAGGGTTGGACAATCCACGTCCCTTTCCACTTCGCTTAGCAGGAATGCAACTGTCCAAACCTGCTATTAGCCAATCGTGGAAGCCCACAAGAGCCCCCTCAACATCAGCCGGAAGCAGGGGGCTATGTTCCATTAACCAGGTAGCAAGCCGCTCCTGGTCTAGCTTATGCCAGGGCCGTTTCATCATTGTGACTGGGCGAGCCACATCAATCCTGCCCTGCCACAGTAGAGAAAATGGAACTACTGAGTGGTCAGTCCATGTGAGTGCAACAGGAGAGGCAACTTTCAAACTGCCAAGATTGGAAAAGATGCGATCAAGCAAGTGTCCGACTACATGGGTACCTCCCGCAACCAGTTGTGGAAGCTGGAAAGCCTCTAGATCTGCGAGGAAATTCTCAATCTCAGCCTTTCCTTCCAGCTCAAGATGCAGATTCAGATCCCTCAAAATGGTGAAATTGGCCGCTTTACCGGCCAACTGTCCAATTTTGGTTACTAGGTCCTCACGGAATTTACCAGAGGGCCCTGGAGGCCTGTAAATTAGAAGGCCCGGCAGATTGCTGTTAAGTTTTATTTTAAACAGTGTGCTCTCACAGTCTGCTATCGTTTCCCTGGACAGGCTAATGGCCAAGGCCACTTTGGCTATTACTGCGATGCCTCCCCCTCTTCCCCTTTCTCTATTGATATTATAAAGAGAGTAGCCATCCAGGAGGGCTAACCCTGGTTCTGCCACAGTGTCCTGTGTGAGCCATGTTTCAGTTAGGAAGAGATCGTCAGGACACTCGTCCATTAATAGATCAAATACCTCCGCATAATGACTTACCAACGAACGGCAGTTAAGGCTGAGGAATTTAAATTCAGTGCAACTAGATGAGCAAGTAGGTAAATTCTCAAGAACCGCCTTAAAAGCACAGAATTTGCACCCGAAAGTAGGCTCTTGAAAGGCCCACGGTGCTGATGGACAATCAGAAGCCAAATTTGTAAGTTGTTCACAGGTATAACTCCAGAAATGGCCTGAAGTAGATGCAGGGATTCTGTAGTAGGGGATCTCTGTGTATAGTCATAATCTAGTGAATAGTCCCGCCCATATGCGTGGACCCCGGAGCAATCAAAAATAATCTCTTACAGTGTCAAAAAATGCAGAAATGCATAGACACTTAAGAGAGAATTTAAAGACAGATAATGCAGCCAAAAAGGCTACACTGTCCAGTACTTCAACTAGATATTCCACCACAAAATCCACAAAACAGCAAAGCCTGTACAGATTTCCCTTGCTTAACAGCAAAATCCCTCAGGAATGATAGAGAGAAGAACCTGGACAGACAAGCCCCATAGGCTGCCATTATGTGGCTTAAATAGGATACTGTGCCTTTAAGGAACCTTCCAGAACCTTCTCCCAGTATCCCAGAATGCATAGCAGGTCCAACTTAGTTTCAGTTCTTTTTTCCGGCTCCTGCAAGCAGGACCCTGGAGCATTGAGCTCTCCCTTTTCAAGGGTTTTGTTGGTGTTTTTACACTAAATTCGATTTTTGGTGCTTTCAAAGTACTTTAGTGACTTTCTTCTTGGGTTCCTGCACTCTTTTATTGTCCATAATGCCAGCATTATTTGACAAATGCCCGGAGTGCTCCAGGAAGAAGGCCAAGTCAGACCCCCATGAGGTCTGTATCCTCTGCCTTCCCTCTTCCCACATCCCTGAGGAGTGTGTGATCTGTAGAGGCTTCTCTGGAAGGACCCTGAAGGACAGGCGTAAAATCAGACTTCAGGGACTTGAAGAAAGAAGATTGAAGGCACGAGGTGGGTCAGGAGGGGCTCCTTCTGCCCATGCTGAGGCCTCTGGGGGACTCCCCAGGGGCAGGAAGTCCAGCCCGCGCCCAAGATCTCCGTCTGGGTCAGTTGCGCTGACCACGACGTCGAGGGGAAGGTCCACGGCCAGTTCCCGGTCTCCCCAGGGCTCTGGGTTGAGAAAACGTCGCCCGTCGACGTCGAGGGACGTGTTCCGGCCGCCGTCGAAGCCGGTGTCGATCTCCTCGTCGTCGCCGTCGGCGTCGAGTGGTCGACATCGGAGGACCCGGCGTCGGCGCTCGCCGTCGAGGCGACACCGCCGTTCGCCGGCGAGGACATCGTCGTCGAGGGGATCCTCGTCGTCGAGGCCGCCGTCGAGACGGAAGAAGTCTCCGGCGCGGAAGACGTCGACGTCGAGACATTCAAAGAGATCGACGTCGAAACGTTCCAAGGGGGCGACGTCGAGACGATCCAGGTCGACGTCGAGACGTCCGAAGAGGTCGAGGTCGCCGTCGAGGCACCATCGCCCGTCGTCGAGATTCCGTGGCTCGTCCATCTGGTCGGGGTCGACGTCGAGACGTCGACACCGTTCGACGTCGAGGAGTGAGAGGCGGTCGACGCCGAAGGGCCGTTCGACGTCTAGGGACCCAGGCTCGCCGTCTGGGCACCGATCTTCGGCGTCTGGGCACCGATCTTCGGCGTCAGGAGGTCGAAAAGACAGGCCCAGGACTTTGGGGGGCTCCCCACATTCCGGACAGGATGATGGCTCGCCGGGAACGGCGTATTCCGAGGTATATACCCCGAAGAAGCCTTCAGCGCCTCCTTCACTGCCTCCTTTGCCAAGGGGTCCGCCTCCGAAGGCTCGACCCCCCTGCATTGCCTGCTCGACCGGCTCCGCAGGCCCCGCTTCCAGTGACTCCCCCACCCCCGGTTCCACCGCGTGCGGTGTCGATGCCCAAGTTTCCGACGCCGCCGAAGAAGACTCCTAAGTCGAAGCCGAAGCCTCGGACTCCGGAACCGGGGAGGCCGGCGGACCGTCCCAGGCCCAAGAGATCGAGGTCTCGCTCGGGGAGACGGGACAAGTCCAGGAGTGGCCGCGGATCTTCATCGAGATCCAGGCATCGCCATAGGAGGCGTCGGTCCAGGTCACGCTCATCTGGGACCCGTTCTTACTCGCCCACGCTGTCTGATTCGCCGGAGACTAGGGTGTCCCCGATCGACGATATCGGCACATTCCAAGAGGTTCTCCTGCGCGGAGCGGCGAAGTTGGGGATCAAAGTTGAAGCGCCTACGCCTTCGACTTCTGTCATCTTTGAGACGTTACACAAGAAACACCTGTCTCGCCCCCTACTGCCTCTGGTGCCGGGGCTCCTCGAGCCGGCTGAACAGCTTTTCCTGACGCCGGCGGTTGTGAAGTCTGCGCCTTCCAGGCTCCTCAAGAAATACAGAGCTCCGGACTCGGACCCAGCCTTCTTGAGAAAGGACCCGGCGCCGGATTCAGTCATTGTGACGGCGGCCCGGAAGCTTCATGCCACCTCCCCTGCGTCCACGGTGCCTCCGGACAAGGAGAGCCGCTGGATCGACTCTGCTGGGCGAAAAGCGTGTGGTACATCCTCCTCGTCAATGAAGGCTGCCAGTGACTCGGCTTTGTTGGGACGATACGACCGTGCACTGTGGGACTCAATGGAGCAGTTTGCGGACCTCGTTCCTCGAGACCGCAAAGAGGACTTCATGGAGATCGTCCAGGAGGGGATGCTGGTCTCTAACCAGGCCATTAGCGCCGCGGCGGATATTTACTTGCTGTCTGCGCACGGATACTGCCACGGGATTAACCAGAGGCGCCATGCTTGGCTCCGGTTGACGTCTCTTAAGCCAGAAGCACAACAACGTGTGGCGAATCTCCCGTTTTCCGGAGATACCCTCTTCGGAAAACACGCGGATGACGAGATGGCCAGGATGAAGGCCGAGGCGGAGACCCTGACGGCGGTGGGCTTGGAGAAGCCCAAGGAGAAGAAACCCTACCGCCAGTTCCAACAGCGGTTCGGGTCGCAGGGTCGTGGAAGAGGGCAGTCTGCCGGACAACATCAGCAGCAGCAGTACAGATGGCCCTTCCAGAAACGCCAGGGGGGTAGAGGTAGACAGCAGTCCTCTACCGCTTCCAAGGGCCCGGCCGGGCCTCGACCCTGAGCTGTTACTTCCCCCTCGTCCGTTACCCGCTCCGGTGGGGGGAAGCGTTCCATTTTTTCTGGCAGAGTGGAGAAACATTACTCAGGACAAGTGGGTGCTGAATATTGTTTGCAATGGATACAGTCTGCGTTTCACCAGCCCTCCTCCATCGATTCCTCCCGTCAGCTCGCAGTATCAACTGCGCGAGCTTCAGGCGGAGGCAGACATTCTGCTAAGGAAAAGGGCGATAGAAGACGTACCTCTGTCTCAAAGAGGAAGAGGTCTTTACTCTCGGTTCTTTCTTGTCCGCAAGAAGGACAAAAACGAGTTCAGGCCCATTCTGGATTTGCGACAGGCAAACAAGTGGATTCGCAGAGAAAAGTTTTGCATGCTGTCGTTGCATCAAATCTACCCTCAGCTGCAACGAGGAGATTGGATGTGTGCCATAGATCTACAGGACGCATACTTCCACGTGCCCATTGCATGCAAACACAGGAAGTTTCTGCGTTTTCAAGTCGGCACCAATCACTATCAGTACACGGTGCTGCCCTTTGGACTGAAGTCTGCACCCAGGACATTCTCGAAATGCATGGCAGTGGTAGCGGCACACCTGCGGAAGAACAAGGTGTTTGTCTACCCGTACCTGGACGATTGGTTGATCAAGGCCTCCTCCTTCTCGGAAGCTCAAGCACACTTCCAGAAGACGTGCGTTCTCTTGAACAAGCTGGGGTTGCACATCAACATGTCCAAGTCGGTCCCGATTCCGGTCCAGTGCATCCAGTACTTGGGAGCCTCCATCAATACACTGTCGGCAAGCGTGTCTCCTTCGGAAGAGCGACGTTTATCACTCCTTCGGAAGGCTCAGGCTCTCAAGTCTACTCCGTCCACGACGGTGAGGACGGTGTCTTCTCTGCTGGGATCGATGGCCTCGTGTATCTTCCTGACGCCACATGCGCGGCTGCACATGAGACCGCTACAGGAGTGCTTGGAGGATCAATGGGACCAGAGGAGAGGATCTTGGGACGACAAGATACGACTGTCTCTGCATGCTCTTCAGTCTTTGAAGTGGTGGTGCTCGAAGGAGAATCTCCTCAGAGGGGTTCCCTTCCACAAGGACATTCCTACACAGACTATCGTGACGGATGCTTCTCTCCAGGGCTGGGGAGCGCACTCCGGAGACCTACAAATTCAAGGGACGTGGTCCCAGATGGAGTCCACGTACCACATCAATTTCCTGGAACTCAGGGCTGTGCACTTGGCACTGAAGGCTTTTCACCCGTCCTTTCAGACCAACTCTGCTTGTTCAGACAGACAACACGACAACGATGTATTACCTCAACAAGCAGGGGGGCTCGAGATCGCGCACTCTGTCGCAGGAGGCGCAGGCGATCTGGCACTGGCTTCTGGCTCGAGGACTGTCGATAACGGCCACCCATCTGCCAGGTGTGCAGAATGTTCAGGCAGACGAACTGAGCAGACTCATTCAGGAAAACCACGAATGGGTCATAAACGACGAAGTACTAGGAGAACTCTTCGCAAGGTGGGGAACTCCAGACGTGGATCTGTTCGCCACCGCCGAAAACAGCAAATGCCGAGGCTTCGCCTCCAGGTACTACCAGCCGGGGACGCTGGGGAACGCGTTATGGATCAACTGGTCGAACAGCTTTCTGTACGCTTTTCCACCAATTCCCCTGATTCCGGCGGTTCTCATCAAGCTGTCCCAGTCCAGGGCGCGGATGATCCTGGTTGCCCCGGAATGGCCTACACAGTGGTGGTTCACGGACCTGCTTCACCGCTCTCTCCTTCCTCACATGAAGCTGCCGTGCAGGCCGGACCTTCTCACGAAGTTCGGGGGGCGGATGGTACACCCCAACCTCTCGTCTTTGAGTTTGGCGGCATGGCTCCTGAAATAGTGCAATATGGGCATCTGAATCTCCCAGAAGATTGTATGGACATACTGAAGGAGGCTAAGCGACCTTCCACTAGGACTTCTTATGCTTACAAGTGGAAGAGGTTTTGCATCTGGTGCAAGTCTAAGAACTATGACCCTACGACATGCAAGGAAGATGTCATCCTTCCGTATCTGCTGCATCTGGCGCAGTCGGGCCTTAATGTCCATTCCATTAAGGTTCATCTGGCTGCTTTGACTGCCTACAGAAAAGGCCCTTCACAGACTTCCTTCTTCCAGATCCCTGTGATCAAAGATTTTTTGGAAGGCTTGAAGAAAGTGTTCCCTCCTGTCAGGCTTCCTTCGCCTTCGTGGGACTTGAATGTGGTGCTGTCCAGATTGATGAAGGAGCCTTTTGAACCCATTCATAAGGCTTCGTTGCAGCACCTGTCCTGGAAGGCGGCGTTCCTCGTGGCCATTACATCGGCCCGCAGGGTGAGTGAGATTCAGGCATTGTGTTGCCAAGAACCTTATACTGTGTTTCATGCTGCTAAGGTTGTTATGCGTACTCACCCTAAATTTCTTCCCAAGGTTGTTTCTGATTTTCATATCAATCAGACTATCACTTTGCCTACGTTCTTTCAGAATCCGTCATCTCCAGCGGAAAGGTCTTTACATTCCCTGGATGTGAGGAGGGTGCTGAAGTTTTATCTTGATAAGACTAAAGATATTCGTAGGTCAGACCAATTGTTCATTAATTATGGCTCAGTCAGGACAGGTCTTGCTACCTCTAAGCAGTCCATCTCGAGGTGGATTGTGTCCTGCATACAATTGTGTTACTGCAAAGCTAATAAGACCTTAGGGGGTAAGCCTAAGGCTCATTCCACCAGAGGCAAAGCTGCTACGACAGCTATGCTTCGTAATGTTCCCTTTGCAGAGATCTGCAAGGCGGCCACTTGGAAGTCGGTCTATACCTTTGCTAAGCATTACTGCCTGGACACTGATGCCAGGGCAGACTCTCAGGTTGGGCAGGCTTCGCTGCGGAATTTGTTCGCACAATAGTGGCGTGATTTTCATATTCTCCACCGCCGCTTGATGTGGGGATGGGCATGCCATTCTATTCACTAGATTATGACTATACACAGAGATCCCCTACTACAGAAGGAGTAGTTTCTGTCCTGTAACTCCAGTTCTGTAGTAGGGGTATCTCTGTTATAGTCATAAGCGCCCTCCCGCCTCCCCGGTGGAGATTTGTTCAGGTACATAATGCTACAGGTCTGGCGTTGTTTACGCCTTCAAAAAGAACTGAAACTAAGTTGGACCTGCTATGCATTATGGGATACTGGGAGAAGGTTCTGGAAGGTTCCTTAAAGGCACAGTATCCTATTTAAGCCACATAATGGCAGCCTATGGGGCTTGTCTGTCCAGGTTCTTCTCTCTATCATTCCTGAGGGATTTTGCTGTTAAGCAAGGGAAATCTGTACAGGCTTTGCTGTTTTGTGGATTTTGTGGTGGAATTTCTAGTTGAAGTACTGGACAGTGTAGCCTTTTTGGCTGCATTATCTGTCTTTAAATTCTCTTTTAAGTGTCTATGCATTTCTGCATTTTTTGACACTGTAAGAGATTATTTTTGATTGCTCCGGGATCCACGCATATGGGCGGGACTATTCAATAGATTATGACTATAACAGAGATACCCCTACTACAGAACTGGAGTTACAGGACAGAAACTACTCCTTCTGGCGTCTGTCGGCGGACGGGCGCAGACGGGCTTGCCTTTGGCGCGCCCGCTATGCGGGCGCCTAAGCGTCAATATTTGTAAGCAAGCAAGGAGGAGTGTCAGGCGAGGCACCAACCACTAGTCCGCTGCCCTGGTTGATTCTTCCCAAGATGGCGGGTGCAACTCCCTTCCTTTACCCCAAACAGCGTTTTCCCCCGAGCACGAACAGTTTTAAAAAACGGCGAAGTGAGGTAAGTGGTAATAATATAAAGTGTGCACAATTAAGACTTAAAAAGCAAAATACTTTGGTTCTGCAATATGCGCTAGCTAGAACTCCCGGCTCACGTCTCCGGAGTCTTGCATCCCCTTAAGCCAGTGTGATGTATATTGAAGCTGAAGGTAACTTCTTCTGTGGAGTGTTGAGTACATACATGTTTTTTTTCATAATTTGGTGGGTATATGTCAAGCTTCAACCAAAGCTCCACATTTCGTTTTAAAAGATTCAGCTAACAAAGTGGTAGTTTTCAGCAAAAAATCCATACAAAAACACGAAATGGTCCTGAAGAAGTGACGAAATAGGCATAGCCCTGTGCTACAAAAGTGACAATGGGGGATGCCCACATAGTAGATCATTAAATGGGCAGGAAATCCTGCTACTATATGAATATACCATGAATAGGCACGAATGCGACATGCAAATGGCAAGTGCCGGAATTCTTATGGTGATATAATTAACATTGCAGGGCACATACTAATACACTGCATTGGGGAATGGGCCAAGAATGACATTTATACTATGAGATAGGCAGGCATTGATATTTCATGATGGCATAGAACGATCTAGTGCTCTCTTCCTGCAACACAGTGTTATATGGCGATGTTTACCTCTCTGTAGCAATATAACATGACCTGGGCAGGTAGCGAGACTTCCAGACTAAAAAAACAACGGGAAACACCACTTTTTTTCTTTACAAATATTAACATATAATTGCACTTTGGTGAATACACAACTTGAAATGGTCCGAAAGCGTGACTTCGATTCAAATGAAACGAGCAAAGAAATGGGACTCCGAGAATTAGAAGGTCATCGGATTAATCTCCAGGCCGGTGAATGTGGGGCCGCTCTGGATTGGTTGCAGATGTGTATACATCCATCGTAGCAGGCTGACTAGCGAACGTGCACTTTTTCTTGTGTCAGTGTGATCAAATACAATCTATTCACTGACTGTAACGATTTAGTTGGAAATTCATTTAACACACCTCCACTAAAACTTTATTAGTACATTTTAGTCTACTTAAAAGGGGAGATATGGGCGAAGATGGACAGTGTATTATATATAATGACCCCTTCGTGCTACTTTCATCCCCCAGAGTGTCTTTGCTTGTCTCTCTTTGAACAGTACATGTGACCCCCCTGTAACCTCAGATAAACGCGGGCGCCCTCCCTCCATCAGCAGGGGAATGTGCCAGCTGTCCCTTTAATTTGCATAGACTTGACCCATTCAGGGCTTTTTGCATCTCAATAGAATCCCCCTGCTCCTGAAGCCGCAGCCCCTCCCTCTCAGCCACCTACAAGCACCTTTTCACAGCCCTTAAAGGGCTGAAGGTGTGAGGTGAGGTTTGCTTATCTCCATACTGCCAGGGAGCTAAACAGCAGGGCAATAAGGCCCCCTGCTGTGCCTCTGCGTTCCTGGGGGGAGAAGGCCTCATTGCAGGACAAAACTGTGACTCGCCTCGCTACACCATAGCAGTGAGGCCAAGGTAGGGGACCCCCTAAGGTGGTGCACTTGCGAGGTGGCACCTTTCTCCCCGGCCTGACTGTCGCATTGGTGAGAGGCCTCAAGTTGGAGGGCTGACACTGCCCATGCCCAACGCCGGCCCTGCCCACAAATATTCTCAGGGGTGGCGGAATTGATGCATTCATGTTCTTTTCAAAGTTTTAATCCTGATTTGGTTGCCAGCTGTTTTGAAAACTGGTGAATATTTTGTGTGCGTAATCCATTGCTGATATTTATTTGCTCACCAAATTTTACAGAGACTTGCTCTGCTGCACTACTCTGGGACAGAGTGTGGCTTACAGTTTCCCTCCATCAAACATTTCTTTCTGAATGTTCAGTTTACTTTGAAGGCCTTGAGGAAAGCCAAGAGAAGAACCCGTCCCATGTTGCCAACTCTTGGTTCTTGAGAGAGGTGCCACCACAAACTCAGCCTGAACCACAGGAGGGTCACGCAGAGGTTAAAAATCACTCTCACTGCTTGGCTATCCTATTTTTCATGTGGACTTCTTTTGGGGGTTGGGGGGAGGAAGACACTCCTTGGTTGGTGGATTAGATGCAGTATACTCAGAATTGTTGTCAGCATCTTGATCTCTAGGTGACATATGAATTAACCCCCTGTTGCTTCCAGCATAATTTTCAAAGCCCTCTCTTCTTGCTAATCTCGAATAGGAATCCTGGTAGTCCGTTTTCCAGAACACCTGGCCAGGTCATGGCTCTCCATTCCTCATGGCCTTCCTCTCATTTACACTTTGCTATTTTTATCTTTTCCACTTATCATGTGTACACATCAACCAACCCGGTCACCTAGCAACAAGCCATGCTGTGTCAATTACTGGTTGGTTAAGGCTTAGGCCTCCCATCTTGAGCCACAAAAAAGAACGGCTACCAAATATATATTGTTCCTCACTCACATCATCAGGCTCCTTGGACAAGAATATAACAGTGGATGGTGTGGCTGAGGTCTCAATGATGTGGATGGTATGGTATGGAAGGGTATAAACTCTATGTAATGCTCACGTGTTGTGCCATTCGCCTGCTATTGAAAATAACTGCCTAATATTACGTTGTACTGTAGACCACTGAGCAAGTACACGATGTCAGATTGATTCCGGGGTGGGATGCGGTGGGAAGTTAGACAATCTTATAGTTCTTGATTTTGCCATTAGATGTATCTTACAATGTATAAGTCGAATACTGTGGATTATAAGAACTGTAATGTTACAAAAAAACAATAAAATTGTTAAAAAAAAATCTGCCTCCTTGGACAAATGCCTACTGTTTAAAAGGACCCTCACCCGCACAAAATGTGTAGGCATGCTTCATCATCTGGTTGTCATCCGGTTGTCTATACCCGCTGGATGGGGTCAACCCTAACGTTTCACAATCGAAGAGTGGAGCTCTTACTGTTTTTATGTTTGGATCCAATGTCACAGTGTAAAATATCAACATGTTTCAGCCAGGTTTTTCAAATGACCCTGGGTCGGTCGCCCAGCTTTCTTCAGGACCAAAGTGGATCCCTAAGCCAATTCTATCCAAACGTGTTGTGTACACCGTCTTTCAGTTTGTGCACAACACACTCATGCTCACAGACCAACTCTCGGTTGCTGTTCCTTCCTGGTCGCTAGGAACTACCCGGTGCCCCTATGCCAGTTTTTCATGTCAATGGCCCTTGGGAGAATGCTGGCAGGTTGAACCCATTATCACACTTATAGTACAGGTTACATCTGGTGTCTGCACCTATTATGGTCCTGCTCTCTCCCAGACAAATTTTGAGCCGCATTGTGTGGCTGTGTTGTTAATGGACCTGGTGCAATGCCTATTCCTCTGCTTCTTGTGTATTTGCTACGTTTGCTGGATTCAGCATTTCATCTGGCTCCACCACCATCATTCAGACCAAAAATGGAACACTTAACCAAAACTGATCAAGAAGGTGTCCTCGGGAAGCTAGGCTGCCTCTGCCCTTCACATTTGTACACAGTGAATGTGCAGCAGTTGGTTTTGGAGATTTTACACCAGTATAACTTGACAATCTTTGACATGTGTTTCTATATGCGCTGTATGGTAGGTGTTCCAATATCATTATGTCCTTGGAATAATAACTTAAGGTCATTTGTTGCCCCTGTACAAAAGCTAATGCACAGAGTCTGAGTGACCACAAATACACTCCGAGACAGAGACTGTGAAACTGCAAGAGAGGTATATGGCCAGACACATAGAGGCAGCCATTAAAGGCCTCCTCTCACAATATGTGTCAGTGCATGTTAGAAAGTGAATGTGGTTAGCTTGACCGTGCACACAAAGCCAACTGTAAGACTTCCGTCCCAGGCTACAATGACTCTCTGAGAGAGGTTGGTAAATAAAAGACACAGAAACACTGAGAGGCAAAAGAGAGAAAGCATATCGTTTGAAAACGAGACAGGGGTTGTGCTCGTCACTTCATCTTGCTCAGCCTCTCTCTTATGGTATGTGCCTCCCTGTGCCTTAGACACAAAGACCGATGTAGGTGACGAGCACAGACTCTTGTGTTTAAATGATTCTCTTTCTGTCTCCATCGGTTTTTTTCTTGAAGTGCATCTGTGATTGTCTGTTTTAGTGGTTTGTGCTTGTAAAGAGAATGCCCGAGAGACAAGTACGAAAACGCTGCCCCCTGCCCCCACCAATGGAGAGGCTCAGGGAGAAATGCGGGAACAGAACAGAAACCGCAAATGGGAAGCCTACACAAAACTAGACAACATGCACAGAAATACAACAAGCATTTACAATGCAACGGTCTCGACTTTGCAAAAGTTAGAGCTAATGGCATTGTAAATGACATTGTTATTTACGTGTTGGTTTTGAAAACAGATAAATAAATGGCATTGTCATTTACAATGCCAATAGCTTAATCTCTCACAAATGCGAGACCTATTGCATTTGCACCCAAACACACACAGCCCCCCACACACAGAGCCACACACACACACACACACACACACACACACAGAGCCACACACACAGAGCCCCCCACACACACACACACACACACACAGAGCCACACACAGAGCGCCACACACACAGAGCGCCACACACACACACAGCGCCACACACACACAGAGCGCCACACACACATACACACACACACAGAGCGCCACACACACACACAGAGCGCCACACACACACACAGAGCGCCACACACACACACAGAGCGCCACACACACACACAGAGCGCCACACACACAGAGCGCCACACACACACACAGAGCGCCACACACACACACAGAGCGCCACACACACACACAGAGCGCCCCACACACACACGCAGCGCCCCACACACACACGCAGCGCCCCACACACACACGCAGCGCCCCACACACACGCAGCGCCCCACACACACACACGCAGCGCCCCACACACACACACGCAGCGCCCCACACACACACACGCAGCGCCCCACACACACGCAGCGCCCCACACACACACACGCAGCGCCCCACACACACACACGCAGCGCCCCACACACACACACGCAGCACCCCACACACACACACGCAGCACCCCACACACACACACGCAGCGCCCCACACACACACAGCGCCCCACACACACGCAGCGCCCCACACACACACGCAGCGCCCCACACACACACGCAGCGCCCCACACACACACAGAGCGCCCCACACACACACAGAGCGCCCCACACACACACAGAGCAGCGCCCCACACACACACAGAGCCCCCCATACACAGAGCCCCCCACACACACACAGAGCCCCCCACACACACACAGAGCCCCCCACACACACACACAGAGCCCCACACACACACACAGAGCGCCACACACACAGCCACACACACAGAGCGCCACACACAGAGCGCCACACACAGAGCGCCACACACAGAGCGCCACACACAGAGCGCCACACACAGAGCGCCACACACAGAGCGCCACACACAGAGCGCCACACACAGAGCGCCACACACAGAGCGCCACACACACAGAGCGCCACACACACAGAGCGCCACACACACAGAGCGCCACACACACAGAGCGCCACACACACAGAGCGCCACACACACAGAGCGCCACACACACAGAGCGCCACACACACAGAGCGCCCCCCACACACACACACACAGCGCCCTACCCACACACACACAGCGCTACACACACAGTGCCACCCACACAGCGCCACCCACACAGCGCCACCCACACAGCACCACACACACAGCGCCACACACACAGCGCCACACACACAGCGCCACACACACAGCGCCACACACACAGCGCCACACACACAGCGCCACACACACAGCGCCACACACACAGAGCACCACACACACATACACATCGCCACACACACATACACATCGCCATACACATCGCCACACACACATACACATCGCCACACACACATCGCCACACACACATACACATCGCCACACACACATACACATCGCCACACACACATACACATCGCCACACACACATACACATCGCCACACACACATACACATCGCCACACACACATACACATCGCCACACACACATACACATCGCCACACACACATACACATCGCCACACACACATACACATCGCCACACACACATACACATCGCCACACATAGCCACATACACATACACATAGCCACATACACATACACATAGCCACATACACAGAGCCACATACACAGAGCCACATACACAGAGCCACATACACAGAGCCACATACACAGAGCCACATACACAGAGCCACTTACTTACACAGAGCCCCAGAGCATAATATATATATATATATAAAAATATATCCAAGCTTCAACAATTTCCTTTTTCTCCTTCAGGAAATAAATAGCACTCACGAGTATTCTGTAGCTCAGCAGCAGTTTATTCAGGACAAACGCGTTTCGGATTTACATCCTTCGTCAGTGTCTTAATCTCTAAACAACATACTGGCGGCCATATTTTATTAAAACATTGCATGTCACGTGTCACAAGTGGGAATAAAGGACGGACTTGGCGACCCAGTGATGCACATGAGCGCCATCTTAACACAGTATATACTGTCCGACTTTACTAAGTTTCACAACTGCACCCGGATTTAAAATACCAATTTGGTGCCAAGTTTGCGTCATATTTACACATCATCAAAAGAAAAACATCAATTTTAATGCAATTCAATGGATCATAATTTAGCCGTGGATCGGCAGGGCAGCCTTCTTACAAAAAAGGCTGCTGGTCCTATTTACCCACTAAAAATTATGCCGTGTATCGGCTTTGATAGTGACATGTTAAAAGAAGGGCGAAAAAGTTGCAGATAAAGCTTCACAAATCACATTCATATATCACAGTACTTCACTTATTCAAATGAACAGCCAACTCTTCCCCACCGTTCAACCCTTTAGGTATCTTGGTTCCCAAATCGATAATATAGCGAGACTCCAACCTCCTTAGTCTGAGCAAACGATCCCCACCTCTAATATCCGGTGGTAAGTAGTCCAAACAATAATACTGCAACAGGTCCCTATTGCTGTTATGTTGAACTGAAAAGTGCCGTGCTACTGGGTAGCTGAAGTCTTTATTTTTAATGGCACGCATATGCTCGAGTACCCTCAGTTTCACCATATTAATCGTGCTCCCTACGTATCTCAGTCCGCAGGGACACACCAGGCAATACACCGCAAAGCTCGTTTGACAGGTCATGAATTTATTGATCTGTTTATTTTGTTTCATGCCCTCTATCTTATAGGATCTCACTCTTTTGCTTGCCACGCATGCCTTGCATTTCCCGCAGGGGAAAAAACCCTTCATTTCTTTAAGGGTGTTTTGGGTTTTAGGTATGGATTTCTCTAAATGACTGGAAACCAAATTATCTTTGAGGGAACGGGCTTTCCTAAAAGTCACTAGGGGATGAATGGGAATATCTGTGGCTATCACGGCATCTGTTTTTAGTATGTGCCAGTTTCTTCTCAGTATATTCCTAATGGTGTTGGACTCATTAGAAAAGGTAGTGATCATTCTAAACTTTCCTGTGTCTTTAGAGGTCTTCTCTTTTTTCTTTAACAGATCTTCTCTATTCAAACTTAGAACCTTTCTCCGGGTACTCTCTAATAGCGTAGTCTGATAACCTCTAGCTTGGAAACGTTTTATACTGCCATCCAAAGCTTCATTGAGATCTTCCTCATTTGAGCAGTTTCTTTTTAGCCTCAAAAACTCCCCATAAGGGATGCTATTTTTGAGTTTTTGAGGGTGTCCACTATTCGCGTGCAGAATACTATTCCCAGCTGTGGGCTTTCTGTACAAAGAGGTATTAATTTTTCCATCCTTAACAGTTAGTTTCAAATCTAAGTAGTTTACTGTAGTTGTGCTAATTTCACCAGAAAATTGGAGATTAACTTCGTTATCATTCAATAATCCTATGTACTCCTCTGCCTCGGCCTCAGTCCCATCCCAGATTAAAAACAGATCATCAATGTATCTGTACCAAGCCACTGTCTTGTTGGTCCAATTCTGGTTCACCCTTGTCCAGGCCACCTGCTCCTCCCACCAGCCCACGAACAAGTTTGCGTAGCTGGGGGCGAAGCAGGTGCCCATCGCGGTCCCCGATGTTTGTCTAAACAATTCCCCATTAAAGGTAAATATATTATTGTGCAGACAAAATCCTATAAATTCCAACAACATAGAATTGTGAGTGGCAAATGTCAAAGATTTCTTATCCAGGAAGTATTTTATGGCTTTCAGGCCCATAGTATGATTAATGCAGGTATACAGACTTGTTATATCGAGTACCACCATACAATAAGTTGGTTGCCAAGTGATTTGTTCAATATGACAAATAAAGTCGGTGAATTGGTGTCAAGTGTTGGCTTCTTAATGCAACAAGATATTAAGTTGGTAAAACAATGTCGATCAGCCTGCCACCTTATAAATGGCCATAATCTCAAATTCTATACTATCGTCTTCTATCTTTGTCGACCTGACTGTCAAATATTGGCTTCTTAATTCACCAGTTGAATAGCCCTACCTTTCTTTCTAACTCCCTCTTAAAGAGGAAACTTGGGACTTAAACACCAACTGGACTATGCCCTATATTTGCATCTAAGATACTTATACTTATACTGCACATTCTTGCTAACCTGAGCTTGCCAATGTATCCTAAAGTTTTTAACTTTATCTGATAACACAGTTACACTGAAACTCAAAAGCAGAGAGAGAATAACTCAAATGTTAAAAGCCACTCTGAATCCCTGATTATGGTAATGTAACATGACCTAGTCAAGAAACCGAACTCATATTCTAATATAAAATAATAAAGCAATGTCACTGTGATGTTAATAACTACTACAACATACCAACATAGCTTTGTAGTCATGGATTGGTGGTTTCATGCTAGTGCAACATGTAGAGGCCAGTAATTGAGTCAGTGTAATGTAAGACGAAGCGGGAAGGGAGTGTCATTCTTATGTCAACATAACACTAGGACGAACCAAGGTAGAGACAGGGCTTTAAGTGGGCCGGGTCTCAAGGGGTCTGAGCACCGGCAGTTTTTTTAAGGGGGGCTCGAAACGGGTCTCTATCGGGCTCCGTTGTGAGCCCTGGCACAGGCGGTCTGTGTTTTTTTTCTGGACTGCAGTGACAGCAGTTTGCTGTCACTGCAGTCCAGAAAAAAGTGCCTGGGCGCAAAACAGCCCGATAGAGACCCGTTTAGAGACAGCAGGCACGTCAATGTGTGCTGCCCACACTGCTCACTTCTCACTAGTGGAGAAGTTACAGCATGACGTTATGCCAGGTGAGCGTTGTGGGAGGAAGGGAAATCCTTTCAAGTGTCATTTTCTTTCTGGATTTCCCTTCTCTTTCTAAAACGCAAGAGCAGCAACATTGTGGTGGGGTCACCAGGGCTTTAATTGGAAGCTTTTTCAATATTATATGTAACAAGCCATAGTTGCAGCTTATTTACCTTATGCAACTAATAACCATTGACCAAGCCAATAGTCCTTACTTGTTGTAGGTATGATATTACTTTTTGTATCATATATCTGGATGAAATGACAAACAGAAAAAGTCGGGCGGCACACTATGCTAAACACAGATTTTTAGTGCAAGTGTTTTAAAGCCACGCCCCTAAATACACTCCCCCCCCCCCCCCCGCCCACCCACAGTTTTTTCATCCCACTTAAAGCCCTGGGTAGAGCAAACGGGGGCTGACTGACCAAGAAAGAGGAATAACACTGACATCCAGGAGAAAAAGCAACAGCACAGGCAGTCCCAGCACAAAAGGGACAGAGCGACTACTAATTCGTAGTGATGACAAAATGGGTAATAATGGGAGGATTTTGTGAAGTCAGAGGTATAACTCTGGAGTCAGTGAGAACATAAAAGGGCAAGTGCTCAAAGGTGCACAAAAAGAACGAGAGACCTAGAGAGTGTGATAGGTGGAGTGTAATCCAAAAATATGTTTACAGCATACGAAACATCAATTTCAGAGACACAGTATCCCTGAACAGCCTAGGAAGACACGGGCGAACTTTTAAAAAAAATAAGGTATTCATACATTCTTAACTGCAAACATTTGGTTAGCAAAAGTGCTAATTTTGAAATATAATTTTTTTTGTCAAGTGTTATGTCCGGATCTACTGGGACATAAGATGAAATTGGCAGGAACCAGCACTGCAAGAATAATATACAAGGAAATGACAAAGGAAGGGCTTGTCACTGCTGCAGTCATGTGATGGGAAGGAGTGGGAGTGGAGCTCCTCTAGTAACAGGACAATGGCAGGACAGACCGCGGTATCATTTACCAGTGTGACGTGGAAGTTCCCAATGTGGGTTGCCTAAAAATCATAGTTTCTTAGATACCGAGCTGTATTATATAAGTGTAGATTAGTTTAGCTATCAGATTAAACCTCTGCATTCCGAAAACAAACCTTTTTCAGAAATGCAGTAGGATGATTTTCCGAATTGCTTTAAACTTTTCACTAGTGGCAGTCAGGTGTGTGTGCTGTAGGATCTTCTCTACAAAGTTTATATTTGTAATCTCAAATTCTATACTATCGTCTTCTTTCTTTGTTCTCTGCTGCTGCTTCATCAGATCACACCCTCCTGTGTACTTCATCATCATCCTCCTCACCTCACTCTTATCCAGATATCTTTTGGTTTCATGTTGAGACAGATTTCTCTATTCACTAGTAGACAATCTTTGGCACGTGTCCAACATAATTCTTCTTGGGGGGATCTTTGCAAATTCACTGTTTGGTTATGTCTTTCCTATCCTAAACAATCATTCCGTGTCTTACTCTATTTATGTATCTTTTTTTCTTGCTGCTAGCCATTAATCGCCCAACACATGCTCAATCCCCTCAATCTCACTCCTTTATCAGTCTATTTTACACCCTGTAGTATTAACTCCTGTGCATCAATTCACACCTATATGCGAATGACCTTTGATGTTGAACCCAGTGTCTTGATGCACCTACGATCAAATTCCTTCTCAACAGATGCAAGGAGCAACCCAACTCTTATTGCATACCTGGACCAAATCCGTTTGACTGTGCCCCATTCATCAACTCTGCCTCATTTGATGGATTCATTGACACCCTGCAATCTGCATTCAAGTTGAATTATCCACCCTACCCTACATGTTAAATCCCAACACCTTCCTTGTGCACACCCTGAAAATACTTGCATACTTGAGAATCCACAAATGCCGCACATTTCAGCTCCCTAACACCTGGAGGTGAGCAGCACCCTGAAGACAGGCTCTTATGTTGCAGAATCATCATTTTACAATATCTAATCACCTCCCTGCAACCCTTTGTGAAACAGCGTGCCTGTACTATTTGTTACGGGTCCCTAAACAAGAAGCAGTTCCTGTTTTCTCACCTTTGTCTTGCCTCTTGATTCTGAAACATTTTAGCCCTTGTTAACACTTTTCCTTACTCATCAACACCTTCCTTTCTATGGCTCTCAAGTTGTTTTCGTCCTCCGCTTCTAAGGAAGAGCTTATATCTATACTCCAGTTAGCCAACCCTCCTTGTGCCCTATCTCCTCCCCATTCATCTCCCAAACCACCACTTTACTCCAGAGTTCTTTTGTACATTCTCACAATACATTGCTTTCTATATGGTTTCTAATAGCAGAAAATATAGTTTATGTAGGCATAGTAGTCAATTTAAACATACATGCTATCAATAAGTTAATAAATTAAACAATGCTACAGTAAATACATAAAAATATTACTTTATTCCTATATACACTCAATAAATATACCCCTAGTGTTTTTACTACTTTGTCTTTTTACATAATAAAAATATATTTGCAATCCTTTGCCATTTTACTTATTCCTGTTTCTTTTAAAAGAGGTTTTATATACTTTCGCTCACACATTGCTAACGGGTATAATAATTAAACAAAATGTAGAATATTCTTTACAGTTGTGTAAGGATTAACACTTTTACTTTTCTGCATGCTTAAATAAAGATCAAACTAAACAACATAAGAAATCTCCATAGAGCAAATGGTACAATATGGACCAGATATCTTGTGATGCCTGATTACGTTTTGTAGTATATACTACAAATAAGAGAGTTCAAAGGCTTTTTCTGTACAGTAATGCTAGAAGCTATGAAAAGAACACACCTTTGACCGCTAAGCCAGAATCAAACTTTAGTTTGTATATCCTAAACAATTGCATAAGAACCTTTCTGACTCTTTTAACAATTCTCCACTCACAACTAATTCTTTTAAACACTTTTCTAGCTTTATTGTGGATTACATTGTAAGAGGAGAAACTAGCTTGACACCTAATACTTCTCCTTCCAACACATGTATATAATCCAAAATCTAACCTAAGTACTTCTGTTCCTCCTGCTCTACGTATATCAGTAAATTTTCTTAGTGCTTTAACTTCCAGAATTTCGGAGTTAATAGTTTCCACCAATAATTACCTTGCATGCAACATTGATCATACCATTGGGGTTATCTTTTGTTCATATGCCTTAATCATGGGTTTAATCAAAGACCTCCCCCAACTTTTCTATTGAATCTACATTGTTCCTGCATAGTTCTATGAGCCGTAGGGAATGTCTCCAACTTGTGATCTTGAAATGCAAGTATATCATTAAACTAAACTCGCATTATGAAGTCATCCTGTACATATTATCCCATCAATTTACGGTACAAAAGTATCATTCTTCTTGCCCATCTGCATTAATTGTACTTTCTTTTTTATTTCCAACTACATTATCCCCTTTCATTATGCACTCAATGTATCTAGCTGCCATGGTAGGCCTATCAGCTTTCAATCAAGAGCTACCCTTTCATCAGCAATTGCCTTCCACTAATTTTTTGTGGATAAACTGAAGAAAACAACATTTGGGATAAATCAGATAAGAACAAGGAATAATGTGTCTGTTAACAATGGTTGACGTTTGCTATTCTTGTACCTTTGATTAAAGATTAAAAAAAACTACTGCCAACCCACCCCTATTAAACTACCATTCTTTTTCCAAACTCTCCTTTTTCCCCAGATACTTTAGAGTATTTTCTTTAATCTTACTATTGTTTGCCTATTCACTGACCAGGTTTGTATCCCTCGCCAATTTGGCCTCAGAGCACATCACTCAATGAATACCACTCTTATTCTCTCCTGAACGTCTGTACCTCACAATCTCCTATATTGTTTAGTTTATTAATTTAGGGATGTATTCATTGTATGGAGATATGTTACCTTTGTGGTACCTGGCTTTGCTCTTGACTGATTGTCAGCTTTTATTTCAGTTTCATAACTCCCTCCATCTCATTGCCTCTACCACACCTACAGATGTACATGAAGGCTCAGCCTTTAGGCTACTTCTCTTTTAAAACTGTCTCCCTTAGAGAATAAACTCATTTCTGTTTCTCTTATTAACTCCTCTGAACCATAGCTCACGTCTCTTAATGAATTCTCGCATTAAAGGACACTCATGTCACTGTTTTATTTTTTACATTTTTTATTTCGTTTCGTGTAAGGTCAATACAGGTGTGCCATATATTCTTGACCAAAGATCACACTATGTAGTCAATAATTTTGACAATTGCACATAACTAACAAGCTTTGCATGTACTACCCATTCTTTGAGCATTCTAAAGGGACTGACGGACAACTCAAAATACAACTGTAGACATACATCTACAGGCAAGCGGGTATTGGAGATATTGACAACGTTACAGGTAGTCAGGCATGGTATTTATGTAGGGTTGGGGGGGGGGCAGAGCCCAACTCGCCAAGGGTCCCTTGTGTTGAATCCATGAACTTCTAAATCGTTTGGCGAGAGAGGGGAGTAGGTTCACCTTCAGTAGGATTTTGGGGCTGTTTATTATCAATAGCACTGTTTTTAAAAGACAAGTCAGTTCCTAACAAGCTAGGACAGTGACCCTATTGCCTCTCCTCTAAAGCCTTTCTGTAAAGCGGACTCTTTCCACACCCATCAACTAGTCAAGTCTCTTACTCAGTCTTGTGTATCCCGGATCCTCAGGGAACCTACAAGCCGTGGCTTTACACCTCTTGGCCACCATTAGGGCTGGTGCAAGGAACCTGCTACCCTGTTTCTTCCTCTTAGGCCTCAGTAGAAGTCCAAGGATGCATATTTCTGATCTCAAACACATAAGTCACCTTAAGATATCTTCTAGTCTTCCCATTATCTTTTCCCTAATATCAAGTAATGTTTGGGCATGCCTGTATATAGAAACAGAAACCATCCTCAGGAATGCCACATTAAGTGCAATTCAATATCACATTGGAAAATATTTTGGAATATTTTGGGCACGCTCTTTTGAGTCAGAAAAAAGTGAACTGCTGCATTCTAAAACATCTGTTCCTCGAGACTTACTGTGTGTGTGAAAGGATTGATTCCCAGTCACCCGTAGTAAATTCCTTCACCTTGCCTCTCCCCATGTGTCCTGCAGGTCTGTGAGATCAGATTCATATTTAAAGAGTAGTACTTTCTATAAGAGTCACCATATGTCTTCTGCTTCCCAGCATAGATCGTCATTATAAAACACTAAACATGGGCGCCTCAACGCTAACATTACCCCCCAAAATTATGTGCAAGTATCCCACTAGTCTGCTGTATTGCAGGAAGTGCCCCACTGGGAACTGATAGTTACTTGAAAGTTCCGGAACGGTTACCAGGGTGCAAGACTCAAAGAGGTCACCTAATGTCTGCTATATTAAGTCTACCCAGCTAAGTCGCCACTACTCCCACCAAGTAGTGCTGCATCGGAAGACAAGAGGCGAATGCTGTCTCACAATGTTGTCTACATAAAGATCTGACCATGCGGTATTTGAACTCAAAGTAGTTGTGGGAACTGTTTATGCATCTGTTTAGGTGCTAACAGCAGAGTCATTATTTCAGGTAATTGGAGTTCTGCTGACACAACCTGCAGTTCGTCTGAAGTTGACTCAGCAATCCACTGGACTACCCTTTTGCAGCTGTGCTGAAAATATGAGTTTGTAATCTGAGACGCTCCAACTCTTCCATTCTCAGTCCAAGCGTGGTAGTGTTCATAGTGACACTGTCTATAATTGCTCAACAGTATAGAAAGTAATTGGATACGCAGCTCCTTAAAACCTCTTCCAGGTATTATTGAAGAAAAATTAGCCAAATGATATGGAAAATGCCGCAGGGCCACCATTTTTGATAATGCGGTCCTGCCAGTAATCGTAATGGGGAGTGTTTTCCAAAAAGTTATGATTGTCTTAGTGGTCTTTTATACTCAGCCCACATTACTCTCTATAACATCTGCGACGGTTAGTGATAAACCTATGTGCTCAGTTACCTCATTGGACTTGAGTCGGCACACTCAGAGAATTGGGGAGAAGGGTGAAGGGGTGAAGGAGAATAGCGATCACTGAACAGGCTTGATAACAAAACGCTGGACTTTGACCAATTAACTCACAACCCTTGCATGCTACCAAACTCCTCAAGTCCTATCACACGGTTAAATCCGGCAGTGGTGCCTAAGACATCATCCACATAAAGGGAAATTTGTTTCATAGCCGAAATAGATGTTCCAGTTTCCTTGCCCATAACCCGCAATACGTTTGCCAGTGTCTCCATTACTATTGCAAATTTAGAGGGGATAATGGACATTGCTGTCTGGCGATACACCAAGCAACCGTCTTGGGCCAGTATGTGTAGGAAGGCATAGGCTGCTGGCAAATACTCATGTGAGTTTGATCAGTTTGATTCTGGCGTTTTAGGAGGGTTGTCTGAAGTACATCTACTGGGTAGGTTTGAGAGAATCCATTCGTGGTCAACATCTAATGAGCAATACTGGCATATTTTGCTCAGTGCTAGCGAATAATAGAAATTTTCCGTCACCTAGTATGACCTTACTGTCTGTAATTCAAGCTGTAACTTAGTATCAAGGAAACCCTTCTTTCAACTCTGGCACAGCTCCTGAGTGTTGACTATATGCTCCGCTTTATCAGAAGGGTAATCTGACCGATAACTAGTTAATCTGTAATGCCAAAGGATTTTATGCTTCCTCTAATTGACGCTGTTTAGTGTGAAGGTAGTCCATATTTGCCACTCCCAGGAACTTGACTTCAAAGTGCAGTGCCCTTTGTTATCAAAACACATATTCATGAGTTTATTGTATCATGACATTGGCAGTCTTAGTATCCAAATCCTATGCGTGCCCATCTTTGTTAATTAATAAAACAAATAACTCAAGATAGCAAGCTGTACATCATACTGTGTTACTTCATAGAAAGGGCTTGTATATGTATCTGGTTCCTGAAGAAGAACGGCATCGTTGACACTCGTGCTAGACTTGAATTCATCTTCAACAAAACTGAGGTTTTGTCACAGATAATGTCTGCTGGGCTGCATAAAAAAAAGAAAGACAATGCTCAAAAATATGTTTGTCTTATGTGGTTACCCATATCTTTCCTGCTGTGGATTTCATATCAACCAAGTCTAATGTAAGCCTAGATATACCTAGAATTCATTTATACTGAATACATCAATGGAGCTGGCCTCCATCTCGGAGACCTTTCGTGACCTCACGATGGACGTTGGCCTCCGAGTGATGATGTGCAACTAGGTGCATCTACACTAACGTGGAAGGAGGCAGTGGTCCGATACCTGGGAATCTGACTTTCTCTCACAACAGGACCGTTTTGACAGTAAGCTGCAATGGGCATTCTCATCTCTTAAAGCTTAATTGGGCTTCTGGGGCTACCACTTGCCCTAATGGGTCAAGTAGCCCTCTTCAAAATGATAGTCTTTTCAACGTCCTAGTCTTTCGCTGTCGTAGATTCTTTCACGACCTAGACCGTCTGCTGGGGGGCCTGTTGTAGAATGGATGCAGCAGAGTTGCCTTTACCAAGATCAGTTGCCGATGGGCCGAGGAGACCTTGGAGCTCTATCTTATGATGCCTTCTATTTGATGGCGCAACTACAATGTTAGCAGGATGGAATCTCTGAGACAAGCGCAGGGCATGGTCCTCTCCCCCAACATGTACTAAATCAACTCCTACACACAAAAATTAAACGCAGTTCCTGTTCCCGCTATATATGGGTTACCAAGAAATGCTTGGCCTGAATCGCCAAACTAACAAACCTCATCCCCTCCTACTCCTCCATTTTTTAAAAAAAAAAATTTCCCCAACTTAAGACCTCACAGTGTCATCCCACACAACCTAGACATCCATACAACAATAGCTCCGGTTCCCACCCAGTGTGTGCCGCCATCAGACATGTACTTGTGCACCAAACATCCCACCTGTGAGAATGAGACAGAAGACGATCTAGTCCTCCTCACTGTCCTGCAGTGAGGTAAGGTATTCTGTCAAAAAACACCATATATCCTTAGGTTTGGACCTCGCTGGTAATTGCTCCTCATAAGTTTGTAGCTTGTCCCGGCATATGGACATATCATGAAGCCATGTTTTCTTCGTCGGCACCTTACGGCTATGCCAACATTGCGCCACCTGCCTTTTTGCTAACAGTAAAGCAATTGCACAAAACCTGCGCTTTAACGCTCTGAATTGGGGCACTATACCCAGTAAACAGATCTTGGGTGTGCACTGCACCTCTTCCTCCAACATGACAGCTAGTGTGGTAGTGACCTCACCCCAGTACCTTGCCACCTTCTCGCAATCCCAGGCCAGATGTACAAAATCCGCACCCTCCCTGTTACACCTCTTGCATCTGTCTTCCTCCTGTAAGCCAAACTTAAGCAGTTTGGTCGGTGTGTAGTAGATTTGGTGAATACATTTAAAATGTATAATTCTTAAGTTGCCGTTTGGCGTCAGTATCTGTGTTAACGCGCAAGTTCTATTCCATTCCTCATCCGTTAATGGATTATCTAGTAGCGCATCCCACCGCCCCTTAGCCTTCAGAGTGTGTCCCGACATTTCCGATTGTGCAGCTGAGTATAGTCTGGACACTAGATGGGAAAGATCACTAGTAGCAATCAGCAGTTGCAGTGGTACAAGGCAATCTGGTTCTGTTGGGAATGTTGGGTAATGTTCCCTCAATGCTCTGGTCAACCTATAGTACGTGAAGCGAAACATGGGAGTCTGGTTTTGGACATAATCCAATTGGTCGAGGCCTATGAACGTGCCTGCTCGAAACACATCACCCAGCTTGTCAATGCCAGCTCTACTCAGCAAGGACATCCCAACCTTTTCACTAGTGACGGACAGCGCCTGGTGATGTTGCAATGGCATGTCTGGTGCATACAGCGGGGTTTTGTGAGCCAACTGCCCAAGCCTGTGCCATGCTCTGACCGTGGTGTCTACTGTGTTTATGTCCTTTGCATGTAGTGGTGGCCTAGTGTGTGATAAGATCGCTGAGAGGGGGACGGGATGAGCATCACTCTCTTCAATGGCCGCATGCGTGAGATACGGGACCTCGTGGTGCCAATACGCCGCATACTGCGCCTGTGCACAGAGGTAATAGAGGAGAAAATCAGGCACACTGAAGCCGCCCTGCGCAAATGGAAGTGTTAGAGTCTGCAAATCAATACGAGCCTGTTTGCCTGCCCATATCAAAGTCCGCACCAGGGATTTTATGCGGCGGAAGATTTCTCGTGTCGGCGTGATTGGAACATTGTTAAACAGGTATAACAGTTTGGGCAACACGTTCATCTTGACGATTGCGATTCTATCAGCAAGCGATAGTGGCAAGCGAATCCAACGTTGGATCTTATCTTCAAGCTTAGAGAGTACCACCCCATAGTTTGCTCGCAGGACCTCCTCCGGATCTCTGTGAAACATGACCCCTAGGTAGCGAATCGGGTCCTGTTGCCAGTCCAACGGGAAATCTACTTCAAAGGGCATTGTAGTGTCAGTCAGAGGTATTATGGAGGATTTGGACCAATTAATCGCCAACCCTGAATGTCCGCCAAAACGGATGTATTCCCTGAGCAGCGGGTTTAGATGGATTGCAGGGTCACGGACGTATAATAACATATCGTCCGCGTAGAGCGATATGTGAAGTGGCCTGGCTGCGAATTGCAGTGCCGACTCTTTGTAGTTCTGCCGCACTATGCATGCTAGGGGCTCCAGAGCCAGCGCAAATAACAGAGGTGATAGTGGGGCAGCCCTGTCGCGTGCCACGCTCAATACTAAACGGAACTGAAACATAGCCATTAATCCTGACCCTTGCGCATGGTTCTGTATAAAGCAAGGAGACCCACTGTACAAACCGTTTAGGGGACCCCATTCTGTTTAGAACGGTGAGCATATATCGCCATTCAATGGAATTGAACGCTTTCGCGGCGTCAAGCATGACAGCCACCGCTTTAACCGAAGGTCGCAGGTAATGCGAGAGAGCAAACAGGGATCTAGTGTTATGTGAGGTGGATCTAGTGGGTACAAACCCCGATTGATCCGGAAGGACCAGGCGGGTCATCAAAGGGGACAGCCGACCTGCTATAAGTTTTGCGAGGATTTTCGAGTCCACGTTAATCAAGGACAGAGGTCTGTAGGAATCGCATTCCTCCGGATCTTTGGATGGCTTCAGGAGAGCGATGATCATGGCCTCTTGCAGAGTGGGGGGAAGTAACAATTTCTCAAAGGCTGAGCCATACATGTCCACTAAATAGGGAGCGATAATATCCGCAAACTGCTTGTAAAATTCGGAGGTGTACCCGTCAGGGCCCGGCACCTTACCATTTGGAAGTGAAGTGATCACCTCAGTCACCTCCTCCACCGTGATGGGCCCGGCCAAGTACTCCCTGTGCGCATCCGATAGCCAGCCAATCGCTACATCATGTAAATAGTCATACGTTTCCTCCGCTGTGGCTGTGGGCTGCGACTGATATAGCGAGCCAAAGGTGTCTGCAAAACAGTTCAGTATATCTGCAGAGTGCGTTTGTAATATACCCTCCTTAGATTTGACTCTGAGTATCGCCGTTCGTCCCTGTCCCTCACAAATTTTACGCGCCAGTACATCCCCCGGCCTACCCCCTCCCCGAAGGTTCTAGCCACATGTGGACGATCCAAGTACTTTATCTCGGACTCCAGAAAGTCCGCATGCTCCGTATTCAAGTCGCGCAACCCAGGTAGTAGTGAAACGTCCTGTGTCGTCTCATACAACAATTCTAAGTCCCTCATTTGCTTCTCACAGCGACAAATCTGGCCCCTAATGTCCTTGAGTACCCCTATGGTGGTGCTAATGCAGACTCCTCTAATCGTGGCTTTGAATGCCTCCCAGAGTAGGCATGGGTCTTCCGCTGTTTGTGCATTAATATCAAAGTAGTCCTTTATTGCCTTTTTTATGGTGTCAACATAGACTGCGTCCGAGAGGGCACGGGAGTTGAATCGCCACTGGAAAGGGGGGGGTGTGTAACGTGGCAGTTCCACCTGTAACAGAACAGGGTTGTGGTCTGATAGTGTGCGGGGCAGCACCTGCAACTTACGAACCCACAGAGCCATGTCCCTAGAACCTAGCCAGTAATCCAACCTGGACCAACTATTGTGAGACGCTGTAATGTGTGTAGCGCTTGGCGCGTCAGTATGTTGCAGCCTCCAGAGATCCGCTAAGGCCAGATCCTCCATCATGTGACCCACCATTTGCCGCGATTGCTTGTGCTGCTCTAGCGAGTGAGAGGAGCGGTCTAATCCGTCCTGCAATGTCACATTCCAGTCCCCCCCGCACAGTATGTGTGTGCTAGCATGTGTTTGCAAGTGACCCCAGACTTCCCGGAAGAATTCCGGAGCATCAGTGTTCGGTCCATAGACGTTTAAGAATGTCACTCGTTGGCCCCTCAATGTACCTGTCACCAGCACGTACCTGCCAGCGGGATCATGCGTAACGTGCCGTGACTCAAAGTTGACCCCTTTCCTAATTAGCACCCCACGGGAATAGGAAGAATAAGAGGCCCTATATGCGGACTCAGCCCACCTCGCTCCCAAATGTGCGTGTGTGTGTGGTGCAAGGTGTGATTCCTGTATGAACGCTACATCAATGTTACATCTGGTAAGACTAGCAAAGACCTGCCTGACCTTCTGAGGCTTAGAGAACCCCCTTATGTTCCAGGTAAGAACGTTCTAGCATAATCTGCCCTCATCCCTCGAACCCATCGTCATCAGCTAATGCAAAACAGTTCATTCCTGTACAGTCCAATACTGCATGCGGTGCCCATCCATCCTCAGCACAAAGAACAATCATACCAATGGCAGCCCAGCTCGGTGGAGAACCTAAGAAGATATACATCTGCAATGTTGTCGGTCTTCGCAAACATTCAACCAACCCCCCTCCCCTTATCCCACCCACTCCAGCAACCCCAACCTGCCGAAGCCATATCCCCTCAGAGCACAAGTCCCCCAAACATTTAACCATCAACTCAGTGCCCATACTGAGAACTTGTGGTGGGTATTACCCTCACGGAGGTCCGCTGGGAGCACAACCCTTCACCCGGTGGACGGGTGCTGGCGATACTGTAAAAACTGTATATATGCTTAATACATGTGAACATTTACCCGCTGCCCCCTCCACTCTCCAATGACTCAGCAATATCACACAAGTATTAGCTGTGTTATAGGGGTATTACAGCGACATCCCGACACCATCCAATGTCAGTGTCCGGCACCATCATCCTTCTGCCCCGCGTTCAAATCACCCCTTATAGTAAGTACGAGGCCGCTAGTGGGTAGTGCATTCAAGGTGCGTTCAGGTGGGCGCATAACGGCAAGAGTACGCACCACAAGGCAGTGTACCATGTATTGTGATAGGCACGCCCGTGCACCACACCCCAGTGGCTCTCGACATGTTAATGTACAAGCTAATTCAAGGGGAAGGATCTGGCCAGTCGCCCCATGTGCCAGTTACTGCAACAGACTGTCTCGGTTTCGTGAACAAATGCACCATGGGGCGGGCAGGTTAGCATGGGCCAGCTACAGGTAATGATCAAAGTCAAAAGAAAAACAGAAGTGGACTTCAGTCCCCGCCGTTTCAATGGACAGCAGCCCCACCGATATACAGTGATTGCCATAAAAGCGCCATTGTCTACCCTCAGATGTTTGGCACCAGGCGGAGCCGCCCAGTGCAGCCAACAGCGGCCATGTGGAATTCCACGGTAGTCAACAGAACAACAAAACTCACCGCTGTATGACAAGAGATAACGTCAGTGGCCTCAGTCCGAGTCCCTGTGCTGGTCATTTTGCGAGTCCTCTCTCGACTCACGCTGTACCCTCTTAACAAAGTCCTGGGCCGCCTTGGGTGTAGCCAGCACGATTGCTTTCTCCTTCCACACCACTCGAAGTCGAGCCGGATATAACATTGAGTAGACAATGTTCAGATCACGCAGCTTAGTCTTCACGGAGGAGTATTCCTTACGTGCCTGTTGAACTGCAACCGTGTGATCCGGGTAGAACTCCAGGGAGTTGCCTTGATGGGTGATTTTGCCCTTTTCCCGCGCAAGCCGGAGGATCGTGTCTCTGTCCTGGTAGTTGAGTATTCTCGCCACAATCGGCCTAGGTGCGGCACCGGGCGGCGGCCTGGGGGCCAGCGATCTGTGGGCCCGCTCCACTATGAAGATTGATGATAAGGCCTCCGCGCCAAAGAGATCTTTACACAGATTTTCGACATATTGCTCCATCCGCCCAGTGTTGGTCGTCTCCGGCAGGCCCGTGATTCTCACGTTATTGCGCCTCGAACGCGCTTCCAAATCCTCCTCCTTCGCTTTGATCACCTCCAGGAGACATTCCATTCCCGCGCACTTGGTGGTGGAGGTCGTGCTTCATCTTCAACGGCGGAAATCCTCGTCTCCGCCTCATCCAAACGTTCGCCATGCTTCTCCTGCCGAGCGGCCATACCATCCATCCTGCATGTCAGGTTGTCTAGCTTACCGTTGATGTCCTGCAGATTCGATTGAATCGCCAATAGTATCTTCTCCATGTTGCTGTTGAGTGTTGGTTCGGCCGCGCCGCCATCCTCCACCGCCCCATCCGCAAGTTTCGTCGACTTTCTGTTGTCAAAGGAGATCTTCGGTTGTTGTTTATCAGGTTTCCCCATGTTGGTGGCTGGGGAAGTCGCCTTCCTGAATGTGGGCCCAGAAGCCCTCGTGACTCTTGCCGCCGCCGTGATGCACCGGCCAAGATAGCGAGCAGTCGCACGTGAGATCGACCCTGCGCCTGGGAAAAGTGCCTCTAAGTGCTCCTCATCAGACAACGTGGGCCACGGGGGGGGGGACGTGGTCCGTGCACGTCTACAGCAGGTCGATGCGATGCAGCCAGGGAGCACCTGCACTCCCGGTCGGGGCCCCACCACAGGCGGCAGGATGCGGGAACACAGCTCTCTTTGTGAGACCCTCTGACGTTGAAGCTGCCAGCGAGTACGGCGGGACTCCCGCCAATTCGGCAGTGCAGTCGGCGACGGCAAATCAGGCCAGAGCAGCCAGTGATCGTTTTTGCCCAGCGGCTCACCATTCAGCGGAGATCCCCGTTGAGCCGTCAGACGGCAAGCCCAGCCCAGCAGAGTCCGTACTCATTGGCGCGAAGGCGGAGATATCTTCACTCCGGCACCTCTCGCCGCCATATTGTCAGGCACTCGGTCCAGGGGGTCGGCAGAGTCAATTGGCCGTATATGGGGGTTAAAAGCAAATCAATATAGTCACATGTGCCCTGAATGCAGTTCCTTACCCCCTGTGTGCTGACGCTGGTTCAGGAGGCCGATCCCAGGTCGAGGGCACCTCGCAATTCGGGAGACCGCAAACTGATGTCGGCCATATTGTCAGGCAGGCGGCTGCGCGTCACATCATACACGGCAAAAAGCTAAAAGACCCGGAGTGTTGGTTGAGTTTCTCCACAGCTGCCGATGCACCTCATCTTCCCCCTCCGGTGGATGGTCTCGGAGAGTTGATTAGCGGGGTTAGAGCGGAATTAGATCACATAGTTGGTGATCGCCCGGCGGAGCTGCGGTTCAGGCAGCCATTCCGCTGTGCGCCCCCTAGCGCCTCCCCTCCTACTCCTCCATGATTCCCCTCCAGGGCCTTCCTGGACCTTTAGGTCGCTTTACAGCTGACACTCTATATTGACCTGGCGTGAATACTACCTTGACACGGTGGGAGACCTTTTCCAACTTCTCATGTTTAACCTCTAATACCAAGATTACTGTACACCCTATAACAATTCTCACTGCATGGTCAACTCATAGCGTCATTACACTCACTGTGGGGTCTGATAGGACAAACCGTCTGCCCACATGATAATACACACACTATACATAATGAGGGACAGACGTCATTTAAAAACATGGCTATACAGAGCAAAACGGGAGCATACTGGGCCTGTGTTGGCATGACTCCAACAGTTCTGGGAGGAAGACTTGGGTAGTTCACTGCACGATACAGAGTGGTTCAAGGCCCTTGAATCTCCTTACTCAAGCTCCAGGAATGTGCGCTTTAAAAATATTACGTTCATGGTACTTCACAGGGCATATCTCATGCCTGCACAACTAAACCGCATGTTTCCAATGGCCAACCTATTGTTCTGTAGGTGCCAAACCCAGACAGTCTATCTGAAACATATTCTCTGGATCTGTCCAGCCATAACAACTTATTCGCAAGCAGTACATACCATACTATCAACAATCATTCAGTTAACTTCATTAGACACCTGGGAGGTGACAGCTTTGTGTCTCTTTCACAGGGCTAAGAACCAAAATGTCAGAGCATGTTTTGCTAATGTAGGTCTACTCCTTGCAAAACGCCTTTTGACCCTCCACGGCAGAGCTCCACAGTCCCCGACCCTACTCCAGCAGCAATGAGCAATGCTATGATTGGAGGGGGAAGGGGTGGATGCAGGGCTCGAGTCGGGGTACCACGCGGGTGGACGGCGTCCCCCCACTTATTTTACCGGGGGGACGCCATCCCCCCTGCCAAACAGCTGGACATCACTCTTTGACCTCTGTGGGGCGAGGAGCTCAGCACCTTTCGTGACGTCACTTCCTGTTGTGACGTCACTTCCGGTGACAGCGTCCCCCCACTTCTTTTTTCAGGACTTGTGCCCTGGGTAGATGGATAGTTCGATGCTACACTGGAAAGAGACCTGACGACTTTGCAAACACCCCATTGCAGCATCCTGAGACACTATGCTCACACAACTTAAATACCTCATTACCGACGATCCTCCTTACCCTTCTTAGACCACTTGATCTTCCCCTCTCCAGGAGACCTATGGCCAGCGGAGACTCTGTGCCCTGTACCGAAAGCCTCCCTTACACGGATTGATACACCCTCGAGCTGCCTCTCCAACATCCACTAAGATCTTCCGGTTACCCCACCCCACCTCCCCCATTTGTCCCAACTATACAAGTTTGCACACACCTGGATTCCCATTACCTCGTCACAACTCATTATTAATGCCTGAGCTACTACACTTCCCTTTTACTTCTTTCTGTTGCAAACTACTCCCTAATATCTTGTTTTATCCCCCGCACCATATCTGAGGTTTCTGCCTCTCCCCTTTAACTTTGTTTCTTCGATTCAAATGGGATCCTCGAGCCACCTACAATCCATTGGGACTCTGGTTCACACACATGCTGTTATGATTATTCAGATCAGGCTCCATCCATGTTAACAAACTTCTTGATTATACACACGTCGAATTTATATTGCTGTACTACTGTCTGCTTCCTTTATATATTTTCTTCACCACGTTTGCTGTAGCAAGCAAGTGAAAGGATGTGACATTTTTCTCCCGGAAAGTGCAAAATATTGTGTGTATAGTTCAAGTGCTAGAGTTACCTTTTAGCAGTTTCCTGTTCCATTCACCAAGTGAGGCTCCCCCCCCCCCCACACACACACACACATGCATCTAAACATTCTATGAGGTCATCACACATTCGAGCAGAGCAGTAGGGAAGGGACAAGAACTAGTTTGACATTTCCCTTCTGCAAAACCGCCTGTTGCTGATGGCAGATGCCTTTGTAGTATTTAGCCTCACGCACAAAAAGATCTAATAGTTAGAACAGGTCTATGGTTAGTCCTTTTGTTTTTTGGGTGCATTAGATTTTGCTCTTCAGCATTTTTCATTGTTCCTTGGAACTTCTAAACTTTCTGGTTTTGGGGTTCTGTGACTGTAAATGACAGATAAACACGAATGACTGATGTCGCCTCTTACAAAAAGTACCTTCCAATCCAATACTAAAGTCTTGTGTCAAAAACAAATGTTCTTTATTTCATTACAAAACATGCTAAATGCACTCTAGTTCTACCCTCCATCCACACAGCACCAACGTTTCGCCAGATTCCACTCGTTTCCTCAAGGTGGTTCCTTTCACACGTGTTAAATCTTTTTCACTCTAATTTAACGAATTTGATATTAGAAATGGAAACGGCAGCTGTACTGTTGTTTAGCTACCACGCTGGCGCTTGGGTTTTTGGACTAGTGCTGTTTCAGTTGATAGTTCTTTCAAACATTTGCCTTACATATTTGAAGGTGTGACCAAAAAATAGAGTAAGGACCAAAGACTGCACATATTACTGCCATTATCATAGCACTGCGTTCATACTACCTGCACGCTTCATGTCTAGATTGGACAATTGTTGAGGCATTTTGGAAAGAAGCAACCGCCTGGGAGACTCAGTGCCAGCGCAGCTAAAGCAACTAGAGTTCTTATTAGTCATACATCTGGGGCCGCAACGGGCGTTTGCGCCCGCTTTGCACGCCACAGGGGCACTTTGGTATTGCAGAAGGGGCGCAGTTGCTTGTGCATCCCCTTAAATAATGCCGATGGCGCTGGCACACTTAAAGCGTCAGCGCTACCTTCAGGGGGTGTTCCCTCTTGTGTCCTATGCAAATGAGAGAATTCCTTTGTCTGTGCCCGCGGTGTATTACTATTACGGGCGCAGTGACAAAGAAGCTCTCATGGGGCACACTCCCAGTGTGACATTTCAGTGCGCCTCCTGAGAGCTTCCCTCTGCAGGAGGTAAGGGGGTCCTATGGAGCCCCAGACATCCCCTTGCATGTGGGTGATGTGTGGAAATTAGCCTGATATGTCCAACAAGCTCAACTTCAAGTACTGGAAACCCAATGGGTTATTGAGGAGTTCTGTTTCTGTTTGTTTCAACATTACATAGCCACTTAACCTCAACTTCTTAGTCCTACAAGAAGGTTAAGGGTTGAAAAATGGTGGTCGATTGTTTGCAACATATAGAATGGAAATTTGAGCCCTTGCCTTTTTCTAGGCTGTCCAGCTTAACTATGGTTATGGATCCTGACTCATTGTGGCCCAGAGATCCATCCTTTGTCTCATTCTTACTTTGTATTAGATCATGGTTGGATACCAACTTGTACACATTTGTCTCTCCTTTAGGGAGACCAATTTGACTTAAGAGGTCAGTCAGTCAAAGAAAAGTTTATTTGGACTAGTTAGTCCTTAAACATTTAAAATCTCCATACATACAGACTCTTATAATCTCAAATCTTGAATAAAATCCTTTACAAAAAACGTACATTTAAAATTCATTAAACTTTTCGTTTATCCTTGAAAATACTGTATATCTGTTAATATTTAAAAACAAGTATTTCAGTGCTATTAACATTTAAGGATTTTCTTTTACTTTTTAAATGAACTTCCCCATAGCGCAAGCTATATCTAAGTTACTCATTTCAGTTGAAAAATGAACTGCTTGTACCCCATTTTCAAAACCATACTTTTTAAAAATTGGACATAAAAACAGTTTTAAGAGGTTACACAAGTACTTAAATCTTCTAGCCGCAAATGACAGAAACAGAAAATCTAGGCTTGCACTTGTATTGAAATTCGCTGGATGATAATTTAGTCCATGAGTATCTGGTAGCAAACGTTTGGCAATATATTTGGAACTAAGAATTGGACCATATTGGAAGAAACAAGTATGCTATTTGGTCCTGCAAACCCACTGACCATAGTGTACCTGGAATGTTAGAGATCAGATTAGTGAAGTTTCCTTTCATACGAAATTCACAATATCATGGTAATGGACTGAATTATTTGTCTTCATTTAGACCATGCATCTCCTTGGTTTTCTGACTAGCAGCGTGGAATACCCAGAATTGTTTTGTAAGAAAGCTTTCTTTGTTTGGGAGGTCTTTAACCTGTTCTTTGCCCAGGCTACATAAAATGACTTGATGAGTGTTAGGTAAACTGTTAGGGCACAGCTATTGAGCGGAATGCAGAAGCCTAGGAGCAGCAGCGCGGCACCAGCTGCCGCCTCTTCCAGATCCCGCTCGTAATGTACGCTGCTTGACCGCTTTTGTTCGTCGACCACTACCCCCTTCACTTGGAGAAGAGCCATGGGCGACGTACGGCCTGGAAGCTGACACCACCTGGTATCATTAGCAGTGTCGGGACCCCGCGTGCACCCAAAGATCGTTGCAAGATTTAAAGTGTACAGGCTCAGCTTTTTTCCTGGCAATGAACACGCTCCTTTATTAACGTGGATTAAAGCAATCGGAACCTCACCAAAGTCCTGATTATACCAGCGGAGGCAGCCCGCAAGATTACAGCAAACCAGAAAAGTTGTCGAGGAAGTAAATCCGATAATAAATGGGTATATTTCACTCTACCAACCTGGAGTGTATAGGAATTACTCTACTCAAATAAATGGCTGTGACAACTCCTCTGACAAGCATCATTGCTCCAAACCTAGTGCAAAAGCTCTTTATGAGCAGAGAAAGAATTATGCACGTGGGTGTCAGCAACGTATCGGAGACCTCCCAATATCAGATGGAACACTTGACAACGTTTGTGTTGGATCGGAAGGATGGCATAACTGTAGATGATGGAATGCAGTGAGCCCCTACATTGGTCCATTCACCTCCCTGAGTACAGCTCAGCATTTGCTTTGACTATCGTTTGTACAAGAAATATTCATATCAAAGAGAACACCGACTATATTTTGGGTTACTCTGTCAATAACTAATTAGAACATTTCTTTACCCGTGGTAAATGGTGAGAACATACTACTTCAGGGGTCTGCTGACTGTTCTCCCAGATGTATGTAGTCTGAGAGGCTGTTAATCTTCTGTGTTCTTAAACCATACATTCTATCTATATTCTCTATGTGGAAGGAGAAGTTTAGGTTGGTGTCTCAGCTCATTGTCTACCTTGTCTGGGTTGACATTCAGATGGAAATGCTTTGAGAATGTAGTGTCTGCTGATAGGACTAAAACAAGCTCTGGTTTCAACTAGCGGGGACAGGCATGCTAGTTCCATGAGGCCACAAAACTATATTTTGGTGTTCTAGCAATGTTAATTGGCTTTATCTATTTTCCTATAACTTTCGTCTCAAGTGTGCTCTGTGGATCCATACAACCTGGTTTATAAAACCTCCATTACATAAAAAAAACACATGTAATGTATGTTGGGAACAAGAATATATCATGAATTTGCCATCACAAAGAACCTACTTTGAAGAATCCTCAAGAATAAAAATTAAATTAACATTGCAAGACCTCTAATAAAACAGCTTCTATAACAAATAAGAAAATGCTTTCAGATACTTTTGTCCATACTAACTCAAACCCAAAATCGGAGTCCCCAACCTTTTCTACAGTGAGTTACCTCTGCTCAAGAAAATTCACCCTTGTCTAGAGCTACTACAAATGTTATAACTGTACAATATTGACCACATCCGTTAGCACTCTTGTTAACAACATACTAGTTACCACCCAAACATTTTAGGTGTGGTTACCAGCAGAAATGTCAGGAAAAGCTTTATTAATAGGCTAATGAAATAACACCCGAAGCAACACCCACCATCTGGCACAAGCACACTATTGAGTGTGTCCAAGTCTGCGTGAATTACTGTTCACCTCTTGGCTTTAAATACGTTTTGGAAAGGCAACCATTTGTCTTTATCATCACATCAGTTTCTGAACATAAACACATTTCTATTAAATGCCTCTTTCATTGTGGGCAAACAAACTACATTTTCCAAATTTATTTTTTGAAAGAAACCAAGTTTAGTCTTCAAAATTCCAAGTTTCATTTTTATTAAATACACAGCCTCCAAATATCAGCTTGTCATTTTCATTGAAGTATTTGTGTGTACAGAATCTGATTCAAATATCCAGGCTTTACAATCACATGCCATGGATGCTCACCACAATCCCAAGGATGCTTGTAATATGCCAGTAAGGCTCACTTCACTATTATATCGAAATCACCACCCACTGTGCCAAGGCTGGGCACAATTACTGTTAGAATGAATTCTCAGGGGTGGCAAAAAACTAGTTTAGCTATGCTCACAGTGATTTCTACCAGTACACACAACTAAACCCAGAAAGCCCATTATATGTCAAAGATGACAATTATTTTGCCAGGAATGGTCGCACTTGTTCCAGAGATATACGTGGTATGTTGGGAAGCAAAATATATGTTTAGTTGTTCATGGCACCAGGTGTAGCCATGAAATAGCACTGTTTATCAGGAAGAAACCCAATGCCAAACACACATGCAGCTAGACACACATAAAGGTGCACACAAAGATGCATACCAGTGAGGCTCAGAAGTGGATCTCCGCTCTGGATCCAACCTCTGCAATCCTCAATTCCTGGGTAGATAATGCACCCAGCTCACACACTTTCTCTCTGGATCCAGTGCTGACATCTGCTGTCACTCTTTTTTTCCTCTCCTGCTGTTCACACACATTGAGTGACAAGAGTGGGACATACACCATGTTCCCTCACTGCTACTTAACTCCCCCTATTCTAGAAACCCATTTCTACACCCTTATCCCCACACATCCCTGGCTCTTTAAAACCCCTCACCACACTGAAACACTGACAAACCTCACTGCCCTTAAACACCACTCATGACCCCTAAAAATCACTCCACACTCCTAAACTCTACCTTTCTCTAAATCCTAAATAAAACCCTTTCTACAACTAAACTTCACTCATCCCTCAATCCTTAAAACCCCTAACCATGCTAAACTCCATCCAATCCTGAACCCTAGAAACTCTTCACCACCCCTAACCCCTATCTATCACTGAACCTTAAGTCCCTTCAACACCCTTGCACTCCACCTGTCCCTGAACACAACTCACCTCCCCTAAACTCCACCCATACCCTAAAAAACCCCTCTCAGTGCCTGAATTGCACCCACTCCTGAACTCTAAAGCCCTCCATCAGCCCTAAACATAGCACATTGCTGAAGCCAAAAACCCTTTACTAGTACTGAACTCCACCCAAGTTTAATGCAATTTAGGACTTTTCCTCCAAATTATTTCCTTTGAAAGGTTTCCTTTAATTTTCAATTTGTTTGTATTTCCTTAAAAATGGTCTCTCCTTAATATTGGTTTTCCTTGATTTGCTTTTCTCCAATGTAGTTTCTCAGTTTTCATTTTTCTATTTATTCACATGCGCCATAATCTGGAAGTTTTTGCACACAAGGCAATTAAAGCACATGGGACCCTAGAGCAAACTAGTCTTTGCCATTACAGGCAAGGTGCAACCATAAGCAAGTCAGTCTTGCGCTAACCCCGAAAAGGAGAAGTCAAGCCAGAGCTGCTAGGCCATGTTTCTGGCACTTGTTAACACTAGCAACCACAGAACAGTTTTGGCCTTTTGGGACCTCATCACCGAGGTGCACTTTGAGTCCTAGGCACAGTGAGGTAAGGACTCACCTCTGGGTATACCCTTCTCACTTAGGAAATCTCACTCAGACAATGTAACAAGCATTTACAATGCAACGGTTTCGCCTTTGGAAAAGTTTCAGCTATTGGCATTGTAAATGACAACATTTGTATTTGTGTTGGTTTTGAAAACAGATAAATAAATGGCATTGTCCTTTACATTGCCAATCGCTCTAACTTTTCCAAAGGCGAAACCGTTGCATTGTAAATGCTTGTTTTTCTCTTTCCTTCTAATTCACTCTCGGGGTGAGCGAGTTCTGCTGTGGAAGCGGAGGCAGGGATGGCTCATAATAACACCCATCCTCTTTCATCCACTCCAGCCACAAGCTGAAATCGCGGCCTACTTGCAGATCTCGCGGGACTGCCGCGACGGGAGCCGTGAATACTAATAATCCGTCTGGGACGTGCCTACCTCCTCCTGGCCATCCATCCATCCCTCTGCGTGCAGAGTGAGCGCGCAGAGGACTGAGCTCTGAGCAGGGACAACGCGTGGGGGCAGACAGAGGCAGGAGCAAAACAAACCCGACCCGGCTTATACACAAACTCAAAAACGGAAAAATAACCGACCCATGCGCGTCGCTGCACTGCCTTAAAAATCATTCTCATTGTATTGTATTGTATTGTAATTGCATGTATATAGCGCTTACTAGCCCTGACCACTGACGAGGCGCATTCAGAGCAATGCAGAGAATTACTCGATTTGCTCACTTGAAATGTGCGCATTTTTTCAATTTCCAAAGTACAGCCTATTACAGCTATCATAATCCCCCACAATAACACAGAAGCAGCGGGGACATAAGAGCCACCAGAGACCCGCAGCCCCTCCCGTCCTCACACATTGAAGAGCACGCGCGCCCAGAGAAACACAATTCATCACAGTTATTAATCACACGGCGGCTCCCGGTCCCCGCAGCAGTGTAAGGCGTGTGGGACATATCTGGGGCAGGAGCGCGGGTGAACAGCGAAACAGAGAAGAGACATTGTGCTGGGTAATAAAAAATGCAGCCTGAAACCAAAAGCTAGCTTTAAACAATTCATGACGTTAGAAAGAAGTTCGAAGATGCCAGGCGACCGCCGTTGTTCAAAACCTCTCCACGCCCCCAGTGCAGCAATGCAGTGATGCCTTGCCGACCATAATCTCCAGGACTGATTTAAATAAACAGCAGGTGCCGCGTTTCTTTACTCCCCCCCCCTACCTCCATTCACCCCTGCCCCCCTTCCTCCACCGCTCCCTGCCAGGGCTTTGTTCCTGGGTGTCATTACAGTCCAGACAGGCTGACCCATTCCTCACCTGCGTGCATGCGCGAGGGGTGCAGGGTTTTGGATACAGACGAAGAGGGACCAGGCAGGGTGCGATGTGAGGGCTGAGGAGCCTGTCAGGGTGAGAGTGTGTGGGTTGAGAAAATGATGGGGGGGGGGGTGCGCGTGTGCGAGGCTCAGGTACGAGAGAAGGGTTTGTTGAGGGGGTTTCTGCGGATATGCGGGGGTCTCAGTTGACGAATGGAGCTGCGCAGTGCTGGGTAGCACCAAAAGACAGGGGCTCAGGGTAGGTGTGCGGAAGAGGGGGCGTGCAGCGATGCAGCATGGTGCACGCAGGACTGTGAGGTGGTGAGCAGTGCTGAGGAGCAGCAGGGTGGCGTGTGCAGAGGGGTGCATGGAAGCTATGGGGGGGGGGTGGATTTAGAGGCTGTACACAGTGAAGAATGGGTGTCTGCCTCTGGACTGTGATGGGCACACACGCCATCGAGTGTCAATCTGTCCTACTTGCTGCTTCTGTTACCCCCCGACGGTGCCCAGAGAATTCCCCCATCATGTATCCACTGCCAGGAGGCGCCAATGTTCTGCACCTGCCCCGATGGCACACAGACTCTAGGAGGCGCCTGCAGCCTCGGGCGCAGACCCAGATAGGATCTGTCGTGGCTCAGAGCTCAGACCCCCGGCAGCTGGTTCCATCACCCATGACAGCGCCAGGGTTCACTGGCGGGTGGCGGGGACTGGTGAGCCACAATCACCCTCCCCGGCGCTGCCCCATCCTCTCACCGTGTTTTGTTATGCCGGGGGATCACGGTCCCATGGAGACAGGCTTCCCGCTGCCGCTCTCCGCCCCTCTCATCAGCCAGAGCCTCGTGCCTGCTGCCTGCATCCAGGCTTAGGTGTCTGCTCACCTGCCGCCTTCTCGCTGCTCGCTCTCTCCCCGACACCGACAATGTGTCCCGACGCCCCTCTCCCCTTGCAGGCACTCACCGGGTCCGGCGGCTGCTGGAGGAGAGCTCCCGCTCCTCGGGACTCTCCGGGGCCGCAGAGGGACGTTCTCTTTCCCCGGGGCTCCTCCTGTGCTCGGGAGCCTCGGGACGGTCGATGCAGGCTGCTTCCTCCTTCCGGCTCTCTCCTCCTCCTCCTGCGATGACGCGGAAGGGGGCTCGACCGGCTGGGCCAATCCCAGCGCGGCCCGGGCTTGAAGGCGGGCGCTGCTTCCTCCTCTCACTCGGGGCCGCGGCGGTGAATACACGGAGCAATGCCGGGTGGGCACCGGCCTTAAATCTAAATATTAAGCGAGGTGGGCACTCGCTCGGGGTACCACAACAGCGGCAAGGTCCCTGGCAGGGTGGGCACCTGCCAGCGGATAAAATACTCGAAAATCAGGTGCCGGCAATGCCGGACCAGATTCGGGGGCGTTCCCGGCTGACGTCGCGTGACGTCGGCAAAAGCCAAAGAATCTCGGGAACGCCTCCGAATCTGGTCCGGCATTGACGGACAGGCCCCTCGTCCAATGGCTAGGCTCCATTTATGGAGCCAGCCAATGAATGATGAGGGCCGACCCAAAGCCACACTACAGTTCTCATAAGATTTCTCCTGCGCAAAAGCTGCTTGCGCAGCTTTTTGCAGTCGAAACCTAAAAAGTGATGGATGGGATGCTCTGTTGTGGCCTGTCTAATATACTAGGCTGGCTCTGTTCACCCAGCTCCTTGCTCTTCCGCTACCACTGGCAGACATGGTTACTTCTAAGTGCAGGAGGTTGTTGAGCTGGAAAAGGCTGTTAAGTTGATGATCAAGGGACACTACCGCATCAGTGGAGAGGAAAAGAGGCCTGCCATTGCTAAATCGTGATCTTGCCTCTTCTACTCCCTCTTAGCACAAGAGACATAGCAATTTAGTACAGATACCAGCCTCTGCCTACTTCTTTTGTTTTATTAATCTGCAGGATAGTTCTTGTTGTGAGATTTCTTGTACCCAAGTCTATGTGACAGCTCCCTCAGATTCGAGAGAGACAGAAGCTTGCACTGATGTCTCTAGTGCAATGTGGGCTTCAGCTGCATTCTAGGTCATAGACTACACTAACATTCCATCACTCAGGGCTCCCTCGTTTCTGAGTTCCCCTCTGCCTGAGCCCCTTTCTGGAAAGTGGAATTCATGACACCATGGATTATGAGCGGCTTGACTTTAAGGTGGATGAGCCTGCTCCACTACACCCAGGTTTATTCTCAGCACTCCGCTTCATGCTCTTGACTTTCTTCAATGCCTTCTGCCAAGCAGAAAGCCACTAAAACTACTCCAGCTCCTTTGATCGGCTGTTCTACAGATCCTAGTGGTACCTGTACAAGTGCCACCAGTGTTAGCCTAGCTGTCAACTCTTGGCGCACTCAAGCCCCAGCCCCATCATAAGCGCTGAGCAAGCCGCCAGCAAACTCACCAAACCCCTTTTCTCTTGTCCTGGTCATTGATCTGTATGCCCTGTAACTTTTAGCAGAAGGTTTTACCACAAGCCAACTTGCTTGCAACGGTCATGGAAGTATTTTCTATTAACACATTGGTGCCCACTTCTGAGAACCACAGCATCTATGCTGGTGTAATTCTTAGCCTTTCCAGTGAAGCCCTAAGTCTATTATTATGGAACAGTCTCTGGACAGTGAATGCAGGGCACCCATAGACTGACCACAGCACTCTTTCCTGCTGGCAAGCCTTTTCAGGCAAGGGCTTAATTTTCTTTCAATCTCCAGGCTCTTCTTTCCCGGATTGGGCTTCCTAATGAAGGAAGAGTTCTCCAGTGTACAGATCAAACTCCATACCTCAACACATTCGATTTCCATTGCTTGCATTGCTCTGCAGGAGGATGGGTGTCTCCTCTTTTTAGTAGCAACCATACTTCTTTATCAGAGAGTATGCTGCTGTATCACTCCCACTACTTTATTGTAAGAAAAGTTGGAGGACGGGTCCTCATTCTGATCTGTATGATCTCATTAATTCCTCTCCCTTCAGAAGTTAAGCTTTCTCATTTTGACCCAGGTCCTAGCAGTGAAAAACAGCATCTGGTTGGGTTCACTGGATATGCAGGACTTTACCCGCAAGTACATGAACCGCTCCTGCAGGAAAGCAGGCAGAACCTCTCTTTCACCGTTGGAAAATAGCACTACTAGTGAAACATACTATCCTTCAGCGTAATCATGCCCAGCCAGTTCCCCAGCCCCCCCTCATACATTTTAAAGAGATTCTGACCCCAGTGGCTGCATTGCATGACGTCAGAATCTCCATGGATAACCTTGCCTGAATGATGGCTTGGGTGGAGCTTCATTAGGGAGCTCATAGAATTCTCTCCGGCCCCAGGACTGACAAAGCCCTAACCTCTGGAGACCATCAGCCACTTCTTTAGAATGTGTCACATCGTTGGTTGTAGAAACTTCTGGAGACTACTCGATTCTTGTATTGGATTGAACAAACTGTGCTCCTTGAAGGTTCATCAACACAATAGGAGCTATAGGGGGAGGAAAAGGACAGGCCGCCCCCCACTCAACGCACTATAAACCACAACAAGGCCTGACCCAACGAGAGCACTCCCAAATCTGTAATTCCAACACTGGAGGGGTCTCATAAACTTTTATAACTCCCTCTCAAACATTTTAGTCCAAGTGTTGTGGTGTGTCTCAATTAAAATAACCTACCATCATAGACCCACCCATAAACTGAAAAAACTAAAAAAAGGTGTGGAAAAGAGAGCACCTCACGGTCGTAACACCAAGGGGGCCGCTGGCTGGTACTCACCAGCAAGCCCGCTTATCATCGGTTACTTTCTCTCCAAAGAAAACAAATGTGTGTGCTGTCATAAAGAAACATCAAGCCCATGAAATGAAGGAAAAAAGAGATAGATAAACCTAAATGTGAATGTACTATCTGTGCATGCTATTATAGTACATGCCCCTTGGACCCCCATGAGAATATAAACAAATAATCCCTACCGTTAAAAATTGGTAAAGCTTACTAGCTCAAAGTAACTTTATTAAGTGCTGTAAGCTATCCCAAATTAAAAATGGTTCCAATAAAAACATAGTCAATCTTCCTAAGCCGACATGTTTCGTTGCCAAAAAACTATTTGAGCATCTTCTTCAGGGCTAATGGGGTTCCAAATTAAACTTCATGCGAGGTTCCACATCAAACCAGTTGGTTACGTCTGCACTGCATACCTGCAACCATCTCTAAAAAGAAACATGCGTCAGCTGATCGCGTGCCAACTCAGTGACCGCCCAAAAGTCCAGTCACCGCTACCGAGTCCCTCCGGCGTCTGGAATCATCCAGCCTTGTAGGTTCACAAGGCACAGCCCTGAGGCCAGTTGCTGGGCTATTCGCAAAAACAAATCCTTGTCCGCTTGTCTCTGATTCCAGCTTTGAGGTGGTGGGCTCTTGCTTCCGCCCTCCTACTCTGAAGCCCCTTCCACCTGCTAGCAGAGTTCAGCAGGGGGCTCCCTATTGCTACTACTCAGTCAATACCATTTGTAAAGGATCTGATTTCTCTCTCCATGTAAACATGCTGGAAAGAAAACTTTCTTTTGCAGCCACCAAGACTTCAGATATGAGTATTTCATTCATCCCTTTGATGGACAGAGCCTTATCCCTGAGAGAAGATCATGTTTCCTCAGACCCTTTTGATTCTGAGAGAACGCCAGCAGGACTGCCCAAGGTGGCCTATCATCCTGGAGGGTCCAGTTGTGCCCACAAGGTCTGGTTATTGAACATTTTGTATCTTCTTTAGAGGGAGCACATCCACCTCTCAAAAATGTTCTTGGTAAAAATAAGAGCCATATAAGCCTCCCTGCTGTTACTCAGCTTTACCATCTACTTTGTGGGGAGCTAGCACTGCCTGCCTTACTTCCAAGAACTTCAGTGTCCTGGTATACGAGCAAATGACCAATGTTCTCCTAATCAGCTTGCCAAGAAATATCAGCCTACTCAGTATATAATATGTGCTTCCTTGAACATCATGCTGAATTAGGTGCTGAGCCGGACACTTGCAATATCTACCTGTCAGATCTATCTTGCAGCCATCAATGCCTACTGTAGTAGGTCAAGAGACTTCCTCTTCCTCTAATCAAGTAGTGAGTGCCCTCTTACCTGTCTCTTGCACCTTTGTCATGTTGGGTAGAATGGCGTTAGCTAGGATTTGTCCGTGAAGCTGACAAGACTGATGTACAAACCCTTTCCACTTTGGCAGCCTGTGACGGCAAGCTGTTTTTGGGAAACGTTTTCTAACTTCCTCCAGGTGCAATGGTGAGCTTCAGGCCATATGTGCCTCCAACAAACATGTTTTGTTCCAGCAGGCTAAGGTTGCTTTGAGGGTGCTCTCCGTCTACAATGAACAATTGCATCTTTCGTCCTTCCCTCTTTCTTTCTGCTCCCACATTCAGCCTCAGCTGATCAAACGCTGCATAATAAATACCCTGATTACCCATCATGCGTTAGGCTTTTATCTTGACCGAACCGGAACGATGCCCTCTACAGGTTATGTATTCTTGACTGATGCTCCTGTGCAAGCTGTTGCAAAGACCACCATTGCTAGATGGGTTAGTACCTGCATTGCTACACTGAGCACAGGCAGACACTGTACTTGGTGCCGGAGTACACTACTCTTCACCAGACCTCAGTGGCTTTCTCAAGGCAAATGTGTGTGAGATAGATATGCAGGGCAGCTACATGGTCTATCCAAGTGCATCCTGCAAGCATTATATTCTTGATGATTGCTCAAAAAGTGTTAGCTGATTTGTTCAGGAGATTCTGTTAGACTGACATTTTTAATAAATATATTTATGTCGTCTTCTATGTTTTGAAAAAAATGGGGATAGCAGTTCTTGGCAACCCGTTTTTCTGATCTACTTAATAGAAGTAGTCTTCGTTGTTTGGTAAAAACCCATATTTCTGTGCCAGTTATATAGACCCTGACAAATCTACGCTCAGTGCATGTTGGGCAGGGATCACCAGTCTTTGAAAACCACTTTGCTTATTTGAAGGGGTAACCCTGGTGAGTCCCACTCTAAACATCTCAAGTCTGTTTTCCATTTCGTTACTGACGTTTGCATTCAGAATGAAATCTCAATTCTTCTGCTAAACATTATGTTGTTGAATTCTGCTGTACAATCGCAGTGGGCATTCCGACATATAAACGGCTGCTGGAAGTATGCAGCAGTGGAGGGTCAAATTATGCAGCAGTGTTAACTAAATTATGCTGCAGAAAAAGGGAAATTATGTGAGATAATGCGGCAAATTTTGGGGCAGTATCATGTCTGTATTTTGTCATTTTAACATAATTCTGCCTGTGTAATAATTACACCTCATTAGTACCTCTTTAACTCTTGAATATAGTCATTAGCAAAGGAATGGTGACCAATTGACCTTTCCAGAGGGCCTGCTTCTGTGTTTTAGTAACGCTTAATCTGTCATACCTATAAATAATTGTTTTGGTGAAATCTGCTAATTGTACAGCAGATGGTGGTGATGCGGCAGATAAAAATTATGCAGAACTTGTAGTTGCAGAATCTCATAATTGCAGTAGCCCTGGACAATATTTAGCCATCTTGTATTAAAAACTCCCCTTAGGTTCTCCTTTTTACTGAATATTCAGATGAAAGTGCAGAATGAAGTATATTGGACTGTTTCATCCTACCTAGGTCAGTGATTTCTGCCATTATCCATAATATAAATGATAATAGTGGATACTAAGCATTATTGCTTCTAGGGTCTCTCTTTAGAAAGCAGTGTATTTTAAGTTATAAAAGATCACTTAAAGTTTAAGGTGTGTACTTTAATTGAATCTCAATGGCGCACAAGTATTTAAAAGTCTCCGGCAGTTTTTTTTCCTTTGCATCGCGAGTTGAACGGCCAACTTAATTATTTGCCATTCCGTGTCTAAGTGACCAATATACTAATACAATGATTAGTTCACGCATCTGACTTCCTGGGGCCCTTTTGTCGGCTCTGCATGAGACTGTGCAAAGGCATGAATGGGTGTCCACTTTAGACCCGCCCTACCCTCAGGCGAGTAAGGGACCAAAGAATGTCAAGTCCTCTGAGGTGCTCTCGGCACTGTAGTCATATGCTTTACTTGTTCCCTTTCACCACTTGCTGGTATTGCCGCAAAACTCATCATCTGTATTTATCTTTGAAGTTTTGTATAGCACAGATAAATGCAACTTGACAGCCACTTTTAAGTGCTCGTGGTATGTAAGTCACGTAATCAGTTCAGGACCCTATTCAAAGAATCCAGATACGAGCTACCAGGCTGTGTTTAAATCAAGAGAGGCACAAGTGTGTGATGTCCCCTCATTGGCTCTCAGACCCGCAAAAGATCCACTTTAAGGTACTACGACCCACGCACAGTTCCTTCTGATACAAAGGATCCCTCTGGGTGCAAAATCTGGTCTCCGACGGCCAACCACTTAGGATCAGTGCAACATTGTCTCATGCTTCCTCAGAGGAACACCAGACTTTTAAAGAGGGAAATCTCTCAAGTCCTGGCCCCCGAATGACCTTTGCCTTCGTTGTGACAACCACTTAATTTCCTCAAAGTTGTGAAAAAACCTAAACATGTGCATGTTCAGGAAAGTTTTCAACATACCATTAGCTGTTTGGGATCATGCTTTCTTCCCTTGGACCTCCCCCTTGCCCTGGACCCAGACCCGTTACCCAACATCCTATTGTAAATCGGATATTTTGTATTTAATAGCATAGGTGGTTGTTGGAACCACCAATCCCGTGTAGCTCAGGAACTAAACTGTTTGTGACTTAAATACCACCAAGAACTGTAAAGTGTTACAATTTCGTGTTATAGAAAACTCCAAAAATGAAAACTTCATACTGTTATCTACACCACAGAGAATGCAGCCATTCTTGAATTTCAAGTTGCAGCTGGATGTCCATACATTTTCTAGATGTCTGCTGGCACCTTGTTACCCACTTGGCCTGCATCCTCTCAGTTCTTAATACTGATGCTTCATTGGGCTCTCAGACCCTTGCAGTGCGTAGATGTTCTAATATGCATCCTTTTTATTCCATGCCTATAAAGGCTGTACAAAACTTTTCTAGAGCTTTGATCCTTCAGTTATTGACTCATGTTTTACATATAGAAAGGGCTTTTTTCAGTTCCTTAATTGGTTAAAAGATTTTCCAGCTCAAAACGACTAAACACTTCTGTCTTTTTCCATTCCCCCATCTGCAGGTTAAGGAAAAGATCGCCTCCACTCTAGAATGAAAATAGGAAAGTAATCTAGCAAAAAAGGATATCAATAATTAGAGCTGATGGCTGATCTCCCAAAGTAAGCTGGAAAGGTTGTTGACTCTTTCTATGAAAATCCTGACTTTTCCATTAAGTGTAGCTATATTAAGTAGCCATCATGTTTTGGGCATGCATATTCCTATAGACATGGTAGACACCTAAGGAAAAGAAACAGTCTTATTGACTATTTAAATATGTGTGGCTAAAATTATTGGTGTATTCGAGAATGTGCTAAAATAGGTTAGGATCTTGGTGGTCCACTCACAATTTTGAGGAAGACAAATCGTTTTCCTGAGTGGGAGAGTGTTTATTCTTTTATCCTCCCCCCTCATGGAAATCTTTACAATGCATCTTCAGGTAATTCATATCACAAAGCTGTACATAAGGAAGTCGCCACATCATGTGATACCTAGCATCATAGCAATGCGAAATTTAAGCATTAACCCACTGATTGGTTATAATTGCGAACAGTAGGGATCACATATATAACATTACAGTAACATTTCATTGTCCAGTTTAGACGTATTTTCACGAGTCCTCTCAGTTATTATTAAAACAATGACATTCCCTCCAAAGGCAGCATATCTTTTTAAACTTTTTAGGCCACCCTTCACTTTTGTATACTTTCTCCCGAATATCTTTTGAAACTTTTTAGGCCAACATTCGCTTTTGTATACTATCTCCCCCATTGGGCACCCAACCACACCCTGGCTCCAGATGTCATAAATAGGGGATGTGGGGCTACCCCACAAATGAACATCTTGCTTGATCACCACTGTTATATTGCACCATATTCTACAGTATTTAGTTACCATTTATCTTTCCAGCTCCCCAGCAGCACCATTTGAGTTGTATGTTTGAAGTGTTTATTCTGTACATTTGAGTTTTTCTAAGTTTTTGAGTGTGAACAACAAATGTTCTCTTCTTAACCACAGCCAATTTCTGGTACTAAGCTTGGAAAGGCAGCACAATTTACAGGCGAACACTGTCCCATGCTCTGCATAGGCATTGTACACAAATCATTTGATTATTTTACTGCTATTTTGTTTGTTACCAATTTCCAGAATGCTTTTTGCCAAAATAAAGAACGGCTTTGAAATATTTGGTCCAAACGCATCCAGACACCAATAGACGTAACTTGATTTCACAAAAACATCTTGTCCTCTGTCTCTGGACAAAATGCAAATTTATTCACCTTGACATTATGTTGGGAAGGAAAGGCACACAAGAGACACTTACTATAGAACACTGAGTTATATATATATATTTCATCTGAGATAGCTTCCTGGTACTGGCACAATGCACTACCATCTAGATTTGGAGATGTTCTTTCGCATTGAGCTGGCGTGCTGCAATCATCACTAACTTTATAAATTTGCTGCTGCTTTACCAGTATAAGCTAAAGGAAGGGGATCTAGTCCGTAAAACTTTATTCATTTCTATGTCTAGTTTGGGTACACTCTCCAAACCAGCGGTTCTTAATCTTTTGATTTTTGTGGATACCCACTAAATCTCTACTGAAGCCGGGGACCCTGGCCTAAACCATTTCTGCAATTTGATCCTAAAAAAACAATGCAAAGAAATATAATAACAAGTATACCTCAAACAAATTCACAAATGATGAAATATTTTTTGAATTCACACACAAACAATATACACGGAACAAAATGCTGGGGCCTTTCAAAATTTGGTTTTATTTCTAAAAGAGAAAACCAAATGCTGTCTCCAGCATACACTTCATTTTTTTTTTATGCGCTCCTAAATCAAGCTTTTTTAGTATATGCATACCAGGCTTTCAGTTGAGGCCACCTATTGTCCATTCTAGATTTTGATTCTCTATTTAACATCCAGATTCAAAGTGCTTTTACATTTTTATGTATATTCACTGTGCTATATTGCGATCTTTATTTAACTTTCTAAACTGTCACCGGCTCCCCTGAGTGGATGTTGCCGGCTCCCTGGGGTCTGCAGATCCCAGATTAGGAACCACTGCTCTAAACTAAACCGGACCGTGCCCCTCTCATTATGGAGAAAATGGTACTATCCCATGTGCACACTATATTCTACTTACTTGTATTATTGCAGGACGAGAAATCAATGCACACGTGGCTTCTAGTACGCAACTTGTTCTTTCAAAAAGCTGATATCCATGAATCAACTCCCTTGTTTACAGTTATATACAGTTTGGTCATGATAAATCTATTTAGTTCTTATTTTTCAAGCACCTGAAGTTAAGACTTGAAAAGATTTTTTTATACGCATACCAGTGCATCACCTTATGCAATAACTTTAAAAGAGCAGAGTGACTTAATGCATATGCCTGTCCCCAATAACACACTAGTGGCATCTGCAAACACGTACAGGCTCAAGTTCCAGTTGGTATAGCTTACTTCATTAACATAAGGACATGTGCACACACCCTTCCTCCTGTGTGAACTCTAAATCATGTGAACAGCTGAACCTAAGTTAGTAAAGTGTGCTAGACCTTTTCTTTTTTTATTAGAACATTGGAATGTTGAGAGCTTTATTGAAGACAGTGGAGTAGCTCTGGGCTTATAATGCCTGGAATAAGCCATCTGTCCAAAATTATAATATTTGTCTTTCTTATTCTCCCTTTTTAATGTGGAGCATTCTACCCTTAGTATGTGGAATGTTCCAATAGCTTATAGCCCTTCTGCCTCTGGGTATACTGATTGTTAAAAAAGCAGCAGTCCATAAAGGTGTATTAATTAAAAAAAAAATACCATATCGTCAATTGCAGATTGTCTTTATACTTTCAATATATTCACCCAAAATTAAAAAGGTAATGTTCCAAATGTCTCTAATTGCCTAACCTAGTATTAAATAAGTTGTTTGACTAAGTTTTCAGAACCATAGCTCAACTATCCACTTTATCTTGCTGTCTCAAGTGGTCCCATATAGCCTTTGTTTTAGAGGTTTGCTGTTCTAGCTGTGTATATGTTTCTGCTCTATCATTGCACACAGTCATATCATTCAGCCAGTCCACCCTTTGTGCGAGGTGCACCCACAGCAATGCTGTGCAAACTGGCAATTGGCTAGAAGCAACATTACTGCGGGAAAGCTCCTTGTTTCGCAGGGATGTTTTTGACCTATCACAGAAGAGCAGTATTTGGGCTGACCATAACTTAGTTGTCTGTCATGTCTGAAATAATTGTGATGATCTTCTTCCAGTATTCGAGCATGGTGGGGTAGGATCAGGCTAGGTGCAAAAACCCGAAATGCTCTTCACCACATCTCGGGCAGCAGTGTGACTTGGCTAGGTCTATCCTTCTGTTATCACTCTGGTGTGAAATAAGCTCTATATTAAATATTTAATGTTGCAGCTTGTTTTTATGATTCAGGGCAATGGTTTGGGTTTGCTGGCAGCACTATTTCTACATCACCACTGTCGGTTCTCTCTCAGATCAATCTACTCCTAGTGGCTTTGTTCCCACCATATTGAGAGGTCTGATTGTATAAATGGGATACCCATCTATTAGATTCTGTGGATCTGTTCCGTTGGGGTGCGGCTCAAATTCAGGTGGCTTTTGGGGAATTCCGGTGTAACCTCGTGAAGGGTGTGATGTAGCTAAAAATATCTAAATATATCTAAAGGATTGGATTTGCATCTGTCCTTGTAATGTGAGGTACTCCCCCTGTTTAGTAATCCGGACTTTAGTTAATGTTTTTCAAACTGCAGTCTCAGTGGCAGTGGCAATAGTGGATTTTGCGGTACGGGGATCACTGTACTAGACCTTTTATTAAGTTGAGGTCAACGTTTATGTAGTGTTAAGACTGTGACTAACAGAAGTATGTGCTGTAGTTCAAGGAGGAATACCTGATGCTGTATTCCTACCCAAACACTAGGAAGGATGAATTTCCAAATTGGATACTCACAGAATTTCTGTGCAAGCGGGAAGGAAGGTCCTCCTTATGGAAGAGGAAACTTCACACACATAATTGCGTCATGCTTCATCATTGGGAACCTCTCCCCACCTTTGTAGGACAGTGCCACCAGGGTGGACTCGACCTCCTGTTTCCCTCGGACAGGAGGGAGTACTTGGATATAAGGCCACTGGATAAAAGTAGGATCCAGATACATGAATTAAAATTATTTTACAGTTTCTCAGCAGGTAGCCTTTATTAAATGGGGACCACAGGTACGGGTTACAATAAATATGGGATGGTAGCTGAGAAGCAATGACTCGCACAATCTCAAAATCTAAGCCAACATGTTTCATCCCTCATTAAATAGCCCTAACAGGTCTGGGGCATTCCTATGGGCTAAGGATCCCTAACTGTCTCCTGACTGCCACTGTGCCTAAGTATTAAGAAGCGAAACAAGAAAACGGAAACGCATATTCAAATACACTCGGGTGAGTCCAAGGTTTGTGTAGAGGTGAGAGTGTGAGCATTGTATCTATTTTAATCTCCTGTGGGGATGACGGGACCCTTGTAGGACCGGGTAGCATTTTGTTTTAAGATGTAAATATGAGTTTGAGAGTGTGACTATCGTCAGAGGGTACCTCTGCTTTATTTAAAAAACAAAACAAAAAACATGTAGACTGTCAGATACGGTAAACAACCTTTACAACAAAACTTTTACAACGCACTACCATTACAACGCGGTCATTACAACGCAAACTATTACAACGCATTGCGCTGGGGGGCGCTCTAGGATAGGGAATATGTTAATTTACTGTCCAATAACCTTCCCTAGTGTCCACGGGGACTGGAGTTGGAATAGTAAATTAAACTATTCACTATCCAACACCCAAAAGCACTATGCGTTGTAATGGACTGCGATGTAAAAACCGCGTTGTAAAGGCAGGCGTTGTAACAGCTTGCGTTGTAACGGCATACATCCGTCAGATACCTACACAACACAGCAGTGGAATTTCAAAAACTTTTTGCTTGCCTTGGTGCCTGTAGGCATATTTCTACGCTTTATGAGAAGCCACAATTACTTTGTTAAAGTCTGAAAACCTATACCACAATGTTCCTTTATTTAAAGTCTCACCCAGCTTGGCCTTTTGCCGAATTAACATCATTAACATCGAATCAAGGTCGCTGAACTTAGTGAATCTCTCAGCTTCGACCTCTGCTGTCTAACAGATACTTGGAAAACTCAAAATTTATGCTACAAAGATTCTTACTACATCTTCAGGTGTGATTAGTCTGATGAACAGGAATGGAACTTAGCTCATTGTTTAAAAAAAATAATTACAAAGCACATTCCAAGGGGACGCTTTAGCTTGTGAATGTAAAACTGCACATCTGACGATTAATTTATTTTTATTCTTTTGTTCATCACAAACCCCCTCTTGGCTTATCTGCCATCTTGGAAATCTGACTCTACCTAATGTTAGTCAAAACTTAAGCGTGATATTGGATAAAACACTGCCCATTACATCACAAATTCACTCAGTAAATCCTGCGCATGAAAACAATTCCTGGTTCAGCCCAGGTGTGTACATCTGGAAATTGAGATCGAGAAGAGCAGAAAGAAAATGACCTCTAAAGTACAGCCAGAAAGGTGGACAAATCTGGGACTCAGGAAAAGTGATGTAATAGTCTGTATGTTCCTCCCTTAATTGTAAATGGAAAAGCCAATAGTCATTTCCATTTGAATCATACAGTCTCCCCCACGGCAAGTTGACATAATTCATCATAGGGTCCTGTTCACTGGCCAGTATCAATGTGAGCTACAACCCCTTGTAGTTCGAGAGGATCTTTTAGGGTGGCCCCCTTTTATAGGTCATATTGAGTTTTGGCTCCTGGGGTGGGAGTTGTTCCCTTCCAATCTCCTTTTAGCTTATAGCTGGAGGTAAACCACTCTACACTGCACCCATAGCCGTATACAAAAAAATCAACTCTTACTAGCAAAACAGAACTACTTCTCTGCCCTTATTGTCTCTGCACCAAATACAGCTAAGGAATTGTTAAAGACATTTGAAGAAAATACAATTGAGTCGTCAGAATGCCTAGGTTATAAACTTTCTCATTTTTTTGTCATCAAGATTGACTAGATCCGATTAACGAACATTAAAGAAAACATTCACATTAAGGTTACAAATCTTCTTAACACTAAAATAAAATGAAAATAATTTTTCCGTTTTTAAGAAGACAATTTCTCATGCTTCTCATAATGATCAAATACCTAACCCTCTGGGTCCCCTGCAGAAATATATCCGGCACACATTGTGAAACAGCTAGCCATTCTCTTTATCCAGGTCACCTTGTTCAATCAGCCTTTGAATTAATGTGCAGGCAGCAGATTTTGGCCAAGAGGCTTGTGTTGCCGTCTTTGGATCCTGACAACTCAGTGTCTAATCCCGGCCATAGACACTACATCATGTGATTTTTGGTAAAAGACTTAATCTCCCTGTGCCTAAATGTGTGTAGAATCTATTTGTGTAATCCCCACTAAATTTACATAAATGTTGTAAATCATCTTCCGACCCCTCATGTCCAATTCAACGCTCTGTTGCTTGACAGCTGATTTGACGCTATATAAATGACAATATATACAAACATGCAGTACCTGAAAATAGTAATGATCGGACTGCTATTAAAAACCCTCAATGTCAGCATGAGATCCAAGTAGCTTTCATCCAGTGTGGAAATTACCGTAGCGATCAAAAAAACTTGAAAGGGTAGTATATGCGTAATTGCATACTTTCATACAGACGATGCACCACACCACCCGCAGGCAGGTTTTGGACAAGAGCATAGTAAAAACCTAGTAGCTACACCAGTTCTGGATGGCCCTCGGAGATTATCAGATCAGGTGACACTGGAATGTTGTTCCTATTAGACCTCTCCACCGCATTTGACACTACTGATCATTCAGTACTACTTGATCGAATTAAAACTTTGGCTTAGACGACATTGCCCTAAAATGTTTTGAATCATTTCTCATGGGCTGTTCTCAGTCATTCACTTACAACAGCAAATAGTTAATTGAGGAGAAACACAGGTTCAGTAGTTTAATACGCATGTCACCATTGGCATCACTTCTGCACAACAAGACCACATAGTTTTACATGTACAATGATGACTCAACGTTTATCCAGATTAGAAATGGGACGCCAAAGTGCATTTCCTCCTAATCCCACGCAGGAGGAAGCAACTAATGCCTTCACAGTGTACATGAATGGATGGCATACATTTTCTTAAATTAAAGTCATCCAAAACCAAAATGCTAATTTAAAAAAAATGCCTTTGAGAATTGGGAACCCACCTTTTGGCCCATTGTGATGGACCCATCGCCAGTTATAGCAAAATCTGTCTGAAATTTAGACATTATCATGGATTAGGATTTTTCCCTGGGATCTCAGATCCCAAAATTAAGGAACATATGTTTCTGGAACATTTGAAGGCTGCGAAAAATCTTGTTATATATCTCAACATAGTACTACCCCACATTAGTTATGGACTTTACTCAAGCTAGGCTACACTATGGTAATGCCATCTGTCTTGGCCTCCCATACATAACCTGCAAAAAACTCCAGCTAGTACAAGACAACGCCTCTCCGCTCTAAACAAAGACCAACTTTAGGAACCCCGTTACCCCCATGCTCAGGCCCTCCTTCGCTTACCAATTTAAAAAAAATACTATTCAAAGCCTTTACAGTTGAACATATAATTAAACACAATTCTTCCACACCATTCCTTTACACAAAAGTTAAGTTGCTTAATACACAACGCACTCTACACCCTGTAGGGCAATTTTTGCTGGAAATCCCCTTGAGAAAAGACTACCTTTCAGGACCAGGTTTTTTCATGAGTAACAGCAAACTAATAGAACAAATCTCCCTTTAAACTATTTTCCAGCTCTTCTCTTCCTTTATGTAAGTGGGAATTGAAAACTTTTCATTTTAACCAATAGCGTTTTTCCCTTCTTTGTGTACGCTACAGACTGTTTTATTGCCTTGTTTATTGTCATGCTGCTTTGAGCATACCCACACTCTACAGTTATAAATAAAATTGTGCTTTCTGAAAAATGTTAGAAGCTCGTAATCTTTATAGTATGCTTGTGACTTAGATATGGTATAAAGTTTGTTGTGGGTGTCTTTACTATCTATTACAGCTCGATAAACCTAGTAAAAAGACTTAATCTGGTACTATAATAAAGCTGGTAATTTCTTTATTACACATGTAGCATAGAAGGGCAGCTAAGGTGCTAAGTAAACCTTTTTTGATTTATTTAAAAGAAAAAAATTATTCTACCTCTCTTCCCCCACTGGGTTTTCAAAATGGTTGTGGTACACTGCCCTGTGATGTTTTGCACTCGCACAGCTTTCAAACCAATAACATAATGATAAAGCAAGAGAAAAAATGTTGAGCCCTTAACTTGCTTTGGGTTTTGATAAAATAAGCTTCTAAAGAGACCCGCAATTATTTTTCCTATTTGCATTCACTTGATCTTGATTAGCTGAAAATTCATTCAGAAGTGCCCTGACTCATGATACTAAAATACATTTAAAAAAATGTGACACCTACGGGTAAGAGTAAGCACCCAAAGGCTTGACACAGGAGAAAGGGGTAGTGGAAATTAAAGAACCCTTTGACAATAAATTGAGTAAGCTGTCTCCTAGAAATGCCTTAATAACCCTGGAAAAACGTGCCTCGGTGAACTTCATAGGTTTGGTATGTTTTCCTATCTGAAGTACCTGAGTGTCCCTGGAGTGGCAGAACAGTATTTAAGTATTCACATGCTCTGCAGGAAATACATCTATGACAAACCCTCCCCTAGTAGCTGATCTGATGGTGCAGTGAACGCAAGCATAATCTCTAGGAATCTGGGCTTGACCTTGTGGTTACATATTTCAACCCTGGCATCGCCACTCAGCCTTCCTTTCTAAAGTTCCTAGATCGATAAAATGAGTACCATTGTTTTGGTAGTAAAAACCTGTGTTCTACAAGGCCAGATGCCCTATTTTCAGGACTCCCATTCTCCAAATCTGTCCCAGCTTTGCAAATGTGATGTGGAGTTCGCCAAGCTCTGTGATTATATTACCAGCGCATTGCCCTCTGTGACCACCATGTGCTTATCAACACTAGTCACCCTTACCTTCTATGAACCTTTGTGTAATACCTCTGTTTTGCCATAGTGAATGGGATATTCTGTGTTTAAGATTCTTTGGCAGTGTTCTGTGAGTTATGATAGAATGGTATTTTGGAATTTGGTCAATTGTGGGCAGTTCACTCAACTTGAACTTGTGCAAATTCAGGGTGGCCGCTGTACCTTGTTGAGGTGAAATAAACTCAAACACAACGATGCCTGTTTCATTGTCTTCTTTTTAGTTTCCTTGAGACACAACACCAATGGGACGAGTGGCTATACAGGTGACATCAAAGCAGACACCTAAGACGAGAATGAGGAAGGGTCCGAAGGTGGTTTATGGCAGATGGCTGTGACAGGAGGGTCTGTTCAAAAGACCCGTGCTTCACAGATTTGCTAGTGAGTACTGCTGTGTAGGGCGCTCGGCATTCTATCTTCACCAGCACAGCTGGTCCATCACACCATGTCCAGCAAGAAATGTAACCTGTTGGACGTGTTGCAAGATGAGCTACTATGCTAAGGTGTGCCAGAATGATACATATGGTACCAAAATGTGAGTGAAAAGGATGTTAACTTGAAGCCTTGGCCAATGATACACAGTACATGGTTTAGTGGTGAAAGATGGCTCTGTTGTAGCGGAAGATCAACTAGAATGTGTAGATCCGTATATTGATATATGTGCGGGTGACAAAGTACTTTGCCTGCTTTCTGATTCAGGGACTACGTTTACAATGATAACCATAGAATTGTTTGAGCAGTAGGGGGTGGTAGGCTACTGCATCCTGTGACAAAGCTCCTTTGTCTTATGCAGGCAGGAAACCCGATTTACTGGGTTATTATAAGGATGTTTTGGAGTACAAGGGGAAGCGTATCCTAGGCAAAATACATGTGGCAGTCAAGGGGTTGAGCATTCTCGGATGATTTCCCAGTGCTTGTTTGGTATGATTCTAAGACCAGGTGCCAAAGAACAAGTTCTTGTCATATTGGATGATGATTGGATGGAAGAGCTTGTTATACACTATACAAAGGTGTTCCCGGATTTCCTCTGTTTTGTAGTTTTAAATAGTGCATTAAAGTCAAGTAGGGAATTACACTAATCAAATGTTATATCATCAAACCCTTGGAATCTTCTTTGATTGCACCGTTTGGTGGTGGCTGATAAACATAGTGGGTAGCTTAGAGTCTTTGTTGACCTGAGGTATCTCAACAAAGAGACTTGGGTGGACTTAAATCCTCTCTCCTAAATAAGTGAGATTCTTGGTATGCCTGCTGGGGGAAAGCGGTTTAGCAAGCTTGATCTTCCATGTGCACATCAACAAGTTGAACCTGACCTTGACTAATGCCTATTCATGGCTTTTGTCTTTTTATTTTAGTTGTATCAAAATTGCAGGATGCCGTTTGGGCTTCCTTCAGCAGGCCTATTTTTTTGAGGATTACGGATAAGATGTTTAAAGGGGTTGATTGAGTCTTAGTACTTCAAGATGACTTGCTCATTTATGCACAGTCACATTCGGTGCATGACAGAATTCTGATTAAGGTTCTTGAGATTCTCCAGAGTATGGAGTAGTGTTAAAGAAAGAAAAATGCGAGTGTCTCAAAGAAGAGGTAGAGAATCTGGGCCATGTGATGACAAACGCTGGTGTACTTCCACACTCTAGGTTAATTGATGCTATCAAAATATTTCCCAATCAGATACGGATTGAAGTAATTTCTAGGGTAATACAATATTGTCTCTAGGTTTTTGCAAAACTACGTCTCAAAGATGTGATAGCTGTCCGAGATATTGTCCAAAAATGTTTTACTTTGTTGGGATTGTCAGTTTTAAGCTTGCATTTGCTTGTATTAAAGATGAATTGGTGCCAGAACACTCAAGCCCCTTGACCCCTCATTGCCATATGTAGTCACAGTGGACTCAACCAATGTTGTCTTTATTACAGGAAGCTTGATATGGAAACCACTGTTGGTTATACTTCATGTCGTCTTTGGAAGTCTAAGCAGCTATTGTCGGTGATAGAAAATGAGTTGCATAGGCTGTGGACAAATTCAGAGCATATTGCTGGGTTAAGAGAGTCACCATCATGATGGACCACAAACCACTAGTCTATTTCTTTGGTGTGGAGAATATCAAAAACTACACTCATGTATTGCCTGCTTATTCTGAATGTTTCTACAGTGCCAGTTTGATGTTTGTCATATTGCTGGGGTAAAAATGACAGAGCCTGTCGATGTCTTAAGTAGGATGAACGTGATAAGAGTGGTGTGGCGGAACAGGACATTTGCTTTACTGCCGCTGCGGACATTGAGAAAGCATGTGCTCTCTCAGAAGAGAAGTTGTGGAGTGCATCTGATTCCGACTCAGAGATAAATGAAGTGGTTATATTTTTAAGGATAGGTGAGCCAAAAGTAAGAAACATTCACACTTATGTTAAAGTTTCTGATGAATTGATTGTCAAGGATGGGCTGCTGATGAGAGTTGAGAAATTGGTGCCTCCGGAGAAGCTCACTTTAGGTATCATAAACTGCGCATGAGTAACATTTGAGGTGGACCTACACCAGGTGCATGATTCAGGCTGTTTTAGTGGCCTGTGCTCGCTAGAGAGGTCACAGAATTTATAAGAAGTTGTGTGGTATGTGACAGCTGCGGTAAAATTATTTCTATTGATATGCCTCCACTGTTTTCCATTGAGTTGCCTTCCGATTGTGGATGGAAGTGGCAGCAGACTTCTTGGGTCACTTCAGTGGTCTGGCCCCTCGGAACCATTAAGTGTTTGTGATGGTAAATTACTACACAAAGTAGCCCAGAGGGACGTTTTTGAGTGAACACAACAGCCCCCATGTAGTTGAGTTTATTAGAGGTATTTTATTGGGAGGGATTTCCTGAATATTTGTTGTCTGGCACTGGTGTCCAATTGTCAGTCAAGAACTTAGGAGCTTCCTCGAGTCTGCATGGGTCAAGCATTTGTACAGTGCACTTTATCATCCCCAAACTAATGGTCTGATTGAGCACATGAACCTCATGATGGGGAACGTTAATACAGTGGGGAGTTTATAACAGGATTAAAGTGCCAAGAACCGGACGCACAATGTTGTGGTGTTATCAGAGTTTTCCTCATTCAGTGACAGGGGTATCTCCCTTTCAGTTTATTGAAAGGGAGAAAACCCACATCTAAGGTTTTCCCCGCGTGGATGAATGGGCGATTGCCAGCATTGAGGGTAAAGTTGCTGACTCTGTTGTGAAAAGTAGGGTGGAGTGTAACTAAACAGAAGAAGTGTTTTGGTGTAAGGAAGAAAGTGAAATCTTTGACATTAGCTGTGGGTGATATAGTGCATGTTCACAAGTTAGTGTAGTAAAACAAAATGGTTGAGTGGGACTCTTAGTTTATGGTCAATGTGGCTCAAACTCTTTATACTAATCAACATTTATTCTTCAACAACAGTTATAGTTCGAAATATACACTGAATCAAAAAAGTGCATAGTGTTCAGTGCTCAAATATGTGATATTGTGCTTTTATTTTTACAATGATACATATATATATATGTAGGATGTCTATTTCAGTTTGTAAATTAAACAGTCTGTTCTCTATTCACATATTCTCATTTCCAATTTAATCGTGTAATAGACAATCTTATATAAAAGTGTAAATGTTTTGACCTTGTAACCAATGTGCAAGGGTCTCCTCGGGGCAAGAAATGCCGTCTGGCACTTCAACTCCAAGCAGTACCGCTTGCTCACATGCTGGAGTCTCTGGATCCACGCACTGATTTGGCTGCTGTACTTTCTTGAGTAGAAATAAACTCAAACGTAGCTCTGCCTGTGCATTTGTGTTTTGTTTGGCCTGGACTTTCAATGTAGTCTTAAAGTTTTGTTCAATGTACAAACCAATCGGATTTGTTGGTACATAATTTCCCTTTTGCCATGATCTTCTTTACTTCCTGCTCCTATTTACGAGGCTACATTCCATGTGCATCATGCCTAAGGAAGCTGCCTCAGCAGGAAACAAATGCAAAGATTATTGGCATTGGCCAGACAGTATAAGCGATTTCAGCGGGAGAGACAGTCTTCTACATGAAATCTGTTCACACACTGAGAATGCTATTTTAGGACCTCTGAGCCCTTTGTTCATACACTCCTGCCCCCAGTATGTTGCCTCTGGTCATATCCCTGCCTATCCCCTACTGCCATTGCTGCCCAAGGCTCTACTTGCATGTGTGGCGTTAGTGTGTATTATACCTGGCCTCCTCTGCTTCCTGATAGCTATTTGTATGGACTTGCTGCAGACCGCTCCAGCCTTCTGTAGGGATACAGCACTGTATACCATACTCCTCAGAGCAAGTCCTTGCACAAGATTCGCTATCTTTCGTTTCAGTCTCAGTTGCCTTGCTCCTATTATTGCTTTCCTCTCTTAATCGGTTTGACTCACCCACAGGAGGTTTTTGGTTTCGCCATTTGTAGATTTGTCATTCTTCCTGCTCCAAACGCAGCATTGCAAAGCAGAGCCACTTTCAAACAGCACTAGTTTGCGGCTTTTTAGTGCATTCTATTGCTTATTAGGAAAACTATAGCAAAAATGTGGAAGATACAACATCAGTCTTGACAAACATTTTTTAACAAGCATTGGAAATGCCAATCCGACTTGCTTGTATGTAAAAGTAAGCAAGACCGATTGACATTGGCAGTGCTCGTTAATGACTTTGTCCAAGACACCCCTGCCTATCTGAAATGGGCACTCCCCTCTGTTTCTTGTCACATTAATGCTCATTCAGCGTTTGCCACGCTTATAGTGTGTGTGTGTAATCCCACCTGATTTCTGTGACACTTTTGTCCTCTTTTTTTGTGTTATGTGATATCTTAGTGTACTCTTGTGACATTGGGGCCCACGCTTCACTTGTCTCTAAAGTTCAGAGCTGTTGCTTCCCTAAAATGATTTAAAGCCATCTAGGGCTGGCTGCAAATAACTTAACAATTTTCTAAATGTATAATATAGAAATAGAGATCAACTACAAATAAATAAAACAAAAGAAATTACTGCAGAAGACTGTGTATGCTTAGCGCTCAAGGAGCAAAGGAGGATTTTTGTTGGAGCATTTGAAAATGCTCACACTTATGCGGACACTGGCATTCACTACCTTTCATGCTCAAACATTAAGCATGATTTAGGGTGGGTGGTTACGAAAAGCAATTAGATTTCTGCACGCCCAAGTGAATCTGGCGGAGACTCCACCAGCCGAATTGTTTTTGAGGAAATTCTGCTACTGGACTCTCCCAAGGATTTAGTACTTTTTCCAGAAATCGAGGCATTTTTCACTTAGCACAGAGCTGTAAAGCAAGCCCATAATCCTTTGTTATTGTGGAAAATGCTGTGTCATCAGTGACAGAAGGCAGTCTGCCTAGACGCAGCAAGTCCAGTGCTTCAAAGGTGAATAATGGCAGGGTTGTGTGTCTGGATTATAGAACCCGAAGGCTGCCACGCAGACGTTTGAGCCTTCAGTACAACCCTATTTTAGTTGAACCTTGCCCAGGAAGAAGTCCAAAATTCAATAATCTTTATCTTTGCTAAGATATTGATGTAAAGACAGTAAAGTCCTTCAGTCCAGGGGTGAAATGTTAACTGATATGCACTGCCTGAAGACGCCTTGGCCTATAGCGGGTTTTTACGCTGGCCTATAGCGGGTTTTTACGCTGGCCTATAGCGGGTTTTTACGCGCCAAAAGTTCAAAACCGTTTTGTCGAGGAGGGAGGCGCCAATAATGATCAGTGGGGGCGTGTTAATCACCCCGGCTGTATCGCTGTCAATCATCATTGCATTTGGAAGCGGAGGGCATCCCGTGTTCCGTTATTAACTGCCTGACCTTTCACACTGATCTAAATGGCATCTGACAGCAGATGATTGGGCGATAATTCAGCTCATTACTGGGCCGTTGGCTGGAAGAAAGAGGGGCGCCTTCCAGTCCCTGATGAATTTGTTTCTGATATCGACCTGGCCGCTGCGGCACGCGCGGTGGACGCTGATTAATGATATCTGGGCTAATCGATGGGACAGCTTTCTTTCCAGAGACCGCGTCAGGCTGTGGAAAGTGGCTGATTTGGGAACCTCGTTTTATTTTTCTTAAGGAAGATTAGGTGTACTGCCAAGAGTGTAGGACAAAGTACGGATCATTTAAAGCTAGTTTACCGCTTGTTTTTTTAAAATATTATTACATTTTCTTTTTTACAATATTTTACATTGCAAGTTTCAAGGTCAGTCGATAATTAGTGGTGCGTGAGTGTTGCCTCTAGGTGTAGGTGGAATAGTAAATATTTTTCCTCTTGTAATTTCCGAGAAAATTGTGCTCACTATGGGGAATGCATTTCACCAATCTATGCGAAAACTGTATGAAAGGGCATACATACCAATGTGGTTCAAGATGCAGACAGGAGAATAGTTTGAACTGAGCATAAAATGGCTTTCATCAGCACATAGGAGTTTTAACAGTTCCCACAACACATTTTCTGCATCAACTAGTCACCCGTGGGGGAAAATTGCATAAAATAGCATACCTGGAATGAAAAACATAACACAAAACCCATCAAAATAGAATGGCTTGAAGTTTCGCTCACTTATCAATTTCGCCAGGCCTGATATCTTGAACATGGTTGTGCCTATTCTTGCCTAAACATAAGATCGTGAAATGCTGTTTTTCTCTTGCAGTTGCATATAATAGCTTAAACAGGGCTTGTGAGCTCTTACCATACGCTGTTTGTCTGGGTAGTGTGCACTTGTGTTTAACTGTGGGCCAGTTGGTGTCGTCAACCTGAGCTTTTCACATGGACACATCAAGCATAGCAAAGTTATTTCTTCCATCAATTAACAATTCTGTCTCAGTTTTTACAGTTGCCCACGCTTTTGTTTGTTTGCATTTAGCGCACAGGCTTCAAATAATATTATAGGCTCGGGTTTTTGTGTCCAGTTAACAGGGAAACAAAAAATCCATCAGTCCTTTCAATAAGGTAGATGTGTTTAGGGCTTCCTAGCAATCCATAGGGTCACGTCTAGTATTGTTAAAGATAAGATAGGTGTCTCAGCACCCAGGTGGGAGGCACTGTTGTGCTTCTGTTGGTTTAGGCTGTCATTTGATGTCATCTAGCCTGTATCCTTGTGTTGCAATTGTGGCAGGTGTTATTATTAGTTTTATGGGTAAAGCGAGTGTCCAGGCAATGGCCGGAGGTGTGCCGTTTACTGCTTTATTTTCTTCCTGCAACACAAATCTGATTTCTTATTGTCCGTTACAGCTTGATGTGTCATTTAGAAATGACCGATCAGTGGTTTATATTTGGCCAGGAGGTGCTTGGGAGTTCCAGCATTTGTCGTCTTTGGAGCTCGGCCTTCTTCATCCTTCCTTTGGTTTCTCCGCAGAGCTTGGAGCACACTTCACAGGCAGTGACGTTCTGCAGATCTGCTTCCAGAGTTCAAGGGAACCAGTCTCCTGTGGACGACTGCAAATTCTGGCTTCCACGTTGAAGGAAGTTTCGCAGTACCAAATTCTTTATAGAAACTAACTGAAGTGGACTCACAAAGATACTTTGAGCTCGTGCCATCAACCTCTCCTGGTGAAGATCAAGATAAAGCAGAACATTCTTGTAGCAATGCTTGCTTCTTCCTCTCAGTGGGCTAGATGAGCTAGAGGAGTGTTGACAGATCAGGTTCATATTCTCTACAGTTCAAGGTAGGGAAGGTGGCAGCGGTGGATAAGGACCTTTGTTCCAGATAGTTATGTGCAGCAATGACAACATAGAACATGAAGTGCCTGGGGTTTGTGGTGTGATGAAGGCAGGATGCTCACCATGCACAACTCTGACAGCAGAGACGGAATCTCCTCTGTGGAGAGAAATGCATTTCATTGCCACAGTTCTCTCTTGGAGTAAGAAATGATTTTCTTTAAAAAAATCATAAACCGTCTTCCCGGCATGGGTATACCCATGTTTCTGATGTGTCGGCAAGGACCAATCTGGGGACGGGTATTCCAAACAGTAACCAGTTCAGTGGCCGGCTTTCTCGGGCCCCTTACTTCTCCAGCGTTGCCATCAACGGGAATGTAAAATAATTACCTCCAACCGACCCTTGACTGTGTTCTTGAGTGGCAGACCCTGCCAGTCGCGAACGAGTGTGTCCCATTCAAAGCTGCGTTGCAAATTGACCAGAAATTGAATGACTGTTTATGCATTTTCCATGTAGTGCATTCAGTTGTTTAAACAACTAACCGCATGACAGGTAGCGTCTTGTCGAGCTCAGGGTGACGACCAGAAATGTGATCTTCTGCTGGAAGTGGCCGTGCAAGTGTGGGTGGAGGAGTTTGTTTGAAAGATGTGTTTTTGTTATAATTAAATATCTAGACGGCCAATAACAAAGAACCTTCTTCCATGCTCTTTCCAGTTTATTCATCCTCAGCCTAGTCCCGATCCAGGTCGCCATCTCTCATCTTCCTTGTTCTGTCGTGAAGTGGTAGTTTCTTGACTACTTCTGTTGCTCAACGCATTGTAATGCTGATGAGATTAGTGGGCAATGTGTCCATGATTTTGGCACTGAAACGATGTGAGTGGACTGAGCTGTTCTTTCGGGTCTGGTACATGCAATATCCAGACCAAGTGGTTAAATTGTAAAAAAAAAAAAATGCAGAGGCTCTCGTCAGGAGACTGCTTACACCAGCCCATTTCTCCTGTTAGCGCTGCCTAAAACAAAACCTACTATTAAGCATGGAGGTTGGTGGAGGATGTGGAATAATGGCCAAAGCTGCCGACTTCGGAGCTAGGGAACAAGGTTCGAGTCTGGGCGTTGGCTCAACATCCTGTCATTGTGGGCAAATCACATAATCTCCCTGTAAATGAATGTGTCCTTTACTGGTGCTCATCAAAAGTGCTGGTGTTGATTAAGTGCCGGTGCTGAGCATCAGAAACCACTGGCTCAAATTAAGCACTGATTTCCAGACTGGTCCAAAAACTCTGATGGCCCATTGCACATGGTGGGTACTATGAGCTGATCTGCGCTTGGTTCACCTGAGAATACCCATGCGTGACCTGTCAGTTAGCTTCACCAACATGTCAGCTGACTTGGGGCAGCCTTTGTAGTTGGGACACCGTGCGATTCTGAACGAAATATAGTCATTACGGTAGAGTGCTGCTGAACGTGTGCGAAAATGCAGTGGCAGGACTAAGTGCTTTGTCGAGTATGAATTCTAATCACGTGCACGCAGAAGAGAATGAAGCAGGTCTCTGGTGGCCAGCACTCCGAGCACATTTTCATTTGCAGTTCTTGTAAAGAAAAAAAGAAAAACTCGAATAACAGATTTAGGAAGCTATGCAAAATATGCCCTGCAAGTGCAGTTTCCTTCAGTGGAATTTGTGAACAGTTGCAGGACTGGAAAGAGCGGCTGTTGGAACAAATTGGATTGCTCGGAAAAAAATATAACTTTCCCGAAGCACTTTGCTTAGTTACGCTTAGGCATTAATGTTTTTAATTAGCTTCACTAATTGCACGTATCAAATCTCTTTCAACAAAATATGTTCATTTGAGCCCCGTATTTTCTCTATTAGAAAATAAGGAGATTTTCCTAAATCTGTCAACTGAGACGTGTTCTTGCGAACTGCACCTCTCGCGGGTGGTTCCCACGCAGGCTGGTTCCGTAGAGAGGCGGCTCTTGCTTGGCGCCTAGGCAGTGGCACCGTGCACTGCGCTTCACAGTGAAGCCTGGCATCATATCGGCGCTATGTGGTGCTGTCGGAGGGCAGATGCGTGGTCCCAACAGCTGAATGTCGCAACATGGGAAATGAAAAAGGAGTGATGTTTGTGAAGGAAAGTGATTTATAATATGAGGTATTTTATACTACACCAAAACCCAGGGTGAAATTCTTAATTGTAAACCATTCCTCGTGAATGCATTTGCAATCTTTGAGTTTTGAAGATGCTTTAAGACTTGTCTCATTGCATTTTCCTGAACTGCTTGTGGGCAACTGAACCTCAGTCACATTGATAAATTAGTGTAGCGTTTGTGTTTTTTGTAGACGTATCATTCTGCAAGAAAAGAATGGCTGCATTATTTACTATTTTCTTGATTAAGCCTGTTGCTTGTTATTGAATACCTTCGGTGTTTGAAGCCACACTGCTCTAATTTGGCTTTTAACTTTTGAAGCCAACGGGTCACTTAATTTCTCACTAACAACTCATTAGCCGAGTGTGTGGGTGGATTATCCTACCCAAAGATTTGTGCTAATCCTCCTTCTCGAAAAGAAATAAAGATTATTTTAGGATGAAGCTGTTTTTTTCCCCTCTTATTTCTAGCAACCTGGCGCTTGAGGGGAGCGGGGTCCTGAGCACACCCAGGCGATCTTCCTCCACCCACAACCTCACGCCCCCTAATGCCTGAAATTGCACGACAGTCATTGAGGCCTTTGTGAGAGTTTTATTGTGAATGGCTAGGAAGGGATAAGGGAAGGCGGTAGGACGTCAGCAAGGATATGAGTTATCACACACCCTCAATGTTAAGCTCCCATTGGAAGGTAAGTAAGACATAGATACAAGGATACAAGACAGATGTGGTTGTCTCACTTTTTGTGCCAAGACATTGCATTTTCCTACAAAATGTGGAAAAAAATGTACAGGTTGCAACCTATTGGCCCACACTTTAATTCTTTCAGACTTTGGATCTCCTGCCACCATAACACATTTGAAACTACTGTACATCTGGTCTTCTGCTAAAGACATTGCTCTTCTCCACAGTTTCAGCCCATACCATGTTAAAATTCTGATAATGCACTCTCGAAACCTAGCCTTGTGTCTCCTTGACATCATCCGAAAAAGAATATTTAAGGTGCTGCCCAGGCAATGACTGATCAACGATGTGCCAACCAGCAGTAACAAGTACTGGCGAAGCCAGCCAGTCTTGCCTTTTAAATCCAATGCAGGCCTAATGGCATTAGATTTTTTTTTTGTCAATACTGTTTTGCATTGGGAAAAAGAAAAACAAGCATTGGCATAGCCAATAGGTCTCGCTTTTGGGACCTTATAAGTATTTAGTTATGCAGCACAATATCCTTGGTACATCAACTGTTGCATGGCTAAACACCTATAAGGTCCCAAAGGCGAGACTATTGGCTATGCCAATGCTTGTTTATGGAGTCACAGTGTGGCATCACAAACCCACTGCTGCAGGTGCAAGACTAAGGACCATATTCACAAAGGGCCTCCCCACTCGTGGCGGAGGCCCCCACAGCCGTGGGGGAGTCTCCACACTCTTGGCAGAATCTCCGCGATGACAATTCTCATTGCGGAGATTGAGCTTCGAGTGAAGAGACTTCCCCACGAGTGCAGGGCCTCCGCCAGGAGTGCGCTGCCTCTGCCATGAGTGCAGAGACTTCCCCGTGAATGCTGGGACTCCGCCATGAGTGTGCGGTCTCCTCCATGAATCTGGGGCCTCCGCCATGAGTGCAGACTTCCCCATGAGTGCGGGGCCTCTGCCATGAGTGCAGAGACTTCCCTGTGAGTGCGGGGCCTCCACCATGAGTGCGGAGGCCCTTTGTGAATCAGGCCCTAAGTGATTAACTATCGCAGAAGGAGCATGTCTTATTGTACATGGCATATAGATGATGGTATGGCCACCGGTATGGTAGATCTGACTGACCCCAAAGCTGGGCAAGCTCTTTCAATGTGCCAATTCTCTTTTTGAACCCTGTCTTAGAATACAATCTTGTGTCTTGTTTGGACTAAACCAGTAACCTTTCTTTATGTAAGTAGCTACCACATGTCCACTGTAAACAACCTGACATTACAAATTGCCCACTGTAACTTACCTGGCATATGTCATCAGAAGAAGGAAACCCCACCTAGAACTCTTTTTGTCCTATTTAGAAGCAAAGAGAGGCTAAAATGCTTCTCTAAAATACAAGCATGCAACTGATTGATATTAGGAGCAGCACAAGATGTCCCCTTCGCAGGCAATTTAGTGAAATGACAAGCATTTAGAAGGCCATGGATACTAAGGGATTCATGGCTTCTTATTGAAGCCATTTGAGCTAAGGTAAAATACCAAAACCTGTCCTGTCATTATGATGGACACTCGGTAGAAAACATATATGCAACAATATTAAAAATGCCTTCAATTTCTATCCAATTTTTGTGAAAACTTGTGACAGTTATAAACCTACTTTGCTCGTGAGAATGTAAATATCTAAATTTCTTTGGAGATGCATAGTTGACTGTTCCTAGAGGCACTGAAATGAGCGAAGATTTTTAGGTTTGGCTCAAAATATCGCACTCTTGAAGACAGAACTACTGCATTCAGAGAAAATAACACCGGAAAAAGCATTGTGTGGTCAAAAGAAAACCACCTGATGCCAAAGACTAGTAAACCGTATTTTTACTGATGGTAGATTTTATGCACTTTAATCACTGATGACCGTGTGCGCCTTCCCCTAGCATGGCAAATAATTCCCCGCCTAGCACAAACCAGAACAGATTCTTCTCCACATTGTGTGTTCACAATGTTCACACACAGCTGTGGAGAAGCACACACCAGCAATCACGGCTATAACTGGGAGGCAGGCTAGAAGATCAGTAAAATTTAACATCTAAAACGGTGAGAAAAGTGTAAGCTTCATTGACCTTTTGAGTAGGCACAGGCAGTGCTTAATTTGTGCTGGTGGTGGACACTGGCACTCATTTTTGGAGAACGGAACTTATTTTTATTATTCGATTTTTGAGCCCGGAGCATGCAAAAGGCAAAAAAGATAAAGAAAAAAAAAACAACGACGGAGGGAGGGAGAAAGCAGGGATGAAAACGAACTTGCAAAAGAGAGGAAAAGACACAGGAAGTGTTGTGCAAGAAAGAGGCACAAAGTGGAACAAAGACTAAGCAGCCCTAAAGTTTGGCAACCCCAGCATTCAGCTAGGAGGGTGGTAGGATCCGAAGAAAAACTTTGTGCCTGTGCATTTATTTGATTGTGTTACACTGTGTAACTTACACATGAAGCCAAGCCATGCAGCCGCTGTTGAGCGCACTGTAGCTCATCAGCTCCACTACAAAAATGGACAAAAAGATTCAAGGACAACGTGCTTATTGATTCTCCGCAGACAGCAGTCACTTGAGAACGACCAGCTCTGGTGCATTCTTTGACGAAGAATGTTGTGCATACGCAGATTGAGCATGACAGTAATCTATAACTGCATGTCATTTCCTTCCCGTCCATTGAAAAGGAGAGGAAAACTACCGAACATTTATTTGTAACAAAAGATGACTCAGCCGGCACCTGACCATGTGTCCGACTTCTGCGCGGCGGGTTTCCGAACTTCCTGCTCCCGTCAAATACACATAAGCTGTGTTTTCCTTCACACTTAAGTTATTACATCAAACCTTGTTCCGACAACCTCGGGCTTTTGTCTGGGATCCAGAAAATTTTCTGGCAGCTGCAGGGCTTTCTAATTACAGCATGAAGGTAAACACATGTAATTCATCGCGTGCTAATGGGCGCGCACACATCAACCACACAGACGTAGACTTGCAGCTACTGTGCAGGACATGAAATACTAGGTTCTCAATAAGGTATCAATAAAACAAATACTCCAAGGCCATCTGCAGTGCAGCCAACTGGTAGCTTCCCACGGGACATTTCAGAGTCCTTTTAGTGACACCCAGTTAAACCAGCGCGCGCCTCACGCTGAAAGTTAAAAAAACAAGTGTGTGCGCCTAAAAAGTGTCAGCAAAAGTAAAAGTGTTTCCCTTGCAGGAGCGAGCCAGGGGCACCATGTGTTTGTAAGTTAATTACAAACATATGGTGTCAAGCTCGCTCCCGCAAGGGAATCGCCAAACGCGCACGCATTGCCATTGAAGTCAATGGAATGCGTGTACGTTTTTAAGACAAAAACCGAAGCGATTGCTAAAGGTCTTTTGCCAATGCAGCGCATGCGCGCTGCTAGGCCAGACCTAACAAAGCTTTGCTGCTGCTGCTGAACAGCATTTGCAAAAAAGGAAAACAACGTTTGATGTGTACGAGTGTATGGATCATGGAGCTACAATGGCCCAGCTTGATGGTGTAGACGTGAGAATGCAACACGATACAGTCACCATTTTTTCTATTTACTGTTCAAAGATGCCAGCCACCTATATTGGAGTGGTAAATAGAAAAAAACAATAAAATGTGCATGAAAGTGCATCTGATCTAAGGAGCTGCTCAACAGCAAATTGCAGCTGCTGGGCCCTCTAAAAAGAATGTGAAATTCTCCAGACACTGGACTAACAAAGAGTAGGAAGAAAAGCCGATAAGTAAGATACAGTGAGATGAGATGGTAAGGAAAGCTAACCAGTCAAGGGACCGACATAAAGGCCATTATATGTACATATTGAATGCATTAGTGACCATATGGCTTCGACAACGGACTTCTAAAACTGCCTCTAGGTAACACTTAACAATATCCTGTTTAACTAAGTGTAACTAGCCTCACTGAGTAAGACAACCATAGTACACGGACATGAAAAGGACATGCAAGCAGACTGATCATAAGGCATTTGTTGCTCATGGCTTCCTTCATAGCTAATGCTCCTCAGTACAGTACACCGGCTAGCAGGAACCGATAGACTGGATTCATTGGGCAGGGTTGCCAAATTTGACTGGACACAATAAAAAATGACCACAAGGTAATCATCACTCACAGAAGAACCAAAAGTCCCCTTAATTCATAATTCCATTGGCCAAGTATCAAGCTGATCCCTGGGGGTACATCACATATACCCCCCTCTTAACACCATCAACTATAGCACTTCGGACTAAGAAATTAACAATGCTAAAATATCACAAACAGAATAAAACACTGGAGATAGCGGATATCTCACTAACACTATACGATAGGCCACACAGCAGACATCACTATGACAAAGGCATCCCAAAGGGCAATGCTTCTGTTTCTACTCAAGATGTTGAGCTGATGCCAAACACAAAGAAAGCAGCGCTAAATATATACCACCACCAATGCAGTTCAAGTCCAAAGAAAATCGTAGTTGCTCCAACGCTACACTTTCAACTATCATCACCAAGTGCTGTAGAATTGTAAATATGTAAAACTCTACAACAGCACTAACAAAAAATAGTAAATGCTGGTGACCTGTAACGCCACTAAGCACAAGCAAATACAACACAATAGAACTCTCTACACCCTCCAACATCATTTCTTGCGAGACCATCTACATGCTAAAGGCAATTCAGATGGCAGCAGCTCACTCTCTTACAGGCAATACTTCAAACCAATAGCCTTCACTGTGAGTTTCACCTCACTGTCACACACTGATCTCTGTACCACTGCAGTCACATGCCAAGAGCAGGCCACATCCTGTCTAAGAACCGTACTAAATAAGACAACTGTGTGCGCTTTCTTCAGTGTTATACACTGCACAACCCATGAAGTAGCCTACACAAAAGAGATTGACATGATAATGGACCACCATATTGACTTGTAGATAACACAAAATTAAATGTACACACTAGATGAAAACTAACGAATGGAGCCAACACATGGTGATGGCTCACTGTTCATTACCTAATAGCCTACTACCATCCAAAGGAAATCTTCTTTCGACAAACAGTGCACATTACAGATCATGCCTGATCTACAGTGGCCAGCACCTCCACAATAAAAGAAAATGTGCCCAGCACACATTCACACAACAAACCTCCCCAGCACAGACTACCTTTTGCAAGAAAAAACAAATACATTGCAGAAATGCACGTACCAATGGCAAATGTATCATGCACAAATACGAGTACTATAGCAGTAAATCATGCCACAGAATGTAGTCATTTTCATGAAATTGCTTTATATGGTGTGCACGTATGCCATATAGCTTTATTATTCTAACAAACATATAATTAAACAACGTGGGCTAAAGGAACATATACTCAACCAGCAAACAGCTATCCTTTCATCAGCATGCAAAAAGTAAAGTTTTCTTGTAGGTGCAGAAGCTAGTGTGAAGAAAATTAGCGTCCTGCCACTTGAATTGTAAAAGCCCCCACTACCTGTTATTTCCAGGTTCATAATTTTTGAGTGAAGGTCCTGCCCGCATTACAAATGCTAAAACTGTTAACAAGAAGACTGAGCTAAATCTGCTAAGGTCTTGGTGGACAGTGCGAAGGGCCTTCATTTTGTGGGCTAATAGACTGAAAGAGAAGGCAAACATGTCCGCAAAGGCAACATTTGGTGTTATTGACTGTGACATCCTTCTGCAAGCCCCTCAGTTCACTATATACCTTTAGAGCTACAACTAAAATACCAGTGCAGTGATCAAATCAAGGCGCTGTGGTACCACTTGTGGCAATGCCACGGTTAGATCCTGGTAGTAAAGGCAGAACTGGCCTCAGGATGAGAAGCAGCTCATAGGAGACCTTGGCAACATCGCCCTTTCGAAAAGCGAATGCTAGATCTTTTCTCTCTGGATTCTGTCTTTTCTCACATCCCTTGAAAGAGCTATGCAGAGGGATTTGGGCCAGACATTCAGATGTGTATTTGGGGCCCAGTGCTCATATGAAAAGGTGTGTTGTATACATAGGTGGTGGTAAGGTATATCTTTAACAGGGCAGAGACACACAGATTGATGACTGCGATCCTCCCAAATATCTAGGTACCATCTGTAAAGGTGATAAATTGTGATTCAAGCTTAACCAGTACTCTCATATATACATATGTTAAAGGATGCAAGGACGAGTAATGAGCCAACTCACCCTCCCTGTAAACTATAGAGCACCGAAGACACGAGAAAATGCATCAATTGGTTAAAAACCATCAGCTTGAAAGGGCGGATTATATCTGCAAAAGTCACTAAAAGAGTGACTAGCTAGGGTTTCAGCAGTTTCCTGAAGTAAAGCAGAGGTGGTTGAGAATGTAGAGCCAGAAGTAGAGTTCCACTTTCTGGCTGCAGCCACAGAACAGCACAGCCCCAGAAGTTACTGATTTGGTTCTTGGAACAGTAAGAACAAATGTTTTACCAGGTCTTAGGACAGGAGAAGATTTTGGCTAACTGACTCTTGCAACCATGAAGTTTGGTGCATAACTATGGTCTAAGACCATGGCTTTGAAATGAATTCTAATACAAACCAGAATAACGTTTTTTGTGTTTTTTAATAAGGGGTAACATGCTGATCGTCTACGTAAAATATAAATCCAGTCGCACAGTAGCGTAGATGAAATGACTATAGTCCAAATGTGATGCAGATGAAGCATTAACCACCAGGACATGGAATCTCTTCTCGAATAAGGAAATACCATTGCAGTGTGCTTTAAGATAAAAAGATTAATCGCAGCCTCTAGTAACTACGTAGGGCCACATCCCAGTCTATTGTTATGTTGCACACCAAGCCTCCTCAAGTTGGACCTCGCCATATGCAAAATAGGCTTGACCCTGCTTCAATAGGAGCTGTCCACCCTGAACTACCAGACCAGGTCCTCCCTGAACTGGAACACAAGCAACCTAGGACCGGTTTTGCCCTTGGTAGGTTTCATCAGGCAGGTATAGCTTGGTTCACTGTGACACTGTTTGCACAGGACCCTTGTCTTGGCATTCCCACCCCAAGTAGAGCAACACACTAAAGTATCAAAAAGTAATAGATGGAATGCTTTAATTAATCTCAGCCTCTAGTAATCACTCGGGCCGCATCATAGTCTATCATTATTTTGCACACCTTTCCCCCGCAGTAGGTTCAAGACTGATTTGCATATGGCTGATTTGCATGATGGACTGGTATGCGGCCTGAGTAATTACCAGGTGGCCTGAGTAATTACCAGTGGCTGAGATTAATTCAAGCATTGCATCCATCACTTTATGAAGACTTAAGATAAAACAGCACGAGCTAGTCAGTTTAGCAGTATTAGAAACAACAGACAATTTAGTGTCCAAATAAATTCCTGGGTTATGGTCCACTGGGGATAGCACAGAACTGATGGAGAGGGTCCTGGAACTGAAGGCTAAGAAACATGAAATGGGGTTACGCCATGAGGCACGATTAGTAATTGTTTCTCACCAGCAAACGAAGTGAAGTTTATAAAGTTAGCCCCATCAAAACCAGTGACCAACTGTGTATCATTGACTTACCTATGCATACCTGTGCCAATGGAGGATAGATTGGTGAGCAGAAGCATATAATTATTGATGGGTGAAAGGATAGGACCCTGGGAGAAGGAGGGGTGGGGGACACTACAGTTAATGTGCTTGATATTAAATCTGAAAGGAGGGGTATTGTAGTTCTGGTAGCGTCCTGACCATTATGAAGTTAGCCATTAAAAAAAATAAATGTTTAATTGAGTACCAGAAATTCTGCTTGCCTTCAGTCTGGAAAAGAGGAGTGCATGGTCAACAGTATTCAATGCAGCAGATAGCTTAAGGGGACTAGAGCCCCAATTTGACCATTATACACAAACCTGCGTAGATCGTCTAGAATCGCCAATACAAATTCAGTGCTACATCTGGATGAAAAACCTGCTAGAAACAAATGTAGAATGCCGGTGCCCTGCTATTAAACTTTGAACCTGAAAAAAAGCCATCTTTTCAAGGATTTTGGACCAGGAAAGAAGCTAAGAGAGTGATCTGAAAATGAGACTTGATAATTGTAGTCCAGAATTTTTGCTTCATTTAGAATGTTTGCTTCATTTACCTTTAGTTTATAGTATAGACTTTTAAATTCTGAACATACAAAGAATTAGGATCAGGAGAAAATGATTTCCTCCAGAGTCCTTCAGCATTTCTAGTTTCAAATTTTAGCTTGCCGAGTCCATGTGAAAACCAAAAATTAGACTGTACAAAATTTGAAAACATTTATAGGAAAGAACTTGTCCAAAGTATCAACTAAGGGCTGTAGGAAAGCCGATAGAACAGTATTAAAACTACGCTCACTGAAACGCTCCAGAAAAATGTTAAATATCTGCTTAAAATTAACAGCAGTGGATTAAACTCCACTGTTTCTCCATTTTCTACTTTGATATGAACCTTAGAGGTGCGAGCAATAACAGCAGGTAAGGAGGTGATATTAAGAGGAACAGAAACATGATCAGACCAATTTATATGTATAGGGCTCTCAAGGTTGAGATTAGTGGTTGGAAAAGAAGCTATCCAACAAACAGGCCTTTATTATGAGTAGGAAGGTTGGGAAGTAATCTTCAATGACAAATTTGAAGCACTTCGTTAAACTGGAAGTGAGTTACATTGAGGACTATCGAGCCATTGTTTCATATAGCCAGAATGGTTACATTGTGCTTGTTCACATAATAAGCACCAATATCCTCCCACAGGTCGAAGATATTATCAGCTAAGGAGTTTTGTTCTGGGACAATAATACATAAATACAAAATTGAATTGAAATCCTCAAAAAAATAATTATATATATATATATATATATATATATATATATATATATATATATATATATATATATATATATATATATATATATATATATCCAGGTGGTGTGGACTCAAAAGTGCACACGTTTAATCTTTAAATGCCTCCAATAAATCTTAGCTAGTAAAAGAGGTCCTTAGAAATGACCATACAGTTAAGAGGAACTAATTAATTAAAAACGGTTCCAAGTGAGGGGTAAACCAACAGTTCCACCAAGATGGTTAACCGTGAACACAGAAGGACTAAAGCCACCCCTCGCTGTGAGTTGGTTGAGATATAAAAAAGACACGACTGTTTAATGCACTTTAAAGAACCGCAAATTGCCACAGAAAACACCACCTACTCCCTGCATTCAGGTCAACTTAATATTAAACCCACAAATTGTTTTAAAAAGAGTAACAACTGTGAAATAAGTAATGAATACATCTAAAAGCATCTCAAATGTAGTAGGAGTATAGTAGCAAATATATCCAGGATAATTAGCCCGGAGAGTGGGCGTCCTGCTGTTTTCACTGCTGTCATTTTGGTTAAGCTGTTTGCTTGGTCAGCATGCTAGACTTTTGGGCTCTGTTTTCGGGTCTCTATTTAAAAGCCAACTCTTACTTGGCCTGGATACCGTTGCTGCTATAGTGACACATTGCTGCTATATTTTAGGCTAGGATGCCAAACCCAGTAATTACTAATTTTTTTTAATTAAAGGAAAACATCGGAACTTGCTATTCTCCCAACCATGGAACAAAACAATCGGCTCGAGTATTGCTACTTTGTCAAATTGATAACTTTGTCAGTATGTTCTTCGTGGTACATGTTTTTAGTAGTATTAAATGAAGTGAGCTCAGTTGTTATCCCGCCTCTCTCTTTTTAAGAGGGGCAGTCATTTTCTGTGTTAGATTAGATGTTTATATTTGTAGAGTGCTTTGCTCTGCTCGGTTAAGCACATGGATGCACATTGAGATGTATGCACACGCTCCTCTCGTACCCAAACCTTTTGGAACTTTAGTTAAAGCGGTACTCAGCCTCTCAATGACTGCTAAAGGTGCTTGACTCACTGCTCAAACAGCTGCTCAACGGGTACACCTGAATAGATTTTCAACTTATGAGAGAACATCTGCCTTATACTTTAGCTGTCTATTGTCAAGCAACCTCTTCTAAATCATGCCAAAACCATACAGTGTGCTTAGAGCCTCCACCTTCCTTACCATTTTTTGGCTTTTTGTCACTTATTTGCTAGCTTCTTACTCGGTGACTTGCCATTCATAACTTCTTTACCATTCTTCCATTCTTTTCATTGGGTGACATATCTATCCTCTGCACATATTCAGGGAGCTACTTTCCTCTTTTTCTTTCAGTACTCTTTGTGAGTGCATGTGTTGTTTTTCTCTCTCTAGTGTGCTTCTTCACCATTGAAATTCTACCTCCACTCTTGCGCTCTCCGTATTGAACCTCCTCCCTCCTCCAAGCTTTGCCTGTTGCTTTTCCCGCCCCTCCCGTCCTGCCCTGTGTTCCTCCCGCTACGTTTACCAGCCTGCTTCAGTTACTTGCTTTTTTTCTTTTGTTTTATTTGTTTTTCTGTGATTTTGCCGCCTTCTATTCCAGATGTCCTTCATCCCTCCTCGTGTCCCACTGCTGCTGCCTCAGTTTTCTCCACCAGTGCCTATCCTCCACCCTCAACCCAGTCTCATTTTTTAAACAAAAATATTTTTTTAGGGCCTGGCAGCTGCTCCTGGCTATTGGGCTGCTCATTTATGCAAAAAATAAGCTTTTCATCCCTTTTATGTTTTTATTTAATTTTCCAAGATGGAAGGCCACCATCTTGGTATGGTGAAGAAAAACAAAAAGGCTGGGGCACCATGATGCATGGTTTGCCCATGCATAGTGACGCTAGCGCTGCCGAGTGTCATGATACATACGTGCCAATGATGTTCAACATTGGCAATACATTTTATTCCCCAACACCAAACAACATTGGTAAAAATATTGGGAATGCCAATATGGCTGCAAAAGCAAAACCAGTTGGTTCGGCCAGTTCAATTTTTGTTTATATACTGGTTTTTCAAAGTTGTCGGCATGCTTCAGAACAGATTTAGACATATTCGGTCTTTCTCGACTGTGAGAAAGCAAAAGCATGTGCCTTTTTTCAGTGGATGCTTTGTTTGAATACTCTGGCAAAAACACATTGCTTCAATTTGCCTGATGGTTTTGGCTCCATTTTAAATGGTGCAGATTTGTTGTCATCATCGTGTCAGGCCCCATTTTACCTCGGGTAGGAACAAATTGGCCCTTGAAACTAGACATCATGGAAAGGGGCGTTCTTTAAAAAAATCTTATTTCATGCAGGTTCCCAGATACTAGTGCCTTTTGGTGGTGTGATCATGCTCTTCGGTGTATTCTGTGAATGCCAAACCTTACTTTACTTAGGGCTGGACCTTGCAAAACAAGCTAATTGTACTAGAATGGAGGTTCCCTTTCCAGCTTCAGATTTTTTATGCTTCACCTTTAAACAGATGCATGTAATTTCAGATCTAAAGAGCACATTTATGTTGGAAATATCAAATATTTTAGTGCTTGTAATTTTCACTCGGTGTACTGGTCTGTGCATCTATTTTTATTTCCCAGGAAATGAGGGCCTAGGAGATTTGCAACGCATTTTAAGAACGTTCCCACTTTTGATTTTTCTGTAAACTTTTCCTCATTTTTGGGTCTCGCTGGTAATGCATCCGCAAGGATGCATGTGTCCAGCTGGAGACGTATAGTTCTCAGTCTGGGGGGAAGGACGGACAAGAAAGTGCCACGCGCTCTCCGGCTGGATTTCACTGCGTGCACGCGCACCCACACTCATGCATGCGCACATCAGTCACACGCATACACAGCCAGACGCACACACACACACACACCCCCCCTCGCCGCACCTACACACACACTAGCGCACCTACACGCACACACAGAGACCCCCCCACACACACACCAGCGCACCTACACTCACGCACGCACGCACACATACAAAGACCCCCCTCCACCTCCCCCGCCGCTGCTGCCGCCATCGCGCGCGCGCACACACACACACACACACACACACACACACACACACACGTACACACACACACACACACACACACACACACACACACACACACACACACACACACACTGCATACACACACACACACACACACACACACACACTGCATACACACACGCTCACACACAGGTGCCAAGCCCCACTTACCGCCTCAGCCGCCTCTCCTTACTTCTGCTGCCATCCACTCTGTGGGCGCGGGCTTCTCGCAAAGTCGGAAGTCCCGCCCCACGACTGCCGTGAGCATGCACATCCCGAAACCGGAAGTTCGGGAGAGTGCACGCTCACGGCTTGTTTTATAATTTAGAAACGAAGAACAAGGCGGGAAGTTATTGGCACATTTATATAATCAGTGCAGCACAACATCAGATTGCACCGTGAATGGTGCATCGGAATCGTCATATTTATCCCCCAAATAAGTATTCGACACAACAACACACTCTAGCGTGTTTTTAGGAAACAAATTGTAATTAGGTAGGGGGCGGCGGAGGGTAACATTTGACCCAGGCAGCAGTAACCATGGGTAACACCCCAGCTCCCCCATGCCCTGGACCTACGGAAAGCCGCAGCTCTAGGAACTTTCCCAGACACAACAACGTACTAATAGCAATTACGAAAAGTCAATGGCAGCACGGCGGGGGTGGTGTTGCAGTGACATCGGTGACCCGCGGGGCCTCTCCACGGGTCGGCTCTGATGCATACAATTACACGGTGACAAGGAAGGGCCCTCTCTGAGCCACGTGCGGCCAATATGGACTGATGGGGAGTTAGTGTTTCTCGAAGACTCACCCACCTAACAACACCCACAAGTTGCCACATGCGACATTTAACTAAGCTGTGCTGTACTGGCACGAAGCAGAAAAGCGCGTGCAGACTAACAACACTCGTGCGGACGGACAGACTTAAAAACACTCTAAATGTTTTTTGTGGGTGATTTTGCAGGTTTGTATCATCTTGGAGACTTCTCTCCAGTCAGTCTCCAGCTATTCTTCTGTTTTTCCCACTTCCGTGTGAAGTTTTCATACCTTCTAAATTGGAAAGTTTTCCCTGAACATGATGCGTACTCCTGAAGCTCAAGTCTGACTGATCTTCGGTAACAGCAGTCGTCGCTTTAATTCAGCTGGGTGAGCGACAGGCAAGTTTTCAATAAGACTGATTACTACCTTTCTCGCGCGGTGCACATCTGTACTCCTTTCACGGTCCCGCCGAAGAGAGGTCGTCCAATTATATAATGCATATGCCCGCGGGCTACGTGAGGCGCGGGGTGAAGCTCAGTGCACTCGGCCCCTGCAGAGATCACACGTGTGTTACCGGGCTCCGTGAAGGGTGCTACATCACTGCAAGCGCTAGTCATTCATCCAACAACTCGAGTGCACGTTCTTATCACAGTGACAGCACCAAAACAGGTAAACACGCATGCTCCTGAGGTGGAGAGGAAAGGTCACTCGGTGGCAATGGACACACTTCTCCTGTGTGCCAGACAATTTGGGCCCACAATTCATTAAAGACGTCATGTTACAGACTAAATCAGGTAAAATCACAGTCCGTACAAAGTACACTGACATCCCCATTCTAACAAACATTCTCATATGGTTTTAACAAAATGAATGTACTGCCACCTGTTACACATATCTGTGACATCTCTCATATCACACAAACAGACACGCACATGCACTCTCACACACAGGCTGCACAGTTGCACAAACATAAACACACACCCTCTCTGTATCACATGCACTCTGTCACATGTCATTGTTCTCAAACCAGACACATTCAAACGTCATACACCATCATGAAAGCTCTTTTTTATCTTTCCCACAAACAGACATTCACACACATACCACTACTTACGTTCTTGCACGACTCAATTTTCTCAATTACTCATAACCATACTCACAGCCCACTATCAGACACCAAACGCACACAAACACCCAAAAGGCTCACAGAGGTGCAACCCCCCCACCCAGTCACCCATAAACACACTCACATAATGCACACATGTGCCGTTACATACTTCACCATATGCATTTTACACCTCCTACCGGCCCCCCATGTTTATCAGGAATAGTACAGGTTTTTATCGAACGTTTTGGCCATCGTCAGAAATTGTAAACACCTTCATCTTCCCCAATTTCTCCCCCCCCCTCCCCGCCACCCAATGCGATTTTCAGTTCCAGCATTTTCAGCTTAGTTACTTGGATTTCTATAGGTGTTCAATACATTAAAATAGTAGTCACAAACAATATAGGTAGTGAGAATGTGTGTGTGGCTCTGTGTGTGTGTGTGTGTATGTGGCTCTGTGTGTGTGTGTGCTCTGTGTGTGTGTGTGGCTCTGTGTGTGTGTGTGGCTCTGTGTGTGTGTGCGGCTCTGTGTGTGTGGCTCTATGTGTGTGAGAGAGACAGCAGTGTGAGAGAGACAGATGTGTGAGAGACCTTTTATTTATGTTTTGGTTTTTTAAACAAAAATAAAACGCATTGTTATTTGCAATGTCAATAGCTCAGACTCGCGTAAATACGCGACCTATTGCATATAGGTCTCGCATTTGCGAGAGATTAAGCTATTGGCATTGTAAATGACAATGCCATTTATTTGTCTGTTTTCAAAACCAACACATACATAAACATTTTGTCATTTACAATGCCAATAGCTCTAACTTTTGCAAAGGCGAGACCGTTGCATTGTAAATGCTTGTTATATTTCCCAAACGTTCGCTAGTACACTATTAAATGCACCTCACATTTGTCCTGCAAATACTGTAGTTTCATTGTATTTCTTTTTTTATTCTCCCAACTTTCAAGCTGCTATGGAACTGTGTTCACCAGTGGATTATAAAGTGGGAAACTGTGTTAATTTGAGCAACTTTAAAAAAAAAAAAAAATACAACTTGTTTTTGATTTTGCAATACGCACTGGATTGTACGATTCACTGAGGACGCTGTAAATCACATGGTGCTGGCTCAGAAATGTCTTAAGAAATTTGGAATTAGTTTGCTCCTTTGACTACCTAGGTTTTTTTTATGACCTAGATCTAAAGTAGAGCCCCTACCTGGAAAAACTCTACAACCAACGTAGTCGAAGTTTTATGAGGGATATTTGATTCAGCAATAATTTTGAGAATAACCCTACTTACCCTGTTCTTAGGTATATCCGTGTAAAAGCCTTGACTGCAGCTCTGCGTAGAGTAGACATTTTGGGTGTATTGTCATTCAACAAGAAATCCAGCATGTCTCTTATAAGGGGTGCTTTAAGTAGTTCTACACTAAATCAGTCTACGGTATAGCTCAGCAGCAAACATATTTCTCTTGTACATAAAAGCCCACAGGACGGCTTTCTAAGAATTGGTTCATTTCATAGTGGGGCGTGACTACTTGATCTATAGATGGTGGCATCTTCTCAGCTCCACAAGCATCAAATACTTTCTTGGCCCTGCTCTTGCCAAGTGTTGGGCAGAGCCCTGGGTGTCTCCAGAGGGTCCTGATATGTCAGTGGTTCAGCTAGACCCAAGATGAGATTATGGTGAGTGGAGTTCCAAGTGGGGCCTGAGATTAGTTCGGCTCCTGCACTATCCAGTGGCAAATGTGGGTGTGCCCTTAGATTTACGCTCTTGCCCTGTGGTGTAGGATTGCTATAGCAGACAACGATGACCCATGGCTGGTTCAGTGACAGTGCGGAGGGGTATTCCCGGTGACTGAGCGGGAGAGGCGGATCGGTAGAGATACACGGTGCATTATACTTAACATCATCCCTCTCTGCTCCACTAAGACAGTTGAAGGAAGAGAGCCTCTAGGTGCCTTGGGAATGAGGGAAGTATAAACACCGATTCCTGCCTACCCTATTAGTGATCTCCGTTAGACCAGGAAAGTGATAGTTTCTTCTTGTCTCACTACTTTCATCTTGACCAACACAAGGTTGGAACTCTAGCTCACGTATTCAAATTGTTCTGTTACCGCAAAGTACTCAATCGTAGCCAAAAAGCTGACAAGCTCTTTGTGGCACTGCAGGTCAGTACAATTAGAAAGGGCTATTTTTAAATTAAATGGATGAGACACAAAACGCTCTTATTGGAGAACAGATTGTTTATATTGGTCAAATTTGTTCTAGTACATGGGTACTCTCAAACATTTTCCCTGGGGCTAAAAAGTGAGTTGATAAGGTGGGTGTAGTGGAAGCGAAGCAGGTACATCTAGTGGCTGAATTGAGCAAAGTGGAACCGGAAAGTCCGCTGATCCATCCCGGCCTCCCCACTTAACCAATTTGTGTTATCGTAGGCAATTGCTATTTCACATTCACTCCTTTTTTCTTCATTATTGCAAAAGAACCTTGAAATACATGACTTCAGGATATGGCTGTACAAAAAGTCTCCTGTGTTTGATTTAATAAGTTATAATGTTCATGTATAATTTAAAGCCCGCCCACCCAAAGGGTGCACATAACTGATTTGCCTCTTAGTTCACCTTTGGCGTTCTTGACAGGGTGAGGGAGGGGCTGGCGGGGGGAGCATTAATGTTTCTAAATTTGTTTGGAAACTATTAGATTAAACCAATATTTCTTATTGCTCTGATATAATCTGACATGTTAATGATATACACTTCTTGAAGTTTGAAGAGGCATTATCCTATTTTTACAATTATGCTGCAGGGTGTCTTTATAAATGAAGGTGCTCCTAAAGGTTTTGTGGTGCAGGACTCTCTAGTTACTTCCTTTCATTAAGTCCAAATAACTTTTAAATAATTGCTTGCCCGTGTATTTAAAATATTTGTATTGTTAGTGCTGAGTGGAGTTAACACCCGCCCTGTGCTGGGGTTCCCCCGCGGCCGCACATAAATGTGATGGGGGCTGCCTGCAGCCCCTGGGCGTACTTTGACTACCACTCTAACATGTCGGGAAGTGTCACAGCATTAGTGTGTTTCAGCTGTGCAGGAATATTCACCAGTAAAGAGGTGCTATTTTCATGACACCACTGGGACAGTATTTCTTAGAAGAGTGGATGGACATGATTCGCTGCACCATGCACGAGTGTCCTCTTTGTTTTATAGCCTAAAGCCCTAAACTCTTCCTTTGAGGTCAGAGACTGGGGTGACACATGCCGCCTGGTGGCACACACAGTAAATGGAGACATTCGTTTTGAAAGCGCACAACATTTTGCTTGTAGTTTGGAGTCTTCGTCTCAAAATAACCCCGTCAAACTTATTTACGAGATTTTATGAAAATCCCGAGCGTTTTATTAAGGTTTCTAAAATTAGACATATTTACAATCGCATCATTTTCCAGTGAGGACTATCTGGTCATATAGTACAGCATTTTTATTGACATGTTGACAAGCTTTTTAAAGGAGTTTAGAACATAACTCCAAATGTTTATAATGTCTCCACTTTCATTATTTACCCTTCCCTATCGGGTTCCTCCATATTTTTACCGTGCACCTCGAATAGCTGCAGTCTTCTCAGATGTACTGTTTTACATCGATTGATGACATAGCTGTTCACCGAGCTATTTATGGCAGGACTGTTCTGGAGGGATTTCCGTGCTGCCTGCGCGCTCCGCTGTGTCCCCTCCCAGGCAGTGCATGTCGAGAGCACGGAGCACTGCGGGGAATCCAGAACGGAAGCACTTGTAAAACAAAAGTGTGGGTTTATCCCCACTCCAGACCACAAACCACTGAAACAACCTTAGCAGCAATAGCAGCTTCCTCGAATGCAACGCCTTGTCCTCCCACATGGGCAATGAGTTCACATGCTTTGAGTATTAAGGGATGAAAATCCAACCAGTCCTGTGGTGTGGCAGTCCGACATGGTTTATTCCGTTGACATTCATGTGACCTCTGCTTCCTGGCTCTCCTGATGCTTCCAGGCGGTGTTTAAGTTTACTTTCAGCCTTTGAAAGAAGGCAGCGAAGCAAACTGAGATTGGGGACCATTTGGACATGGCTGCTCAGTTCATAAACCGCTTTCTGTGCATGCAGTGACAGGTGTAGTTGACATGTTTGCCAGTAAACCAGGAGGCCCACCACATGCTCCTCAGCTTTGCTTACATCATGGTAAAAATCTGTTCAGGGCCTTCACAGATGAGCGGTCCAGCTATACAATATGTTTTCATGCTGTATTTGTCCACAACATTCAATGTGCCCCCGCTCCTAAGACACCCATACTTGGGAGTGAATTAAAAGATCAACAAATGCTTTGACTGCTCTTGCTATCAGGCTGGCATAAATAACTGTCCCATTCTCAGACTTACGTTACTTTCTCCAGGTTGTACCCATCCAACCTCACCTAGGCACAAAAGAGGAAAAGATACTCACCCATCCTTGCTATCGTTCAGTTTAAATCTTCTGAGCAGCTGCCTACTGCTCACCTAAGCAACTACCTGGATGTACCATTGGCTGCCTTGAAATCGCGAGTAGGGTTCAGTACAGAAGTAAGAGGCAGGTGTTTTATAGCTGATCCCTTTCCAAGGGCAATAATCCCTTCACGTTTCATGTGTATGATGCAATATCATTCTTTTAATACTCAGTGGAGTCCAACGTGTACATGGATACTCGTAAAATCAGCCTGGCTGCCATTGGGGCTTACAGAAGTAGGCCGGTTGCATTTCTTCTCTCCAGTAAGAATGAGTTGGGACCTCAACATTGTCCTATATTGACTGATGCCCAGGCTCTTCTAAAAGATGGGCTTGTGCACCATGAAGCTGCATTTATAGAAAACTGTCACCCTCTTTGCCAGAGTCCCGTCTGTATCCTCGTCCAGACTCTACCAAAGAGCGGCCAGGCAGAACCAGCTTCTAGCGTGTTTTTCGCTTCTATCTTTACTGAAGCTGGAATCTGTCTTGCTACTAGACTCTCATTAAGTACAGTGTGCTTAACACAGAGAAAGCTGCTTTAGAAACATAATTGCTGGATGGATCTTTTACTTTGTCTCATTCTTGTACTTACTGGTTAGTTCCCTACATTGAGCTTTTATGCATGTTCTGCCAGAGCCAAGGCGATGTTGTTGTTACACATCAAGTATGTTCCTACCAGGGTGATGTGCAGGGTGGCTACTTGGGCTGCACCACATGCATTTGGAACGCACTGCACTTTTGGCACTTGCTCAATTGTCATAATTAGACGTAGACTCGATAAGAATCTTCTTTAAGTGCTATTCTCTTGCTGTGGAATTGATCCGCAGCTCGTAGGATAGGATGAAGTTACCTTTATGGTCACCATGTTACATCTGGGTTGTGGCTCTTCCTTTTCCTGTCAGCCTTGCCGTCAGTCAAAACTTGCACACCAATAGATGCTTTGATTGAAAAGGAATCTGATAGGGAAGCACACCTGTGCTTGGGAATGGGGAATGGCCTCCTATATGTTCGACTGCATGCACTGTACAAGCTGTCTATACTACTTGGTTAACCGATTTTAGTTGCCATTCCAGTTTATGCAATAGGATGCCGACTATTAACAACTGGGGAATAGTACAGTCTGCAGAATACAAGTAGTTTATCAGCCAACGAGTTACGTTACCACTTGAGAAATTTCTGAAGGATGTTCATTTTTTCACCTACATAGGGTTACCATAAGAACTAATCAAGTCTTTTCTCTTACTTGAACATCCAAGACTGTAATTTCTGTTACACCTTCAACAATGTCCGAACAGCTGGCACATTTTCAGGCATGTTATTTGGCCAGACATTGAGATTAAGGAAGTATCCTAGTATTTAATCAAATCATTAAGATAAGATTAAGATATTAGTCTGAATTTGCATTTAATTTACTTGGAGCAGAAGCTAATTTTCCCTAAGTGCTAGGAACTTTTAATGCAGAAGGACAGTAGAATTGTCTGAAAGTTTCATCAGGTGGTGGTGGTCTTGGTGCATACGCTGCTGGAGTGCAGAAAAAAGAGTTTTGGGATAAAGTTCCCTGCAGAATACTTTTGAGAGTTAGCAGTTAAATCAGTCATTGAAAGCACACAGTGCTTAATATTGAATGACTTACCAATGGTGAAAACAATTTAGTATCATGTTTCTAAGCGAGGTCTCTGGTGCTAACTAGACATACACACAAGGATCAAAGTGTTAACAGTTCTGATCACAGTGAAGCATTTGTTGTTGGTCTTGGAGCTTAAGAGGGCTTACAGGATTTCAGAGTATGTTGGAAACTTGCTGTAGCAAAAAAAAGAAATTTCTTTAGCTAATTTCTCTCCAAATTTACTAAGTTGCCCAATTTAGTGGCATAGACAATAAATAATGATAAACTAATGATGTTGTACCAACCAAGCTTTATTAATGTGCTTTACTTGTACCTACTTGTTATTTAGAGAGAGAATAAAGTTGAGGGTGCCATTTATCACACTTCTGATGTTCTGCCTAATTGATTTATGGTCAAATTTATTATACCAAGTGACCCCGATGACCCCCCAGCGCCTGGATACCATTTGGGGTGATAAATGTGCGCTTTACAAATCTGGAATTATTATTGTAAGCTATCAAGACAGTTGTTGCTGGAATACATTTACTGCTCTCATAAGGTGGACATATCATGGAATAAGCGTATCCTATATTGTCAGGACAAACCTTAAGTTGTTTTTTTGTCCGGTGTCACACTCCATCCTCCATCCTGCTTTCCTTAGCCAAGGAGGGTAAATCTTGAGTACTCTTTGCTGTTATCCCTCAGTAGCATCTCTCTGTAAGATGCTGTAGCAAAAAATACATTTCAAAATCTGGAGCAAATATAAGATGTTTGCTTCGTAAATTATAGTTGGTGTTCAGGGTGGATATGTTTTAGTGTTGAACTATTTAATAACTACACAGGCAATCGCCTTGTTATAGTGAGCAGAGGGCACTGATCTTGTACGAGCTTGCATACAAGACCAGTGACCAGAACTGTGAATGCAGCAAAAGTAGAGATCATGGTATCTGTCTGTGGACCTAGACACACAAGAAGATATAATGGATGCTTACGGATCATCAGTGAAGCTAGTGCGCTGTGACTTACAGTAAGCAGTGCCCCAGTGAGGTTTGAGAACTGCTGAAAGTCCAATGTCCGAAGCAAAAATGGGAGCCACAGTTCATACTGCAGTAAACATGGGAGTTGCACAAAGGTCAATTTCATGAAATGAAAATGCAATTCAAGAAACTGAAGAGCGGAAAGAAGCATAGCGGAAGAGCTTGGAGAACTTAAAGTATGTGGGTGATACAAGAAAAATTAAAGGCGTTGTGAAGCTTGCAAGCAACTGCGAGCATGACATGGGGAAGCTATGCAGATGCTTCTATACTGGAAGAACAGAGAGCTAATTTCTCAACCAGTATTCTACAGTATCCAAGCTAATGGCAAAGATATGTAATGACAAAAAAATAATGTTGTAGCAACTAAACTTCCCCAAGCTCAATTACACCCTCTTCTTTGGAGGAATTGTTGAGACCCCAAAAGACTAGCAAATCCCCACGCCCATATAATGTGCATGTAGACTTGCACAAGCACCTCACAGAACTGTGGAGGAGAGGCTGGAGGGCATGTGCCTGGCGTGCGCACCTCCCAGCTTGCTTTGGTCACTGCTCATTATACCAAATAAAGACTGCAAGAATCCATACAGGAAGGAGAAGGAACCAACAGGGAGCTTCCCTGAACAGAAAGTTGTGTGGAAAGGTTGTATTCTGGCTTCTGCTTTTTTAAAATCTCTTTAATGATGTAACAACTTCTTAGCAAGCATGTTTCAGTGATGTCCAACCTTAAATGTGGAATGCATACTTCTTCACATGGTCTGCAGTGACGTCATAATCCTTGCCAAAAAGACGAATAAAGCTTCTTGGAAGGGGGTGGAACATGGTGGCAGAAATACCTGAATCTATGTAAATTTGCCGAAGTTTAAATATATGACAGTTGGTAGGGGCAAAGAAAACCTCAAAGTTGCCTTAAAGCAAGCCTGTTGTGGAAGCTGTCAAAAGAAAAGCGGAGGACAGTATTAGTGCAGGGTGCAAAGAGTTCTCGAATATAATTGCCATATTTGGGGCTTCGCAGCCATAGAACCTCTGCAGGCCCTCTTGGAGAATGAGGACTCTGAAGCCCAGTAAGGGATTTAAATCTAGAGTGACCATTAGGTTATGGCTTTACTGAACATTGAAAATAATTTGCTGGGCTCGCTAGTGCATCCTGGAGGGGCACTCCCATGGCAGTGCTCTGAATATTGTATCAGTCAGAGGGTTGATCTGAGTGCAGTCACTGAGACCCTGGAACTGGCTGTGTGCAAATCCAAATGCATCATTTTATACAGCGGGGATTAGTAATCTCAGGAGGTCTGAGGCCATGGGAAGGCGATAAGGGTTAGGACATGTCCATGTAGTGCTAGAAAATCTATGGAAAAGAAGTCTTTGGTAGAATGGTAAGAACATTGTGAACACTTGTGTATTAATGAAAGGGGTTTATGGATCAACGCATGGTGGTGTCTATGGACACGTTTGTGACCAGACAAACAATAATGGACTATTTTGAGGAGAAACTGTGTGAGGGGTTTGAAGGTTATTTAGATGCGGTCAGTTGCTGTGCTGCTAATGGATGCTTTTCACGATACCTTGTATGAACCAGTACCCGATACTGGTAGTGTCGGATGTTGGCAGAGATTTTCCGTGGAAGTGTCCGCATGTATTAAAAAGGTTGGTGCTTTCGAAACAGTGTGGTCTTTTTCTTAGGTTTCGCTTTGTAGAGGAGCTTAAATAGTTTGACTAATACCTGCCTTCAAAAAGAAGAGAGTTTCGGAAGCAATCCCCTTCTTCATCGACATTTTTAACCTAGAACGTGCCCAGAAAATGGGCCTGTCGGTAGAGAGCTTGGGTTATCGTACAGTGGACTGGATCACTTTACAGGCACTTGACCCACTTTTTAATAGTTTTTTTAACTGGTAATGTAATTTATAAGTATATATGTAGGCAATTGTGTTTTTATCTTGATCTTATTTTACACCACTCAAATTACTTTCATATTTTCACTATACTAATTCACCACTAATTCTTTCTGGGTTCCGAAGTAGCGTGCTACTCGCCGAAAAAGCGCTTCAACACCCCATCAAGGTTAGCAAGCGCTATATAAATGGAAACCTTTTCCCCCTCTTCTACCCTTCGACTATCGTGCTCAATCAAATTAGCTGTCTAACATATCCACCACTCAAATTACTTTAATATTTTCACAATACTAGTTCACCACTAATCCGTTATGGGTTCCGGAGTAGCTTGCTACTCGCCAAAAACACGTAGACGCCTCGTTAGAGGTAGTAAGCACTATATAAATGCAATTACAATACAATCGGATCTAGTATTTCACTCAGCAAAGTTTTGCCCTTTCGTCCCTCTCATAGGATTGTACCCCTCTGGTTTCCCAGGGTGTTGCTGGTGGACCCTTCAAGTGAAGGTGTGTGATAACTCCTTTGTTTTAAGGTCTCCTTTCAACAGACACCAAGATTAAAACTACTCCAGAGCTGAAAGAAATTAAAAACACAAGTAAAGCTTCCCTCGTACAAGGTACCCCTTTCTATCAAAATAAAGATTCACAGTGTTTTAGGTACACCCCAATAGGAAAGAATGGTCATGTCCAAACAAGGATGCTCTGCTCGCAGTTTAATCATCTGGGCGGAATGAACATGGGGACGGTGTAAAGACATGCAATTCCCGAACCGCAGTTGTCTACTGTAAAGATAATTTCTGTTCCTTCGGGAACATTTTTTTCTTTGGGTATCATTTTACACTTGATAATTCACAAAAGAGTGGTAGAAAATGGAGCATTGTTTTTTTTACACAAATAACGCATCTGAACATTACATTTACATTATAATGTTTGGCGTGTGCCTTAGACAGAAGTGTATTTTAAAATATTCACAATGCTTAGGTCAGCACCCGCATCTGACACTTTTTTCTGGTTCCTTTGGTTTTTTTAAACCCAGCAAGGATTAAGATGTTCCTTGGGCGCTTATTGGTTTCGACACTGTGCATTCCATGATAGGCTCTTCATGTGCCAGAGAACTAGTCCCAGAAAGAACCACAGAAATTGGGAAAGAGATCAATACAAATGTTAAAAAAAAGTGTACTCCTCGCATATAGATGTAGTACGAAAACGCTAAATGGTTCTTTCCTTGTTTTCTGAGTAAATCATTGTGACTAGGATCAAATATAAAATGTATAAAAAGTTAAACATTAAAATAATGTTTTAAGCTTCTAAATATCTAAAGAAGGCTGTAAAAATACAGGAACAATTTGATGAGAATATACTTTTCCACCCATATGTTACAATGCATTACAATGTGCGTTAAATCATTTGTGTCCTGCGCATGCATAGGCATTAAAGCCAATCATAAGCCACCAACATTCCAAAAATAAAAAGAGAAAAAGAAGCCATTGATGAAATGACTGCCCCCATGCACTGCACGTTTTTTTACTACAGTAAACAAGTCAACGTGAATACTTTCCACTTTAAGATGGCGAGACAGCTTTATATACTAGTGAGCACATTATAGATATCTGTGTGTCACCTGAATGTGAAAGGTTCGACTCCTTGTGGCCCTTTCCTCCTTCTGAGGTCAGCATGAGTACCACTGAGTTGGATGCTAGTTTAACCTCTCACAGCATCTAGAGACCTGACAAGTGGTATAACACAGTTGTCTGTTTTCCTTGCCTGTGTCACCTCTGAGGTCCTGCACAATGCCTTTGCTGCTGATATACATTCGCACTTGGACATCAAGCAGTGCATCTTCCAGGCTTCTGTGACCAGACCGGCTCTGAGGGTGTTGGAGCGCATTTTACGTTCTCTCTTTGGATATTTTAGTAGTTACAGCCCAGAGGAGTATTTCATATCATTACTCAGCGGAGGGAGGCAGTTTGTTTGCTGACTACAGTTTCCAGAGCAAAATTACAGCCTTGAGCCTGTCAAGGTGAAGGGTATGGTCTGGTGTTTCTGGGCCCAGGGCCTGCTCCAGTGAATGTGCTGTTTTGGTTGCTGGACTCGGTGTGATTCACGCTGCCAGATGGACCTGACATCTGCCTGAACTTCTAAGCCGCCGTACTCGCTTGCAGTATTTCATCATCCCATGTGTTTTGCTGCTTTGAAAAAAAATAGTTATTACTCATGAAAAAGACTCCCCTTTTGAAGGAAATGTTTTAAATGTAACCTTTTGTGATGTTTGCATAGTCTCCTGACAAAAGGCAGGCCAAAACCGAGAGACTGTGCCAAGGTACAGACACTCGTGAAACATGTGCTGCTGCCGGTGTCTGCAGGCCAAGCAGCCCTCCGGGAGCACACCAGTGACGTAAGAGCTCATACCCAGCCTCCTAAAATAGGCATCCTTTAGATATAAACAAACCGGCTTCCAGAGACTGCACGTTGTAGGTCTGTCCTGCAAGCAGGGCGCATGCGCTGTTGCTTGGTGACGAGCTATTGTGTATAAGAATAAAATCGCTAAAAAAGGGCTTTTAGGTCGTCTGATACTTACCATTTGTTGGCATCGTTGTCACTTTTCTTTGCTGCCTTCTGATTTGGCAGCACGTCCCAGGCATCACTCCCTGCATGACTTTTTGGGTGTGGCCCATGGACAACTACAGGTTGATTTACCTTAATTAGTGTCCGTTCCTACTCGTGCTGTGATTGAGGTACTATTTCTTCTTTCTTTTTTTGCATTTTATATGGCGCAACTCTGCCCTCTGGTGGTGGAATCTGATTATTTCAAACATTAACATTGAAAACACTAATAGTAGAGCTATTTCACTTTGCCAATATTTTCTTTGCGGTGTTGTACATCCTTGTGGCTACTGTGCAGCATGGTTGAAAGGTTTAAAGAAAAGCACTGTTAAGTGGCAACCATTGACTGCGTCATAGCAATTAATATTTGTTTTACTTTAAGCCATGCTGCACAGCAGCAGTGCAGCGGTACAACATGACAAAAAAATAGTAAAATCAAATAGATCTCGCTTAAGTGGCACCTGTTGGCTTTCCCATTGCTCGTCTTAAATGGGTGACACAGTTTGAAAGTCAAAGTGCATGATCTGAAAGCCCATGTAGCCCTCATTTGCGCTGTTATCAGTTTTTGTGTGGTGCTCTCGTATAAGGCCATTAAGGGGTCCCGGTGTCCCAATGAACCACAAGGCAGGCCGTTTACCAATGTTTCCAGGGCTCCAGCATTTCATCATGGCCATTATTCATGGGGTCCCATTAGGAATATTTAATTTTGTTTGATTATATATGTAGCCAACACATCACGGATGTACCGTATAGTTGGATATCACCAAGATCACCACAGTATCACCCCCCACACGCCACTCTAGAATAGCCGATATTGTGCACGCTCTCTTATCATAAACCCATAACATGCCATATATTGACTAACTTACTATTAAGGTATTCCCTTCCACATACATGCATTTTCCGGGCAATAGCAACTCTTCGAACCAAAGAGCAAAATGTTGGGCCAATAAAATGGGAGGATGATATTGGGATTTTACACTGTAGTACATCCAGTGCCCACGAATATGTTGGGGGTGGGGGGATCTTTAGCTCTTCGTCCTGTCAGCAAAGGATGCATTTCACCTTGTTGCAGAATGCTCGCAATAGAAGAACAGTGGCTTAAGAATACACAGGCTCTTTGGCGGTCATTTACAAGGCCAAGGAGATCTGAGGTGAGAAATGTAGGCCACAAAATTGGAAAGTATAGATGTAAGGCAAAGTTCTGTGCTGTCAATCGGATCAGAAAGCGACCATATAATTAGCCTTAGATTGGGCAGTGACTGAGTTAAAGCAAAATAAAATCACCAGAAAAAGAGCAGGTCTCTAATTTTTGGACATTAGTGGGTTTTACTGCAAAAAAAGCAATCACTTAGTTATGATGGCACTATATTGATATGGTGAACCCATATCTACAGGGCTACTTTGTTGAAGTGCACGTTCATAAGAATGCCACTCCTCTGATGCCTAGCTTTGGTGTTATCACTCGTTTAAGCGTAGTTTTTTTCTTCATTGTCACTGCATCTTGAGCAAATGGTAAATACATTACTTTCATTGTGTCATCCCTGTTTCACGTCAAGGCCACTGGAATAATGCGATTCTGCAGCCACTTTCGCATTGTTATGGCTTAGCCACAAGAAAATTGTTTCTAGCTCAAACAGATCAAAACTTACTAAAAAACGTGGCAACGCTTTTTCGCGTGCAGTGGAAGGCCTTTTGCAAAGGTTAACTGTTCATCTTCCAGTTAGTTATTTCTGCATTTTATTGTTACACTGGTGCAAGTGGTGTGAAATCATTGCGCAGACAGGATCACCATGTGTAAAAATCAGAAAATAATGAAGAAATACTATCAAAAAATGTGCAGCATTATGCTGCACAATGTGCCTTTTCTTGCCGTATAATTTAGTCAACCCTGGGGCATAATTTGGTGCTCCCCGCTGCATAAATCCAGTGACTCTGGTTAAAGTTTTACTGAATGACAAAAGATAATTAAGGCCCACTTAATCCAGATATATTGTTACGGAGTATTCCGGGTGGCATTATATACCCTTTCATGTTATTGATCGTCATATAGCTTTTTCGTGCAGATACTTAGCGCAGGTGCGTTTTCATATATGGACAGCAACTCAATTCATGACAATAGCTTAACTTTTGACTTTTTCTATGAGTTGCTAAAATGCTACTGTGCAGTGATTTTCATGTCTGTTGCAGCTTATGGGGCCATTTCACTTGGTGGTTATTGTACGTCGTCTCAAGGGTCGAGTATGACCAAAGATCACATGGAACCTGGAAAATCAGTAGCACTTTCCTTCATATTTTGTCTGCACAATGCAGATGTAGAATTCAGTTTTTTCATTGGTCACTCCAAGAGCAAGCTCGCATAGTTGCAGGAGACATTACAGATTTTTATCATTGTCCAATTTAGAGCGTAAAATTTGTTGAAGCCAAAGAAATGCACTAATTTAATAAGGTAACAACACGAAAACCTAAACTGTTCTTTTCAGTCTCATCTTAAGATACTTGAAGTCAAAGATAATACCAGCTTTACTGCGCAAACATGGCAGAGGATTGAGTTTGAAAGTTGGATTTTGTACCAGGACAGATGTTAATTAAAATCTTCCTACTGCTTCCAGTGAGCTAGCAATACAAGTTTGACGACAGAGTGTTTCAGCCTTGAGGTTTGTTACAGTATAAGTGTTTTAGTTTTTTCCACAGGACACTATGGGAAGAGAGTGAAGGTGGAGTGGTGACATAGCAAACAAATGATGAAGTAAATCCAGAGGCTACCTTATGGGAGATGGGCAAAAGAAATGGGCAGTGGACCTAAAGCACTATCACAGCACCCTCACCGCTGATCACCCAGATTCTATTTTATTATTGGGCAATATCTTTGTGTGCACTTCTCTGAATGCACATTCTGCCCAAAGATGCCCCCCTCACTAGGAAGATATGATACACCAAAGCAAAGAACAAAGCTGCACCACACGGTACACAAAAGATGTTGTGTTACAAATAAATATTTCACAATTTAGGAATCGCAAATTATGGCACAATCCAATTGCATTTCTTACTTTATTGTCTTATTTGATATTTTTAAAAACACCAGGCAACGTGTTTCGTCCAGTGAAACCTTGGACTTCTTCAGGGCAACAATAGTATGATACGTCGTTGTAAAGACATCCAGTGGTCAACAACTTTTCAGTCATATATGAACCAAAGAGCAATATCTGTTTGGTGTCACAAAGGGTAGCCACTATTCTGGCGATGTACTGATAAAGCAGATATCTCAGTTGGTCATAGTAAAGCCACAGCCCATGTAGTTAGCTGATCTAGGACTTTTCAAGTTCCTTATGTATGTTATCAATAGGAAATATCCTATTGAAGGTAAATTAGCCACCTCGCCATGTACACTTCCATTGGTGTCCATAACATCGGAAGACCGATCATACGGCGTGGCGTCCTCCTCAGTAAGACGAGCCCTAGGGAGTGAGATGTGAGGTAAAGAGAGAGAGGGTAGAGCAATGAGGTACAGAGAAGGGTCAAAGAAAGAATGAGGTTGTAAAGGTGTAAAGAGATTGATGTAGATGTAAAAGTGAGGGTCAAAGAGGTGAAATACACGGAGAAAAGAGACCAGGAAGTGTGATAGAAATAGAGCAATGAGGTGCAGAGAGAAGAATGAAATGGAGAAAGGTGAGGTGGCGAGATGGGATCGAAAGGCTTTACCTCTCTCAGAGACTTAGTTGGGAGTGTGGTAAGGTTGCGAGCCAGGAAGAGAGAGGTGGACTAGAGGTTTATTTCATGGAGATGAGGCAGAGAGAGCTGTAGTACAGACAGACCAGTGATAAAAAAAACACGTGGAATGAGAAGAAGAGAGGAGTGAGGTAGAAGAGCTTGCGTGCAGTAATAAGAGACTCCTGAGACAGATATATAGGTGAGGCAAATATAGGGAGGGATAGTGATGGTGACATAATGGTAGTGACGGAGAATTATGCAGAGTGGTGGATAGAGAGGTGAGGGAGCGAGACAATGCCATTAGACCATTTAGTGAGTTATGAGGTAGAGAAAGATGAGGTTACAAGGGGATAGAGAAGCAGAGAGAGACATCTGAAGTAGAGAATATAAGATAGAACGGCAAGACGTAGAAAGGCGGCAAGTTTCACAGAGATGCTGTGAAGAGTAAGATAGATGGGTGTAGACAGAGGTATAAAAATAAGAAAGAGTGATGTTTGATAGGGAAAGAAATTTAATAGAGTAAGACATAAGCGAAGATACGTAGAGTGGTGGGGGAGGGAGCAGTGGCAAAAAACGATCAGAGGAAGAATTTAGCAGATTGTGGGAGAGAGGGCCAAAAGACAGATGTGACTGAGACCAATCCGTTAACTATGGAGGGGCCTTGGAAGGTGGATACTCCAGACAGTTTACCACTTTGGCCACTTAAACCATGCTGTGTTAATGTGGAGGAAGAGCCGGGAAACAGAGCAGCTGGGAAATATAGTTTCAAGACAATGACGATGCCTTGAGATTATGGAGGTACATGATGGGTTAATATAATGTGCCAAGTCTACTATGTGCACTGAGCCCACTTAATTTACCGGGTAACCATAGTTGTCAAAGCGCACAACCTGTCCACATGTCTGTTTTCCTAAGACAAGTGTGATCTAAACATGGTCCGTTCTTTTCCTTGGAGACCTGGGGTCTGCGTACCAAGATCTAGATCGTCTAGCTGTTATTTCCATGCAGTAAATATCTCCTAATGGAGTTAATATTTGTTCTTTATTGTTTTGTTCACTGTCGTTACCTATCATTTTTAGAAGAAAATGTGTTGAGGGAATGTTTACCTCTTTAGCCTTCCGAGAGCACCCAGATATTATTTCTTGCATTGTTACATTGCCATGTATTTCACAATATAATTTTAATTAATTAGACCCTTTAATGTTTTACATATGGTTTGTAATACGAGCTTATATGTGCCATCTGTAGTTACAAGAGCATTAAAGATGTGCAATATTTATGTTCTTATGGATACACCCTCTTACAGACACCATTTAGCATATTTATTTAAAACACATTTATTTACAGAAATCAAAATTGCACAATTAATCCAATGTGAATTCAATATAAAGCAAACTATTGTATAAATAGGTTTTAAACTTCTGGTAAATTGAAGAACCGATATGAAAAAAATATTTTCAAGGTTTCTCTTTCTAATTCCAAATATTTTAAAGTATTTACTCTTGTAATAACCCTTACATTGCATCTTACTTTATAGCAAATTAACCTTTTCTGTGATTACTGGTTGAAGTGTGGTTTTTCTTGTTATCTTATGTAATGAGCAATGCTGATGCCTTTGAAAAACCACTCTGTTCTTTGCAGTATTGTTTCCATTTCATCTAAAAATGGCTTTTTGACACAATTGCCATATTCATTATTTCACTTCGAAGTACTTTTTAAAAGAAGAGCTTCACTTTGTGCAGAATTGTTTTTTACTCAATAATAGTACCTTTCATGAGGGCAAATACATCGTTATCACCTAATGGGTTGTATCTGCTAATGAGGATTACTGCTGATAAGTTAACTGAAAGATCAGTGTGTCTTTACACACACATACCATATTACTACTTGTCGAACATACATTAGAGGACTACTTTAAGAAATTACTAATGGGTGCAACATGGCCGAAGTTCTAGAGCAGTTGAGTGAACACAAGTTGAATTCTTATTTAATAGTTGAGCAATAGCATCTTTGTTGTGCCGTCCAATGGGAGTTAGAAGAGGGGGGAGGTAGTGTCCAAGTTAGCGCTGGGTAGGACAAACGTAATCATGTGAATCAAAATCAAAAAAACCCAGTCGCTTTTTATTTCTGCTTATTTTATTTTGAGCAGATTACACCCTACGTTTTTTTGAATTTCGTGGGTGTTATATTTTATTTATAATCACGGTTGCAAGTTGCTTCACTTGGATCAACCAGTATAATAGTCCGAGGGTTTGTTTTGTCAAACACCAGAAACTGATTTTTATATACAATTTAAATAACATTTAAACAAACAATTTGAAGCCAAAGCTATACATTAATGTGCATGTTTACAATTAATTACATATACTGTACAACGAATAGAAGTTGAACCCTACTAACAGTATTTACAACCAGACCCTTCCCGTTTGACTTGAAAGTGATTGATAAAAATCAGTTTCTGGTGTTTGACAAAACAAACCCTCGGACTATTATACTGGTTGATCCAAGTAAAGCAACTTGCAACCGTGATTATAAATAAAATATAACACCCACGAAATTAAAAAAAACGTAGGGTGTAATCTGCTCAAAATAAAATAAGCAGAAATAAAAAGCGACTGTTTTTTTTTGATTTTGGTCCAATGGGAGTGGCATTTATTCCATGTGAATATATTGTTTCATATGCATTCTTTAGGTTGTGTTAAATGACACTTCTATTTTCGAGATTGTGTTGTCCGCTGGAGACATTGATAAAGATAGCACTTGGATTCCAGGGTTTGAGGCTTTCAGTTTGAAATCTAACCGTGGCACCTTCTTTGATGACGTAACATGTGCATGTTTATCCATATGGGTACCTAGGCGCTGAATAACAGATGTTTATTGTTACCCAACTCAATGGAACTCATTTTATCAACTTCTGAAGGATGAAAGGCTCAGTGGACCCGCCGGGATTTGAACCTGTGACAGTGAGGTCAGACACAGGCCCGACAGTGGACACAGTAGTCCACTGAGCTACCAGACCCCCGTAGTGATCAGCTGAGTGCATCACCTTTGATCCTAATGAGTGAGTCAAATGTCTTTCTAGCAGAAATTAAAGAAATGGGGATACTTTTCCAAAGTTCTTGTAGGGTGAGTGTTTCTTGTTATATCCCAGACTTCCACATTACTGTCTTTCTGTTTATTGCAGTTAAACATTACTGCAAAGAGACAAAACAGTTGGTAAGTAGACGCCAACTTTCCTATTATGATCCATTTAGTTATTAATTTACTTTAGTTTATTTATTCTCTTTGAGTGGAAGGCATTGGTTAGCCGATTGCTCAGTTTAAAATGATTGAAAGTCGGAGGATGCAAGAAATTGGATCAGCTGGTTCAGTAGAAATGCCTCATGATATTACTATAAGTGGATGTTTGGCTTTCCTTTACCTCCTTTTACAGTTGTCCTCTTTTATTGATGGACATAACCTTCTAAAATTCCACTGTAAACAATCTGCTCTCAACCTCTAAGGATGGATAAGATCGCTGGTCTTATCCTCTCACCCTTGCTGCAACATGTTGGAGAAATGGTTTTAGTGTGCTGCGTTGAGATGAATGATTCCAAAATAAAGATTGGACATCAGTGTAAATTAGCATTCAGTATGCCACTTGAGCTGCTGTAATACCATAATGCGAGAAAGCAAAAGACACACAATTGATGGACGAAATGCAGAACAAATCAAAACATTCACCCCCGGTCAAGAGATCTGGGTTAAATCCATCATTCTTTTGCTCACCATGCCACCCCAGTTTAGACCTGGCCATATGCAAATCAGTCATGACCCTGTGCCTCATGGGAACAGTCCAGCCCGAACTGCCAAGCCAGGTCCTCCCTGGACCGGAAACAAGCATCCTAGGACCGGTTTCGGCGTAATACCATAACACAGCAGAGACATTTGTATAGCACACACTCAACCTCAGACGGTCTCCAGTCACTGTTGAAAGATAACTCTGGAGCACTCTGGTACCAAGCTTGGCTGTCCAGATGTTATTGATTCGTTAAGTGTTTCAAACGATATTAAAAGTAAACACTAATTTTGTTTTTGAACTTTGTTTCCAGAAAATAATCTGATGCTGTTGATTGGTAACCACTCTAGATGTGGGAGTTTTGTGCAGTGGTAGTGTCTGTTCCTTCAGAATTAATTTTGCAAACTCGTGAATTGTAATGTTTGAATATGGTAATTTTTTGAGTTTATACTTAGGAATGTTTGCTATTTTTCTTCTTCTGAATCTTATCCATTTATTATCTGATATTGGTACACTGCCTTTCTTTTTGTGAATAAAGATGGTTCTTTGCTAATTGAATTATTTTTTGACTAGCTCTACTTTCAATAAACAGATCTTTTCCAGAACGTTGATGAATATTTGGTAGTGATATTAGTCTGTTTTATCGAGCATTTGAGCTCTTAGTTTTTTTTTTTTAGAGCGTTCCCGTAGGAAAATGCCCCTTTTGGGTGGTCACATCCATTTTTTTTTTAACTAGATTCTATTGCTGGGTTATAGATTCTGCATACTGGGACACTGCTGTCCAGTGCATGTGCTCTGACCCCTAAAACATGTTGAAATTTCCTATGCTCCTAATTGGCACATTTAGCTTATCCTGCCGTAGTATATTGTACAAAGTGTGCCCAAGTTAAATCTCACTAGTGGACTGCAGCACGTAATGTGCCACAACTAAAGTGTCAATGCAAAACACAACTGCAGTCTTGCTACCAGTAACTTGGCTGTACAGGTTTATTTTACATGTTCCACCTGTAAATATAACTTGTTTTGACAGGCAGAAGTCCTCCTTTTAAATATTAATAAATTTGACTTAAGTAGGCGTTAAATGCCCATAAGGCAGGATGCACGATATTTAAAAGTAGGACGTGTAAAAGTTTAATGTTAAACATTTCCTTATAGTGACAATGTCCTAAAAGCTATTTTCACTGTAGCAGGGTTAGTAGCTGTTCTGTAGGAAAGCACTGGGATACATTATTAAAAGTAAATAATGTTATCTCCACTCAAGAACCAGAGAAAAAGTTTATTCTTGGACTTTAAAAAAATATTTATTACTAATCCATTTATTAGGAAAGTCAGATTTGTACTAAATATTTGACAAATGGTGCCTTTAAAAAGTCACTTTTAACATCCCTAAAAACCTCAAGAAGCCCATTTCTGAAACTTTCAAATGTCACCTAGGAGCTGAATAGCTTCTCGGTAATGTGAGAATTGGCTCCCACAGCTGAGATAAAAGGCCTTGGCTGTGGGGATAGACTGATATTCCCTAGACAGGATGGCATATGGCTGTGGTCAGACCCTTGCATAGCTTCAAAATATGGCACAGTGTAATTGGTAGGTATAGCTCATACCTGGACCTGTCTCCATTTTGTCTTCCTAGTCAAGCAAGCTCCAAAGTCAGTGGGAGGGAGAGCTTCCCTAAAACTGGATTAGAGTGACCCGAGGGAGGGTCTACCCAATTCCATAGCCACACCTCTGGTTGGACACATGGATCTCTGCACAGAGGAAGAAAAGGATCTGTTGTGTTGGTTTTGGGTAGAGAAGTGTAATGTGGGATTGTTTGCTGCCAGGCAAACAGGAAATGCTGCAAAAGTGGGTAGGATTTCATTGGTTGAGGAGGCTGGGGTCAGGAGTCAAAACCTACAGGCTTGAGACATAAATGTGGCACCCCTGAACGCCCTCTTAAGAACACCATTGGATCTGTGGAAGACTGAAGGACTGCACCTGCTGTTGAGATAAGTGAAGGAAACCTTCAGAACTGGACCTTCACCCTCTTGTGCCCAGGACAAAGAAGTGGACTCCAAGGATCAGTTGTTTGACCTCCTGTTAAACTACAGGGACACAAAAGCTACAATACGCCCATGTTCCTGAAAGAGCCCAGCTAACCAGTTTCAACTGGACCTGTCCTGGACACTGCTGGTGGATTATGTTATAGTGCGTCCTAACCCCCAAGCAGTGCCCCCCAGGTCTTGAACCCTTGTCTGGTGGTAAAGTGTACTCCCAATGTCCCCACACTGTTAGGTGTGGGACTTAAAAACATTTTACCAACTTGTTGCCTGGAGAACCGACAGAGACTGGGGTTGCCGTCAAAGCTGTAGACTTAGAATCTGCCTCAAATTGCTGGCTTGCCCCACTGGAATCCGACTTCTAGAATAGTTTCTGAGTCAGAAGGCGAACTTTCCACCAGGAATAGCCTGGTCCCTTTATCTGACCGTGATCCATCACGGTCTGCCTCAATTTTGGGCCTTAACCCCTATTGGATTTTTTGTTTTGGTGGCACTTCCAATAAGATATTCTAAATGTTTGTAAATTGGGGTGGGATTTTTGCGTTGTGTTTTGACTTTTCTGTTTGATACTTCTAAACGGTTTTCACATTTTCTTAAGTTAAACCTATCTGCTCTGTGACACATATACCACGGATTGAGCTCAGGTTTAAATTACTGAAACCTGGATCTAACCAGCATAGTAACATTATTACTTGTGATGGGTTGTCATCCCCTCCAATTAATAATCCACTTTAGCGAACTTTCTTATTGTCATGGATTGCCTCCTTTGTTATCATATCCTTGTAGATTCTCCCACAGAAAGGACTTTCTTCTGGACACAGGTTTCATTTTGTAGGATTCTGCGACAAAGCCATAATTTCCTGGACCCTTCAAAAATATATTAACTATTTGCACTTCTCAGAGTGTAATCAGAGTTCCCAATCTTGTCTTATCCATTTGGACAATTGGTAGGTTGATGATGTGGTTGCTAGGTAATGGGGGTGCAACATCAGGAGGGTTTAAAAATGTTTTTTTAGAACTAATACCACTGGATTTTTTAACAATGCTCCAGTATTGGGGATGTAAGCTTCTCTCTGAAAATGACATTCCTTGGAAAGACTAAAACGTTGGCATTCTTAATATGTGCCTTTTATGTGGATCTGCAGATTTACACCTATTTTTTTGTATGTTACACTTTAGACAAAAACATCCGTGTGGAGTAGTCCATATGCTTCGAGCTGAAATGAATCGAAGGATGTCAAGATTGTGTAATGGTATGAGGCAGTGGCTTGTTAATGGAATAGCTTAATTTATTTTAGTAACTCTTTGTGGATCATTTTTATTGATTTTATAAGGACATCAAACAGTCCTGCAGTACAGTATCGCAAACAATTCAAAACATAGATCTCGGACTGCAATTAAGAAGATGGCTATAATGACATTAACACAGAACAATTGCAGCCTTGCTTTCTTGAATTTCTTAATTGAAGTGGCAGAATGGTTGTCCAGTATCTTTTATTGATGTGGAATGACCCAGCCCACGATGCAAAGGCCAAGGTACTCTCCCATTGCAGTTGAATGGTTTAGCGTCTGATGCAGCCATGAAAATTACTCCATGGTTCCCATAGCTTATTATATTTTCTAGGGTATCCCCATTCTAAAAAACATATCTGTCCACAGCCATACACCAATCCTCATCAGACTTCCCTTCGTCTGTATGGGGGGGGGGTTAGCAGCCCTCAAAATCTGTCACTTTTACTTCTTGCAACCATTAGATCTGTGTCTTTTAGTAATTTATTATATTTCGGTGGAGCGTTTCAGTAGATCTTTGGAAAAGATTTGCAGTTCTGCTCAGCTGAATCAATAAAGAACCTCTAATTGACCTAACGCTTCTTACTAGGCACATTTATTATTTTTTTGCCTAAACAGTGCCACGCGTTTGGTGAAATCATGAGCATGATTGCCCATGCTTGGGGCTAATCGTAGTAATAGCAAATTGTAGTGGCGGCTTGTAATGGGCAGCAGTGGAGAAGTAGGCTCACACATGCAACTCTCTTCCACACATGTAAACACACACACATACTCACACCCATACTCACACCCATTCAAAAGCAACCACACATAAACCCACAATTCACAGCACACATAAAGATACAGACACACACACACATTTGTAATGGACTTAACGGAGATTTGGTGGCAGGGGTTGAATTCTCAGTTGTTTCCTGGAGGCTTTGGGTAAGGGAGAGATGGAGGGAAGATCCTGGCTCCTCGTCTCATTGGCAGACCTTGTCATGGGTAAGCCAATAAGAGGAGGACCTTCCTTACCTCGTTACAGACTGGAATGGAGTCAGTGAGAGTTGCTGACCCCACCTCACTCTGTGACAAGCGTCCCTGATTGACAGTAATCCTTGGGCACTTCAGGGCTTAAAACTGAAGCACCCATTTTCGAGTCTATCAGTGATGCTCTGCCTCTTTTTGATGGGGAGGTTCACAGAAGACTTTGCGGGACTAAGCAGATCACACCATCCAGGCTGTGAAAACTTTAGCCTGGCAAAATTCGGCTCAGGCAGCCAGGCACCTGAGCATTTAGCGCATGTACCGCGCCTGGCTGCCACACATAAACCTGAGGAGTATCTGTCAGGCGGACCTTTGCTCAGCCTGACACAATTTTCATGCATTGATGAAAGGTGGATGGACGGGGCTCCTTCGTCCTTAACGATGGGCCGCGGCTGGCATATTGTAAGGCAGATGGCGGTAACCTTATGCGCGTAAAAGTGGTTCACCTTGAAGGAGGCGGATTTTGGTTTAGCAGTAGCATAAACTGAACGCTTCATGACGTAGGGTAAATTATATTGAACAGTGTTAGTATGTGGACTTTATGTGGTGTGGCCTTTTCTTTCTAAAATGAGCCAGGAGCGGCTCCTTTGTGCCAGGACAGCGTCATACTGGGGAGGGCTGACTGCATCATCAGAGGCAAAGAGAGCGAGAAACGGGGGTGGAGCTGGGATTCTTTTAATTAACCCTCAGATGGCAGGTAGAGGCTTTAAACGGGGCACGGGAGGATCCAGCGGAATCATGGGCCAAAGAAAGAATGGGAGGACACAGCCTTTGTAGTGAACCTCACCCGAGGGTGGGTGCACAAGTATGGGCGGAGATGTTATTTTACGTTGTTTGTGGGAGAGTTCGATAGCCTCTCTCCATCAGACCCACGGAACGCTTGGGTCTTTAAAACTCCTAAAAACACACAGGAATTTTCGCATTTGAAATAACTTAACTTGACGTCAAAGGTGTTGTAGGGCCAGATCTTGCTAAAGCTACTCCCTGTTTACTTGCAGTAAAGCTCCTGGGATTTACTAATCCGTGGATGCTTTACAGCGTTATCTTATTAAAGTGAATAGGTTTACCTGGCTTTGGGGAGAAAAAACATAAGGGATTGTATTCGGATTAAAAAGAATTGATTATAAATCGAAACTATGCAGTGATAGTATTTCAGAGGCAAAATAATCCAAAAGTAGTCCTTCCAACTACTGCCTGTACTTAAATTACTCATTTACATGCACATGAAACACACAAGTAAATATGGGAAACACATATAATCAAACATACCAGAGTCGCAGTACAATTTGTATAAACCCAACAACATAACCTGTTATCTGAATTGTACTAGTAAATACATTATTTATAATTTTGCTGCTAGGGTACGAGGTAGCCGTTTACGTCTTCACCAGTCAAGATAGCTATTTTCTGTTTTAGATCCTTCTTTATATTCCCTCTCCCATCCATTTATAGCCCCCCCTGTCCCTCATTTATATTCCCCCTGTCCCTCATTTATAGTCCCCCTGTCCCTCATTTATATTCCCCCTGTCCCTCATTTATATTCCCCCTGTCCCTCATTTATATTCCCCCTGTCCCTCATTTATATTCCCCCTGTCCCTCATTTGTGTTCCCCCTGTCCCTCATTTGTGTTCCCCCTGTCCCTCATTTGTGTTCCTCCTGTCCCTCATTTGTGTTCCTCCTGTCCCTCATTTGTGTTCCTCCTGTCCCTCATTTGTGTTCCTCCTGTCCCTCATTTGTGTTCCTCCTGTCCCTCATTTGTGTTCCCCCTGTCCCTCATTTGTATTCCCCCTGTCCCTCATTTGTATTCCCCCTGTCCCTCATTTGTATTCCCCCTGTCCCTCATTTGTATTCCCCCTGTCCCTCATTTGTATTCCCCCTGTCCCTCATTTGTATTCCCCCTGGCCCTCATTTATATTCCCCCTGTCCCTCATGTATAGTCCCATTGTCCCTCAGCCCCCCTGTCCCTCATGTATTGTCCCTCAGTCCCTCATTTATAGTCCCCCGTCCCTCATTTATAGTCCCCCGTCCCTCATTTATAGTCCCCCCGTCCCTCATTTATAGTCCCCCTGGCCCTCATTTATAGTCCCCCTGTCCCTCATTTATAGTCCCCCTGTCCCTCATTTATAGTCTATGCTAATCAAATGGAGGGGGGAGAAGGAAAGTACTGATCCCTCAGTTTCCTTGGGTAGTTACAATTAATCAAGAGGGAGGGATCACTTGTCCTGCGTGAACCAGGGTATGCAGGAGATCGAACAACGGTGTCTCCAAAATTAAACCCTCATGCACGTGTAGGGTAGCGTGGTAAGCGGTATATCTTGATTCTCCGCTCTCTTGACACGTGTGTGCATAATCATCGGGTTTTCGGTATGCAGCCTCCACCAGGAGGATCTTACCCTCGGTAAAAACAGTAGTGACCCAGTGATGTGGAGGGAGTGTAGGACAATTAAAAATCCCCCGGAAACCCAGTAAACTAATTTTTATTAAATCTGGGTTCGGGTGGATCCCATTAGGGGAATGCTCCAGTGATGTGCGCTCTGTTGAAAAAGTTAAGTTTTCAGGACGCACTAGCATTCAAAATAATTTAAAATGGCCAACATGTTTCAGCCCTCTGTGCCGTGAATCGGACTTTAGGGCTTTCTTCAGGACCCGTGGTGAAAGGTGATAGTGATGCTAGACTATTATATTTATAGCAAGCAGGTGTGTAGAAAAAGGGAAATTCTCAACCTGTTTCTTGGTTCTCGAGGTCACGATGTACCTATAGTTCAGACATAATGATAAAAGACATACACAGACATACACAAATACACAAAAAGGGTAAGGGAGACACATAATGTAGTGAATTCACTACTCAACAATGCAGATTGTTGCAACTTAAAATAGCAATACTTCGTAACCCCCAGTAATTGGCAGTGTCAACTCTCTCTTTCTCCAACAGGCTAGTGCATGCAAAAAGTGGTTCATAGACAATGAATCATACTTATATGCAAATATGCAGGGTCCAGAAAATACCCCACCACTCAGAAGACTATCGTGATAAGTCATAAGTGGCAATTGTTTGTCATGTGACATGCAAGTAATGCTCATTCATAAGTGCAAATTCTACTGTCTTTATCATGATAATGATTGCCCCGCGTAGTGAAAATCTTTCATACCGCCGTGCTCTGTGCGTCAAATTCATACCTGAAATGAACAATAATTACACCTCCTTCTGTTGTAACCAAGGCATATATACTTATATGCAAATGTCTAGCAGTTAGATAATACCCTTCCACTGGGATGACTATGGTGGTGAATCAAAATATGTGGCCATCGTTGTTCACACATCACATGCAAGATGACTCATTCGTAAAAATATATTCGTAAAAATATATCCAGTTTGTTACTGTGTAGAGGCTAATAATGGTTTCCCCACGTGGTGAGAAAAACTATCATACCGATGTGCTCTCTGCGCCCTACGCGCCGAAATCATACCTGAGATGTATATTAGTTACACCTCCTTCGGGTGTGGCAAGGGCTTCGAGGGGGCTAGATAGGAGGAATAACGCAGTGTTAGCGTGAGGCCGGGCTCAGTATACTTGCGGTTTTAGTTGCAGAAGGGTCTCGTGGCAATACCTAACGCTCCTGTCCTCGCGCTTCGCGTTGCGCTTCTGCTGCCTCTTGCGACCCGGAAGTAACAGTGCTGAGCTTCCGGGTCGGTATTTTGAGCTTTTTCGTTCATGGGAATAGAAAGAGGACTGCGTCGTCCTGCGTGTTTACAATGTTGTAACTTTGAGTAATAGTGTTCTTCATATCGCTTTGTTTGAAGGCATAGTTACTGGTCCAAAATTGGAGGTGAATGTTAGGTAAACAATTTTGATTTTAGAAAAATAAAACAAAATAATTTAAAAATTATTTTTCAAATCGTGGTAGTCAGATGCCAATTGATTGGTGAGTTTGGTAGCAAACAATGGGTACAAAATTCATCTTTGATGTTTCTTACAATACAGCCTACGTCATTCGTATTTACTGTTGTGAGTTGGAGAAAAGGTTAATAGTGTTCTTGGTGACGTTCTTCTTGGAGTCACACTTATTTCAAAAATTGAGAAATGATTTGGAAATAAATATGAAAATAAAAATAAAAATAATGCAAAAATGGAACAATGGTCCAAATCATGGTAGTTGTACAGTTTGGGCAAATTAGTGATTTTTGTGGCGAGCAGTTTGTTGACATTTGGTGCACAAATCATCTCTGGTGTTGTTTACACAAAGCAGCTTGGGGGTATCTCTCATTCGGAATATGTGCACATTTGGTACATAATTCATCTCTGGTGTTTTTTTACACAGTGCAGCCTGGGGATGTCATTCATTTTGGAATACGCCTCATGGAAGGCAGTCTTATTTCAACACACTTAGCCACGGGATATTGTCATTCAGCCCCCTGGTATCTGTCCCCAGACGGTGGACCCAACGTTGCTCTTTTTCAAAAAGGATTCTTTCTGCGTTGCTGTCCTTAGTATCCAGTGTTTCTAGGATGACCCAACTGAGGTCGTCCACTGTATGGTTTTTCTCCAAAAAATGACTAGCCATCTTGGTTGTGGTTTTTTTACATTTAACATTGCTCCTGTGCTCAACGATCCTTTGTTTGGCTTTTCTGCAGGTCATGCCAATGTAGTGCAGTTGGCAGGGGCAGGTGATCATGTAAACTACATGGCTCGTGTTAGTTTGTGTGTCTGAGCATTCTCCATTTAAGATTTGGAAGTAGTTGTAACTCCTTTGTTGGTTGGGTCAATTTACACACTGAGCAAGAACCACAGGGATAGTGTCCAATAATGGGGGGGTTCCCCCACAAGTTGGATTGTAGTCCTCGTCTTGTTACAGGTGGTCTCGTGTGCACCAGGATGTCTTTTAGGTTCCTACAACGCCTGTTGGCGAATCTCGGTTTTGGCCAAGAAAGAGCGCCAGAGGTGAGGATCCTCCAATTCTTATTCACAATTTTTTTGACTTTGTCAGTTACTGGACTGTAGGTCGTGACACAGGTAGTGAGATCTTCAGGTTCTGTTTTCGGGAAGGTCTCTAAAAGGCCTTCTCTGTTCTGGTGCTGCGCTCTTTTTTTGCATTTATTCACCACTCGTCTTGGGTAGTCTCGATGTTGGAGTTTAGTGCAAAGATCTTGTGCTTGCGCCCGATATTCGGTGTTCTTGCTGCAGTTCCTCCGCAATCTGAGGAACTGGCTGTAGGGAAGATTTTCCCTCAGAGGGCGAGGATGGAAGCTCTTGAAGGAGAGGAGACTGTTCTTAGCTGTTTTTTTTAAGAAAGTGCGTGTTTGTAGATGCCCGTCTTCTGCATATATTGTAATGTCCAGGAAGTCTAGGCTTCTTCTAACTGCACTGTAAGTGAACTTCAGACAGTTGTCTTTTGTGTTCAGCCATGCGTGGAAATCTTTTAGATCCTCCTCACTGCCTGCCCAAATTAGCAGGATGTCGTCAATATACCGCTTCCAAAGCAGTATATGACGAATATAGGGGTTTGTTTCTGTGTGTATATGAATGTCCTCAAAGGTACTTACATATAACCCGGCCACACTAGGGGCAAAGGTGCTGCCCATCGATGTCCCATGGCGTTGTAAGTATAGTGTCTCTTTGTATAGAAAGTGATTCTGTCAACGCCATGCGGCAACATTCCAAGACAAAGTGTCTAGGGGTTTTGTATATCCAGTCCTTCTCAAAAAGAATTTGTTCAAGCATATCTAAGGTCTCTCGTTGTGGTAGACTTGTGTAAAGACTTTCCACATCGAGTCCTACAAGCATCATGGTGTCAGGTGAATATTCGACATCTTTGAGTAGGTTCAGAAGGTGTCGCGTATCTTTTAAGTAGGTGGGTGTACTCTGGACCAACAGTTTGAGGTAATGATCAGCAAACTGTGAGAGAGGCTCTAAAACTGACCCAATGCCTGACACTATCGGTCGTCCCGGAGGTGGTATTCGGGCCTTATGAATTTTTGGCAATGAGTAGAAGTACGGAGTTCTAGGATTCTTTGCTACTAGAAATTCAGCTTCTTTTTTGGAAAGCCAATCATGAGCTTCCGCCTCTTCGATCATCATTTGTATTTCTCTCTGTAGCCTCGGGGTGGGATCAATGGATAGTTTTTTGTAGAATTTCTCATCTGAGAGGAGATCAAGACACTGCTTGTCATAACCTTCTGCAGACAAGATTACTACCCCTCCTCCTTTGTCGGCTGGTTTTATAATGATTTGGCCGTCGTTCTTCAATTCGTCCAACGCTGTCTGTTCAGCTCTCGTTACATTATGAAACGGTTTCCGTTGGTCGGGTGATAAATCATCTACTTCTCTCATGATGGCTTGCTCAAAGGTTGCGATTTCGATCGGAACTTGAGAGGATAAAGGGCAAAAAGTGGACTTGTTCCTCAATGAGGTATCTCCTTCGGGGATGTACTTCGGTTGGTCCTTAAAAAAGGCTTTTAGTTTTAGGGTTCGGCAGAATTCTGCCAGTTCACATTTTATTTTGAAGACATCTGTTTTTGGGGTAGGGACGAATCCCAGACCTTTATTAAGGACATCCTCCTGTTCCTTGGTTAAGACCTTGTCGGTCAGATTTACGATGAGGGAACAGTGTTGGCTTTTGTCACACTCCTCGTTTGGACCTGTCGGGTCTGGTCCGACCAGGTTACCCCTCGGTTCTTTCCTCGTTGTTGTGGTTGGCCCCTCCCTAAAAAAGGAACCCTGGATGGAAAATTCTGTCCTTGTTGTTGGGGTCCTTGGTGATTCATGGGCACAACCTTGAAAATGTGGGTTGAAGGGTTGGAAAGGAATTCCTTGGTGGTCTACTTGGAAGAATGGAGGACGCCATGTGCTCCTGCCTCGTCGGTTGTTCCTCCTGTTTTGTGGTCTTCCTCTATTGTAATACCTCGTAAACCAAGAAGAACGTCACCAAGAACACTATTAACCTTTTCTCCAACTCACAACAGTAAATACGAATGACGTAGGCTGTATTGTAAGAAACAAAATGTACCCATTGTTTGCTACCAAACTCACCAATCAATTGGCATCTGACTACCACGATTTGAAAAATAATTTTTAAATTATTTAGTTTTATTTTTCTAAAATCAAAATTGTTTTCCTAACATTCACCTCCAATTTTGGACCAGTAACTATGCCTTCAAACAAAGCGATATGAAGAACACTATTACTCAAAGTTACAACATTGTAAACACGCAGGACGACGCAGTCCTCTTTCTATTCCCATGAACGAAAAAGCTCAAAATACCGACCCGGAAGCTCAGCACTGTTACTTCCGGGTCGCAAGAGGCAGCAGAAGCGCAACGCGAAGCGCGAGGACAGGAGCGTTAGGTATTGCCACGAGACCCTTCTGCAACTAAAACCGCAAGTATACTGAGCCCGGCCTCACGCTAACACTGCGTTATTCCTCCTATCTAGCCCCCTCGAAGCCCTTGCCACACCCGAAGGAGGTGTAACTAATATACATCTCAGGTATGATTTCGGCGCGTAGGGCGCAGAGAGCACATCGGTATGATAGTTTTTCTCACCACGTGGGGAAACCATTATTAGCCTCTACACAGTAACAAACTGGATATATTTTTACGAATATATTTTTACGAATGAGTCATCTTGCATGTGATGTGTGAACAACGATGGCCACATATTTTGATTCACCACCATAGTCATCCCAGTGGAAGGGTATTATCTAACTGCTAGACATTTGCATATAAGTATATATGCCTTGGTTACAACAGAAGGAGGTGTAATTATTGTTCATTTCAGGTATGAATTTGACGCACAGAGCACGGCGGTATGAAAGATTTTCACTACGCGGGGCAATCATTATCATGATAAAGACAGTAGAATTTGCACTTATGAATGAGCATTACTTGCATGTCACATGACAAACAATTGCCACTTATGACTTATCACGATAGTCTTCTGAGTGGTGGGGTATTTTCTGGACCCTGCATATTTGCATATAAGTATGATTCATTGTCTATGAACCACTTTTTGCATGTACTAGCCTGTTGGAGAAAGAGAGAGTTGACACTGCCAATTACTGGGGGTTACGAAGTATTGCTATTTTAAGTTGCGACAATCTGCATTGTTGAGTAGTGAATTCACTACATTATGTGCCTCCCTTACCCTTTTTGTGTATTTGTGTATGTCTGTGTATGTCTTTTATCATTATGTCTGAACTATAGGTACATCGTGACCTCGAGAACCAAGAAACAGGTTGAGAATTTCCCTTTTTCTACACACCTGCTTGCTATAAATATAATAGTCTAGCATCACTATCACCTTTCACCACGGGTCCTGAAGAAAGCCCTAAAGTCCGATTCACGGCACAGAGGGCTGAAACATGTTGGCCATTTTAAATTATTTTGAATGCTAGTGCGTCCTGAAAACTTAACTTTTTCAACAGAGCGCACATCACTGGAGCATTCCCCTAATGGGATCCACCCGAACCCAGATTTAATAAAAATTAGTTTACTGGGTTTCCGGGGGATTTTTAATTGTCCTACACTCCCTCCACATCACTGGGTCACTACTGTTTTTACCGAGGGTAAGATCCTCCTGGTGGAGGCTGCATACCGAAAACCCGATGATTATGCACACACGTGTCAAGAGAGCGGAGAATCAAGATATACCGCTTACCACGCTACCCTACACGTGCATGAGGGTTTAATTTTGGAGACACCGTTGTTCGATCTCCTGCATACCCTGGTTCACGCAGGACAAGTGATCCCTCCCTCTTGATTATTTGTCCTCATTTATAGTCCCCCTGTCCCTCATTTATAGTCCCAATGTCCCTCATTTATAGTCCCAATGTCCCTCATTTATAGTCCCCCTGTCCCTCATTTATAGTCCCCCTGTCCCTCATTTATAGTCCCCCTGTCCCTCATTTATAGTCCCCCTGTCCCTCATTTATAGTCCCCCTGTCCCTCATTTATAGTCCCCCTGTCCCTCATTTATAGTCCCCCTGTCCCTCATTTATAGTCCCCCTGTCCCTCATTAATAGTCCCCCTGTCCCTCATTAATAGTCCCCATGTCCCTTATTTATAGTCCCCCTGTCCCTCATTTATAGTCCCCTTGGCCCTCATTTATATTCCCTCTGACCCTCATTTATATCCCCTCTGGTCCTCAATTATACCCCCTCCGGCCCTTATTCAGATTCCCTCCAGCCCTTATTCAGATTCCCTCCGGCCTTTATTCATATTCCATCTGCCCTTATTCATATTCCCTCTGCCTCTTATTTATATTCCCTTTGGTTCTTATTCGTAGCACCTCTGGCCCTAGTGCACTAAAAAGGGTAAACATGGACCATGGACTCCCATAAGTTGGCCTTTTCTGTGGTGGCAAGCACCTGAGGACGCTGTTTCATTGAATAAACTCAGAAGAGGAGAGAGTCTGAGCCCTGGGAAGTGCTTTGGATTGGATTTTAACCAGAGATATCATTGCTGGCTTTTAAAATATATGAAATAGGTTTGAACTGATGTGTTGACCTACTACGTTTAGACTTAAACAAATGGAAAACTAGGGCTGGAGAGGCTAAAAATGTTCCAGTGTGATATTTAGTTCTGTCTTCTATATGCACCGTGTTTGTGACCATGATAAACAAGCATTTGCAATGCAATAGGTCTCGCATTAGGAAAGTTTGAGCTATTGGAATTGTAAATGACAAATTTTTTAGTTAGGTTTTGTTTTTGAAAATAGCGAAATTAATAGCTTTGTCATTTACAATGCCAATAGTTATAATTTTTGCAAAAGTGACACATATAGCACTTGTAATGCAATATGTGTTGTATTTACGTGGCTTACATGTATTGATATTACAAATAACAATGGCTTTTAATTTTTTTTACATAATTAATACTTAAATAAAAGGTATTGTAATTTATAATGGCAATAGCTTAAACTTTTGTAAATAACTTGTGAAGATTATGTTCTGTGTATTTTATTGTTACAAAACTCCTAGAACAGAAGTGAAATATTAACATCTTTTTGTTACATTTGTAATAAAGCTTGAAACATTGAGAGAACATATTTGAACTAGTTGTTGAATGGTTGCACAGATTGATGTTGTGGTGGCGAATGAGTGATGCGGGGTGAGGATGTGTGGGGTGAGAAGGTGTGTGAGGGTGAGAGGGTGTGTGAGGATGAGAGTGGGGGGGAGGGTGTGTGAGGGGGTGTGAGGGTGGGTGAGGGTGGGTGAGGGTGGGTGAGGGTGGGTGAGGGTGGGTGAGGGGGTGTGAGGGTGTGAGGGTGACTAGGAGAAGCTGGCAGTGTAGTTCTCCTGTTCCACACCTAGTGGCACAACATCACTGAATAAAAGAGGAATGGCAGTCCACACAAGTCAATAAATCGCATAATCAGCCATCGGAAAATGTGAGAATATTCGGACGCCGCTAACAAAGAAGGAAATCTTGCACAAACATCAAGATCCAGTGTGAGGGGCCTTGGAGCCGAACTGAAACCAAATTGGCACGCAGCCCTAACTGAGACACTGTGGTGTTCTACGGAGAATAGTAGCCCCTCGTAGTGCACTATGGATCCTACACCCTACTCACAATAAAGAGGGAAGACATTTTAACAAGCAGAGTGCATTTAAACAGCACTTAAAGTGCAGAAAGCAGGTGCGATGCATTAATCCCCGGCAGAGAGCGATAAGAATGACACGTGACGGCCGCTGCGACTCAGACACACCGTGTAGCATCCAGCATCAATCACAATAGCAGGAGCTGCACTCAGAGCGTCACCTACCTTTCAAGCCCCCCCCCCCTCGTTTTTTCGTCCCACTTAATGCCCTGGGTGCAAAGGACGCACAGCTCTCACTGGCATCTTCAGCGAGTAAACACTGCGGTACATACACTATAATACAATCCTCGCACGGACTTTGCTAGGTTGTTCGGCAGGAATCTAGCCGGATGTAGCTCGAGAAAGCTCCTAGACTAGAGGCTTGGGGTGACTGGCACACAGTTCACTGTCGGTGAGTGGACTGGAGAGCTGAGCTTCAGGGCAGCAGAGGGCATGTAGGGGCACCTCACTCAGGCATCAATGCAGGGTTGGGGGGGGGGGAAGCATCCTTAAATTAAGCACTGCCTGGACCACAGGGGTAGAATGGGGTTTCTAAAAGACCCAGGATACGGGCGTCTTCAGGTAAATGATTTATGTTTGAAGTCTGGGGCTCACCAGCTGCTACAGGCGGCCTCTCGTCTGCGAGGTGACAGCCGCTTCTAAAACTTATTTTACGTCACGTGACAGCTCTTGTGCAAGCACAGCGCCAAAGTCCAATAAAGAGCTGCATTTGAAACAAGACGTGTGCGTGCGGAAAACTGCCGTGGGGCAGGACTTCCGTTTCCTGCTGGAAGCCCGCGCCCACGGAGTGGCTGGCTAGGAGAGGAGCAGTGGTTGGGACCTGCCGCAGTGCCCATAAACGATCAAGTGACACGACACGTGGGAAAGGTCTTTCAGTGGAAGCAATTTTTAAATAGTCAAAGCAAGGTTGTTTCCCAAATTATTTCTTTCCTATAACATACATTGGTAGAAGTTACTCTTTATAACAGTAGAATTCGTATGATTTTCACCTTTAAAATGTGTGTACATCACCAGACGAAAGTCAAAAAATAGCAACCAGACTCAACTGCCGTTGAAATGTAAATGTTGCACTACAAAGGAATGAAATATCTTCCTGCTGAGTGTTTAACGTGTACACAACGCAAAGTCATGCACAACCCACTTCTTCCAGAGAATAAAAAAAAACACAAGAGGCGTGTTGCTCTCGAGCCATGTACCAACAGAAGAGAAGTACATATTCATGTAGCTAAGAGGGCCGGAACTTGGAACACATAAATGATGGCTCATCCCAAATACCGATAAGCCCAAAAGAATATTTCACTCACGTGGACATGTAAAGATTGCGCGATGTATGGCACAGAATTAAGCGCTTCGACGCCTCGTCAGGGGTAGTAAGCGCTACATAAATGCAATTACAATTACAATGTGATTGCGCCACCCTGCTATAGTGTGAAGTCGTCTGTGCTCCTATCATTCAAGTGTGAATGAAGCATGTCATTTGAGCCCACTACAGGGGTGTGACTGTTGTCACTGCGCAGAGCACACCTGCTCTATGGGGCCAACGGACCATGAAGTCACAACTGCATGGCAGGACTGTATATTCGTGAGCTGTGCTCACTTGCCACCACCTATGAGGCAGATTATTCTCCTCGTTTTTTCTTGCCTAGCTCGGCCCGCAAACCCTCGGTGGCAGGGTTCAATGTCACACCTCTGCCGACTGCAGCCTCTCAACACCTGGCCCACGAGGGCTGCGCAGCCAAGGATGCTGAATCATCAGCAGCTGCAGCATCACGGCCATTCATGACATCAGCACATGGCCTGTAGTGAGCATCCGCGCATCCTTGTCTACGGCGTTCTCCCTGCCAGGTATCAGCATCCCCCGTGCAAATCTGGTGGCCCATCGCCATAAGATATATAACACCTTGCCAACCCTGCTTCCCTTATACAAGCACCAGCAACCCGTGCCAAGACATACATCCACTAGCTGACACTAGCACCCCTTGCCCCGCATCAGCTTCATCTTTGCCCACACGAACACTTCCTCCTCGCACCTGCATCCCGTAAGCCCACAAAGTCGTGTCCCCTTGTTCACAACGAATCCCACTATGCTCACACACACCCTTTAACCGTAATGGTACATTCTAATAGCGCCGCACTTGCCTGGCTCTGGGAGAACGTACGGTAAGGCCACTACCCCACTTCTCTAGGAAGTGGTCCACGCTGCCCTTGCCATGTCAAGGAGCCGCAGATGTAGGTGCACGGCGCTCTTATCGGCAGATGCCGCAGCGGTTCCGTTTCGTCTTGGAGCCCGGGGGGATGTCAGCCTTTACCGCTGCCCGGTGCTCAGGTCAAGGAGTGTACAGCACACTGGTATAGCGCACTCCAGTACCAACCGCCTCCGCCCTGCCGCTGCTCATCGGTCATAGCGCCGCACATTACTGCTGGAGGTTAACGCCGGCCGGACTCAACCAGTACAATTACATAGGGGTAGCGCACTGAATCGTAAAATAAAAAACGGCTGGAAGAGAATGACGCCGCCACCTGTCTCCCCTGTAGTTCGTTTTTCTGTCGTAAAAACAGAATCAAAGCATATTCGGCTGCCTCCGTGCAATAACAAGGACTTTAGGGGAGTGTTTGAATGTTTCCTCCCCTGGAAGCAGTTTTAGTCCAGCCCGCGGTGCTTCCCATTCTGGAACGCAAACACTTCGTCCTAGCAACGGCAGAGGAAACGCCTACCTTCACAGACAAGAGATGTGCACGCGTACAGAGTGCACATCTCCTGTCTACCTTCAGAACCAAAGTGGCAACAAGAAAAGCATTGGCGGCCGAAAAAAAACAGGAAGTCAGGCATCCTTGCCCGTGACATGGGCGGGGCCTGTGACGTGGCCGGAAAAGGCCGGTGATGCTCGTTGTTGCGGGGCTCCCATCATGGAGGGAGAGCCCCGCGGTAGCGTGAAAATCCAGAGAAGTGCCCCGCGTGTGGAGATGCGCCGGAAAAGAGCACGGTGAGTGGAGGGGGGGATCTGTGTGTGCGCGCGCGTGTGTGTGCGCGCCCCGTGAGTGGTGGGGGAGGGGGGTGCGTGCATGCGTGTGTGTGCCTGCCTGCCTGTGTGTATGCCTGGGGGGGGGAGGGGGGGGAGTGTGTGCGCGTGGGAATGTGTGTGCGCATGCGTGACTTTGCCTGTGTGTGATTGCGAGAGCATGTGAATGGCAGGCAGGGGATGTGCACGGCGACGTGCGCGCCCTCGAGGGCAAATCGGAGACGGCAGAGGCTCGTGCATGTACACTGTCTCACATTCCCCCGAACACGCCAACAAAAGATGTCGAGCAGACAAAGCATGCTTCGCATGCTTTTTAGGTCTGCTCGACCTAAAAACTGTGCATTTAATAACCTTCACTTGTAGGCATGGCTGCCTAAAATGGCCTAAAGGCCCGTGTTAGTGCAATGTGAAAACACTAATAAAGGAGTATTGGCAAAGCTACAAGATTACATTTTTGTAATACTCAGATAGTGAGAGCATACAATTTACTCGCTATAATCTGAAGAGCTTCCATTACACAATGGCTTACAAGCAGTAATGTACATTGGGGATGGTTGCAAGTGGCATTGGAAAGGTTGGGCTTCTCCGTGGTGAGACTCGCAAGAAGTTGCACTAATACTTGAGTGAAGAGCGTTGGGTGACTACCAGTTGCCTTAAGCATGTAGTAAGAGGAGGTAGTCCACCGGAAAAAAACTACCTTCTTAGGTTGCATTGTCTTCTGTGTTGTGCCAGACTCTACCTTTGATGTCACTAGATGGCATGCAGTGCTTTTTTGCTAAAAATTCAAGAGGTGCACGCATTTGTCTCGCTACCGATGACTCCTGGGCAGATCCGGCACTAGTAAAAAACTGAGGTTGCTGAAGTGCAGTGCTCTTCTACAACACCACAAAACCACCACTGCTCTTCAGCTGGCCAAGTTCCTATATGTGTCCTCAGATCATGTCACAGTCTGCGCAAAGGTGGTGCAAAATTAACACTCCAAGCCTTCAACTGTACAAAATCAAAGCATCCATCTGCTTACCGTGTTTGAGCACAGATGGCACAGGATGTTGTTTTCCCTGCCACTGTCCTTAAATGTTCAGCACCCACCACAATTAGGGCTTGATTATGAGTTTGGCGGACAGGGTTATGCCATCACAAACGTGACGGGTATCCCGTCCGCTTTATTGCAATTCCATTGTAACCCAGGGAACTCGTAACACGGTGGATGGGATATCCGTGACGGAATACCCCATCTGCCAAGATCGCAATTAAACCCTCAATGTTTGTGTCGGTTCCTACTCCGCTATTAGCTTCAAGTTCTCCAACTAAATAAATGGTTGTTCAAGAGAACAGAATCGGTCGGTGAGCTGCCCCTAGTATTGTATTGTCCACGGTCTTGGTTGTTTTAAATCTGATCTGTTCCCTGACTGAGTCGGGTCTCAACACGACTGCATGCAGGGTCCATCTGTCATCGCTCGCTCCATAGACCGTGTCTAATATCTGTCATCAGGAAAGTTGTTAATTACCCCTTCAAGGCTTTAACTATACCTAATCTCCAGGATATTGCATTAATCCTCTTTAGATGGCAGGGGCTGTCATTCTGCTGGCTATAAACAAGTGATTCAACCCTGCAAAAGGATGAGGCTGGTTTCTTCTGATAAACGTAGCATCATAACAATAAATGGCCTTGCATGTGACCTTACATGCACTGTTTAGATAAGTCACTCTTGACAGCATGAGGAAACGTACCATAAGCACAGCTGTGTGTGTGATGAACACCCAACAGTAAATGTTACCTCATCCGCATCTTTATGACGTGCCAGTCTGTGGTGCAGTAAAATACATGAAGGAACACACTTGCTAAACACAGGATCTTAATAGAGTTTTCCATTTGGAAGTCTATTCTTTGCATATCACATAGCATCCTATGGAGACATCTCCATTGTTACTCAATTGAGAGCTTACGCGGAACAACAGAAGCAGAATACTCTGTGACAGAATCCCACATGCGATATATTATCACCCATCAGAAGCTTGCTTCAAAAAATACTATTAATACAAACATATTTCCCAAATTGGCCAAAACCGAAAAGCTGCAGGAGGGTTTTTCCAAAACTATACGAAACGCACCCAAATACAGTGTCAAATAACAGGTCAGTGAGAATCCCAGAAACATTAAGTGCACTCACGACGATTGTGAAATGGCTACAGGACCCTTTAGAAATGCTTTCTACAAATGTACCTGACAAACCTGTGGTCATTCTCTATCACAGAGCGCCCAATTTAAGAGCACCTGTCGGAGCTGCCCTAAAGTCAGGAGTCTGTTGCCATGACTCTGTAAGGTATAGCTTATGTGAATACCTCTTACAACCCATTAGAAAATGGACTGAGGCTGCTATCCAGTTAAAGGGCCTCTGCATGGAAAACGAGCTGAGAGCTGCCAATGGGCGCACATTGTCTGACAAAATGGGGAAGGAAACTTTTAACAATGGTGCAAGGGCAAGCAATATTGACTACCTACTCGTCCCGCTTAGGATGTGGTCTATGCTCCTGGACATGGAAGTGGTGACTCACATTGAAAGTGACCATAACCCTTTGAGTGCAAAGTTTAATCTGGGTATCCATATAGAGGTTGATCCTCATGTAGGGCACTCCTACTTGGACTTGGTCATGGCAAATGATGAGCGCCACCTTAACCCCTTCCACACTCATGACGAGCTGGGCTCGTCATGCAGTAGCCTCCCAGCACGCTCATGACGAGCCCAGCTCGTCATGAATAATGGGTTTTTGCATATTCCAGCACAGGGCTGGAACTCATCGAGCATCGATGTGGTTAAATGGTGCCAAGTCATAGAGCATCAGGAAATAATAAGTAATATCGAAGGGGACCTAGAAGGAGCTCTAAAGTCTATGGAGGAAGTCATCAAAAATGGATCTCCCCCTTATCTTTTATTAGAGGCACACAATAGGCTCTTTATAAAATTGAAAACCTACTTCTGTAAATCCAGCTTAGGAAATAGAAGAATTCAAACCAAAAAAACAGAAAGTTGGTATGACTGCTCCTGTCGGCAAGCTAGGAGAGAGTAAATGTAAATGTAAATGTAAATGTGTTGAACTTGTAAAGCGCACAGCTGCCCGTAAGCGTCCCGGCGCTTGCTTAGGGAACCCGTCCTGGTATTCCCCTGTGAGAAACCCCAGCAGGGTGTCTACAAGGTGAAAGCCAGGCATCCCGCCGCGAGGGGCCGTAGTGGAGATTAAGCAAGCTATTGCCCAGAGTCGCAGAGTGTGACCCCATGAGTTGAGTAGGCACCAGAGCGAGAATTGTCGAGTCCGTGGAATTTTGAGCCCGAGACCCGCCAAGGCAGGGAATCGAACCCTGGTCCACGGTCGATCTCAGCTTCCCAGTCTGCCGCCTCTAACCACTGAGCCACGCTTCTCCACAAATCCTAGCCCTAAAATCCAAAGATATGGGTACAATAAGATCGGCTCGTGCAAATTACAGGCTTAAGCAAAATATTGCTAAAAGGGCTTGGGAAGAGGGCCTGTGGCAGGATCTGAAACTGGCATGCTCCGCCAAGAATCCCAAACTTTTTTGGGAAATTTTTAAATGGGATAGGGGAGGATATCGAGAAAATCCCCATAATAATGTAGATCTTAATTCTTGGGTTGACTACTTTAAGCCCCAATATGCTGCTATTGCTGATGGTAAGAGTGAAGAAGCTTTTGTCCATACTGTGTATAAGGAGCCTATCTTTTCCCAGAGTGAAGTGGATAGGGCATTGGACCAGGTCACTGAGGGCCGTGCTACAGGCATGGATTGTGTCCCCGCTGACTTATTTCTGAACAACAGGGGGCGCTGGCGATTATATATTTTGTATTTGGCAAATGCCATAGCCCAAGGGATGGAGGTGCCTATCTCATGGAAAGGGGCAGAAATAGTGCCGGTGTATAAAAAGGGTGATAAGTCGCTCGCAGCCAACTATAGACCTATAGGTCTAATTGACTGTTTACAAAAAATTATGGGACGGTTAATTTTGGACAGAATCCAGACCTGGATGGATAATGACAACATTTTGAGTCACCTTCAGGCTGGTTTCCACCCAAAAACAAGTACCATAGACCAGGTCTTCCGGTTTATCATGTTATACTGGCGTACCGTGGTCCTGGAAAAGGGCACCTTGTATGCCGTTTTTGTTGATTTAAAGGCGGCTTTCGACCTGGTCCCTAGCAATATACTATGGAAAGTCCTAGCGGAGATGGGGATGGCACCTGAACTACTGAGTCTGATTGTCCGCCTGCATGAGGACACCTTCGCTCGGGTTCGTTGGGGTCGCCAGGGGGAGGTTACGGAACCCTTTCCGGTGGAGCGTGGAGTGAGGCAAGGATGCGTCATGGCACCAACCTTATTCTCGCTCTTCGTGAATGGGGTTGCGGATATCCTCTCCCTGGTCCCGACTCATGCCCCTGCGATGTCTGGCGAGCAGGTCCCGATCCTCATGTTCGCGGACGACACGCTCATTATTGCAAAGACTCCAAGTGGACTCCAGCAAGCATTAAAGCGGTTTGAAGTTTTTTGTTTGAATAGGGGCCTAGAAATAAACATGGGAAAAACCAAGTATATGGTCCTGACTGGCCGTAAAATGTGCGGGTCTATTAGACCCTTCAAAGGGGTGATCAACATGAACGATTCCCCCCTGGAGCGGGTAGACGCCTTCACCTATTTGGGTGTTACCCTTCAGAAAGACTTGGGGTGGTCTAGCCAATTGGACATTTCGGTGCTAAAACTCCCCCAGCAGGCAGGTATCCTTTTGAGAAAATTTACTTCCTTAACAACAAAGCCTATTAGCCCCTTATTGGAAGTATACGGGATGAAGGTTTTAGGTTCGGCCCTTTATGGAGCCGAACTTTGGGGTTTCGAAGATCTAAGAAACCTAACGCTAGCAGAAAATCAATTTCTACGGAAAGCTACTAGCGTTCCTATAAGTACCCCGTTAAAACCATTAATGTGGGATCTTGGAAAAAAGGCAGTCCAAGATCTTGCCTTTCTGCGGCCATTACTCTACTGGCGCCGTTTATGGACCACAGAAGAATTACAGCACTATGCCCAGGGACTAAGGGAGATAATGGATAAAGACCCATGCCATAGAATACACTGGCTGAAGGCCATTAGATCAATACTCTTCAAACTGGGAATGAGGGAACTATGGGAGGATCCGGAAAATGCCCAATTCCCCTGTAAAAAATCATTAAAAGAAAAGTATTGGGGGATGGTGATTGCTGAAGAGAGGTCCGAGGGTCTCCACACGCACTTAACTGGTCGTTTTATGGATATTAAAGCCTATCCACATCTGGAACAATATTGGGACATTATTGGTAAACAACAGGATAGAAAGCTTTATTTTCAGCTTAGGGTAGGATCACTACCAATAAGAACCTTCACAGTAAAATGGGCAGAAAATAATGGTAATGACAGATGTCCCAAGTGTGGGGAGGAACAAGAGTCATTAAGTCATTTTCTATTCTTTTGTCCTTTGTATATTGGCCCCAGAGCGATGTGGATCAAGCCTATATGTAAACTCCTTGGGATACATAAGCATGATGAGGCTCTGAGAATTTTAGCTACAGACCCGACGCCCAGAATTGCTGTTGATGTGGCTAAATTCTTGAGATGGGCTTGGGTAATCCGCACAAAACACATAGCGGTAACTATATAAAGACTAAGCTGTATTCGCCTATGTATATTGGGGGTAACTCTCGAGATTTTTTGTGCAATCCTCCTTTAGATAAATGTATACTGACGAAATGATTTTAGACTTTTTAATTGTAATTCGACAATAGTCTATTGTAGTTTAATACCTTTTTAAATATTTATTGTATGGTTTTTAAATTGTCTTTTTATTAACATTTGTATATTTTATGTATACTTTTATGACTTAATTGTCGAATAAAGTTTGTAAAAGGGCAAAGGAATACCTCTTCCAAATCTTTGCAGCCATTATTTTGTTTCTAGGAAGAACTTATGGTAGACCTTAACGTTCCCTGGGTGCCATCTAGTGTCATTTATATGACTATTTGCCAACACCAACACTGTATAAAACAATATGCAGACCAAACAATTGTTAGAATAGCGATCTGCCAATTTTTATGTATGCAAAAATAGGGCCTGTTCGAAACGTTCTTCGAAATGTAGATATAAATTTAACTGAAAAAAGCAAAAGAGGGATGGGTGGAATGTTTGGATTAATTGGAGCCTTTGGCCGTTACTCTGGGCCTCATTCCCGGCAGTTGTTTGTTTACTTACTGTGCCACTACAGACCAGAATCAACCAGACGCAAATCAGCCATTGTCTTATTGTATATGGAGCATTCCAGCCAAAGCTGTAATGGCACAGTGAGCAAATAAAGGACGGATGGGAATGTGGTCCAGAGCAATTATCAGTAGCTGAGGACAATTCAGGCATTAACCCATCACGTTTTCCTCACCTTTTAATTAACTCCATCTTATTTTTTTTTAACGTTTGTTGTTTTGAACAAGTGAATATAGTAATAGTTGCACTCCATTTCTTGTGGTCTAGCTTGACAGCATAGTTATAGCCAGACAATTTTATGAAACTCACTAGAGAGGAGGTTTTGTTCCGCCCACATGTTGGGAGCCAGATGTACATGTTTTGATTGGGCAGAAGTTTGTGCTTCCACAAAAAAGTGCTTGCTGTCTACACAGCTGCAACCATTTTGTTTATTTGTCCAGCTGCCTGAGCTTGAACTTTCAAGGGCACACACATGATATTGTAATGCTAATAAAGGGACTTAGAGATCTGAAAATTAATGGTGTTTTCTCTCTGGCAGCTCAGATGGAAAGAGAGTGGTCATTAACCTACGTGGATGTTTACGTCTGGCTTGAAAGTGCAACTGTCATATGACCTTTTAATCTTAACCAATATTATTCTTAAGTTCTTTTCTTCCACCTAGAGAAAAGCCATACAACATTCATGTACAACAGACCTATTTGCATTGCCTATGCTTGTTCACATCTGAGCGGTTTGTTGCTACATGTACATTTCTTGGGAGTTTCTTGTTACTAAGCTACTTAGCACTGTAGATTTGAAATTTGAAAAATCAGGGTTCTTTCCAAGGGTTTTAGTTGAAGAACCCTGTAGTACATTGCTAACGTTTTCAAAAAAGCTCTCAGTAAAGCTCCGAGTAGAACCAAAGTGTCGTTTGCTGCTCCACTCAGCCACTTATTTTTTTTACCACAGTCATGTCTGTCACATTACATCACCGTATAACACTGAGCTGCCCGCATGCTATTGTGGAATGATTGACCTTCTGAGTTTGCAATAATCTGAAGTTCATCTAATAATCATGACAGTTAAAAGTTGTAAGATTACAACCAATTTATTAGTAACAAATTTGTTTACGAGAAAACTTTAGAGATGTTCACCTGGGGACCTCCAATAATGAACATTTAACCTGAAGCAGAAAGGGGCAGCTATTAAGTGGTGGAGTTATATTAGTTGTTGATGAGAGTTTGACTTAAATATCAAAACCATAGAATGTTGGTTAGATAACTTTTTATTAGTGTGTTTATAAACGAGAGGCTTAGTATTTATGCAGTCATACTCGTGCAAATTATGCACCAGGAGCCTGAGTCACCAAAGTTGTTGCACACCGTTTTAATTTGGTGCACAATAAAAAGCGTTTTTTGCTAGCATGAACACTTGTCTTGTGTCATAGAATTGAGGTCTCGGAAAAATTAATATTTTGAGAAATTCCTAAAGTGATACATTGTGTCCATTTGGATGCCTAGTGTGAGTTAGAGCACAGACATTTCTAGGGAAATGGAAAGGAAGGGGCTCATTAGTAATGTGAACACCTACAAAGTCATAGCGCTCTGGATAATCGGAGACATGCTTTTCCGCTACCAGTTTGTTCACCAATTTTTCAGTGACAATGCCACAGCACCCCTATAATGTCAGGCAGTGTGAGACAAGGCATTTCGCCACGTAGAATATATTTTTCATGAGAAGTAAAACAAAATGTTGCCTGTACAAATACACCCTTCCTTCTCCTAAGGTTACTTTTATGGCTGGGGCACACTGTGAACAAATCCACAAATGTAAGACTAAAGCATAAAGAATAGGCCTGAAAATTCACTTGCATTGAATTCTTGGGATGTAATTGAATCCCCTAAAATGCCGAAATCTATGCACACTGTAAGAGGGGCAGGGCCAGCCCTACATTAAAGGTACTGCAGGAAGCTGCTACAGTGCACCCCTACAAATAGCCTCTAGAGGGGGCAATATTGCGTCACAAAAAGGTGTTGCGGCGAGGGGAGAAGGATCACAAATAGCCTCCAGAGGGCGCCAGATTGTAACAGATAGCGTCAAAACAGACCTTGTTATTAGTGAATGAAGCATCTGAAGGTCTGTACATGGTTTTTGCCTGAGGCAAAAAAACCTCTTTCATCTATGCGGCAGGTGGAAACCTTCACATGAATATGTCAATGGTTCTAAGCGAGTTGCACAGTAAAAGGTTATTTCTATTGAAAGGTACTCGGCGCCTATTCTTGAAAAATATCCAATTATTTTTAATGAAGCCTCAACTGTTGGGTGTAAACCGTGTAGTAAATCCAAATACCCTTCCTTAGAAACCCTTTCCATGGCACCAGGAAACAGTTTGACAGATGTTTACCCTACTGCATATATATATATATATATATATATATATATATATATATATATATATATATATATATATATATATATATATATATATATATATACAGATGTTTACCCTACTGCCTATATTTGGGTTGCTGTTCTGTGAAGAAGTGAATTGTGTAGCTGGTGTTCTTGTGTATCAAAGGCTATGCGAACAGACCTGTCCTTAACAGCTCTAACTTATTGTAATGTTACAACCGATAAAGCTTATCTTTCAAAGGGTGAAAGGATTTTTTACTTGTTATTGCGGTACTTTGTTATTGCGGTACTTTGTTATTGCGGTGTATTTGTTCGGCACTCGGGGAGCCCCGGCTCGCAGTCGTGGGATAGAGCGTGGGGATGACAGTGTGTGGGGTTGACAAGTGGCTATTGTTGCCTTGCTAGTAGAAAGTGCTTTTGCTTTGTTTAAAATAAAATACATTTCTCGTGACTGAAAATAACCTGTGACAGTTGTATTCTGAATTGTTCAAAGAAATGACAAACATATAGACAATAGTGATGTGTAAAAGAGCTCAACTGATGCTTAATGTATATGGGGGAAAAATAGCAACTCTATTATGCTCAGACCTTTATCCTGCTCCCGCCAGATCACATATGCAGCGCATATGGGCGCAAGGAATGGTTACACTGTATTTCCGCATATGGCCTTCCACCCAGGCCAGGATTAAGGTTCCGAGGAGTCTTTACACAGGGGGTTATGGGCAAGCAGCTATGGGCCTCCGATAGGCCATATGCTTCTGAGAGATTATGCCTTTTGTAACCACCTGTTACCCCCGCTAAAAACCTGCCAAGTGATGTGTATGAATGCCATAAACGATTGCCATCAAGGTAGATTAAGCCGAACACCCCGGGCCTGGAAGCCATGTCAGAGTGTGTAACACGCCAAGAGATAGACGTGTTTACTGGTTTGGACTCTGGTGTTTGTGTGAGAACATCTGGCAAACTATCACTGTATACAGATGCCCACCTGTTTGGAATAACACGCTTTTACACCACATAAATCTTGCAACACCTCGCCATGCCTATTATTTCATTCCAATGTGGTATTCTTTATTTTTATCTAGCAGATATCTTGTTTTTTTTACTAACAACTCTTAAAACATGGTGTGCAAAGTTTCTTTTTTTGTATTTTCTTGATCTGGCAGTAGCTCCCAGAGTAGAATTGCTAAAGTATCTGTTTGACTGGTGCCTGTAAGGAGTGGTACCCTCAGTGATGCTTGCTCTAATAGATAATTCTTCCTGACATCCATCAGGCGCAAGCCTTCTGTATAATCCATTGTTAATTAACCTAATGCACGTCCAATCATTTGTGCAAGCCGAGTTTTAGCAGCGTATCAGAATAGGATCTTCTCCAATTAATCAGACGGGCTTCTTTGCCTCCAGTGTCTGCCCGTGGTTCGGTTGTGTGGGTGGTGTGACCTGTTGTTGCCCGTTCTTTCCTATGTTGTGTTAACGAGGTGATGCCTGTTCATGGCACCGGAGACCATTAAGCAAATGAAACGCATTTACCTAAAGCGTTTTATTGATTGCCCATTTTTTGTTCTTCGACAGGTGACATCACGCAGAAAGGGTATGAAAAGAAAAGATCAAAATTAATTGGAGCCTATTTACCCCAGCCGCCAGGTATGTACATGTTTTCCCTTTTAACTTGTGGCGGGGTTTTGGGGGCTCCTTGCTGCTTGAGACTGCGCCGCTCGCTGTTGCATCTGCGCGAAAGGACCAGATTAAACTCGTAGCCGAAGTAACTCGGCGGCTAAGAAGGCGCATTGATTTTCCATTTTCAGGCCATTCATGCATAAGTATGCCTGGTATTGAGTGGTGGGACGGCGCCCGCGCTGCACTGTAAACCGAGCTATTTTTATATTTGATAAGCCGTGTGGTAATTGGAAACGAGACGCTGCTTGCCTCCATCCCTGGCCGCCTGCACTTGACTTCATTATGTAATGCTGATGTGCGCGCGTCGTATGGACCAAGCGCTGCTGGGATATATTTAGTGTCATATTGTCTCCTTCTGCAAAGGCACAAGCGAACTGTTTCCAAGACACGTTTGTTACAATCGCGATGCATTTAGGGTAAAACAAACGCAGCCCAACTGATTCTGTAGCCACATATGTACATGATAGAATTACACTCTACGGCAACTGCTAGTCTGAAGAGCTATTTATAGTTATCCCACGTCTTGTCCTTGAGAATCCTAAATCTCCCCGGGTTTTTGTGAGTGCTTATCCCGCAGTTCTTTTTTGTGTGAACCATGCAAAGTCAACCATCAGAGATGATGACTCTTTAGGACCTCCTTACATTACGTTCTGAGACCGTATCAGGTAGGGTGTCTGTTGTGGTAACCCAGTTAGTATTGGTGGTCTTGACTAGCTGTCACTGTTCTGGAGCAACTTGCATAGATGGATTTACATTCTTGTTTTACATTCTTGTTTTGAAACAGACATGTTTTGGGACAGGGTGAAGTGTGGGGTCTCCAGGATCAGGGTACTGTTGCTTCGCACTAATCTTAACGTTTTGGGCTCGATCTGCTTTTTATCGTAGGTTAACTAACCTAAATAATTAATCTGTATGCAAAGTAAACCATCTTAAAAGTATATCTGGTTTCTGGAGGGAGATAGTGTAGTGGCCATAGGATTAAAGTGGTGTGGCTTGAGTGGATTGCCTTGATGACTGGAAGAGAGATCCTGAACCATCGCTATGAGTGGGATCACATTGATATGGTTATTTTGCCAGTCATATTGGTTTCCGGACTTTGAAATACATTGCTGATGTCATTGGCTGATATGCATTTTTAGGTCTCGCCTGGGCAGTGCTTGCACTGTCGCTTTGAGATCTGCTGTATTCAGGTATGGACTTTATACTCCGCCCATTTTCTGCCCCTCTTACATGTCTCTTTACTCTCTAGGTTTCATTAACAGTTAGTGAGCACTATTTAGTTAATTAATGTCTTGCGGAAACAGGCATGACATGCTGCACGGGTGGCCACCGCATTTACTTTTGTAGAAATCATGGCACGGCACGCTTTTGCTTTAAACATCTGAAGCTAAAGCGTGGCATGCCACCATTGCTACAATAGCCCATTGACACATAAAAAAAAGCAGTGCGGACTCTGCATTTGTCTTTATTTACTTTTGTAGCAATCTCGACATGCTGTGCTTTAGCTTTAAACATCTGAAGCTAAAGCACGGCGTGCCGCAATTGTAAAAAAAAGAAAATAAATAGGAAAAAAAGGCAAACGCCCACCGCATTTCTTTTCCATTTCTTTACTTTTGTACCAATTGCTGCTCGCCACGCTTTAGCATTGAACATCTGAAGCTAAAGTGTGGCATGCCACCATTCCTACAAAAGTCAATAAATAGAAAAAAAAATGGCGGGAGGCAGCCGCATTTTTTCCATTTATTTACTTTTGTAGCAATGGCAGTCAGTATGCTGCGCTTTCGTTTTAAACATCTTAAGCTAAAGCATGGCGTGCCGCGATTGCTTCAAAAGTAAATACATAGAAAAAAAATATGGCAGACGCACAACTTTTTTGTCTATCTGTTTAATTATGTAGCAATTCGCAGAACGCCGCGCTTTAGCTTTAAACATCTGAAGCTAAAGCGCGGCGTGCCACAATTTCTACAAAAGTAAATAAAAAAGGCAGACCGTCACCGCATTTCTTTTCCATTTATTTAATTTTTACCAATCACGGCACGCAGCGCTTTTGCTTTAAACATCTGAAGCTAAAGTGCGGCATTAGGCAAATGGCTTTCTGCAGTCTTTTCTTACTCCTGCGCAGTGTTACATCTTCCTCCGTCCTGCACGCCGGAATTTCAGTGTGTGCATCATGGATTGTAGTGAGTTTGAGCAAGACAACAGCCGCAGCAGCAGGCTAAGCTCTACTGTGCTATGTGTGTGTCTGCAAGCCCTGTTGCTTGGGAATAAATAAGGCGGGCCTGGACCCGGTCCAGGGGGTGAGTTGTATTCTTCATTGTTCAAGGGTTCAGTACCTTATATGGCAAATAGAGGTCCACAGGGACACCATGTAACAGGCAAAGGTACTGCACCTTTCCTTACTTCATGGATTTTCTTTTATTAGTTATGCTACAGCCAAGATATTTTCTGCTAAAAGATTCTAACAAACATTCTCATTTGCAGCACCAATAGCTCTAAATGTAACGAATGCGCGACCTATTGCATTGCAAATGCTTATTTTTAAAATTAGACTTACTATATGATGTGATTGGAGTCTCCTGTTAAAAGACTAGGCACTCGTCTGTTTGGCATTCAATTAAATCTGGTACTGGAGTGGACTGTATACGGGCTTGACTGTAAAAACATAATAGGATTCTTGGGAGCAGTGGGAACAGTTTGTGCAATTAATTTACCTGAACAAGATATTTATTGGAGAAGTTGTTTTTGTTGCAGGATCTTTCTACAAAAGCATTTTTTGTAGGAGACGTTTATTGCATAGAGAAGGTTTTTTGGGAATCCTTTTTAGGTCGAGCCTGACCAGTGCATGCGCTGCTCTGCGAGATATGCTGCATTTGAGTATGGACTTGAAGCCCCTCACACTCTCCGCTCATATTTGTCATTGGCTTGTCATTGTCCTTCGTAAATGCTTGCTTATGATTTCTTAATAGGCTGGTTAGTCCCTCCTTAGTACCGCTTTGTATTCATTTGTAACCTCCCATGAGGATTAGTCCTTTTACTTCCTTCTGTTACAGGGTATGTCTTATTTAGTCTGGAAGCACTATTTCATTTAATGGGTTTCTCCTACTGCAGGCACGACATGCTTTCCTGCAACATTCAGCGCCCCATACATGCTTTCACTTTCCAAGCAGCCCAGGACCACGTGGCCGCTTCTTTGAAATGCAGTAGGTCTCGCAGTTACAAGAGTTTGAGCTACTGCATCGTAAATGACAATGCCTTTTAATTATGTGTTAATTATCAAAGCAGATAACTAAAAGGCATTGTCATTTACAATGCCAATAGCTTAAACGCTCGCAAACGCGAGACCAGTTGCATTGCAAATGCTTGTTTTTAAAAAGTTCGCAAGATATCTAAAGTTGTGAAGTTTTGACGAAAACGTTTGTGAAGTTAGAAGAGGTCAAGTCTGCCGACTTCGTACCACTTAGAACTCTTTGGAAATCAACTTCTCTTACGATCTAAAATCTATTGGATCGGGTTCAAAGTTCAGTTAACATAATTAGTTTGTGTTTTACAGGATATTGGAGCAGTTAAGCCTGTTTTGACACACTGTCAGAATTCTGTTCGTAGACTATTTTGAATGTTCTATTTACTTGTCAAACATGAAGTTTAAAATACTTTAGTGTATGAGCTCGGTTAGCTCGAATAGAGCTGAAGCAAGCTATACAAATAATTGCTGCTACAGTTATAGGTTGACACTCAAGTTGTTACAGTAATGTTTTAAATTGGCATGTTTCATGAATACTACATCCTCAATATTTCAAAACAAATAGGCTTATGCATACCCACTTGACCAAGATGTAGACATCCTGATTTGTCCACTAGAACTTTTATTTGTCTCCTTGAAGATGCACCTTACAGAGCCTGGGTCTGGTGTTATCTGCATTGAGTGCCCTTTTCATTACTCTCTTTCTTGCTGAAATGAGGCAGGTTTAATTAAGTGCCCTTATTTCATGCTCAGCAAAATTAGTTTCCAACCAATAGTTTGTACATCGTGGCCTAGGTTGAATTCCATAGCTCTGCAGTGCGAGTATCGCTTACTGCCTTGCCAAAGTTCCCTATTTTCTTATGGGCATTGTTTAGTATTATCTGTTTTCTGGTGTTGGGCCAGGCGCCCTGGGCTGGTTTGACTTAGCGTTAGCTTTGTACGTTTTAACTGATACAGGGTGTAGCTGCGCAAACTCTCAGCTCAGCCCTTTTCCCACTCTTCTCCCCTCTATGAGATGAGAGATGGTCAGGAGTTGAAGGAGACAGAACACACTTTGTTGCTGCGTGTGCAGTTGTGACATTTTCTCTTAGCTTTTGTTGATTATCTGCCTTTTTCCACGGAGTTGTTTTGTTGGTCTTTTGTAGCAGGGTTATGCAGGCTCTTTAACTTCATGGTAGTTCCATTTGTCAGGACTACTTTGTTTCAGACCTGTTTTCTGAAGAAGTCTTGTAGGAGAGCTGCTAGCAACTGAACACTGGGCTGGAAGACCACCATCGCCTGCTGCAATCTTGCGCAGTACTTTCTCTGCATTAAGTAATTCTTCTTCCCTTTTCATGACATTTGGATACTATCTATTCTCAGACCTGGAGGGAAACACAGATATCATCACTCACAACATGCTCTAGTCAGTGTACCCCTTTTCGCCCTGCAGTATTGACCATTCACTTAGATTGTGACAACACTTTGTATGTTTGGTCTTTTTTCACCTGGAATTGGTTGCTTCCCGCATAGCCAAATAGGCTTCATTTCGGTCACCACTTGATGGGTGACCTCAGGTTACTGCTTTCTGAGTGTAAATTAAATCCATGAACCTAACAGTTAGATGTTATTTGCTACACTTAGCAAAAGTACTTACTTTGCTACAAAGTGTGACAAAAGTTTGTGACAAAGTAAAACCCTTTGCTGAGTATTTGCCAAGGTATTGTATATCCAATTATTGAAATCATGCAACAGTAATAACAACTATCCAATAGCCCAGACCAGTTTCAGAGCCATTCGTCATTGACAATAGATTAGTATTGTCTAACGAAGCATTAAGGCATAAGACGTTAAACCTTCAGCTTTTATTGCACATTTGTGAACTTCATGCTTACTTTTGAAACTGTAAACACACCAGTATCTGGGCCTACATGAAACCATGCATTGTTAATCAACCTATAGGAGAGGTTGTTGAATTCTTGCATTTGAACACCTGGATGTATGCTTTGGAATACGGATTACAAAGGCTGTGAGGCAGGAGTATGTGCTGACCGCCTTATCTTCAGTTTATGCTTGGTAGATGTGGGCGCTATACTCCACTTAATAAGCAACCAGCAGCTGCAGTTAGGAAAGGTCTATCTTCCAGCATTGTGGAATGCAGACTAAGTGAACCCATTTTTTCCCTCAAATCCTTTTTATTAGCATTTTGTGTGGCATACATATAATTAAAAAGCATCTTAAACGTTAAAAAAATACATGACATTTCAGTGCCAGGCGTCATAAATATTTCTCATGTATGAACCATATATACCTGGAACAATATATACATGGATATGGTTCCTTTTACTAGCTTGATAGTGAGAATGCTGCACAGCTTTTACACAGTAGCTATAAATTCCTAAAAACATGATCAGCAGTAGTACAGAAACCAAATGGATAGACAGGAGATTTGAAAGGTAACTCCTTAGAATTAGTACATCAACATAGGTACTTAGGAGTGATGTTTGGTGGCGAATTAACATGGTGACTAAATCTGGCTGCGCTTTTGTATCACGCGGATTTAGTAATGTAAGCTCTTAACAGTTTTGCTAAAAAAAAAAAAAAATATTGTAGACTTTCTATAGCTTCTAAAAACTGCATGTAGAAATAAAATATCACCTTTAAAAATGTATTGAATTTTGAAAGATCCCTGTGGAAATCAATCCTGGATCTGCATAAGTCTATTCTCTTGAAAGTTGTTACAACCAAATTTGGTGTGAAGTCTGTCAAAGCCTTGGTGATTAAAGTAATGGGTTGTTCTATTTTCCAGGTCTTCGTTTTTTTTAATAAATGTTTTAACTCTTTTACAGTAGCCAGCTCCATTCTTGATTTTTCCTCAACAGATTTTACCTATCAAATTGTATTTGTTGAGTAAAAGCTTCTAGGTTTTGTTCCAAGCTCTCCAGTTGATTCTGGCGGCTGTGCTTTCACCATTTTCCTGCCCAAATCTTCACTGCTGACACCAAAGAGAACCTGCCGGCGAATTTAAATTGTGACTCAGATTAAGTCGCTATTACAGGCCCTGGAAGGTGGATAAATCACTAATTCAGCATGTTACCTTCACATTTGTTTTCCCTATATTTCCGTCACATTGTGTCCTTAATATTCTGATTTCACAAGACCGTTCATTGATGTTTTTTTCCTGGGTTTACACTTTTAATGATTTGTTAAGCCCTGCACCAATCAAAGCTGACTCCTAAACCAAGTTTCTAAAATGATGACATTGGTTCATGCCGTATTTAGGTCTCGGCCTGATCCTGCGCATGCGCTGGTCTGGCCGAGACATTTAGTAGCTGCTTTGAAAAGTGCTACTTTCCCTGGGACCAGCTTACTATCACGCGCACAAGAGCGCGTGCGCATGCGCGTAATAGCAATCTAGTGGCCGGCAAGGTAGCACCTGCGGTGACGCGCGTGCACACCACGCGTGTCACCACTCGCGGTTCTAAAAAAGATTTCTTTTCGCGGCCGCGCAGCTTTTCTTTTACTGCCGCTCGGCCAATGCTTGTTTTAATGGCAGCCGCGTGTTTATTCTGTGCGTGTTGGACTCTCGTGAGAACTTTGACAAACCGATCCTGTGAAGTGGATGCGCTCGCAGGAGCCCTCACCTCTTGCTTCTCTTGTCCGGACGGATCTGTGTCCCAGGGGCCCTCCCTTGCGGTCCGGTGGCTCTCCAGCGCGGTGACCAGACTCCGAAGTCACCTGCCCCTGCTCTGGTCCTCTTCCCGGACAGTCCTCTACCTCTCAGAGTCAGATTAGCCTGCGCTGCAGTCCGACACAAACTGGGGCTTCACACCGCCCTCAGACAGAGTCTCTGAGACTGACAATGAGGTGCTGCTGCCACCACTTTTCTCTACCAGGGGGAAAGTGTCTGTTCCATGGTGCCCAGGGGTGTCGGGTGTGCCACCGACAATACGGGCGGCTGGACATGGCACTACACGGGCCAGGTCCGCTCCTGTCCAGTAGCTAAGGTGTCGTACCCCAGTCCCTCCTTCACCTCCAGACTCCTCAGCGGGCTGTGCAGGCAGTATAAATGCAAGAGGTCATAGTTATTATTACATGCTAAGCTGGCTGTGTGGAAACACGAGTTCCCTCTAGCAGCGAGGCTGGGCTTTCCCTGGTCGGTGATGGCTCGGTTCTGAGGCATGTTGCTGTGAACACAATGAAGCTATGGCTGCAAATGAAGTTCTGTATGGTAAACTGACTCCCTGGAGATACCGGTAGCACAGGGCAAGGACTCTAAAAAACGGATCGTCTCAGGACATTCTCCTGTCAATGAGGTTTCCGAAAGCCAGGGCGTAAGTAGCTGCCTGATAGTTTTTCTCTCTGTGCATTTTTTTAAACACAGCCATGTACACCAGCTTAGCACGGATATACCAGGATGTATTTCTGCATTTTATAGATGTATCTTAGTGAATGGGCTGGTACAATGATTGTAACCATACTGCCTCTGGAATGGCACCACTATTGTTGTCTGTGATGTGCACTAATGGGTGTCTCTGTCACTTGTATGTATAAACATAGACTGGTGTTTATTGCTTGCATGTATTATGCGTGTTCCGGGTTAGAGCCACATTCGAATCACAAGAACAGCACCACTAGGTGGTGTAGAATGCAGCAGAAACCAAAACGGCTATCTAAAGTACTCAGGCAGCTACTTGACTTCCATTTTAGAGCCACTCTGGTTGTGCTACTTGTGTTACGGTGGTGGGGGAGCAAATAACTACGAAAGTGAGGTATGTGTTTGTGAAAATCTGTGCCTAGAGGTGTGTTTCGATAATTCCGTGTTGAGAGGGTTCAGAGGGGCTGTGGAACGTGGTATATGAAGTTACGTGTTTGTGTATAATAGCTGCTATATGAGGCGATGTGCTATGAAATGCTTAGCAAAAATATGTGTGTGTGTGTGTGTAACACAGGTGTGTGTTGTAATGCTGTACAGAGGTGTGTGGGTATGAATATGTGTATAAATAAGGCTCTGCATAAGTGTGATTGTGAGTGTAATGCTGTTCAGAGAGGTTAGTGTGTGTGATGCAAAGGTGTAATTGATGCTATACAGAAAGGGGTGTGTTTGTGTGCGTGTGACATGCTGTGGAAGATGTGTGCGTGCGCAAGAGAGAGAACAGATGAAGAGCAGGGAAGCTCTGTGCACCCACTGTAGTGTTTCAGAGGCAGGGGTGTCAGTTTTCACTGTGACGAGGGAGGCTGGGAGTGGTTGCTGGCTGTGCTCATTGACAATAGAGCACTGAACAAAGTAACATGCTTCGCTGGCGTTGAGAGACTTGTTATTTCTAGACCATAGTGTGATGGAATAAGAGTTACCACTTTGAATCGAGTAGAAGAGTGACAGAGTTACAGAAAGAATGAGGTTTGTCAAGTGATGGTTGTGTCATCTGATCTTTTTCCTGATTTGATCATCGCAACCAACTTCTGAATTTGATGGTAGCAACATGTTTTTCAGTAAACTCTGCTTAATGGGAAAACCCGATTCCTTTTATAAGGGATATCCTCACACATTCTATTTTGAAGACCATATTGTGTATTTTAAAAGATTAAGGCAGTAGTAAAGATGAAAATCCAAATAACCGTACAGCAGTTGGGTCTTGGTGAGTTGTTAAAACCGGAAATGATGGTCTGAGGCTTTGTTTCCTCTGATGAGTAGGTCCAGAGTCCTACCCTCCGGTAGGGAAACAAGCATTGGCATAGCCAATAGGTCTCGCTTTTGGGACCTTAAAAGTATTTAGTTATGCAGCATAATATCCTTGGTGCAACAACGTCAACTGTTGCATGGCTAAACACTTATAAGGTCCCAAAGGCGAGACCTATTGGCTATGCCAATGCTTTTTCCTGTTACTTTCTGGCTCTGATATATCTGCAATCAAACCATCTGTCCAGAAAGTTGGACTGGGCCTAGTAGAACCCACTGCATTTAAGAACAGTCATTGGGGTTTGAGAACATGATTCGCAAATACTCCTTTACAGTGGAGGTCTTTAATATCATAGACAGTGCGTTGCAAACCTATACCACCCAATTGTTGGATCATCTGGTTTCAAAGGTTAGAGACAACCATGTGGTTACGTTTATAGCAATCACCAGCTGGCTCCCTGTCTTGCTTTGAGCAAAGTTTTCGAAAGCATAATGATTTGTGGGGCGAAAAGTTTTTTTAGTTGTCTGATGGTTATATACATCATGGCATAATTAGAACATTAGAATATTGAGCGCTTTATTGAAGGCAATAGAACACCAACGGCCAATAAACTCTGATATGGGCCACCTGCTTTCAGTATTAGTCTCCTAATCTGCAGTCTCTGGCTCTCCAGGATTGGTGGATGGACAAGTTAACGTGAGCTAGAGGCTGTGGGCCAGGGCATACAGGAGCCTTCCCTCCCTCCTCCCTCTTGTAACTCAGTGTCACAGGAGCCTCGGATGTGGGGAGCGGGGGTAATTCTGCTCAGCTCCTGGTTTTCTCTGGCTCGCCTGAATAAGAAAAAACTGTTTGGCGGAGCCCAGGGAGAACCAGGGGCTATCTCCAGCCTCCTTTCACATCTGTTGCTGTATGTTCAGCAGTTACCAGCTGTGACGCTCCACGTAGCTGTAATTGTTGAACATTCATAGCAGGAGCTGTGAAACTAAGGCTTCAGAGCTGTAGGGGGAGAGAAAGGGGGTTCAATCCCTCTGTCTCCGGTCAGGTCTTTGTTTTTAGTTAGGACATTTCTCCCCTCCTGAGATGAAGTGATTCAATAGCATTATAGCCTGTAGCTACACCAGCCATAAACGGCCTGCTCCTTGTAATAGGCCCTCGCCTTTGGCTCGGGTCTATAATGCCTTTAGTGTTGGCGGACAGACAGAATAACAGCTCCTTGAAAGCTACTGGATTACTGTGCCAGGAGTAGAAATGGTGTGTCATTAAGGCGATTGAACTATGTGAAGAAACAGGGACCCCCTGATGTGGATCAAGCTCCTGGGTCAGGGTAAATAATTTGTGTGAATTAGATTACCCAGGCATACACATTAATTACTGGCGTAATTCAGTGAGCAATCATAATATATTCAAAGATGGTACACAACTGCTTTAAGGGATAGAGTATATTTTAATATCTTATAGTTTAAAAAAAAAAAAATCATCATTTGATAAAATCATTTGTTCAATATTGAAATTTGATAGAACTTCATTGTAATGTTGCATATGCATACATGATTAAAATTGGAAAGTTAAACAAAAACAATATAAAAAAATATGTGGATGGTTTCCTGTCGACGCGTTTCGACACGTGGACTGTACCATCATGATGCTGTGGACGACATTGTAAACATATTTTACTATTTGTTATTTTGTATACGAAAGCAGTGTATATTGGTTAGAATAGTTTTGCCTGAGTTATAACGCCAGTAGTTGATTCAATTATTACGATATACCGCATTTTCCTTATTATTTGTGCCCAGAACATGACGTAACATGTGGGTTTCCTATTTATACAGTTTGACACATACAAAAATTACAGAGATACATGTGGGGAGATAAATACCTAAAAGAACAAGCTGGTGGAAAAATTACACTAGACAAAAGCCTACACGTTAAGAGATTAAACATTTTGTTCAAGTACTCATGATTCAAAGTTCTACATACATATAACACGTATGTTTGAATTGTTCAGGTTCTATTAATTTTTGAAAACAGTCCGTTATCTGTCTGGTGTCTACATTTACATTGTATGCACATTTCTTATCATTGCTATTTTACAAATAAAACAACATGAGGCTTACATTTGGTCTCTGTTCTTATCATTTAGCGAGACTTTAAAACGACATAACTTTTCAAACAAAACAACGCACAGGTCAACAGTGCCATATAGTTTTCAGTAGGGGTTTAAAGGTGACAGCCTAAAGAAAGCCAGAACAAAGCCAAGGTCAGAGCTACACATATATATAGGCCCTTCGAGTATCATAGCTCTACAGATAGGTAACAGATTGTTAATCTTCTGTATACTTAATTTATTATTAATTTGAGCAAACATGCATCGATTCCCTCCCTTACCTTTGGAGTTTCCTATGATTTATCAAGGTAGTTTCATCAGGGTTGATATATTCTCGTTGATTAAAATGGACCAGATTCCCCATAATACATAAATCATTTTGTTTTCGTTTGGGTTGTGATCGTATATACCTACTAGCATTGGTCTTGTTTACAAGTATTCTGTTTTCTTTTATTCTCTCACCTGTTAAGATGTGAAGGGGATTTTTTTGTCCAAGGATGGTTTTCGGTTTTGACGGCACGGTTGGTGGTTTATGGAAAATATTGGTACCTAGAAGTGCAAGCGTCATATGTCATATGTTGGTTCTATTATCTCTGTTTTGGATGTGGTTCCGGACAGCGAGAGGTCCTATACATTACTGTTGTTATTAGGTAAACAACCTTTATTATCACAATGTATGTCTACTAAAAGTCATTATCACATTGTGTTAGGATTTTTGAAGTTTCCCTTAGGTAAGATGAGTAAATAAGAAATAACCCAGGTTATTCTTCAATATTGGGGCATTGTAATATCTGCAATAAAGACATGCTTTACCTTCGATATACGGTATGCGGTCCTGTAGTTTGATGCTCAGACACCAAATATAGCTGACGGATGTACGAGACTAACACTTCGTCATATCTAGGTGGATATCTCGAATTAGGCAGTTTGTTGAACCCTACTATAGCGGAGTCGTAATAAAAAATCCTCGTATCTGAAAGTTAGAGGAATACTATTAGTTGGTGTGTATTTCTTTGTTTACGAGTACTATTTCAAGAATTATGGTAGCGTCTTACCAATAAAAAATGTTGAGACTGTCCTCTATGCAAAGTGCTGGTAGCGTACAGGTCTTCAGGGTTCAGTACCGTGTTTCCCGTATATCTAGATTTAAAAGATCACGTTTGTTATTGTGGGTCTATTTATCCTGTCGTCGGGACTAGTTTAGTTTGTATCCCCCTCTCTTACCGGTGGTTCCGCTCTCTCGTGTGGCCTGCGTGCAGCGTCTTCGTTTGCTCGATAAGAATTTCAAAAAGTCGTTTGAGTGGCTTTTATGTATGGCCCCTCGCTATTGGTCTGAGTTGGTGCGGGGATTCTTAAAGGTATACATCGCGTGAGGCCGAAAATGGCGTTTGAGGATTGACATTATTTCTGGTTGTTAGAGCGCTAACCTTAGACGCAGTGGTATATGTTTGTAGTTTCTTTATCTTCATGACGGTGTTGTAGTAGAGCAATAAAGTAAACTGTAATTTAAATCAGATAATTTCTGATTGAGGCATGATATTTAGGATATTATCATATACGTCTCATTTTGTCAAATAGACTCGCTTATTGATCCAGTTTAAACAAGTTAGTTACATTTAATTAAGGGAGGATAATGGGAGTTAAGTCATGTGTATTACAGTATTTAACTAAATACTGTATGTAACTGAATCGGTTTTATTGGTTTGGTAAGGGTTATCATGGGAGTAGTAGTGTTCAGTTGGAGTCGACTATGCATTGGGGGCTGTGGCAGAATCTTACTGTCTTTTTATAGAATTGCATGGGCCCATGGTAAGTCGTTGTTCAGACCGTGGGTGAACGTTTTAAGTGAAAAGATCCAAAATACTTCTTTCTTTTTTCTTATCTTATCACCTCCGTTATTATTTGGTGTGTGGATCTTTTCTAAAATGCGCCACCTAATGTCGGATGGAGCATGTCGAAATTCCAAGAAATGGCTTACAAGTGGGGCTGTCAGCTTTTGAGTCTTTATAGCCGATCTGTGTTCTGTTAGGCGGGTTTTTATTGCTCGGGCACACAAATTAAGGCGATTGAATGCAGCTGCATGTTTTATTCCTGGTTATTCTGCTTGCTTTTGTGGAACCTATTTATCCACCAACTCAGGTAGAAGAATAGGATATCACGTGATGAAGGAAACCGTTAGCCTGCCTTCATCCTCGTTTCTCCATGATTAAGTCGTTTTGTCTTCCTCTAGTAGCTTGAAGGTTGGTGTGTTACGTCATCAACTAAAAGGAAATTGTCTGTTAAAGTTCTGCCACATCAGCAGCTGACTGCAGTGGTCTGCTTTCTTCTGTCATTGAACAATCATCTAGGTGTGGTGTACTTAAACACATTTCTACCATCTCAGTTGTGATCCTAAATTGATTTGCTTATTTCCAGCTTGCACGTGATGTACTAACTAAGGCACGTTTGGGTGCATAAGAATATCATTGAGTCCCAGTGACTGACAATCGTGCAGCAAATTCTCAGACAGGACAGTGTTAATGTTTTCTCGAATACCAGCTGATTTCTGAACATGCAAAGAGAAGTGAGCAGGGTTCCTCAGCTAGAATTTGAACAGCAAGTCTTCTGACATCCGAGTTAACAAATCCAGAGGACTGGATGCTTAGTAGAAATGGAACCGCAGGAGCCTACCAGATGACTCATGAATAGCTCTTTCGGACTGGGGTAGGATTCCCTCGATACATTTCCGGTTTAGGCAGAGAATCTTGGAAAAAAACAGAACCGTGAACAGGAGCTAATGAAAGGATGTCGGAGAGTATCACCGAATCTTTCATGTTTAAGTTATACAAAGTATTGAGAATGGACCTCAGCGGTCTGCATGTTATGCAGAAAGCCGGGCAGCCCCACCACGCCTATAAGGTCTTGGATTACATTTAATTATAAGGTCGTTAGAGCTCCCTGACTGAATGTAAAATAATTACGAATTACTGGTTCCATCTCTGAAGCAGATGGACTTGATCAGTTGCTCCTTGGACATAAACTAAAGAATTAAGAATTCATCCTGAAGTCTGCTAGTCGAATAATCCTCAGATACACCAGCATTTGATATTTGGTAGATTCACATGCAATTTGATTATTCCATCTCATAAAACCGGGAATCCTGCAGCAAAATAGGCATGGAAAATATTATGTCCTTGAACCAGCCTCCTGTGAAGGGCCAGGTAACTTGCTCTTGCCATCCCTCCCTGCTCTGCATCGATTTCTCCCTCAGAAGCAACCCTTGCTGAGATTCTTACCACATTTGCTAATGCATGGAAATTCTCCGATTATCCTCTGATTTATTGGATTCATAGGCTGCAGGTATGTGTTAGGCTTGTGTATAATTGTGTCATTTTACAAAACACAAATTATATGAAATATCGGAAATCAAAATATCCTGAAATTGTGCACACTTTTTTTTTCTGTAGGGGACTAGTTCGAGCAGTGTGTGTCTTGTGAAGAGACATTTTTCTGTAACCAGGCCTCTAACCAGTATCATGGGAGAACTTTGAATGCAATTTGTTCCATCATGTTTAGTTTTTGCTAGGGGTGGGTGGTAAATTCCTCTCCACCGGCAGAGTTCGTGGACTTTTGCCCACTCTTATGGTTGTAACGCAGAGTTACAGCAAAACCGAGCCAACTGCTGTGTTGCGGAGTGAGAATTGGCATCTCCTAGCGTGATTTTCGGGTGCTAGGATGACACTTGGCAAGATTTCCTCAATGCAGGCGGTCACGACCGCAGTGAGAAAGCTGCTGCTCGAGTAGAAAATCTGCTTTCAGCAAAGACTCAGCACCCTTTGGCGTACCATGTGGTGCTGTTCACGCTGATTTTGCAGCGAGAACAAGCTCCCAGCACAAAAAATCAACACAAGAAGAGTAATGTGCCGATTCCGCCCGCTCGCGGATCTCTGCAGAATCTCATGGTGTTTTCATGCAACTCTGCAGAATTCTGCGGAGTGAAACTCCGTGAGTTCCACCCACCTCTAGTTTTTATTTGGGATGCCCCAGAGTGCATTTTCCACATCTTTTTTCAGACTTTTTTTGTAATTTCAGTGTAAGGGGAGAGTATTGTATATTTTCGCACACTTAGTTTGTATCACTGGTTTTTAAACGCCAGTGCTTCGTGCTTTCTGTTGATCATAGAGCCAAAAAAAGATTGTATTCAGTAGGCATTTTGAAGAATGTTACTCTTTTGTTATACAACCCAGCTTGGATGACCGGCAGTAGCCAGTCTTGGGTGTGTGGTCAGAGATCTTGTTGTCAGATATTATGTGTAGTTAATTAGATGAATCCTCACTCTGATTGCCTGCTTCCTTGTTATGGTCACTCCTATGTGGTGAAAAAACATACCCACTAGTGTTAGCAGAGTAGGGAGGGCGCTGTCAACGGTGTGTCGGTCAGTCAAGAGAGTGCTGCAACATCACTCTGCATTTGTGGAGGAACTTACATATATGCACTATTTATCCCTATGTTGGTATTTCTTTATTTGGTTGTAACATATTAGTTATAGGGGGGTAATTGTCCAGTGCTTTTTCCCCCCCTGGTCTTATGTATATTATACCGACTTAAAAAGTATTATTCAACCCTGCCTGCTAATCTGTCTTGCATTGACACTCCATTATTTGTATGTCATGTTTGTGGGATTTATAAACCATTTTGTGCACTCTAGAGAGACTCCTAGATAGGGAAGGGCATATTTGGCACCTAAAAATTAGGCTGTACACAATTTCAATTATGCTGGTGAGATTTACAAAATTATTACATTTCGTGTTATGTGCAAAATGTATTAAAAAAATCGCATTACACAGTTTTACATAACTTTTTTAAGTGCAGCTACACTTCACATAAAAGATTAGTCTTGCGAGATCCTAGCAGGAGACTGTTTGGTACAGAAAATGTCTTCTCGAGGGACTGTGTTTTATCAACCAGTTTTCTTCCAGTATGTAAAAAAAAATGTTTGTGAGATACAGGCTCGATTTAAAAAAAAAAAAGAGACGATACTGGCAAGCTACATGTTTTTCGGAAACTGTTTATTTTCTGAAATGTTTATGGAATGTTACAATTTTCTAAAAAAAAATCTATTTCACATACACATATACAATTTTAAGGGGCAGGAATGAATGCTATATCTACCAGGAACATTGTTTAGCCTCTGAGCTAAGCTGAGCAGAAACCATTTAGTTTATGGTATATACCGTATTCGGTGTTTGTCTTTTTAGTGAAGTGGGATGTAGGCGGACCTGGGAAAGATCAACACTCTGCCATCATTTTCTGATTGCATAGATAGTTAGATGCATGAAAGCTGGTGGAATTACTAAAGCTGTACATTTCGGTTTTCATATATTTCCCTTGAATTTTACTGAGTTATTGTCACCAGATCTTCGCTTTAATTGACTCAAAGAATACCTTTATTTATATTTATTTATATTCACTCAACAATAGGCATGCTGTAGAGGAAAAGATTATACCTTTCATGTTACATTTAACCCTACGAGGTAAACACCACGGTTGAAGTTTTCTTTTTTTTTTTTTTTTTTTACACCTATTTTTGTTGCAATATCAGCAGAAAGGAAAAACACATTACAGCAATGACCGTTTGGAAGTTGCAGTTTGTTTATTTTTATTTAAATAGAATACTTAGACAAGGCAAAATATTTTTGCAGGAAAAGTAATGACGAATAAACTTAGAAGAGAAAAAAAGAATCACTACTTCATGTGCATGTTAAAGACAATTACTGGACTTGTTATGTTATAATGTTTTGTACAGCGCACAGCTGCCCCACCGAAGTGGCGTCCCGGCGCTAAGCAACAGAAAGGAGAAGCTGCAGAAAATGGAAGACCTACGCCAGAGGGAAAAGATGGCTCTTGATGGCCTTACGAAAAGCAAGGTTGTTAATGCTGCGATGGAAAGAGACAGTGAATTCCAGAGTTTAGATGCCAGAACACAGAAGGAACGCCAACCAGCCTCCTCCCTCCTTACTCGGGGAACAACCACCAGATGGTGACCAATCGAGCAGAGCTGGCGAGCGGGGAATTTAAGGTGACACGAGATCGGCCAAAACACCAGGGGAGGCGAGATTCAGAATTTTAAAAGTGATGCAGAGGGCCTTGAACTCATCGCGTCTAGACACTAGTAACCAATGTAGCCGACGGATAGCATAAGTGGTCGAACAAATTCTAGGAAGGCCGAGAAGAATTCTGGCCGCTGCATTCTGGACCCTCTGCAATCTCAGAACCTCGGATTTGTTGGTTCCCAGGTAGAGCAAGCTGGCATAATCCAGTCTCGACAGAACAGAGGCTTGGACAATAACCTTTCTAGTGGGCCGATCAAAAAAGCCTAACAGCGGTTTGAGACCCCACAGAATGCCAAAACATGTCCCTGACACTTTCTTGGTTTGAACTTTAAAATTTAGGGCCGTATCTACCCAGATTCAGAGGTTTTTCACCACCTGTTTAGGGGCCGGTGCACAACCAACTTAAATTTAATAGATATATTTCTTACTCCTGACATAAGACTTTGTGCCCGCAAAACCTGAGTGGATATGACGTATTGGGAATGCATCTGTTTGGTGCTATAATCTGAGAGATGAAGGTAGGAAAACATTGCAGTAGCAATATTTGTAATCTGTGAGCACACTTAAAAACAATCCAGTTCAAATGATAACAGAGGCATCTAAAATGGAGATAGTCACTTTTTATATGTATTGCATTGGAGCATTCTAGCTCCTTATGCCTCTTTGTGGTGCTCACAAGCTCATCTTCTGAGAGTGTTGTATTTGTTTGGATACTATGTGGGAAGTGTTTTGTGTTGCGCGTAAGTGATCACAGGTGCTCCTATGTCTTTAGGCGCATCGGTTATGAGGGAGCTGGAAAGGGAAGTTTTAATGGTAGGTGAGCCAATTTTAAATCAAATTTGGACTAAAAAACATAAAAATATAGACTACTTCACAGCATCCAGCTAGCCAGAGGGGCTGCAGAATGCTGGGTGGGTGTGCACATAAGAAAGGGAGTGATCAGAGGAGGCCCAGTTATCTATAATGCAATGTGTGCCAGGCAGAGATGCTGTCAAACGAGTGAAATGATGCTAAGTTGGGAGAAATGGGAGTTGGTGACATGAGTAGTGGCAAGAATACTGCCTTCTGCTTTACGTGTATGATACATATATTGTCTTGTATTGATATAGCGTTTATTACCCCCGATGAGATGTCAAAGCTCTTTTTTCGGTGAGTAGCACGCTCCTCCGGAACCCATAAAGAATTATTGTTGAATTAGTATAGTGAAATATGAAAGTACTTTAATTGGTGGATAGGTTAGTCAATTATTTGGATTCAGAAGGGTAGCGGAAGGATAGAAGAGGGGAAAAAAGTTTGTATTTATATAGCTCTTGTTACCCCTTAGGGGTGTTGAAGCGCTGTTTTTGGCGAGTAGCATGCTACTCAGGAAACCCATAAAGGATTAGTGTTGAATTAGTATAGGGAAATATGAAAGTAATTTGAGTGGTGGATATATTAGTCAGTTATTTGGAATGAGAAGGGTTGGGGAGGGATAGAAAAGGGAAAAAGGTTTGCATTTATATAGCGCTGGTTACCCCCTGATGGGGTGTTGACGCGCTTATTGGCGAGTAGCACGCTACTCCGGAACCCATAAAGGATTAGTGTTGAAAATTAGTACAGTGAAATATGAAAGTAATTAGAGTGGTGGATATGTTATTCAGTTATTTGGATAGAGAAGGGTAGCGGAGGAATAGAAAAGGGAAAAAGGTTTGCATTTATATAGTGCATGCTACCTCGGATGGGGTGTTGAAGCCCTTTTTTGGCGAGTAGCATGCTACTCTGGAACCCATAAAGGATTAGTGGTGAATTAGTACATTGATCAAGAAGCTAATAATAAGTGGAAGAGCACTCAAGATTGGCAAACATTTTATAATTTTTCAACCGTCCCTAAGCAGAAGGAGGCCAAATTTTTTGTTTTTGTATTTGCAGGGGTTCACACCCCAAGCACCTCCAATGTTGCTGAAGGGGTAAAGCAACAACCGGTGGAGACCTAGCAGGGTCATGCCTTAGCCAGACTGGCCAACAAGTCTTGGCCAAGAAGTGGTTAATTTTCGACACAGACCGCAAGACTGAAAGGTGGAAGGTAGAAGAACCATGACAATACAGGAAATTGGCTACAGTACAGCAGTACTGCTTCTCAAAATAGATGTTTCAAAAGTGTCACACAGAAGCAGCAGCAGTGGATACAGTATCCAATAACGGTTACAAACCAGTATTAATGACCGATGTTTAAGTAGAAAAACTACGTAATGACTATCGAACAATACCCAAGCTGAACTAATCACATGGAGCCAGGAAACCATGTTAATGAAACTAGGTTGAATTTAAGAAGGAACATCTAGAATGTTTAAACCCTCAAAAAATAAATGAAAGGATAATCTACACATGCAGAAAAGACAGCAAGGGAGTCTCAAAATCTCATCTGACTTTATTTGTAATAACTAGATATATTATATCATACCTTAAATCGGGATCTGTTTTCAAAAGGTGTGAGGCGTGTAACCCTGATTCTGACCACTTGGTAATGTAAAATCCATTGAGAAGTAAACATCTGGAGTAAATAAAAGGAAAGTATACCAAAGTATAATTATGCAAAAGACCTAACATAAGTAGGTGAAAAAGCAAATCCACAAAACGAATTGACCGTTGTATGCGACTTGGTGATCTAAACTGCTGTAATTTGACTAAAGCTTTTTACATTTTAATAAGGACTTATTTTCGAATATCGGTAAATGTTGTGTGTATAAATATTGTAGCACTGTTTTTAGGTTGAGCCTAGGCAGCGCATGTGCTGCTCTGCGAGGTATGCTGTATTGAGGTACGGCATAGAAGCTCAGCCCATTTCCTGCCCATCTTTTCAATTGGCTTCTGTTACTGTTGTTGCAAAATTGTTGTTTTTCATTGTGAATAGGCTTAGTAGTCCCTCCTTGGTACCGCCTTGTCTGCATTTTTTAACCTTCCATAACAACTGGACTGTTTACTTGTGTTGTTACACGGTCTGCTTTATAAGTCGTTAAGAACAATTGGGGCGGGGTTTGCTCTGACAAACTGTTGCCTCTTGCTTGCTCGCACTCCCCTCCCCCGTCATTGCTGCACTTAATCTCCCCAGTGCCATCCCCACACCGCCACCTCCCATCTTTAGCATTGTTCATTTTGTTTACCTTAAATGTCATGCATACTTTTAGCATGGCACCCATTTAACGAGCGCCACACTTTCTTTTACTTGCAGCTTCGGCGCTGTATATCCCGCATCCACAAAGCAGGGAAAGGGTGCAGTACCACAAGCTGTTACTAGGTTTCCCTGTGGAGTTATAAACGGACCTCTATTAGCAACATAAGGCACTGCACCCACAGGGACACCCAGTAATGCCTGTGCTACTGCACCCTTTCCTTGCTTCGTTCATTTGCTTTTTTTTCTTACTTGCTTTTGGCCTCTCACTTTGCTGAAAGTTTGACCTATTGGTGAATCATTATTATTAGCAACGCCAATAGCTAAAACTTTCAGCAATGCGAGACTTATTGCATTGCAAATGCTTGTTTTGAATACTGATGTTAAGTAGAGAAACTTGAGAATGGTAGAACGTTAAGCTTGAGCCCTTCCAGGGTCAGTAGCAGCCTCTGTGTTATTTCACGTTATACTGTCTTTAGGAGGTTGTGAAGCTTCACTCTTAAGGCAGACATATCAGTAGGGAAGAACTAAATGGAAACAAAAGACATGTTCAGAATGTTACTACTTTTCAGTTTTATTTATTTTGTGTAAGTTTAGAAATGTGTGCTTCCTCTTTGCGTGCATACTACTTAGTAAGCTGTGTTAAGACAGGTTACGACAGCATGAACGTTTTTAAGTATTTGTAGAAGAGTTGTAGAATGTAGATAAGATGTCGGCATCCTTCTGGCCATTGGAGTTTATTTGAAGCTCTTTTGTTGGAAATACTCATAAAATCTCCTGTGAATTTCAGTAGCAGCTGATGTGCCGGCAGGGTGGCAGAGGAGGGAGAGGATGGACGAAGAAAACATAACAAAAAAACCAAACCCAGAACTTACCTGCCACATTGCCGCTCGCCGAAACGCCACTCTTCTTTCTCCATCCTCCGCTGTGGTCAATCCTGAGGCTGCTCTCATGCATGATAGCAGCATCGGGATTGGCCTGAGCACTGTTGATCTTCACTTCCTGGGAAGACTGTAAGCCTGCTGTCTCCAACCCGGCAATACAGCAGGTTTGGAGACCGCTTCAGTGCGCGTGACTGTTTGGCCATGCTGAGACAGCCGGCCAAACCCACATGCTCACTGAAGGTGTGCTCACCACTCACCCTCGTGACTTGCCCCGCGAATGGCCCCGCCCCCAAGACACATTCAATGGAAGTAAAATAAAATGATAATAGACACGTTTTATTATAGTTTTATTTTTCAAATGAGACTGGCAGAGAGTGGATGCTCCTCTGCCATAACGGAAGAGCCGCTGTTGGTGAATTTTCTGGTTGAGCACTCATTATTTTGACACTGTTCTTCCCCTGAAGCTACCTCATGTCATGTGTTTCCAAACAAAAATAAATGCTTTTAAAATATCTTCATGCCATTGAAACGTTTAAATCTGGGCATTCAGGGACACAGCGATGTTCTGTGCAGGACCCTAGGCAATATTTTCAGATAACTCCACTCAGAAAGCTGACAGATTTGCAGGGCTGGCGTATGAGCATATCATCTCTTTCCATGGAACGGGACCTAGTTTCCTGGGTGGAGGGGGGCATCACGTGGTGGAGAGAATTTAATGCCTATAGATTTAAGCAAGCTAGTAGGTTTGAGAATATTATTTAACCTCCATCCCTAGCACTCGCACTGTGCATGTAATAAATGGTTTTATTCTGCTTTTCCGATCAATTTTAGGTCTCACCTACTTGACAGCTTTTAGTTTTTTGGTTATAAAACACCTTTTGTTGACTATACCAAGAACTTACAGTGAACTTAGAGCCCGCCCACTGCTTCATTGGTTGGCTTTGTCATTCATGTGCTGGCCTCTTATTTAATGGCTTTCCTTCCTCTTCTAGTGTTTGTCCCTACCAGGGAGCGTAGCTTCCTTACCATCCATTAGATTGGATGGCCTGTATCTTTCAAGTACTCACTTTTGGGGAACTATCTTTTTAATTTTAGTCAAGCACTCCATGAGAGTGCATGTGTTTTCTAACTCTCTCCTGTATTTGCTTCCCCCGCGGGCTATTTTACTCTTTCCCTTGTGTGCCTCCATCCACGCTCCATGTTGCTGTCTACCTCCTGTGATGCTTCGACCTCCTCTATACGTTTTCTTCTGAGCAGCTTTAATGTATCCCCCTGCCCACTCCCCATTGCTTCCCCCCGCCCACTCCCCATTGCTCCCCCCCACCCACTCCCCTGGTGCTTCCAGACCCCTTGTGGGCATTTAAGTTTTTTTAGTAATTTGTTTTTTTTCGTTTTTTTGGAGAGCCTGGCAGCTTCAATATGCTGCCAGGCTATCCGTTACAAGAAAAACACTTCCTCACTCAAAATGTAATTTTTTATTTTACTACTGCCAGTAACAACCACCATGCTAGATCATCAATTAAAAAAATAACCCAAAGTGGCACCCGAGTCATACTGTAGGAGCGCATGTGTGGACAGAAAGCTGTGTGTATGAGTCATAACTCTTATGCATGCCTTCAGAATGACACAACCAACAACAGCTACCACCACATCATCGCACATTTGTTTTTTGCTGATGTTGTCAGCATTTTTAAATAAGCATGGGCACAGCAAAAAGGTCTTCAAGGTGAGACATTTAGCCTTGCCAGTGCTTGCTTAGGCACGGCATTAGCCAAAACTTTTTATTTTACTAAAATAATTAGTGTAATACACTTATAGCAGCGCCGTCTTAATACATTGTTCTGAAGTTTGTTTTTCTTCCACTCCCTACAGTATATTGCATGGGGCAGTGGTCCAGCCCTTTTGGCTATTGGCAAAGTTCGCTGTGGTTTATAGCATTGTGCTCTTTCTCAAGAAGCACATCCACTTGCAAGATAGTTCCTTTCAGTGTTATGAATGTTTTTTTGTGACCTAAGAAATAGTTTTGCTTTTAGCCCATTATTATTATTAGTGGCAAGGGCCTGACAGCTGGGCAGACGAAAAGGTTTAAGTAAAAAAACCAAAAAAACACAAGTGTTGACAAAGCAAAAAGTCTGGAGCCGAAACACTAGACTTGCTGGTTTGAAAATACTTGTTTTTGTGTTAGGGTCATGTTTTGTTATGCCGTTTCAAAGGTATTTGCTTTTCGTGGTTCCAGCTGTAGCTTTGAAGGGTGAGGTGGGGCCATATATCAATTGTAAATGCCCCCCTCCTTTTTTCTCAGAAGGCCCTGCAGTTTGGGATTCTTTGGTTTTCAGTTTGTTGGTAGAGGTGCATTGTATTTTCTCTGAGAGGAACGTATAATTTGTTTCACCCAATAAGATGCTCTTCATGACACAGTGTATGGTCCATCACTGCATGAACATTTATGAAATGTCTGCAACAGAAGCTCTGTCCCTCCATGACTTCCTAGGACTTATGTGGATGGAGCCATGCATTACAGTGTTTGGTTCACTAGTTAAGCAGTGGTATTGTATTAAAGCAGGGGTGCCTAACTTTTTCCATAATGAGAGCTACTTCTGCTCAAGGAAGGTTATCCCGAGCTGCTAACAAATTTTAGCGCTGAACAATATTGACCACGTCGTTAATAATACACTAGTATAAACTAGCATAAACTTTCGCCTGATGAATGGGCTTCCATTCTCAGGGCTTCTTCCCCCTCCCCGATCTCTGATCCAGCCACTGCCGACAACCAGTTCAACTCTTGGCTCACCACGTCACTGGACAAACTCCTTCCCAAAACCACCACCCTTAGGCGAATCAAAAGAGTGACCCCTGCTCCTTGGTACACTCCCGAGCTTAACCTCCTTCGGAAGGAGTGCAAAAGAGCAGAGCGCTCCTGGAGGAAAGATAAATCAACTGCCAAAAAAGACGCATTCCGTACCTGCTTAAAAAACGATAAAATCGCTCTGCGCAACACTAAGAGTACATTCTTTCAGGAAAGAATAGCAAATTCCTCCTGTTCCGCCAAAGAAACTTTCACCATTCTAAAAGAATTACTTAAAGTCCCAGACTCGGCACCAAAATACCCGCCTGACTCCAAGGCAGACGAAGAAAAATGCATCAAACTGGCCAAATTCTTCGAGGAGAAGAGTCAGAAAATCCTTGCTTCCCTTCCGGCCGTCGACTTCAGCACTGCTGAGGAAGTCGGCACGAACTTAAACCATACCGCTCCCCACTTAAGCTCTCTTGGGCCAGTCACCATCGAAGAGGTTTTAGCCACACTAGACTCTATCAAAAGCGGATCCCCCAGGGACCTGGTCCCTCTACGCTTTCTTAAGAAAGTGGCCCCCACCATCGCCCCCCCACTCACTCACCTTATTAATGCCTCACTGCTTCAGGGTAAAGTTCCTCCCGGCTGGAAGGCGGCGGTTGTGAAGGCGCTACTAAAAAAACCTTCTCTGGACCCCTCGGAGCTGGCCAATTCAAGGTCAATCTCTCTCCTCCACGGTACCAGCAAAATCGCGGAAAAACTAGTGAACAAAAAGCTGTCGCAATATCTGGAGACTAACAACCTGCTCAGATGTTCACAAACTGGATTCCGCCCAGGGCAGGGCACCGACATCGCCCTACTCGCAGCAGTGGAGGAGGCCAGAGCCCTGTTAGATGCAGGAGGATCAGTGGCAGTGATCCTCCTGGACCTCAGCGCGGCCTTTGACACAGTTAACCATCGGGTCCTGATCCAGCGACTCAAGAACATTGGTGTTGAGGGCACGGCTCTGACCTGGTTCAAATCATTCCTTGACCACCGCTCCTTTCAGGTCTGGGAGAATGACACCCGTTCCCCCAAAACCCCCCTCTAATGTGGTGTGCCCCAGGGCTCATTATTAAGCCCGACATTATTCAATGTCTACATGTCCCCATTGGAGGAGGTTGTCATCCCGTTCGGAGTGAGAATCATCAGCTATGCTGATGATACACAACTAGTGGTGTCTTTATCTCACCCAAACCAAGAACCATCAGACCTCTACAAGTGTCTTGCAGAAATTCAAGGATGGATGAATAGGTCGTCTTTGAAACTTAACGGTTCAAAGACGGATATTCTCCTCCTTGGCTAGAAAGGGCTCTCTCTCCCGCAGAACATCTGGCCCCCCTGCTTGGGTGAACCCCCAGCCCCCAAGTCTGAGATTAAAAGCTTGGGAATATGGCTTGAAAAAGACCTGACCTTTAAGACTCAAGCCAAAAAAATCGCTGGGACCTGCTTCGGGCTTCTCAAAGCTATTAGGAAGATTCTGCCCTTACTTCCTCTTATCTCCCAGAAATTACTAATCCAAGGCCTCATTCTATCAAGGCTAGATTATAGTTACGCCATCTATTTAGGCGCTCCAGAGGCAACTCTTAACAAACTGCAGAGAATCCAGAATGCCGCGGCACTTATTCTCACTAACACCCTGGCCAGATCCTCCGCTAAACCAGCCCTGAGACAGCTCCACTGGCTCCCAGTGAGAGAGAGAGTGACGTTCAAGGCTCTCTGCCTGTCACATAAACTCTTACAGGACAAAGGACCCCCTATCCTAAAAAAATTCATCAGGCCCTACAAAGCCCTTAGATCCCTCCGTTCAGACCATGAATACCTCATCACTATCCCCAGAGTGAAGAAGGTGCGCACGGGCGGACGGCGTTTCTGTCAACACAGCCCGTCTCTGGAACTCCCTCCCCCGTGAACTCAGGACGGAACCAGGCTATCTCCGATTTAGGAAGCGGCTGAAAACGCACCTGTTCCCCTGATCTCCCTCCTCCCCCCCTTCCCCCCGGTCTACCCTCTGGTCTGTTTGGATCTTAGCGCTGGGATACTTACGGGTGACTACGCGCTTTACAAAAACCTAATAATAATAATAGTAACTACCTAAACATTTCAGGTGATGTTCGTAGCATAAATGTCAGGAAGAGCTGTCTTTATCAATATGTAATGCCTATACATGACTAATGAAATAACACCCGATGCAGAGTACCCTGACACAAAAGACATAACCACAGCAATACGCCTCTCCAACTCAGCTTGAATAATCACTCAAATATTCGCTTTAAATATGTTTTGAAAATTCAACCATTTTGTCTTTATCTGCATATCTTTGTCTGAAAGTAATCATTTTCCTGTCAAATACTTATTCGATTTTGGTCCACTAAACTACATTTGTCAAATGTCTTTTCTGAAAGAAACATAATTTTTGCCTTCAAAATGCCAGGTGTCATTTTTAGTAAATACATGGACTCCAAGCATCGACTTGTCACTTTCATAAAGTACTTGCATATACAAATTTTTCACATGTGCAGAATCTGCTTCAAATGTCTAGGCTTTACGATCACCACTATGGATGCTCACCATAACCCCAAGAATGTCTACGATGTATCAATAATGATATTATATCAGAGGCACCACTGTGTCAAGGGCACTGTAACAACCAGGATGCTCATAAACGTTGTTTATGGCTATTATGTCAGTGGTGCAAAAACAACAATTGATGGACGGAATGTTGCACAATGACAGAACATTCACCCCCTGTCACAGATCTGGGTTTAATCCATCGTTATTTTGCTCACCACACCACCTCAGTTTAGACATGGCCATATGCAAATCAGTCTTGACCCTGTGCCTCATTTGAACAGTCAAGCCCGAACTGCCAAGCCATGTCTTCCCTGGACCGGAATCAAGCATCCTAGGACCGGTTTATGGCTATCAGCCATCATCAGTGGGGATAGCTTGATTACAGTGGCATGGAGAGCAAGGGACTCACGTCTGAGCATACCCGTCCCACTCGGGATGACCAATTCAAAAACAACAATTGATGGACGGAATGTTGCACAATGGCAGAGGATTCACCCCCAGTCACAGATCTGGGTTTAATCCATCTTTATTTTGGTCACCACACCACCCCAGTTTAGACATGGCCATGTGCAAATCATTCTTGACCTTGTGCGTCATGGGAACAGGCCAGCCCGAACTGCCAAGCCATGTCTTTTCATAATCGTATGACATTAGTAGCCAACTGGGTGGACCATAGCTACTTGAAAGTTAACGCTGGTAAAACGGAGGTGTTGATTATTGAAAGTCCATCATTAACCATTAAACAGGAATTTTGGCTACTTTCGCTCTGTTCCCGCCCGATTCCTCTGGCAAATGTACCTAAATTAAGGTTCACTTTGGATTAAGTTGGCTCAAACACCCAAAAGGTTCCTGGAACTTAATATAGGGAGGGTTGTGGAGGGGATTCGTGGTTCCATATGCTTCAGAAAGGATTTATCCCTCTCTCTTGTGGGCAGGGCCGCGATCACCAAGAAGATCATTCCACCAAGGTGCCTTTATGCCTTACAAAATTCAATATATAAAATCCCAGCCAGTTATTTTAAAACTCTAGATAGCCTGATAATGGCTCTTCTTTGGGGCCCAGGAGGAAACTCATTTGCTTAGCTAAGTTAATGAGACCATGGCAACAGGGTGGGATGGAGGTCCCATGTATTGAATTCTATTACATAGCTGCACATTTGCAGCATGCAATTCATTGGCTAGATGACCAGGGTACCCGGGGAAAAAAATGATTGGGGGGAACATATGGAGGGACATCCTTGCCCGAATTGGTAATGCATGGCGGGGGTCCTAAGGAATTCCCCTACATTATCCATCACGTGGTCGAGGTATGGGAGACCACAGTAAGGAAGGTAGTAAAATACGCACCGTACATGCTGTTATGGGCAATACCACCGTTTGCTGGGATCACTGAATCAATGTCAGTTCAAAAATGGAAGGACAGCGGATGCTTGACAGTGGGGGATTTATACAATAATGGTCAGTTCGTGACAAGGGACAAAGGAAAATTCCTACAATATGCAAAGATCTCTCTGGTGGCTGGAGAGCTCTGGTCGTCCTTCCCTGAAGAGCCTCCCACAACAAAAACATTGCAAGTAATGCTGTAAATGGCCCAAGGTCGACATGTAATAACCCATTTATATCTAGAGATGCGGGATGATTTGCCGAGAAAAACACTCCCCATTCAGGAGCAATGGGATGAAGCGATGGGAGAACACATCAGGGCTAGACTGGGGCAGAATCCAGAAGGGGTCAAATTGGTGAGTTCTAATGCTCGATTCAAGCTAATCCAATATAACTTTGTGCATCAGGCTTACCTCATCCCCAAAAGTGCTGAGCAAAACTTACTCCGAGTGGTCTAGCGACTGCCCCGGTGTGGGCAGGTGGAGGCTGATTTCTTGCACATAGTGTGGACGTGCCCAATGGTGGTCTCATTTTGAACGGATATTATACAAAAATTACGAGTAGCCTCGCGGTGGGATTTGACCAGGGAGACTTGGGCAGTATTATTGGGGCTTTCACCCACGCCCAAGAATAGAAAGCGGAGTAGGAAATTTGTATTGCTGGGATTCATTTTAACAAAGAGACGAATTGTGGTTGCATGGCGGAGTTCGATACCCCCGAAATGCAAAAGGTGGTTAACGGATATGTGTGAATGGGCAACAGCTGAGAAGGTTAGGATGAAGCAAGTCCGTAGAGATGACAAGTTAGAAGATGATTTACAAGCATGGACGGCAATGATTAGTGACTTAAGGACCCCTCCTGAAGACTAGATAGGGTCGATGAACTTAGGAGAGGAGACACGCGCAAGACCTACACGCATTTCCAATTAGTCAGACCAGACAAAATAGTGACGTAAGACAATGTGGAGACATTCCTAAGAGGGGAGTTAAGGGATTTTGTTGAAAAGCGTTTAAAAATAGAACTTGAATCACTAAGAAATTAAGAGAAATAAGGAAGTGAATTCGGGGAATTGCTGTATAAAATACGGTAGATTTGAATGTATAATGCTTTATACTGTATGCTAGAATCTCGTAGCGCAGACTATCAAAGTATTATCTGATGTGAAGTACCTGCAAGGAATGTCCCGGATAATGTTTACATGAGTAAAATGAAAATGCCAAAAAAGTTCACTTTGTATGAAAATCTTACTGGTGTAAGCCAGATTGCCAACATCCCATTGTCTTTCTTTTACCATTATAAAGTCCTTAAATAAAATATTGCGCTTCATTCCTTCTGCCTCTTGATTTACAATAGTCCATGTAGTTGTGGGCAAATGGCTGTAGCCCTTTGAGCCCAATGGGCGCCTGGCCACACCCTTGTGTGTGTCAGCCTGGGCTGAGACCGCTTCCCGGACACACACACAGGCAGGCCTTGAGCTGCTAGGGCTGGCTTGTCTGGCATCCGTCTTAAGGCAGCCGCACCCGAGTACTTCACAGGTCTTTAAAGGACCATTTGCTTGATAACGAGCCTTTGTTGGGTTTTTAGGTCTCGCGTGGCGTACTGCGCACATGCGCAGTCGAGCTTGTGAGATTTTATGTTTTTAGGAGAACTTTACTAGCGAGGGTTAAGCGCCGCCCCTCTTCTCCATTGGCTGGCCTCCTAAACGGTGACCAGCCATTGAAGAAGAGGTCCTAGTGACGTTCTTCTTTCTCTTTAAGCCCCATCCTTTTCAGATTGGGTTCCTTGACTTACTGCTGAAGTAAAAGATGGCCCCATAAAGAAGATAAGGAACCTTTTATCCCAGCAGGAAGTCGGGGCGCCCAGTCTAAAAGGGACGGGGCTAAAAGAGAAACTTCTTTGCCCCGCCCCCTACCGCATAACTCCAAAGCCCCGAATGTATGCAACTCCTCCTGTCTCTTCTGTGCCTGCTACCTGGCTGTAAAACCCGCTCTTTTTAATTGTTTTTTATTGCGCAGGTGCCCACCCCGCGACTTTGGCGGCATTTATATTTTTAATTCCTAACTGGTGCCCACCCCGCGTTATGGCCGCCTATTTTTGTTATTTTAATTACGGGTGCCCACCCCGCTTTACATTTTGAATTAGAGGGAGCCTACCTCTCTTTTGCCTCGAGACTCACCTCCGCGGCCCGTGTGTCCAAACCGGACGTCAGGCACCTCCTGCCCGTAACGTGGACGGGGCCTGAAATCCGTCCGGAAGTGCAGGAGACGGCAGCTGGGAGCCTCGCTGGCTCCACATTAAGTCCCGGTCCCGAGATGGGGGACCGGGTGAAACCGGGCCCTGGCGGGGCTCCCATGAGTAGGGAGAGCCCTGCAAGTGCAGCAGCCGGTGGAGAGGTAACTCGGAGGGGGCGCGAGGCACATTGTCTGTGCCTGCCCCCGCCGCATGTCAGCCCCGCGTGCAGCCGTCCAAGAGCCTAGACAGCGATTGAACCCCCGCCTGAGGAGAGCCGGTGAGTGGGGTTCAACATAGTCCGTGTTGGGGAGGAAGAGTCAGAGCGGCTCCGTCTGGCAGCGGGCCGCTCCACCGTTGTTGGGCAGTTCCTGGAGTGCTCCACAGTACCGTGGGGCCGGTTCTGTTCTTGTGTGGGGCATTTGTTTTTAAGGGAACCCCGAGTGGGGCCTACAGGCATGGTGGTGCCCATTCTCCCTGACACTTCCCAGCGACGCCGGGCCGCTGCAACGTGAGGGCATTTCTTCAGTCGGAGTCCCTAAGGGGGGCTCCACCAAGCTCCGTGGATACCCACACAAGTCTTTACAGATGCCCCGCAGTTGCAACGTTGGGCATACCATTGCTTAGAGCCCCAGTGAGGCCCCAGCAGGCACAGTAGTGCCAGGGCCCATTATAGAGGCACAGCTGCGCCGCACCAGCGCGGGCAGCTGCATCGTTGATTTCATAAATTAATTCAGAGTCCCAGAGAGGGGCTCAGGAGGCACACTGGTGCCAGGGCTCCTTATACAGCCCAATGAAGACTACCGCTCCCAGAATGCACTCCGTTCATTAAACATCATGTATTTCAGTGACATGGAGTTAGCTACAAGCCACATCTATCGGCTTCATAGATTTTCCGATATAGGTCATGACCAATCTATGGTCAAAGGTTCTTCATTCCCTTTTAAGCCGAGCACTCATTTACCCAAAAAAGTGTCCTCCCCCCGCACACCTCTTTGTGACATAATCTGCTAAAATACTTTCAAATGCATTCAGTGTGTGACAGGAAGGATGGGCCTGGGAGTTGTGGGGCTTTTTTTAGGTCTCTGGCAGCCTCGTGACGCAGGGTGTTTACCTCCGCACCCAGTGATGGACCCCCGGGCGCACGGTAGCAATAAGCTGTCCGCGCCTCCACGGTGCCCCGGCTGCTTCTTCACAAGTAATTTTTAAACTACATTGGCTCTTGGAATTATGCTCTGGGGCTCTGTGTATCTGTGTGTGGCTCTGTGTGTGTGTGTGTGTGTGTGTGTGTGTGGCTCTGTGTGTGTGTGTGTGTGTCTCTGTGTGTGTGTGTCTCTGTGTGTGTTTGGGTCTGTGTGTGTGTGTGTGTGTGGCTCTGTGTGTGGCTCTGTGTGTGTGTGGGTCTGTGTGTGTGTGTGTGGCTCTGTGTGTGTGTGTGTGGCTCTGTGTGTGTGTGGCTCTGTGTGTGTGTGTGGCTGTGTGTGTGTGTGTGGCTCTGTGTTTGTGTGTGGCTCTGTGTTTGTGTGTGGCTCTGTGTTTGTGTGTGGCTCTGTGTGTGTGTGTGTGGCTCTGTGTGTGTGTGTGTGTGTGGCTCTGTGTGTGTGTGTGTGTGTGGCTCTGTGTGTGTGTGTGTGTGTGTGGCTCTGTGTGTGGCTCTGTGTGTGTGTGTGGCTCTGTGTGTGTGTGTGGCTCTGTGTGTGTGGCTCTGTGTGTGTGTGTGGCTCTGTGTGTGTGTGTGGCTCTGTGTGTGTGTGTGGCTCTGTGTGTGTGTCTGACTCTGTGTGTGTGTCTGGCTCTGTGTTTGTGTGTGGCTCTGTGTTTGTGTGTGTGTGGCTCTGTGTGTGTGTGTGTGGGTGTGTGGCTCTGTGTGTGTGTGTGTGTGTGTGTGTGGCTCTGTGTGTGTGTCTGGCTCTGTGTGTGTGTCTGACTCTGTGTGTGTGTGGCTCTGTGTGTGTGTGGCTCTGTGTGTGTGTGTGGCTCTGTGTGTGTGTGGCTCTGTGTGTGTGTGTGGCTCTGTTTGTGTGTGTGGCTCTGTGTGTGTGTGTGTGTGGCTCTGTGTGTGTGGGGCTCTGTGTGTGTGTGTGTGTGTCTGGCTGTGTGTGTGTGTCTGGCTCTGTGTGTGTGTGTGGCTCTGTGTGTGTGTGTGGCTCTGTGTGTGCATGTGGCTCTGTGTGTGCGTGTGTGGCTCTGTGTGTGCGTGTGTGTGTGTGGCTCTGTGTGTGCGTGTGTGTGTGGCTCTGTGCGTGTGGCTCTGTGCGTGTGGCTCTGTGCGTGTGGCTCTGTGCGTGTGGCTGTGTGCGTGTGGCGCTCTGTGTGTGGCGCGTGTGTGTGTGGCGCTCTGTGTGTGGCGCTCTGTGTGTGGCGCTCTGTGTGTGGCGCTCTGTGTGTGGCGCTCTGTGTGTGGCGCTCTGTGTGTGGCGCTCTGTGTGTGGCGCTCTGTGTGTGGCGCTCTGTGTGTGGCTTTGTGCGTGTGTGTGTGGCTTTGTGCGTGTGTGTGTGGCTCTGTGCGTGTGTGTGTGTGGCTCTGTGCGTGTGTGTGTGGCTCTGTGCGTGTGTGTGTGGCTCTGTGCGTGTGTGTGTGGCTCTGTGCGTGTGTGTGTGGCTCTGTGCGTGTGTGTGTGGCTCTGTGCGTGTGTGTGTGGCTCTGTGCGTGTGTGTGTCTCTGTGTGTGTGTGTGGCTCTGTGTGTGTGTGGCTCTGTGTGTGTGTGGGTGCAAATGCAATAGGTCTCGCATTTGCGAGAGATTAAGCTACTGGCATTGTAAATGACAATGCCATTTATTTATCTGTTTTCAAAACCAACACATAAATAACAATGTTGTAATTTACAATACCAATAGCTCTAACTTTTGCAAAGGCAAGACCGTTGCATTGTAAATGCTTGTTTTATGCCTTCCTAAGGGCTCCGTCATCACCACACTGCCTATTCCTTCAAGTTGCAAATTACATTTTACTATCACTATGCGAGAAGGCATTTCCTCAAAAGTAACCTTAGGCTTTGTTCTTTTTCCATTTGAATACAGCTCGAATTCCACCTGAAAGTGCTGAGGCACTCAAAGTGATCACCAGTTACATTATACAAGGACACATTGCTGGAAGAATTACATTTACATCACCAAACAGCAAATTTGTTAATTGTTTCTGGAAACAGTTTGCTCAGTACAAAATATTATCCTTTCGCTTCGCCATTTTCTACTATTTAGTCAGTCTCAATTACGTTTTTCACAGACATGGAACAAATCAAGCTGCATTTGGCCTGGGTGTCGTTAAACACCTCTCAGGGCGCAAAAGGTGTTGTGCGCGATTAACAGCCATGCGTAGTAATGGCAATTACCTCGATTTACAGATCAAAGTCCCAGGTATAATAAATGTTACATCCTGCTGGAAATGGGCATTTTGCAGAGCGAAACACAGTTGGGAAACACTGTTCAACACGACCTTGTCAAGCGCGTTGTCTTTTTGTGTTTTTGAATGTTTTGGTGGCTGTAAGTGTGTGTGTTTTTTATGTCAGTGTATGTGGTGCATGCGCAGTTCTGTTGTGCCTGAATGCACGTTTGTGTGAATGTAGAACTAAATGAGCGCATTTTTGTGTTTCGTTTCAGTCAATCAATCAATCAGGTGTTTGTTAAGCGTGATTAATCACCTGTAAGGGTCTCAAGGTGCTGGAGGGGGGGTGGGGGGGGGGTGAAGTTTCCAGTCCATCAAGGAGGGAGTCTGTCGAAGAGCCAGGTTTTGAGGTTTCTCGTGAAGATGGGGATTGATGTCTGTCTGAGGTGGAGTGGAAGGGCGTTTTATTGTGTTTGTAAGTGGCCTTGTCTGTGTGTGTACATGAATGTGTATGTATATGTAGTTTTACATACAACATTGTATGTGTGAAATCCTTGCGTCTATGGAAAAAATCATCACATTCCTAATAGCCATAGCAATAGGCTGCTCTGCATATGAAATAGGCGTTTTAACACTCAAACAGCCATTCCCGGTCACAGCCAATGACTGAGCTTTGTACCGCCGGATATTCGCTCTCCGTCACTACCGTCCTCGAGGCACAGAGCCAGTCTCTGGAATGAGTCCAGACACCCTACTTTAGTGTAATGCGCGTGCTGTTTATCCACGAACTACACTATCTAATTAACACTTTAAGCCCATTATGCAGGCAGTGCGACTGGAGAGGTGACCGATCCATATCGGATAGAGCTGCTTGGTTTCCAGGCTGACTGCTTCTCAGGAGTTTTATTAATTTGTCCTAAAGCGACCCTGTTCTAAATGCTTTGCATGAAACTCCTGTAACTAATGTGCTCGTCATTTACTGATACTTGTATCAACGTCCATTAAAGAAGTTGTAGTTGAACGTAAACACTGGAATGGCTGTAGACCCAGGCCATGGATTGTCACATTCCAGGGCCACTCAGGATAACAAGGAGGACTGTAAAGAAATAGTCTCTAAATGGAAACGGAAAACTACAGCGGTTCCACCCAACAGTAAAGAGGTTTCCTTTTTTTTTTTGTCCTCATAAGCCTAGTGGAAAGAAAAAAACCAGTAATGTTCTTCCACTTTGCACATGTTGATGGGCATCCGTAAACCTGAGCTCAGGGCGGGGGGCCACCAGGTGTCGTTCCAGGCATCAGGGTTTGGGCCTATGATGAGGATTTCCGTCTTGTTGGTGTTGAGTTGTAGGCAGCTGTTTTTCATCCATTTGGCGACGGCTTCCATGCCTTCACGAAAGTTGGCATGGTTGCTCTGTGTGAGTTGGAAGTCTGCGTCTTAGACTTTATGGGTGCGCTTCTTGTTGACTCTACCATCGAACATAACATAGGACAAGCTTTAAAAAAATATTTATAACTAACTTTAAACACGTATCAGTGGAGGACATGATGTTCACGTCCACACTACTTTTCCAGTGAGGAGGACCCAAACATCAGGTCCTCATATTAAGGACATGGATTCCCTCTGGTGCTCTCACAATAGGGATTGCCTCTGTAGGCCCCTACTGCTGGCAGAGAAGAGCTTCCCTTGCAGCAGAATTTTTATTTTTATCAGTTTCATTGACACACAGTGCATCATGCATGCTGACGTCAGCCAGAGTCTAAAGCTCACTGAAATTAAAAACAGCCGAAGCCTTAACGGCTCTGGCTGCTTTTCAGTTTGATCAGTGCTAGGAGGCACAGCTTGGCGCCCAACCACCGACCCTCACTGGAGAGGTACTATAATGCAGGGCGGGTTCCTACTTTCTAGTGGTACCTCTCCCTTGTGGATCCCTGACTAGGAACCACCAAAGAGCGTGGATGATATCAAAGGGGGGTTGATGCCGCCAAGGCATAGTCAATTGCTACTCATCAATCAGGGTCATAAAGTCTTTCTGCTCCCCTGGGGAGGGCGATTGGGTAGGTCGACCTCCAATCGCTCACACCATAGGGCAGGAAGCCCCTAACAAATAGAGATAGACTTTTTCCTAAAAAGAGGAATGGAGTGATGTCGGGTCTATCCTGGCATCGGGCCCTACCCCCTCCCCCTAAAGACCATACAGGAGAAGGGGGTTGCAGAAAAACACTTGAAACACCTAAGCATAGATGTATATGATTTTGATGAGGGGCAAAGGGTTTCTGCTGGCATCCCCTCTTCGAAAGAGGATGTTCAGTCTCCAGTTACAGAACTGCTCAATAATGCATACTCCTCAGCGCAGGAACAATCTGTCAGACTCTGCCAGCTGTTTTTTTTGGGGGGGGGGTAATTGAGGTTCCTGTCCAGTCTGTGCAGGCCGCGCCTATTTAAGGTAGCACTGCAGCACACAGGGATAGTTCACCTGATGGATAATTTGGTCCCAGTGCTTCTCTTTTTAATAAAGGATGTGGTTCTGGCCATCCTGTCCTGGCACTGATCAACACCGGCACTTCACCTGCCCCCTGTTCTCCAAGGGCACAGTGACCCAATACTTCAGTCATCCCATTGACAAGTAAGAGGTCATTTGAATACCTTTGCGCATAGTTTTGACCTATGAGACTTACAGAGAGTAGGTAAACACCCCCATTTGCCTTTCCCAGATGGCAGTAGAGTATCTGGTGCCTTTTGGTGGGAGACGATGCAGACACCCAAACCAGCCTTTTTTTTGTACACCAATAACCAGTATCTAGTAGATGTTATGCCAGCTTGTGCATGAAGTTAGCAGGTGACCCCTTCAATCAGGCACCTATGGAGCAGAAAGGCTGTCTAGTACCCTTGGTGGATACTGCATCCTAGTTCCAGGATGGGCAAGTCCTGCATCCCTTTGATGGGCAGATAGAGGGTAAACACCCCAACCTGCCCAAGAGTCAATCAGGGTAAACAAGAAAGAAAAAAAAGAAATGAAAACATGGCATGTTGTTGGTGGGTATTCCAGTTGTTCAGCCCCCAGAATGCCCTCCTGCCCGGAGGGCTGTTCAGGGCATTTACAACTAACTTTCTCTCCAGGTGGGGGCTGAGTGGCAGAAAACCTGGGTGAAAAGTGAGAAACAGAATGGGGTTGAGTGTCGGACCATCTTGGCATGGGTCCCACACAAATGCATTAGGCAGTATGTTTGCGGTCAGTGCTGAGTTGGGAGTGTTTTGATCCCCTCTAAGCCTGTCCACATAGCAACTGTGTATAGGCGGCAGGGCTTAAAATTGGTTTAATTTTTGTCCAGATCACTCTCAGGTCGGACGACTAAGCCCTTTTTAGGTCAGTGTACCTGTTTTGTGTGGAGTATGACAAGGATCCTCGCTGTCTCTACATTTAATTAATAAATATACACATGCATGCGCACACATACACATATATACACACGTGCGCACACATACACATATATACACACGCGCGCGCACATACACACATATATACCCACACACATTCAGCGGCAGATGCCACTGGGTAGTAATAGTTATGATCTCGTTTCTATAGGAACTGCATTTTTGTGTTGCTAATAACTTTGACGCCATGGCGAATCTTGACATAACTTTCCAAAAAGTGCTCTTTTTAGCCTAGTTTGCATTTGAAAAGATTTGGGGTGATCAGTCAAGCGGAGGCCGAGGAAAAATAGAGAGGGGTTCCCAAAACACACTTTCCTTATTCATTTTCCTATAGGAACTTTAGACATAACTACAGCCTAAACTGCTGAAAGTATTTATACCAAATTTGTCAGTAAGCTAGATCTAGGTCCAGAAAAAGTGTTTTGGTGCAAGTCCATCTAGTAGTTTTTAAGTAATTACTGAAAAATAAACTTTGTATCTATAGGGATGTGAAGGCTCTGCAGATATCAACAGATTTCAAAGTGAGAACTGATTGGCTGCCACCACCTCAACCAGGAAGTATTGGCAGCTATCTTAGGACTCGGTCCCGAGTCCTAAAAAAAAATGACACAAGAGGGCTGGGTAGGAATACCCGGATCCCCTAGGCCTGGTGGTGGGGTCCCAGAGGCTGTTTTTGTCTATGGCTTTCTATTCACCCGTTTGTATTGACTAGCTATTACAGTATGAATTGACAAATGGGCGAAACATTTTTTTTTTTTTTAATATCCACATTCTGGCTTTTTTCTCAACTCCCTTAAAGGACAACCACAAACCGCATTTTTCCCCAGTCATTCCTGGTCTCAACAATTGCACATCCTAGGGCTCGTAGCTCAGTACCACTATTGAGTCTTGCCCTTATATCCTAACTATCTGACTATACACCACAAAAGTGTATTGAGGCCCTAATTTGTGGTTATGAAACATCGAAGTGATCTAGGTTAAAGCGGTTGTTGGTTATAGAATCAATGAGCCTTAATAAAGTTGTAGCGTGTTCTCCGTACATGTCTGTAGTACACATTTTTAAAATACATGATCAACTCTGACCGGAACCCAATAGTACCAGTAGGCCTGGTTTTCATAACAGCCGTTAGGAGCATTAGCAGACCTAGAAGGTGATGTAAGTTAATATCTGTGTAAGGCTTTTTGACAAAGGTCTGTGTATGAAGCTACATATGGAATCAGCTCAACATCCTTTGCAGTGCTATTATTGCACCAGTATGAATTGAAACTAGGTTTTAAATAGCTTTATACGAGTCATAAGTTCAGTAATGACTGCTTTGAATACCTGAGGTTATGTTTCTGTATTCAGAAACCGTAAGAGTGATTTGTTACCAAACCAGAGCTAATACAATGCATGATCTTGCTGTCAGATTCTGGTGCAACTTCACACGGTGAAAGTGGAGGGAGACCACATTCTTACTTTTTTCACACAGTGACACAGAGTAGTAGCTGAGAATATCAAGTATCTAGACTAGCATGTGGTCTTTCCATGGTAAATACATCTGGGCTTGGCCCTTCAATTCAAATGTAACATTACATCAACGCTGTTTCATAATCTCCATCACCCAGTTATGATTAAGACAGTTCTACATCTTACCTTAGAAGAATGACCTCCTTCCAAAGTAACCCTTACATGCATTCACCGGTGACAAGGTTACCTGTTAACATAATTGTTCTGTAGATTTGCATGGCGTAGCTCATCACCTGTGAGGGTATCCAGGGGCTTGTAATTTATGGTGACATTCTGCTGCTTTGTTGTCGTAGGGCTCAGATGTTCAGCATCCTTGCTAATTCTTTATTCTAAGCTCCTCAGAAATTCACTAGTTTTGCAAACATGCCAAAATGTATCATAATCCTTTGAGATTTCAGTTAATTCAATTTTATAAGCATGACACTATGGCATACAGCCTGGTCAACTACCACACATGAATGTATAAGTACGAAAGCATAATTTTCAGTCTGAATTTCATGTACTTTCAACATGGAGACTCAGAAAGTGACACAGATATCCCCAACGAGGCAGCATCTCTTGGAGTGAGCCATCAAAATGCCTGTGATGTCATTTGATGGAAACTGGCATCCCTTTGCACACCTTTACCATTAGAATGATCTGAAGATAAAGGTGATTTGTCCCCGTAGAGAACGATCCGCCTGGCTTGAGATTGACTCATTCTGCTTTTCTGTTCAAATATGTTAACTCCTTAAGACATAGGGGCCCATTAGGATGTCGGGCGGATCGCCACCTCCATGTTGGCGGTGGCGATCCGCCCGACATCCTTGCCCGCCCGCCACCCATTTCTCCCCGACATATTACTATGGGGGGGACTGCGGCGGACGGAAAGACCGTCTGCCGCTTCTCCGCCCCGGTCGCCGAAAAGGTTTAATAAGGTTTAATATGGTGGCGGTGTCTATCAGACACCGCCATCCATATTAGTATGGGCTTTGGGAGATGCCGCCGCCACGGAAAGGCAGGCGGTCTTCACTTTGGGGGCCCCCTGCGGGCCCCCATGGTGAAGGCGAGGTGGGGGGTGCACATGGGGGGTACCTGTGGTACCCCCCTGCATTTGCATACACAATGCCGCAGGCACCGCGCGGTGCCTGCCACTTTGTGTATGCAAATGCATGACATGCATTTTTAGCATTGTGGCGGGCGGTGCTGAGAGCACCGCCCGCCACAATGTTAAAAATGCAGGATGTGCCCGCCACTGTGGCGGGCGCCTCCTAATACCCACCACGAGACCCCTGCCCTTATGGCGGGCGGTCCCGTAATCCGATAGGATGGCGGGCAGCCCGTCATCCTAATGACCCCCATAGTCTCTTGAGAGAAGATTGTACTTATCCTTTTCGATGTTACTTATGTATTAGTTGTTATTGTTCAATTCCGGAAGGTACATCTTCAGAAGTTTAATAACAGATTGCTGCTACCGCAGAGAGAGCCTGCTTAAAAGGATATGGTTTTAAGCAGAAGGCTTATAGTACATTAACTCCACTACTCTGCTTTATTCTCCAGTTACTTGCTGACTTGAAGGTTGTCTTTGACCATGTAAAGCGCTCCGCTGTCATTTGGCTGGATTTGCACTATAGAAATACCATATACGTACGTACTTGCATACATACATACATGCTAAATATCTGTATCCAGGTGGGAATACGAAATGGAGGGTAGAGGTGCAAATAAAAAAAATCAAGTGTATATACACTTTGAACAAGAGGCAAGCTTTTTTCAAATGTGAGACTTCTAGACAAGAGACGATCATCTGGGGCTGGAACATTTTGAACTTTAACAAATATTTTATCTGAAACGTTTACTGCTACATGAGACAAGCCTTTACCATTAAAGTTTGTGGCCACAAAAAACAGTAAATATTTTAAGAAACGCAGATAAATCAGTGCATATTCGATACTGACCATGAGGGGGTGAACCTGTTTAAGCAGGCATGAAATAGGCTTCATTTTTAAGTAGCCCTGACGTTCATTTTCTACTGCCAGTATCTACATTTCTGCATTTGAAAGCCTTATTTGTAAAGGTGACAAATAATTTGCGGCAAGTAATGAAACTGGGTAAGGGATATGTTCGTTTGGAAACTACTTAATGTCTGTATTTGTCTATGTTATGACCAAGGAGAGATTGGCCACCAAAATGCTGACCCGATATTCGTTTTCTTGAGAACCCAGCATGGTGACTTTCTTTCCTAAAAGGCCACTTTACCTAAACTTGGACAATGGTTCACGATAGTTTTAAATAAAAGTTAGCTGAATTGTTTTACGAACCATCCATGATTATTTATTGATGCTTTTCAGTGCCATCTTAAGGATTTAGCATTTTTTGAGTCCTCTTAGTCGCAACTACTTTGAATTCTATTTCCCATTTTCTGCTAATTCTAGCATGTACAATGCCAAACAAAATTGAACCATACATTACATTTTCGAAAAAATAGTCACACAAAAATTGGCGAAATATGTCTTGGCTGTGGTCCTAAAATCGTTAACATGACACTTGTGAGGAAAGTCGTGTATTGTGTGATGTGGTTGCGCGACCTCACCATGGAATACTGTTATTGCCTTCAGTCCACTTAGGCTTGTTTGTTAAACCTTAGCTCAGCCCTGGGTACATGTGGCTTCGAGCAGTCAAGCTTAAAGAAAGGAACATGTGTAAAACATTTAGAAGCACAAAAAGAACGAAACAAGACAGTCATACAACATGAAAGAACTCTGACACCAGTTTATATAAATACATAATATTTTAATGAATTTTTTTACCACAAAATAAAATCGGCCAGAGGGTTCTGGAGATATGGGTTTTTATGTGAATCGTCCAATCACTACAATATTTTCAAAAAGTAATGGTAACTTCAGAGTTTGGAACTTTGTAAAACCGAGTTTTGTTCAGCCACTCTGGCCTGCTTGGGTGACCAACTACAACCGGGGTAAGGCCAATGGGACCAGAAATAAATTTTAGGACATTTACCTTGCCACCAAAGCAGTCCCCGGTCCAGTTCCAGGCTCTTTGTGCCAACCGCCATACACGTTAATGGAGTAATCATGATCGAAAGGATACAGGTTGCTGAGGATGACGTGCATTCGACAGCAGTCTTCCAAGGGTTACTCCTCGGTCAGCGGTCAAGGTGGGGCAACTTTGGCCATGGGGTTGATGTCCCTCAAAGTCCTCTTTGGTCCAGCAAAAGTCCAGTTCCCATTGGACTACTGGTTTCCAGTCGCAGCAAAACCAGTGGTTCTCTTTGGTGGAGGCTAGTGTCACATTTGAGTGATCATACTGCACTCCTATGACTTTCCCAGGTCCAGCAGACTCAAGTGCAACTTTTGCACATTAGGACTGCACGTCGGTGGTTAGAGGCAATCAAGCGATAGTGGCTACTGACTGGCAGAATGGGCTTATTCTGCTTTTGTGGCCTAGGTGCTGTATCAGGATGTCATCCAACTAACACTGGGTGCCAAGGGTGCCATATTTATGCCCAAAAAGGGCACTATACCGCCCATTTCCAAGATGCCAGAACCCCTCTTTTTGTGTGTGGAGTTTGGAAGCCTGCCCTAGAGGTGTGGCTTCCTGAGGCCTACATGCCCACAGAAAAACCTGTTTGGCAACTGGTCTGCTCTCCCTGTCCATTTGTTTAAGAAGTTACTTTAACTTGGGCATCCAGTTGGGTTTAATGTAACAATTATTTTGATACCTTGAAGCATCAACTTTAGTAGTCCCTTTCATAAATTAGTACAGCTGCATTGTCAGCATGTAATCATGTACTTGTCAATGGGGCTATTAATGTTTCCGCAGTAAAAGCGACAATTTGGGGTTTTTACTGTTGGGACATATAAAAATCCATGTCCTACTATTTATTATACAGCACTCTGTCTAATGCCTAGACAGGACTGCTGTAGGGGTGACATATATATTAAAAGGGAGTTTTTGGGCGTTGTCATTAGTTTAAATGGCAATGTCGAGTTAGCAGTTGAATACTGCTCTGCCCGTCTGCAGTGGCAGGCTTTAGACATGTTTTCACATTGTCACATCTATTGTGCTGCAGCCGTAGGGGGACACTTTAACTTACATTGCCCAGGTACCCGGGATACCTTATACTAAGGACTTATAAGGGAAGTTATACCACTTGGGTGTAAGCCAATCAAACATATACTTTGTAGGGTCAGAACACTGGCACTGAGGTCTGGTTAGCAGACCTCTGTGAACTCTGAGTCGAAAAACCAGCAGCATCCGTTTAAAAGTTTGGGGGTAATCATGCAAAAAGAGGCATTACAACACTGAGAAGAGAGATTCTGAGGTAGATGTAAGCAGGGAGGTCAAAAAAAGTTGAAACCGAGAAATAGTGGTGATGTAGAGAGAACATTCACTTTCCTTGGGGGTGGGGGGCATTGCCCATTTTGCCCATGCCTTAAAACGTCTCACTTGCTACTATAGTCATAATTTTCATCAGATTTGTTTTAGAACTACAAATCCTAGGGTTGGAGGGTGGTGGGTGAGTGTTGACACATAAAGGTACTACTATCTTTTATATATAGAGTGAATTAGCTACCTGTATGAAAAACTAATTTTAAAATATATGCCTTTCACTAATACAGGGCTAGACCCATCAATGCCTCAAGAACGACGTACGCCTGTTACCCCTTCCTCCTCCTCCAGATACCACCGTCGCAGGTCCTCGGGGTCAAGAGATGAACGCTATAGATCAGGTATGCTACGTTTAAGACTTTTTAGTGGTGCAGATTGAATGGGGTTGTACATTATTGTTGTTTTGTAAAAATACTGGTGTTCGTGTATTTTTGATGTTATTATGTGGATTGATATAACCCTTTTAAACCAAGAATTGACGCACAATTACTCAAGTATCATGGATGTTACCACTTTGGTCCTTGAATTAAGAGCGCTAGAGCCTCTGAAAAAAGAATTTATTTCTAAAAATTGAATAATATTTATTTTGAGGGTTCCTAGCAGCAACTCCAGAACTAAACTGGCTTTAAAGTGAATAACTTGCTATCTAAAATAGTAATAGGTGTTGGTTGGAGAAGATCTGCAATGTTTTTATCCTTGTCAGTTGATTGTGCGATTGATAGATTTTAAAGCTTGCTTACAATGTTTTTTTGAGTCTGAGATGCAGCCTCAAAAGTGATCCTAATCTTGGCAGAAAGTCACTACTGAGATGATGTAGATAAGTGGGGTTTGTCTGTAATGTTGTTCTCCTACTGTTACTCTAGTCACTGCATTTTTTTAGCTTTTGGATTCTTGATCTTTGTTTCTTTTTGCAGCCCAGATAAATAATAGTGGGGCTGTTATTGGTTTTATTTTTAAATGTTTATTGGCATTTTTTGGTCTTGAAAGACATTTGTTACAAACATGGCTCTACCTCTGTTGATGTGGCAATATTTCAAGGAATATATTGTAGATAAGAATGTCCACAGGTGAATATTCAAAGAGGCACTGGTGAACACTTATTTGACAATTCGTAATAATAGAGGTGGCTTACAGCAAAACCGTTCAGTATATAAATCCGGATCTAATGTCAATTCGAACCTCTCAAACCTTGCCATATCGTATCATAGGTGCAACCCAAAATATATATTAATTCAAAAGGCATTGTCTATGTCTCCCAGGTCTCATTATCGTTAAGTTTATGTCTCAGAACTAAGAAAAAAGGGAAATTACAGATGCCATCAGACGAAAACTAAGAACAAGAACCAAAACACTAGCTGTCCCGTGAGTCACCTGCACCCGAGAAGGAGAAAGTCTTGTAAGGAAGAGAGAAGGAAGTACAAAGCCCACAGAGGGGCCAGTGGTAGATCCTGGTTCAGTGGAACATATGATCGCATTTGTGACAGATGGGGGAGGGATCCCAGTGAGTCGAGCCACCCTTGGTAGTGTACCGGGGTTGTTATAAAGCACAGTCTCTTGGTGTATGTAGCTAAAGCAGCTCTTACCTATTAGGCTTATCTGATGATTTGCACTCAAAAGTATACTCATGTGGCTTTAACTATTTCTTTAAAGGTGATTGGAACATATAGTAGTTTAAACATGTCATTAGTGGGTTGCCATTGAGGAATGGTATGTATTGTTTCTATCTGGATCACCTCTGTGTTTTTGTAGGCCCTGTACAGCTTGCTTTTTCAAGGCAGTTGGAGCTATATCGATAATGCCACTGGACTACAAGCCTGCTGCTACTAATTGGATAGGTGCAGTGGACTTTAGCTGGTTGGAGTCAGGCTTCTGTAAGACAGGTAGATATTTGGTCGTGTAGATCAGTGGTTCCCAAACTTTTGACTCCGGAGGACCCCCATTGACTCACCACTTGAAGTCGTCGACCCCCAGCAATTTGTATGATTTAATTTTCAAATATTAAGAGTAATTTGAAAAAAATAAACATACGTGCACACAAAACAAATACTCAAATTACTAAAGATTTTAGTATTTTATATTGAAAGAGTTTGCAAAAAAAGAGACATTTTAATGGGAAGGTTGGTGCTGCATCTCCGTGATTATATTTTAAATGGTTGGTTTTATTTCGCAGTACGAGGCTCCTACTCCTGCAAGGGCCATAGTGGAAACCCAAAGTATCCCTGGCAAATGTTTTCAGACCAGTTCCAATACAGTGCACACTGAGTGAGCCTGACCACTGCAAAGGGGGCTTTGGGAGGCTCTCCCCACAAGAAAATTTAGGAAACAATGGTGCATTCTACAATAAATGTATCATTATATATTGAATTGTATCAGCTTTTAAAGAATAGTAAATGATGACCTCACTGTGCACCAGGATACAACAATCTTTGTTGGGGTTCCTCAGTGATTCCCTTATTATCACCCTTCAACAGTGCCTCTCATTTCTCCATAGCACACCTGTCACATGTATTTCATTTGTTTTATAGCATCTCTCATACCATTGTAGGATGTCAGAGCCCTTTACATCACACACATATAGAGACAATGAATCATACTTGTAAATCAGTGTAGAGAAAATGTTACATAAGGCAAAGGGGACTACAAGGTGTAGGATTCACATGTCTTTCATACTGGTAGGCATTTGGTCTGGAAACGCACAAACTCAGGATTCAGAACATAACACAGTGGTTAGCATTGACTAACAATAAAAATGAATGTCCACCCAAATAAACTCCTTTAACAGCATCAGGATAATGAAAGACTGGGAAAAACATAAGTTACTAACTTGTGCCATGCAGTGTGTGAGCAGCTCTTTGATGAACGTTTATAGGTCACGGTGCTAGATTATGATGGTCTCTTATGAGCTGAAGAGTAACAAAGGAATCTCTGTGATAAAAGCAGTAACCCACTGACCTATGCACATGAAATACTATTTTTTTAAATGCATGGTACACGTTCTTTGCAGCGGGCATATTAACCCTCTGTGCTACATTAGATAAGTCCAACCTGCCACTGGACAAAACTCTCATCTATCTCCCGCAGGTACATTAATCACTGCTGTTATCTTGACACTTTTATTGTTGCTCGAAAACTAATTCTACAAGGAACTTTGCTGTGCTTTTAAAATTGCTGCCTGCGGACCCCCTGGGAATATGTCATGGACCCCTGGGGGTCCACGGACCCCAGTTTGAGAAACAGTGCTGTAGATGGTTAAAGAAGGATACTTCCCCTTCAGTAGTGGTGGTAGGACATTTTCCACTAAAGGCCTGCGTGGATGCTTTTGCCCATTAGCATCTACTCAATGTTGGTATATGCAGATTTTGATGGTTATGAAGTGGACATCTAATGTTATTTTATCCTCTGTAAAAACTTTTGAATCAGTTGTGTATGTACAAATTGTTTGCGTAGCTGTGAACCTGCTTTGGTTTTTTAGTGGCATATGGTAGAGGAGCCAGAAACCACCGGGAAGAGTCAGTTTCCTGCGCCACTCACCATATAGACACTATATAGACCGGGAGGCTCCAAAGTTTCCAACAAAAGAAGCTACTTGAGTTCAATGAAAATCCCCCAGACTACTGATATTAGATCTGTAATACTTCCCACATCAGACATTATTACATTAGTGGCCACCATATGCAAAGATTACAAGCAGTGATCACCTCAGTGCATCACGCAGGGTTGCCAACAGTAATGTAAAAAATGCTTTGTAAATGTAGAAAGCCTCTGCAGGCTTCTTACTTAACAGCCATAGTGGCAATGTCCCTAGCACCTCATTAATGATATTAGTAATGTCTCCCCAACACTGTTTGATTTTTATCACCAAATATCAGATTTAAATATTTATTGCCAATTGAATCATTTTCTCCAATCCGCTTATGTATGCCAAAATTGAAAAGCATATATTTGGAACGAAAATTTGTGTATTTTCAGAACTGATGTTATGTTATGTCTATTTGTATAGCACACTAATCACCTGTGAGGATATCCAGGCGCTTGAGTAGGTGCATAGGTGAGTGTCCTCTCAGAGGACAGGTGCATAGGTGAGTGCTCTCTCAGAGGACACCCCACCTACTCGGGCGTCTGGATACCCTCACGGGTGATTAGTGCACTATACAAATAGGCATAACATAACATCAGTTCTGAAAATACACATATTTTTGTCCCAGATGCATGCTTTTCATTTTTGGTATACATCTTTATTCAGCCAAATGACAGCTTCCAATTTATTTTACTGGGCTCCACACAGGAGAACTACTTACAGATAGCTTGAGTGCTACCGGTAGCTCGCGAGCTACTCCTTGGCTATAGACAGTACTGTAGCAAGTTAAAGTAAATTGAGAGAATCAGTTTGTTAAACCACATGCTAACCTATATAAGGGAATGGGTTGTGGAACCTGTACCTTCAGTCTACCTCTGTAAAAGGCTCACACTGCACTTTATTAAATGCTCCTGATAGATCTAATGTTCTAGCCAGAGTGTTTCAGCCCTGTCTGTGCTGGGAAGCCATTTTTCATGTAACTCCAAGCCTGGAGGGCTGTATTGCTGCCCTTGTCTGGCAGAAAGCCAGACTTTCAATCTCAAAGACGAGGAAATGACTCAAGATAAATTGGAATCCTGGCAGTGCCTGCTATAAGAGAAGCGTTTAGAGAAAAGCTTTTAGATATTGAATGGAAACGTGCTGAATTCTTGGTCGGAAAGAGTCGGCTTCCTTCAAGCAAATGAACTAACAATAGTACTTTGAAATAGTGTTTGTAGTCGCTTTGGTACATTCCTGTAATTGTCTGAGATTGACACGAGTTTGTGGGCCTCATGGCGCTCGGTATTTGGGACATTTTAACAGTAGCTCAAATGAATGAATCTTGATGGACATAGAGTGTGGATTAGCGTGCAGGGATATTTGTGATTTTTTTGTTTTATGAAACATTGCCAGTATTACTGCACCCTTTATGTTTTGTACAGTTTTATTTTTTTGATTTAGGTTCTAGTTTCACCGGGGTTTAAGTGCGTTTATGCCTATTCTAGAATTCTAAACACTACAGAAGTACAATGTTGTTTTAGGTGTGGTTCACATATTGCTTTGAAAGTGTGTGACAAGCACATCATTCTTGAATTAAAACAATGTTATGGTTGCATATAGATTTTGTATTTGTTTCCCTTTTCAAGAGTCCCTTCCAGCAGGCCATCAGCACATAGCTTTCTGGGTATTGTAGTTTTGCTTTTTCCATTATAAACAATGCAGGATTAGATTGGGGGATGTGATGTATTCTGGTGCCACAGCTATTCTTGAGCTTGGACTGGATTGCTCCTCCAGTCCCAGTAAATCAACTTTTGCAGTGTCCGTATCAGGGCACACGCAGCAGGGTACATGCATATTTAGAGTGTGGATTAGGTTGAGTAATATTTATGAAACAAGGTAATGGAGGCTCTTTTTCCACTCCAAATGACCAACAGTTTACACATAGTATAATTCGTGGACAATCAGAAAGTCCTTTAATTTGAATTGTGTTTTGCCAAGGGACAATTGTTTGAAAGTCAAATCCATCCCCCATGGAAGAGCACATCTTGCCACTTGCAGGGGAAATGAAGTGGTACTCAGCATGTTACTTGACGAGCCGTCAAGAGATAAACAGCAATCGAAAATGTTTTTACTTTCTCAAGCTCTCAACCAGTAGTAAGACACCTAGGTCTACTGCAGCACTTAATTTGAGCTGGTGGGGCCCAACAAGACTCATTTTGGCGGGAACCAACACTTATTTTTCTGCATCCGACATTTACTGAGAACAAAAGACTGAAAAACTCACAAAGTGGAAAGACAAAGGAAGAGAAACACGAAAAACCCCGTCACAAAGGTAGAATGCAGGAAACTTGTAAGAGTAGGTAAAGGGGCCTGGAGTGTTTGGTAGTGGAATTAAAGAGGCTAGAGGTGGTTTCAATACTCCACATCCTTGTTATTCAGCTTGCTGACATTTAATAGCACCAGCCGCAGGCATCTGAGCAGAGCTTTGGGCACCAGCAATTTTTTATTTTTCTTTATATTTGATTTTTTTTTATTGTTTTAAAAAAAAATTTGTACACAAATTAATCACGGGCTATGTGAATTTTTGGGAAATGTCAGCTTTGTGCATGTACATTAATCATAACTATTTATAAAACCCTACCTGAAGTGTTTTGTGGCACTTTCTATGTGTTTATTAGCACCTAGTGGAACCTATTTACTCATCCTTAGATTACCTAAAGATAATCCGATGTATATATTGCATGTTGCTGTTTACAGCTGCTGCATAGCATACTAAGCTACTTTCTCGTGGTTGCAATTTGGGAGTTTCGTGCTACTCCGAATCTCTGCAATTAACTTATTAAAACATGCTTCTTTACATAGAGGGCAAATCTGTGAGATCCCCAATAGATGGAGAAATCTACAGAAGGCGCAATCCTGGCTATGGACAATGGCGTAACACTAATCCCCGCAGCCTCCGTAGAGCGGGGGGCTGAGCTCCAGAGGGACCCCTCTGGCCTGAGAGGTCCTGACTAGGTCTGGAGGGGGGGGGGAGGGGAGGTGGCTTCAGGTACAAGGGGAGGGGGTCTCAAGTTTCCTTACACCACATGTTATGGAATTTTTTGACTCTGGATCTCAATTCTCAAACTTCCCTCCTGGCTACTGGGAAACCGTTAAAGAGGTGGCTTTTTACATCTTGGGGATCTGGTTATCTTTTTCACCAGTGTCAGCAGAGGGTTTGTTGTACCGTGCCATGAACTTAGGTGTAAGTTCTTTAAAGTACAATTTTAACCTATGGAGCAGTTTCATGATGATCCATTTCTGTTACCATTGGCCACACACACACATCTCCGTTTTGAATATTCAGCATGTTAGATACTTTATCTTATCATTAGTATACTGCGAGACTTGTGCGTCTGCCCCCTGCATTATTTTACAATTACTCCTCTGTGTAACCAATAAATTAAACCTGAAAAACCTTACAAAGTTTCAAAGTTTCAAAGTTTATTTATTTATGTTTTGGCTCTCATAGAGGGCCACATAAAAGATAAAAGAAAGCACTTATAACATAATTAGAAATAAAATATAAAAGAAGCACATGCAACATGTTCAAGGGTAACTACAAATTCAAACAGAATATTCCACAAACATATGATATAGAAGTCCATGATTCATCCATTAGCAAGAGTACCACCAAAAGGCCGATAAGATTTTTATAACATATTAATAAATATCTAAAAATCCTTTAAAAAATTTAAAAATGTAGAAGCAGAACATTTCATTTATAGGTGAGTACAAAAATTGTAGGAAGATATTTACATTGGAAATACCCAAGCGAATGCAAATTGGTTTTAGCCATTTAAGGCGCAAAGTACGAAGTGCCGGGCAAATTAATAGAACATGCATACGATCCTGTATACTTAGGTTACAAAAATTACACATTTTCGATGTTCCATACCATTTGGACAAGAGGATATTCAAAGGCAATAAATCATGACGAATAAGGAACCACAACCTTCTAATGCCATGAGGTATATTCCATAATACGTAGGCTTGGGCTTTCTTGGCAACATATGAGTTAATAAGGAGATCACAACCACCTTTTCTTTGTATCTCGTTCTTGTCTAGTTGAAAGCCTAGTTCCCAAGATGCATGTTTTAGCAAAATTTTTAGTTGTGCTCGAGAGTGGAGGAACAGAGTACTTTCATCCAGTTTCAAGAGAGTCACCGCTTTTCTGAAGTTCTTTATAAGTTGTGAAAACTCTTTAAAGTTGCCTAATAATTCACTTTTAAGTAGAGCTCTCATCGTCCCCGGTTCTGCTCTGGCAAGTGAGGCCACCCAACGTACCAGGGCACATAATCCCTGCACCCAACTGCTCCTTAGGCCGAACTCAAGTCTGCACGCTGCCAAGGAGCAGTTGGTATTTAGTGAAGTCAAGGATCTTAGTAGTTTCCCTTCAGTTTTATGGCAGAAATCCCAGAGTTTTAACTCAACGAGTTCAATACCATAAATAAGGGTAGCGGGGATCTTAGCTCTGTAAACCTCAAGCATACAAGAGAAATGTCTTTTCCCAGTTGCTACGTATAGTGATTTTATGCCTTTACCATGCGCAAGGGCTTTTCGAGAACAGTGATCAATATGAGGCCTCTCGCTCAGGTTGGCAGCAATAATCTTTTCCAAGAAGGTATAAGTTTTAACTACCTCCAACTTCTGACCACCAATCGACCACCCAAAATTTTCTGAGCGGCACAATTTTTTCCCCCTTATGCACATGATTTTGCTTTTAGATATATTAATCCTCATAGAGTGGGCAACTGCAAAGGCATGAAGTGCTTGCAACCTATTTGCTAACCCTTTGGGTGTTAGATCCAAAACGAGAATATCGTCAGCATACATCAAGCAGGAGATGGGGGCCCCCCCTAGCACTGGAGCAATGCCCTCACAAACAGATACGGCTGCAGGTAAATCCTGGGTATATAAAGAAAATAACAGAGGCGCCAAAAGGCAACCCTGTTTCAAGCCGTTTAGAGAGGGTATACGATCAGAGAGACCCCTTTCACCCCCCTGCAACACCCTACACCAAGTTTCCGTATGTAATGTACGAACAAGTTCCAGCAAGTATGGGGGTACTCCAATAGTTGCTAATTTTCTCCACAGCGTTCTGCGATCCACTCTATCGAACGCCGTGGAGAAATCGATAAAAGCTGCGTACACAACTCCCCCTCTCACCTGCGTATACTTGTCCGATATCACATGAAGGGCGGTCAGATTGTCTAGAGTGCCGTGCTCCCTACGAAATCCTGTTTGTTCACGTGGTAAAATATTGTTCGCATCGACCCAGTCCGAAAGTAAATTTAAAAGACACTTCGCAAAGATCTTACCGACTGCGTCGAGGAGAGCAATTAAACGGTAATTGCTGGGGGTATCCCTCGAGCCCTTCTTAAAGATAGGGACCAGGATACTACCCCTCCAAGATGCTGGAACCTTCTTAGAATCAAAACAGGATTTAAATAAGGGATAGAGTGTTTTACTCCAGAGGGAGGGTTCCTGCTTCAGGACCGTCATAGGTAATTCGTCCGGCCCCATTGCACCGGACGAGCGCATGTTCTTTATGGCCATAGCAATTATTTCCTCTGATGGATACATAATTTCTCCATCAGTGAATACATCGGGGGGGCTAGAATCTGCTAAGGTACCATACCCCCCGTAAAGATCCCTGATATAGGCAGACCAAACCTCTTCGGTAATAGGGATTGGGCAGGGGGTTAATCTATTGCCGCATCCCATCCCGATTATGGACCAAAATTTGCGGATCTTACCATGCGCTACTGCTTCCCTTAGATTTATCCAAACCAGATCTTCCTTTTCCTTTTGTAATTTCACTTTTAGTCTAACTCTCTTTCTTTTTAACCTCAAAAGTTCTTTTCCCCGTTCCCCAGATCTACTTACAAATTGGGCACGGACTAATTTATTTATTTCTTTATTCAGTATGTACAGGGCATTGGGCACATATGCCCGCTTCGGGGGCCGTCTAGCCTTTTTCACATCAGAAGTGATGTTCAACATAAGGTTCTCAAAACTAGCAATTTCCGAACCGTACCAAGCATTCAGATCTGCTATGGTTTTACGTAAAATAACATGCACCCCGGAAATTAAAGATGGATTCCAAAAGCATCTACCGGAGGATGCATGGAAGGCTGTGTCTTTGCTGTTAATCGCCCATGAAGCCGTACTAGGAGGTTTTGAAGAGATAGTCAAGAGTATTACATTATGGTCACTCAATATCGTGGGGACTATCATCAGATCCAAGATACAAGGAAATATATTAAAGTCCGAAATCGCATAATCAATTATAGAAGATTTACTGTGCGATTTATGCGTAAATTTTGCAGGTACGTCCGAGGGGAATCTTCCATTTAGGATAAGACCCTCGACTGCCGAAAGTTCCTCCAACAGTATCTTCCCTCTTTTATTGGTTGTTATTTTATCGGGAAAAAGGGATTGGGGAATGAAATGCGCCTCTTCTTTGGCTTTATTTCTAAAGAGGTTCATACTGGAGTTAGATATTTTACAATTTAAATCACCCACAAGGATCACTTCTGAAAGGGGTGATATTTTTTTAACCTGGTCAATATATTGGAAGATCTGCTTCAACACAACGTTAAAACCCTTTTCCGGAGGGATATAAGCGTTAATAATTATAAGAGACGCCGTCTTAGAGAGGGTGGGGAGATTGGCTAAAGTTATGGCTTGGAAGAGGTTACTTGGGTCAATATACTGAGAGAATTTCCAATTCCATTCATTTGATAGCAAGCACGCAATACCCCCCTTAGCATGCCCTTTCCTAGAAGCAACCGCCGGGACCTCCAACACAAAATAATCCTTTATAACATCCATTCTATTAATACACCATGTTTCTTGAATGCAAATCACATTTGCACCCAAGGAAAAAAGAAACTCAAATTTCTCCGGACTACTGTGTATCCCGGCAGCGTTCCATGAAATAATTTTCAATTGATTGTTAAAGGTGCTGAAACAGTTTAGGGTTGTCGGTGGGTTTAGAAGACAAAGCGTTGTGCAACCAATTCCACTGATTAGAATCCTCTAATTGCGAGGGTTTTTGAATCAGTGGTGGAGGTTTCACCTGGGAAACCACACGTTTTCCTTTTGAAACCCAGATCTTTATATCTTTAGGTAATAAGGTAGCCCCACTTTGACTATCATCCTTTTGGGACAACCCATGGGAAACGTCTTTGTAATCAAAATTCACAATAGGTAAAACATCGATGCCTGTGCGTTGGAAACTCTCTGCTTGTTGCAAAACCAAATTTACAATTATTTTAGAGTAGAATTTGACCCTTATACTAGTAACATTATTTCCCCCTAGCAAAGAGACTAACTCAATATCGCTTGTTTGAATACGATGTAACTTATCCATTTCACTAAAGCGTTTGAGTAGCCATGATCTATTTAATAATAAGTCAACCTCAAATAGTGGAAGAAAGTCCAACACATGAGTGTCCACATAAGGTATAACCTCTTTTTGTTCCACAGTGGGACGAAGCGATTCCCCTGTCCCACCTGTGAAAGGGAAAGGAGCAGCCAAGGGATTAAGTAGCTCAGAAATAGCTGGATTGGGACTCTTTAAATTTGATTCAAAGGAAGAGTTAGAGCCCAAGCCATCCTCTTGTATTAGAGCCTCCCTGATCCTAAGTGGAGAATTTCCAAAGATCTCTGGAACACAATAGGAAGGATTGGGTTCCGGAGTCACCGTAACGGTGGATCGAATAACTTCAGTGGCTTTATCTTCCTGATCAGTTAGAATTATAGAGTCAAGAAACCTTATCCGCCTCTGTCTTTTCTTCTTATGTTTACGCACCAGTTTCCTTTTGTTGCCTTTATGTTTTATACATTTTCCATTTTTTCCCCCTCCTTCTTGATTAACCTCGGAAGTGACTTTTTTATTTTCCGAACAGAAGATCGGAAAAAGTTCTTGTGGTACTTGACAGTCAGGGGTAGGCATGATTTCTTCCGTTATCCCCAAATCCGCCTTCAAGATACAGTTCGGTGCAGCAGATACACATGAACCTTTAACAATGCTGCAATAAGGTTCTGCTGACACTGGTTCGGGGACCTTTATCTTGGAGTTTTCTATATGCTGCTCGGCTTCCCCCTTATTTAATTTCGTACCCTGTGGAAAAAGGGGGGTATTCTTCATTGCCGGTGCTTTTTGCAGTAAATTTTCCAAGATTTGAGTAACCGAATCCAGAATACAGTCCGAGCTGCCTACAAATTTTCCCAGTAGGAACAGAATAGAGGCTAACAGATGTTCCAGTGCAATCAAGGATTCTGATAAAGGTTTATCACCAGCCCCGACTGTAGGACAATTGCCGGATAGATTGAAAAATGGATTCCTGGAATCATTTAATGCATCAGATAAACATTGACTGTTCACAGACGGGGTACTACTAAAAAGTAGCAACCCAGACGGAGTCGCCCCTCCTATAAGATTGTCCGTTTCTGGAGCAGCCGGACTGATCGGCTTCACATACCGGCCACAGAGTTCCAGATCAATAGAGAGAGGTGGTGAGGCTTGAGCCTCCAAGCTGTTCAAGGAAGACTCCAGGGGAGGCATGGAATTATTCACTAGCGAATCATTCAGTGAGAGGGCAGGAAGAATATTAACCTTGCCCTCCTCCGAATGCACAATGCAGGAGGTGTCCATACATGACACCATTGGTGTCTCAAGAGGCACAGAAGAGGCATTAGCATCTGCAATGTGGTTATCATTCACTTGAATGCCAGAAACAGTGTTACCTTTTAGAGCGACCATTGGGGAATTTTCCACCGGTTTTTCCCACAGTTCAAAGAGCTGACACTGGCCTTTTAACAGCTGTTGATTCACGACCATATTTCTCAAGGGATTTGATTTAGTTTTGGCACAGGTTCTTCCACCTACCATTCTCCCCGAGCGAAGTTTTTTTGTCATCTTTTACTATAAACTTCGCCCACTCCGGCTTAGCGAGATGGTGGTATATAAAAAATAATACGTAAAGGTGAGTAATCGCGATTTAAAATAATAAGTTAAGTCAATGCGGTCAGTGGTCAGGTACTCTGGATAATGGAATAGTGCAGTCCCTCTCAACTCGAGACCTTACATCATCCGGACCAAACAACATAAGAATAGAACAACAAAAAATAAAGAGACGGGGCCCAGCCCGGCCACTGAGGGCCACAGAGGGCCCGCCCTTTGCCCGGGCTTAGCTCCGGGCGTCCCGCTCGCGTCCCGCGAGACGGGGGTGTCGCCGTATTTCTGCGCCTCCTGGCGCGAAAGTGACGCGGCAAATGCTGCTAGGGCCGCTGGGATTTGTAGTTCTTTGCCCCTGCTCCGCTCTCAGCGCTCCGCTCGGTCTTGCACACAGGACAGGTTCAGGAGAGCAGGAGGCGGGCGGGCAGGCAAATGCCTTACAAACTTTTTTCCTCGTCATTTTCCTATTTTTGGGACTTACTAAAAATAGTGCATATGTACACTTATACTTAATTTTGTTTCATTTAAAAGTTTGCTAGATAGCGCTGCTAGACTCTGAAGGGTGACAAAAACTTTATAACAGAGATTTATTAAGAGGATAGGAAAAGTTGCGCAACCTCTGCAGGTGGCAGCAAATGCCCAATAATATGCTGTATGCCGTATGGTAGTGCTGCTGTTCACGATACAGGCCTTCATTACTACTCTGGCCCTATGAGTCAACCTTTCATCACTCCTCCCTCTCTTCTCACTCCACCTCCAGTTTCTTGGTTCCTTAGTATTTTTTCTATTTCCTTCTGATTATAAGCCTGGGCCTTTAATTGCCAGCTTGCAAACTGGTTTTGAAGCTTTGAAATACAGGAGAGGACGAAGGTGACTCTTACAAGAGGCCAGCCAACGGACAGCTGTTTTATTACCTGACGATGCATACATGTTTTTTAAATGATAACCCTTTTGAAAGAGACTTGAGATGCCGGGGCAGAGGGGATACAAAGCTAAGAGTCACAGCTTGAAATTGTTACAGAACAAATCTTCAGCACTTAGACAGAGATGCTCTCTCTTTTGTAACTCGCCTGAGAGCACCGATCCCTGGACAGGCCTGTGAGGGGGTTGTCACTGGTACCGACAAGATTGTGATGCACTGGCAGCTGTAACGGCGGATGCAGTGATGATTTGACCCACAGACTTGCTCGGCTGTTCAGCTGAAGTGCAGTTTTCAGCAGCCTATTTATGTAAATACTCAATCAAATGTGAACGTGCTGTTTTTGTCCGTTTATTTATTGACTGCACACAGCTATTCCAGATGCGCAGGCTGTTCGCAAGCTGCAAGTGAAGTGGGCAGTGAAACCCGGTATCATTAATTCATTCCTTCTTTCATTTTTGATTACTCTTTTTTGTTCAGACGTGCAGCTTAATGGTGCCTTTAGATCTGCAATGTCCTCTTAGGCAAACAGATTACATGTTCTTTGTGCGCTCAAAGGCGGAAAGTCAGGAGCCATTTGAGCATAATGGTGGAATAACATTATCCGTAGCTGGGTCCACCCGCTCTTTTAATTGTCCCCTTTACCACCCGCTTCCGATATCCAGTCAGAACACGATACTGTCAAGGAAATGGCTATAAAATAGCAGTGTGACCTGCAGTTCACAGTTTCAGGTAGTAGCACGTCGACGCCTCGTCAGGGGTAGTAAGAGATCTATAAATACAGTTGAAACAAACTAAAGGTCCAGAGAAGGTCTGGCTCCAGGATTCTAGCAATGGGAGAACCACGAAGAAGCATGGGCATGGGCCAACTAGATGCGTCTGTCAGCATGCACACATCAACACAGAGTGTTAGATACTTTTTTTTTTTTAAGATATTAGCAACTTCTGTCCAATGTTGACACCTCTAAAAAGTAAAGTTACATATCTTTCGTAATGTTGACTTAAATGGTTAAGAATATTGCCCATTCTGTGTGCTCAAAGCTCAAGATGTACTGCAAGTGTAGACCGGTCCCTGTACAGAGTGTCAAATGGAGCCAGCTACAGGCCTTGACAAGATAGTGCAGCAGGGCATCTGTTCTCCCTGCCCGCTAGACATAGCATGAGAGGTGGAGATTGCCACAAGTAGGGGTGTTTTGTCCACAGGGCAATCTGAAGTAACCAGTGAAGGGAGAACCTACCTGCCGGACAGACGCTCGCCCGCTCGCTCCTGGGGCCCAAACGCTGTAAGTCTTGCCGCCACCGCATTCCACCTCGCGGCTAGAGACTACAGCTCCCAGGGAGCCTTGCGGCCACTTCCTGCATCCGGCCACAGCGCGCCCTGAGGCGCTACTTCAACAGGACGCTCCCTCGGTGGAGCGGGGGCAATCTGAAGTAACCAGTGAAGGGAGAACCTACCTGCCGGACAGACGCTCGCCCGCTCGCTGCTGGGGCCCAAACGCTGTAAGTCTCGCCGCCACCGCATTCCACCTCGCGGCTAGAGACTACAGCTCCCAGGGAGCCTTGCGGCCACTTCCTGCATCCGGCCACAGCGCGCCCGGAGGCGCTACTTCAACAGGACGCTCCCTCTGCGTCGCGGGACGTGCGCGGGCGTGTGCCGGGCTAAGCCCGGGCAAAGGGCGGGCCCTCTTAGGCCAGAGGAGGCTGGGCTGGGCCACAGCTCTGACATCTGCAACAAAAGGTGAGCAGGGGTTAAATCATCATGGGGAAGCGTAATAACACGTCTACAACGCCTGCCCCTGTCAGCTCCCCTATTCCACCTCCCTCTTTTGAATGCTTACTGGAAAACGCCCTAACAATGGTCCAGGAGGAAATTGCTAACACGGAAAGGAGGATGTCACTGGGTTGCAGCACCATTGACCTACAGTCACCCCAAGTTAGCCCTTTTAATACTCGTCCGCTATCTCCAGCAATTACCATCCTGAAACCATCTACCATGGTAACATCGTTGGAAATGCTGCCTGGGGACAGCAGTCCGGTCATAACCATTGCCTCTCAGCCTGACTGTGTTGTACAGTCCATAACTTCACCCCCGTCAACAAGCAATAAAACTGGCGAGGGCAAAAGGAAAAGGGGCCCCCTGAAATCTACTGTAAATAAAAGGAAGCAACCTGCCCGCAATAAAAACCAACCAACTCCGCAGAGCATGTGGACCAGAGGGAAACAGCAACAATCTGAGGGTAACATTGTTAACACCGAAATGCCGCAAAATGCTGATTCGGTTACTCCCATAACCCTTTCTATTGATGACAACAATTCCTTGGGCACACAGACTGAGTTTTTGACTGAGAGCATCATTCAACCCAAGCCCAATGGGAATTTTATTGAGACAATTGTGGACTCTATTTTTAAACAATTGGAATGTCAAATGATCAAGCAATTTAATATTGTTTTTAAAAGGTTAGATAAATTAGAAAACTTGGTTAAAAAGGAAGAGGTAAAAAGGAAAGGGACGATTAGTCTTGACCAGCTGAGGGGCGATCGCCTTTTGAAAGACCTGGAGTCTGCTGGCAAGGTTTTCTTGTGTGGCGCGCCTAGTACTAGCAGTAGCACAAAGGGCGCTCCTAAACCTGCCAGCAGTACCCCAACAGCTAATAATATACCTAGTCACACCAAAACAGGGCAAACTAAACCTGCCACTAAAGCCAAGCCCACTCCTCTCGCAGTTGCCGCCTCCTCTAACACCACCATTACATTCAATGGCACACGACAGGAGGGCCTTAACACAATCCCTGTGCAACCTGCGGTCCAAAGCTGTAATAACGCTAGGAAGGAATAACCAGCAGCCAGCAGACCCAGAAAATCTCAAGAACCTGCCCTGCATTTACCACCTGACGCCTGCCCATACGTCTTAGTATTGGCAGGCGTCCCACCCCTTAAGGAGGGACAAGGTGAGTCCTGGGTCCAGCTAAACAATAAGTGCATTGACTGGCTGACCAAGCACAAGGGGGTAGGCCACGATATCTCAAACGAAATTCTGTCTGCTTGTTGTGTAAGTTGGGTTGGCCCCTTACGTAAAGACTTTAATGGGGACTGCATCGTTCTAAACTTCAGGTACCCTGGCACTGCTAAACTCATACTCAATCGCAACAGTATTTACCCTGGACCATCTACTGTTATTACCCCCTTGCCTTTGGGCTACTTTTATAGGCCACCACCTAGGCAACTCTTCTCCCCTCCCACCGCCCCTTCCACTCTTTCCAGCGCCACCGTCTTTTCCACTTTTTAATAGATACACTGCACTAGCAGACACATGTAGTTTGGACTGACCATTAGACATTTCATCTCACATTTCAGTTAGTGATCATACCAATAAGGAAGTTCCCGCAGGTGATTCGTCCATCTGTCCCACTGTAATACCGCCTATTTCTTCAGGCAGGCGTAGGTTGTCATCGGACCCCACCAAGGGTGCTCAGGGCCATGTTTCTACCACAGTTTCCGATGAATTATCAATCTTCAGTTGGAATATTGCCGGCCTCAATGCCAAAATGAACATAAAGTCCTGGACTGATTGGGTCACCAGTTTTGATGTTTTAATGCTGCAGGAAACCTGGTGCACAAGATCTCTACTCCTTGAGGGATATAGTTGCCATAATCTGATTGTCCCCTCTCCTCCCATTGGTCACCCCAGTGGGGGTTTATCAACTTGGGTCAAAATTACAGCTGGGGTTAAAATTGTATACTGCCAACTAATAACAATAACTTTATGGCATTGAAATATATAGGCCGGTTAAAGTTATGCCTTATTAACTTCTATAACAATGACTTTATAACCCACCCTAACACTAACTTTCTGAATCTGTTTAACTTCATTGATGAAGTCGTGGATGGTCAAAAACACGGCAGATTTGATGGCATTTGCCTGGGAGGCGATTTTAACGCTCACATCCATCCCAGAACTCCACCCTGTAGGAGAGGAGAAGAATTACTTGACCTGTTGGCATCACGCGATTTAGTTGACGTAATGGAGAAATTAGATACAGATGCGATCAATGTACCTGTCCCTACCTATATAGGGCGCGGGAGCTCTACCACCATAGATTACGTATTTATCTCATCTCTCCTCGAGGATTTTTTATTGAAATCTAAGGTTATCAGGTCCCCGTATAGTGACCACTACCCCATTCTAATTCGCCTTAAATCAATTAAAACCCTGAGGAAGAAAACAGAAATCGGGGCTAAAAACCTAATTGCATCGACTGACAGGTTAAGGGTGGCTTGGAAGGGGATAGACAACCAGGATGTCCTGGCTAGAGTCATCAAAAAATATCCTACTCTAGTCTCGGTTTGTCTATCAACCTCCAGCCCGGGGCTCGATATTGTCAACTCATTTTGTGAGCTCTGTAAGGCAATAAAAACTGAAATTTCCAAACCTGTCCAAGCCCTTATTAATATCAATCCTAGGTGGTTTGACACCTCATGCTCTAAAGCTAACCGGGAACTCGGGGCTGCCCTTACTGCTGCTCCGCGCGACCCGTTCCTGGTAAGGACTCTGAGATCCAGATATAAACACTGTTTAAAAATTAGATCTGAAGAGCTATTAAAAGATCATTGTGACTCGCTTGTCCGCACAGCCGCCTTACGAAATGCTGCAGGGTTTTGGAGGGCCGTTAAGAATCTTAGATCATTGGACTCTAATATCTCCCCTATCAACTGTAACATAACAGGGGATGTGTGGATTGACCATTTTTCTAAGATCTATGATGCCTCTGCGTCTGGTAACCCATTTGAAATCAACCCAGCTATCAAGTCTTTAAACATTTTGTTGAGGTGGAGGATGCTATTGCTGAAAGCGCTGGGAGCAAAGCCCCTGGTCCAGATGGCCTATCTATTGACCAAATTAAATCTGAACCAGATTTCTGGGCTCCCCTGCTATGCAACGTTTTCAATAATTTATCCCTCACCTCTGTCCCGGAAACATGGTCTTGCAGCACGATTGTCCCAATATTTAAAAAAGGCGATAGACTCGATCCTGGTTGCTATCGCCCCATATCATTAATTGACAATACACTAAAAGTCCTAGGCAGGGTCCTTTTTTAACAGAATTAGTACCTGGGCAGAAGAAAACACCATCTTACATCCCTGCCAGCTAGGCTTTAGAAGTAAAGCTGGCACGGTGGAGCAGTGCCTGAACCTAAACCTACTTATGGCCAAATATACGATTGCCAAAAAATCACCCTTATATTTTGGTTTTATGGATTTAAGTTCTGCTTTCGATTTTGTTAACCGTTCCCGCTTATGGTCTGTCCTGCTGAATTATGGTCTAGATGAATCTTTAGTTTATTTTCTGGCACATCTTCATAGCGACCTGAAAGCACGTGTCCGTATTAACAATGATGGTGAAGTTTCTAATGATATTTTAATCGGCAGGGGGGTCAGACAGGGTTGTGTCTTGGCCCCCCTGCTTTTTATTTTGTATATAAATGATTTGAGTGTTTCTATGGCTAAAAACACTAATGATGTTCCGCAAGTTAATGGCAAACCTGTCCCTGCACTTCTCTATGCGGATGATGCGGTCCTTATGGGCTGCACACCCAATGCTTTGCAAATTTTAATCCTGGGTTTTGTTAAATATATGGCAGATTTGGGCCTTTGTACCAATTTAAAAAAATCTTTTATAATGTCTTGCGGCCCTAAAAGCTATAAAATAAGCCATATCCAATCAGGGGACAACATCTTAAAAAGCACCTGTACTTTCCCCTATCTGGGTTTGTTACTTTCAAACACTGGCTCCTGGCAACCACATGTTGCCCAGGGAAGGAACAAAATGAGTAAGGCTATAAATTCTCTAACCTCCCTTCGCCAACCCTATCAGGCAGACGTGATCATGTCATTGTTACAAATCTATAGAACACAATGTCTTCCTGTAGGTACCTATGGTGCTGAGGTGTGGGGTTATTCCAACTGTACCCAACTACAGACTGAAGAAAATAGATTTTGTCGGAAGATTTTGGGGGGGGGGGGGGGGGTCATTAGCGCACCAACTCATATTTGTCACAGGGAATTAAACCTCCATTATATAGAGGACTTCATAAGATCCCGACCTCCATTGTTCTGGATAAAAATCTGGTGTAATCCTGCTGCCTCCCTGTCACGTGATATTATTACGGACTGCTTAAATTGCGAGAGGGCTAACTTTATTCCTTGGTTTAAGGCTGTGGAAAATAGTTTATCGAGTGTGGGGCTAGGTCATCTCTTTACATCCCCGCAACTGATTAACCACACGCACAAGAACCTAATAAACAAGCATTAAAAATGCAATAGGTCTCGCCCTTAATTAAGTTAAAGCCATTTGCTTTGCTATACAATACCATTAGCAAAGCAAATGGCTTTAACTAAATAAAAGGCGAGACCTATTGCATTTTCAATGCTTGTTTTTTAAGGATTGAGCAATGAAAGTGATGCGAGTCAAATGTATAGTTTTTTAGGACGTGTATTTCCCTGTGGGTATTTATTTTGTGACGTGCCAATCCGGCCCCAGAGAGCAGCTGGTGATGCCTTTTTTGGGGAATGAGTGCACATTTGAAAAGTTGCACCCTTGTTTACATGCGCTGCCATGCTATACTGATGGCAGATTGCTATATGGTCTAACCGTAACTATATACAAAAAAAAGCAGGAGGCAGATAAAACAAATACCCGCCGGGCCCCCGCGCTGCCTGCGACGACCCGGAAGCGGTTGGGAAGCCGGCCAATCACAGCGCGGCCCCAACCGGAAGTCCCGCCCCATCGCGGCGAGAGGGAGACAGAGCTGCCCGAGGAGCCACGAAGGCTCCGCATTGAGTCCCAGTCCCGAGATGGGGGACCGGGTGAAGAGCGGGCGGGCGCATGGGGAAGGCGGGGCTCTCATGTGGTGAGAGAGCCCCGGAAAGCGCTACCGCCGCCCGAGATGCAGATCCGCCGCCGAGCACCGCCAGAACAGGTGAGTGTGTTGAGTGAGAGGAGGGGTGAGTGGGGGTGGGGTGTACGCGTGTGTGTCTGTTTGAGTGTGTTTGTGTCTGTCTGTGTGCGCGTGTGTCTGTTTAAGGGGGGGTGCGTGTGTGTATATGCAGTGTGTGTATGGCTTTCTTTGTGCACATGCGTGAGTGACGACGTGCGAGCTCACGAGGTACAATCTCGAAGAAAAAGCGCGTGGAAGATTGCTGTCCTCATTCCCCCAGAAGTAACAACATAAGTCGGCTCGCCCTAGACAGCAAAGCTTCGCTTTGCTTTCGTCTAGGCGAGACCTAAAAAGGCCCTTTACGATTCTTACCGTAAGGAGAGGATAAGGTGTGACTCGGCTAAGCCGACCTCAGTTAGATATACTTCCCTCATGGAGCCAAGTTATAAACCATTTGCTTCGCCCCAGGGCTACCTCCGCTTAAAGCTTGGCAGGTGGAACAGGAGTTTGCTATTCTGGTTCAGGGATGGAAGCATTATAAATCTACTCAGCTTCCCGTTAGGATTTAACAAAAATGTGGAAAATCTAAGCTGTCCCTGTAATATAGGCGGCAAACAGAGTTTGCTTCATTTTATTTTCTTTTGTGGTTTTTATAGAATGCACACTTTGCACTTTCTAATGCCGTACTGTAGAAAAAACGCTCTGATGGATTTTAATTAGCTTTTAAAGACTTGTTATTGTTAAAAACGGACGAGGCCATTTTTAGAGTGAGCTGCTTTTTTAAAGCAGCTGTACGGCCCCGTGCTTCTCTGCTAATTGACTGAAATACTGGCACTATGCACATTTTGCACTTTGCTCATTGCACATTGTATATTTTGCACTAACGATTGCATTTTTGCACATGGAAAAAGTTGCATCGCTATGAATTTGTAATCAAATGAAACGTAATTTGTGTTTTTATTTCTGCTGGATTTTATGTGTACTTTTATGGATGTTTTACAATCCGAATAAAGATCATTTGACTTTGACTTGATATCTGTAGATCCTGAGATGGGAATTCCGGAGGTCGCAGAGTACCATAAATAACCCTACATGGTGCAAAGCCTCCGTAATATACTACTGCTTAATCTAGGAATATGTAGTCCTGTTTTCAGCAGGCCTGGGCGTAGTTCACGGAGTTTCGCTGCACGGACCTCCGCAAAGTGATAAAAAAAACTCTGCGGAGTTCCGCAAGTGGCGGAGTGCAGGGCGAACTGCCGTTCGTGCTGATCTTCCTACTGTTCGGGTAGAAATTCTACCCGAGCTGCAGCTTGCGCCCGCCAACTTACTGTGTGCGAGCAGGGAAAAAACTCTGCTGCACGACGTAGAGCGGAGTTTTCTGTACTTTGCGAGTTCCGCTGAGGATGGAGCTCGCAGAAAACTCCGCGAATGCAGCGGAGTTCACCAACCAGGGCTAGTTTTCAGTGCACATTTTCCTGAATCACAATTATACATCATAAAATATGCATCATGAAGCAGGCCCAGTTCAGGGAGTCCCTACCTGTGCTTCTTGCACCATTGTGCCAGGTAATTAACATCTCCCTTACCACAGCAGTTGTCCCTAGGCTGTGGAAGCAGGCAAGGGTGGTCCCTCTACTCAAGAAACCCTCACTTGATCCAGCTAAATTGGAACATTTCCTCCCTATATCATTGTTGCTGTGGGTAGCTAAAATTGCAGAGGCACATACTAATAACATCCTCACGTGCTTCTTGAATAATAGTGGCTTATTATATCTGTCCCAGAATGGCTTCCGCCCTGGTCACAGCACGGAGACTGCTCTCTTAGCTGTGACCGAACATCTGCGGTCCATTCTGGATGCTGGGCACACCGCGGCCCTGATACTGCTTGAACTGAGTGCAGCGTTCAACACGGTCTCCCACCGTATCGTTTTACATTGTCTGGAGGAGGCTGGGGTTGTTGGCATAGCCTTGGAATGGTTTAGATCCTCCCTGTCGGACAGAACATTCCAAGTATCTGCCCCCCACTTTCCCGCACCCAGTCCATCGGGCAGGGTGTTTCTCAGGGCTCGGCCCTGAGCCCCGTACTGTTCAATCCTTACGTGCAACCCCTAGCCGCTGTGGCCAGGGACAATGGTCTGACCATGGTCTCGGATGCCGATGATACGCAGTTGGAGGTGGCCCTCTCCGATGACCCTACACGGGGCGCCTCCAGATTTCGGAGCGGCCTGGCGTCCGTCGCGGAGTGAATGACCACCAACTGCCTTCAGCTTAACGCCAATAAGTCCGAGGTGGTGGTGGGGAGAGATCAGGGACTTTGGAGTGAGCAATGGTGGCCACAGACTCTGGGTAGTGCTCCCACCCCAAGCCATTAGTAAAAAATCTCGGGATAGGGATGGATTTCTCTCTCAGGTTTCAGGAGCACACGAAGAAAGTAGCAGGCACGTGCTTTGTCCTGCTTCGGGGACTAAGGCCCTTGCTGGTGTTTTTTGATCCTTCTACCCGCCAGATGATAGTTCAGGCGGCTATTCTGTCCAGACTGGACTATGCAAATTCGCTCCTACTAGGGGCTAACAAGGCAGAGCTGATTCGTCTGCAGCAAGTCCAGAATGCGGCAGCTCGGGTCTTGCTTAGGCTTCCTAGAAGTTGCTCTGCGACGCGGGCTATTCGACGTCTGCATTGGTTGCCTATGACCAATAGGACCGAATTTAAAACCCTTTGTTTGACTTTTAAGATTATTAAACTTTCATCCCCTGAGATCCTGTCTAATTTGTTGATACCATATATACCTACATGCTAGCTACGCTCTGCGGGACAACTTTTGGTTACGGTCCCTCGAGTGAAGCGTCTCCGAGCTGGGGAATGGTCCTTTCGCTGTTTAGCGGCCAAATTGTGGAACTCCCTACCTTATCAGATTCGGTGTCTGGATAGCCTGCTGACATTTCGAAAGGCTGCTAAAACCTTTCTTTTTCCTGTAGCTTAGTCCCTTGTTTCCTTACTGATACTGCTGCCAGCGCCGGGACGCCTCCTCGCTGAGGCAGCTGTGCGCTGTATAAAAATGGGTAACATAACATAATTTATAACATGTTCTCTAGTTATGGGTTACAATCCGCTCTACCTCAGCATTGGTGATCATGTTACAAGAGCCCTACAAACCAGGGTTGATCTTAGGATGTGCAAATGGGACATTGAGCTGCAGAGAACTGATTTCCCTACTGTCACTCAGGATAGTCTTCGTCCTCCATGCCCCCACGAAGTTCTGTCATGGGACGTCCAACAACGGGGAAGGGAGATGTGTGGGCTTGTCAGAACCAGTTAGATGTGGCTAGGTCATTGCATGCTTGAGGTACTAAGTGGTAGCGGGAATGCCCCCACTGCGCCACAGGACCTATTTGGCTGTTTGTTTTTACATTGCTAGCCTCATACTTTGAAAATCTGAGGAAGTTGTACCAAAACATTTGTGAAGCGCTACCAATGAAATTGGAAAGAATGCATATATTGACTTAAACTCTTCTTTATGGTCAATAACTCTACTCAGCCTCTGTCATTCGCTCCTTGTGTGTGTGGGTGAGCATCTTGAAGGTCACTCTTGCCTCAACGGGGAGCCAGTGGAGTGTGTGCAGGTGCTGGGAGATGTGGCAGGGTTTTGTCAGGTTAAGGACCAGTCTTGCGGCGGCATTCAGGATGTTCTGTAGCTTGCGGGTGAGGTTTCTGTTTATTCCTGCGTCGAGTCTGCTGGTAACCAGGGTGTGAGTGACGGTCTTTCTGTGTTCACGGGGGATCCAGTTGAAGGTCTAACCTAGGAGGTGGCGGGTGTGGAAGCAGGAGGACAAGACTGAGTTGATCTGGCGGTCCATTTTGAGCTCGGAGTCCAGGATGAGTCCCAGGTTGCGTGCGTGATCCATGGGGGTAGGCGGGTTTCCGAGGGCGGGATGCCACCAGGTGTCCTTCCAGGCATCGGGGTTTGGGCCCATGATGAGTAGTTCCGTCTTGTTGGTGTTTAGTTGTAGGCAGCTGTTTTTCATCCATTTGGTGACAGCTTCCTTGCCTTCTCGAAAGTTGTGTCTGACGGTGTTGGGTTCGTTGGTTAGGGAGAGGATGTGTTGGGTGTTGCCTGCGTAAGACACCTGTTGAGTCCGTATGTTTTGACAATGGGGGCGAGCGGAGCCATGTAAATGTTGAAGAGCATCGGGCTGAGGGAGGACCCCTGAGGGACTCCAGAGGTGGTTGGTGTAGGGTCCGAGAGGAAAGGGGGGAGTCTGACCCGCTGCATTCTGCCAGGGAGGAAGGAGCTGATCCAGTTGAGGGCCTTGTCCAGGATCCCTGCGTTGTGAAGTCTGTGTATTAGGGTGCGGTGGGAGACTGTGTCGAATGCCGCTGAGAGGTCGAAGAGGATGAGGGCTACTGTTTCTCCTTTGTACAGTAGGGTGTGGATGTCGTCTGTTGCGGCGAGGAGTGCGGTTTCCGTATTATGGTTTCTCCTGAAGCCGGATTGGGAGGAGTCAAGGATGTTGTGCTCTTCAATGAATGTGGCGAGTTGGCTGTTGATGGCTTTCTCGATAACTTTCGCAGGGATCGGGAGCAGGGAGATGGGTCTGTAGTTTCTGAGGTCAGTGGGGTTTCTTCAGGAGGGGGTTTACTTCGGCGTGTTTCCAGTCGTTGGGGACCGAGGGGGTTGCCAGGGAGCGGTTGATGGTGTGGCGGAGCATGGGTGCGATGGTGTCGGCGGCTCTGTTGAAGATGTGGTGGGGGCAGGGGTCTGTGGGAGCCCTGGAGTGGATTGACTTCATCGTCTTCAGTGTGTCTTCGGTGGTGAGGGCTGTCCAACTGTCAATCGTTGGCTTCAGGGTGTCGGGGTTGTTGGTGGGGTGTTCCGTGTGTTAGTTGTCTTCGTTGAAGTCGTAGATGCTCTTGATTTTGTGGTGAAAGAAGGTGCTGAGTTTGTCGCAGAGGTCTTGTGAGGGAGGGATGTCGGTCGACTCGCTGGTGGGTTGGGCGAACTCCTTGATGATGTTGAAAAGTTCTTTGCTGTTGTGTGCGCATGTGGAGATTCTGTCTTCAATCGCTTTTTTCCTCGTTTTTCTGGTGAGTTGGTGATGGGTGTTGGTTGCGGCTCTGAAGTTTGTTGTGAGTTTCTGTGGATTTGGTGTTCCTCCAGGCCTTTTCAAGGCGGCAACAGGTGCGTCTGGACTCTCGAAGTTCAGTGGTGAACCTTTTGGCTTTCTTGGCGTGGGTGTTGTTGTTTTTCTTGAGGGGGGCTATGGTGTTAGGGCTCGACAATTCTTACTTGACCTGCAGGTCGAGTATGTAGACTTTTCTTCTCGACCTAACATCAATTGCAGTCGACCCACAAATTGGCACCTGGCACTGCAGCGGCAGATATCACTCGCCAGGCTGGTCTAGTAGACCTGAAAACTGGCTCGCCCTTGAAGAAATTCACTCGCATTTGCAAGCGGTCGAGTACATTTGTCGAGCCCTGTGTTGGCGCTGTTGGAGATCCATCTATGCAGGGTTCGGGCTGCTGTCTTCGGGTCGTCGTTTTCCGCGATGGTTGGGGTGGAGTTGCTGAGTGAAGAGGTAAGCTGGTCGTCTGTGATTCTGGTCCAGTTTTTTCGTGGGAGCAGGTGCTGGTGTCTGTGGACGATGGGTGTTCTGAAGGTGAAGTCGACGCATCAGTGGTCAGTCCATGGGAGTTAGGTGGTGTGGCTGAAGGTGATGGTTTCCTGTTGTGAAGAGGGGGTCAAGGGTGTGTCCTGCTGAGTGCGTGAGTTAGGTCACGATTTGGCGGAGTCCGATATTGTGGAGGTTGTCCAGGAGGGATGAGGTGTTGGAGGCCAGTTGAGGTCTCCCAGCAGGTCTCCCGCAAGGGTGTAGTTGGTGGATGCGTTGGTATGCGGGGAGATGATGTCCGTGATGGAGTTGGTGAAGGGACCGCGAGGTCCAGGGGGTCAGTAGAGAAGGGTTCCTCGGAAGGTGGCTATAGGGTTGGTCTGTATCTTGAAGTATAGATGTTCCCGGAGGGTGGATTTGTGGACGATGGTGATTCCTTCTTCTGGGTGGATGTGGCAGTCCTTTCTGGAGATCTTGTACCCTTGGAGAATGGCGATGGTGATGTCCGGTCCCGAGGTGGTGTTTGTCCATGTTTCCGCGGCGGTGCTGTCGAGGAGGTCCCAGATTTGAGTGGCGTGTTTGTGGAGGGATCGGACATTGTGGAGGATACATTGCAGGGTCTTCGGTTCGGTTGTGTTCATGCAGTCAGGTTGTGCTGGGTCCGTGTTCCTGGTGGTGCTGTAGGTTTGACGGCAGCGTTGGCAGCTGAAGGGTCCGTGGGTGTCGGCCGGCAAAGCTAGGTTGCAGTTGTTGTTGCGGCCTGGGTTGAGTTTGTGGAGTGCTGTTGGGCTGTAGCGTTGGCGGTGTGGAGGTCCAGGGTTCCTGGCGCTGGTCGGGTCGCGTGCAGGCGAGCTTGCCTTTGTCCTAAAATGCACAAGTTAATTTGCCTTGAAAAAACACATAATAGTGCTAAACAATTGTTTATTAATTGGAGTGATCACCAATAATCCACCGCATCACCTCATGCATTTTTCAGGATTAGTATTCTGCTGTGATGCCTTTCAATTCAATAATGACAGTATATGATGTGGATATGTTAGTTATAGGCGCATTTTATTTACTGGCCATGGAACGGCAACCTTCTTTTCAGGGTCTTTCTGTCGTCTAACTTTGTTTGACCAATGGGAGCTTGCATCCAGTCTTTTGTTGTAGTGGAGTGTCACAGGACAGCCTGCTGCCCCGTTCTAGAAGGGTTTCATCAGCTTCTATCCCGCTTGACTGTGCACCTACACATAGAAGCCATGTCAAAACAGTTTGTGGGACCGGAGTAAAAAAGCATGTAGTTAAAAAGTCAAAAGTTGAGTGTTTAAAGAAACAATTATATTTGGGTGTTCTCGAACGGGGAATTTCGGGTATTTGTTGAATTTTAGCTTGGGGTATATGAATATAGGAAATAGCTTTGGTAAAGGAGAGTGGGCAAGTTATATTGATTGAACCATAAAATAATATATAGCTGATGTGGTAGCGGTGGTTGCCGGACTTCCCAGTGAAATTTGGGGACAACTGGTACTGGTAGTAGCATTTTAAAAAAAAAATCTGTTTATTAAACGAGACAAAGAAATCAACAGCAGGTGCCTTATATTACGGAACAAGAAAGGAAAATATACAAACATAAAGTGCAGAATAGACGGATGACCACCAAGGCGAGAGCTGAGACATAAACTACAACAAGCATGCGGCCGTATAGTATACAAAAAATATTCGAAGCCCAGTCCAACCAGCACTGACCACAAACCCCTCCTCCCAAAAGAACAGGATTGGCGTAAAGAAAACAATTACGAGTGGCAGGGAAGGTGGAGCGCAGCAGAGCAATGGGCCGGAACTACGACCGCAACCAATACGCAGCCATAAGGGACGCGACCCGTTGTTAATACCTGTGCAATCAATACCGCCCTCAGGACCCGTCCACCCACAAAACAGGATTGTCCTTCGGTAAGGCCCCCGACATCAGGATTCGAATAGGATATCAAACAGAAAAACAAAAACACATACAACACAAAAAACCCTTCCCCCCCACCCTGCACCCCTGCATATGGCTTTCGCCTAACCCCAACTAGCAGTGTGCCTGTCGCCCCAACTAACTAATTACTAAAAGTAGAAAATGGAGGAGGGCACCTTCGTATGTGCCCCCGGTCCCCCCTCCCCCCGCCAGAACCAACTAACCCCCAGAATGAACCCATAAATCTTTAAGGTGTTCATACATAACTAAACAGGGGAAGCCGGAAACACCGCCCAATCTCCCGTACACACCATGGTAGCAAATCCCACATCCATCGAGACCACGATATCAGACCCAGTCAATAAGTCTCATCCTTGGCCCTTCCGAGCAGTCGTGCGAACCCCTTCCGGTCGAACTGCCGCATCTGCAGGATAGTCAAAGTGCAAAAAAGGTCCAGCAAAGTTCCTCTGGAGACGAGGCAAAGATATTAAGTCACTGAGAACCCCACCAGAACAAAAAACCCCCCTCACCGCCATGAACTCCCAACGTGGTTTCCTCCGCAGTCATAGTGAAAGTGCCGGGGGGGGGGAGGGAAAGATGGTGTTTCGAGCCTAGAACAGTCCTCAACAGGAGTCTCCGGAAAGGGAGCGCCGATTAATCCTCCCACAGTCAGCAACAATATTAGGCTTGACGTTCGAAGCACCAAGCTCACGGTTATCGGCCATCACACTGACCAGAGGCTTCGACACTTCTCGCTGCACGGGGCCCACATCCTCCGTTGAAATGGCCATCGTGGGCATCTTAGCTCGAGGTAGTTCTTGCAATGGAGCAGAGTCCGTTCCCATATGCCCTGTTTCAAACGTGCCAGCAATCATTTTGTAGACAAGGGCTTCCACATGAGAATGAAGTGCCCCAATGGCCGCCAGTACAGATCTCAACGACGGTTCACACTCAGCCCGTCCCATCTCTCCTCGCTCTGCATCAATCATATTCGCTTCCCCGAGAGAGCCCGGTCTCTCCGGGGGAATAGGCAAGAGCGGAACGGACGACGACGAAGGGCGACTTATCGTTCACCGCGGCTACAATGTGCACTCCGCTACCGCAAGCGAAGACCCCAACCCCACGAACACCGGCGGGGGGCAGACCGGTTCCCCGGGCCAGGGACCTCCGCCCACAGCCTCAGTCGTGCCTCGTCACCCCTCCTTCGATATTAATCAGCTCTGATGACCGCCATCAAAATCGGGCAAAGACAACTTCCATTTCGATAGACCGGACCCTGCCGAACTGTGATGTATTCCTATAGGTTCTGTATCGATCCCCCTATTCCTGACCCTATTCTGGTTAACAAGTTAACTAGCAGCCATCCCATGATGCAGAAACCGTTATCTGATAACGCGCTCCTGTGCCGTGGTCTGGCGTAATCTGATTAGGTCATAACGCTTGCAATCTAATTAGACAAGCAATATTCCTCCAGCCCCTGATAAGGCATACGGAGTTCTCAAAACAAATCAAACCTATGACAACCTGGGAAAAACCCTGCGGCCATTGTTTTGATTTCACCGAGAACTTCAGTAAAAGAATGTGCTAACGACCAGCTCGTATGACATCCTTATTGACGTATCTATGTCCATCCTTACGTCAATCTCGGCACCTTACAGGTATAAATATTACCGATATTGCCTTAAGCAAACACACGCGGTGGTGACGAGATCGGAGCAGCGAGACTTGCCGAAGCCCAGCAGAGAGCGAAGCCCACTGGCGCTGCCCCGCCTTCCTGACGCGCTGAGAACGAGACGCTGCCTTTCTCCTGCCGAGAAATCCAGCTCCGGCGCTTCCGAGCAGCCCTCGCAGGCAGCTTGGAATATCGAGACCTCAGACGAGAGATACTATCCCTCAACCATCCTAGATCTCAGGTACAGAGCTGAATAACCCCTTACAGAGAATTCTTGAGTCAGTCACTTGGCAAAACAAACTTAACTTAAACTGCTACTTTCTATCCCCGCCCACGTATTAGGCTTAGGTCAGGTACACTGGGGTAGGCGTAGTTAGAAGCACCAGTTGAGTACTATTAGTCAAATGTATATGTGTATGTATATATTCTGTCCATTTTAAATAACGTATGGCTTAGAGACCATATCAATGTTTTTACAGTATTATTTTATAATTCTGCTTTTATTGTATGCACTTTACTTAACCATAAGTATTGCGATAATATCGATCCATTTCTCTTGTACGAGAAAAGAGACTGATCAATAAATAAGATCTTTTATTGGACACGCCCGTCTCTTCCTTTTCTCTACAATCTGGTGAAACTAAGAATGCACGTACTGACTGAGTAAATTAAGTTGTCTTTTGTTTTCACACGACTCTAGAGATACACTCTTGATTAGGGGAGAGCAAAGTTGTCATGTTCTATGGTTGTCAGAAACTAAATCCCTTCTTGTCTATCCAGGGAGGTTCAACTCCTCCTTGCCTATTCGAGAAAGTTTCTAGTGAACTCTGAGCTAGCTGGCTAACCCAAAACTTTAAGTCTAATATCAACAGTAGAAGACCTAGTTAACGTCTGGTCTAGGTCTATACTATTGGAGGTATTATTCCAATGCGCAGACCCTATTGGGATAATAGGAACTACACTACATGGCGCCCAACGTGTTTGGATAGGCGATAAAACTAACGCAAGACTTTAGAGTAACTCAGTCGTGCTCTTTCACTCAGACCCCTTTTTCCCATAATACTCCAAAGACGTCTGGAGTGGGTGAGAGGTAAAATCCGCCAAACCTCGCAGGAGGGAACTCCTATGTATGGCTCTTGGTTCAATCAACGTTGAAGGATACACTGTTCCAAAATATTGTGCATCTAATCTTTGTTTCCATAAGAAACCTGATCTGCAAATAAACAGAATAACATTCCTGACAGTAAAATGCCAGAAAGTGATGATGAAAGAGAGAGAGCTAGATTAGCAGCTGAACTAATAGAAGCTGATAATACTATGCAAGAAGCGGACCCAGATATAAAACTCATCCCGGTCAACATAAGAAGATCTATAACGTTAAAACTTATAGACAATGGACTGACACCAAGAGGTGGTACAGTCATATTCGTAATTGAGGCACACGAATATCGGCAGACAGAGGTATTCTATTCATGGATAAACTTTCCAGCAGCAAATGCTGTAACAAAGGAGTTCCACTATTATAAAATAGAGGAACCTCCTAATGAGTACACTCCTTTCGAGGAAGTAGAAGTACCACTTAAATTCCAAGAGCACCTGCTCTTGTTTAATGGCGCCCTAAAACATAATAATCACATCACCAGGCTCGGTCCACTAGGTAGACCAGGAGCAACGTGGCCGGTCCTAGCCGGATACACACCACATCCAGACATCGAAAGAATGTCTGCAGCAGATGTTTTAGTACAACTAAAACAACTAATTAAAATATATAGACAACTAGTCCAATATGTAATGCGGACTTCAACCATCCAACCTGTAGTTAAAATTCCACAGCTGACCCCACATCAGGGGAACACAAATAAAATTACACCACAGAACATACAGTCCTGCCTAGGTAAAGTACCAGCTAAACGGGAACAAATACCATTCTGGTTAGCACAAAAAATCACCCAAATAGAGGCGGTGTTTCCAGACACCACCCCTGTGGATAAACACAGGATTCTGACTATCTGTCTTCCAATGGGAATCGCACCACACGTGGAGGACTGTGACACTTGGGGTACAGTCTTTGCTTCCATTTACACAAAAACACATGGTGTACCATCCATGTCGGTAATACCAGATGTGCTAAAACAAATTCAAGACGAATACGGTCCAGAACCCGCTTTAACTCTCGGTATGAAATTACTAAAAGACTTCAAGCAGGTCTCGGCAATATTACTAGCCAACATAAAAGGAGAAGCAGCGAATGTGGCGATCCGCCAGAGGTTAAAAGAGACAGATATAGCAGACCAACCAGCTGAAATTGCCAGAATTATAGAAAAATCCTATGAAGAACTAGGTAGAGATAGTTTGGGTGGAATACCAGTAAAACCCCAACTAATTGAAAGTCCTGAAAAAATATTTATTAAAAATAATCCAAACAGTCAAAAGAAGAACTGGGATGGAAACAAACAATCCAATCCAAAAGAAAAGAGATTCCAGTCCAGAGGAAGGTCTCCTCGGCGGAGAGAAAGATCTCCGGACCAAGGACCTAAGTCTCCCCAAAGGGAGCCCTCTGTGAAAAAATACAACCTTAGAAATAGGGATAACATAAAGAAACCGGATAGATATCAAGATTTTGATACACGTCCCTCTCAATCTTTTCAGACTTCCTCGCAGAAATCGGAAAGAAGAGGACGATCGGAACCCAGGGAAGGGCACGTCAAGTCCAAAGACAAGGAACCTGCTCATCCAAATAAAAAATTACAGTTTCCAAAAAAGAAGGTAGCCAGTATTAAAGTATTCAACAATGCCGAGAATACTGAGGACACAGCTGAAAAACGGAGAGTGGGCTCAGACAATGCTAGACAGCGCAGCAGAAGTGAGCATAGCACGCAAAGTCCTTATGAATCATCTGGAAACAGTGGACACGAATGAATATATTCAGGTGGAAACTGCAGACACCAGAGTTAGCAAACCTCACAAAATATATGAAATAACTTTACGTATAGAAGGGGATAAGACTAGGAAAATAAGGGGCCTTTTTTGGGATAATCTCTCCATGGGCTATGACATCCTTCTAGCTGAAAAAGATTGGCCACCAGAGTTTGTCAGGGAGTGCCCACATGGCGAAGAAATAATTATGCCTGCCTTCTCAAATCATATTCCAATTCATAAAAAATATACACTTGCAAGAAAGTGGGCAGTAGCTCAAGCTCCTGCTTTATATAAAAATCATGTGGGATGGGATGAGGAATCTCCTCCACACAAAATCCAGTTAAAATCACAACCTACTGCACAAAGGCAGTATCCAATCAAGCAAGAAGCTAAAAAACAGGTAAAAGAAATTCTAGATCAACTAGAATACCAGGGGGTGATTGAAACTTGCACCTCACAAATGAACAACCCTTTGTTTCCGGTCTCCAAACCAGACGATTCATATTGTCTAGTTTTGGATTACAGACACCTTAACTCATGTTGCAAAACTTTTGCAGTACAAAAACTCGCATAGTGCTGCACTAATGAATAACATAGTGCGCAAAAAATATAAAACAACATTAGACATCTCTAATGGATTCTTTTGTCAAAATATAGCACCAGAGAGCAGATACTTATCAGCGTTCTCAATAAATGGCGCTCAAAAAGAATTCTGTCGGTTACCCCAGGGGTACAAGAACAGCCCAGGATTATTCTCAGCGAGAGTAACAGAGTTACTACAAACATATGATGACGAAGCATTATCGTATGTCGACGACATATACCTAACAGACGATGACTTGGATACTCACTTGAAGAGAGTGAACACCATAATACTTGGGTTCGCGGCAGAGGGTTACAAATTCAACTTTAAAAAATCTAGAATTGCCCATCTAACAGTCCTGTTCTTAGGATATGAATTATCAAGTGAAGACAAAAGCCTAGCTGACAATTTCCTAGAGAAATGTGCCGTACTCCAAGCACCTAGAACACTAAAAAACCTACAGTCAATTCTAGGCTTCCTAAATTTCGGAAGAACATACATTGCAAATTATGCAGAAAGGGTTAAACCCCTTTATGATCTAATAAAAACAGATTTTAAAAAAACCAATTGGACTCAAAAACACAGAAATTCTGAGATCCTTACAAACAGATATGTTAATTAAAACAAAATTAGAAACACGTGATAACACACGCAACCGTGTGATTCGAGTCATCCCAGGAAGATGCGGATTCACATACATGACCTCTAATGAGGGAGAAAAGGTACCAATTGCATTCAAATCACACTTGTACACAGAAGCTGAAAAGAAATTCAGCATTAAAGAAAACATTGTTCATGCAGTTCAAACCGCAATAGCTAGAGAAAAAGATAAAGCTGACGGTAGACACATCACAGTCAGAACAGCAGAATCAGCCTTTGAGGCATTAACAACCCCGTGTAATTTACCAACAACAGCATTGAATCCGGAATGGATACAATGGGTGAATTCCATTACAATGGACAAAGTAAAATACTACTTTGATCCAGAACTAGAGGAACAAAAATATCTAGAATATGAAAGAATATTCCCTCTGCCAATCGACATTCTGCCATTACGACAGTACGCTTGTGTAATCTATACAGACGGGCATGCTCAACCATCCGTTTGGGGAGAACAAGCATACAACCCCACATGTGAGATTACAAAAGAAGTGTGGCGCGGAGGTATACTAAGACCTCTATTAACAAAAACACACTCAGTAGAAACTAATTCAGAACAACAGACTGAAATAATAGCATTGAAAATGGCGCTAGATAATGCAGATCGCGAATTCCCGACACTCATAGTGTCCGATTCGTATTACTGCGTCAAATCATATAACAGCGATTTACAGAAATGGATTCAAAACGGTTACAAAGATGACACAGGTGCAACAATAAAGCAAAAACTGCTTTGTGAACAAGTAGTTCTTTTACAAAAGGAACTACCAAAGACTCACTTGATACACTCACTGAGTCATCAGCGTGATGGCGTTCACGTTGCAGGGAATTCATTGGCTGAGAAAGCCACAGCGGTAGCAACTAAATCGGCTTCCGTAGCTAGAAAAAAGCGTGCAGTAAAATACATTGACGGTGAAACAATGCTGGTGGTGAAAACGTCATCAAAAGGCGACTGCTCAGCGTTACCGATCAGTTACCCACTCAAATATACATACATAATCGATGCGAACTCCGTTCCTTTTGCTCGAATCCCTGGAGTGGGGGATAGAGTAATTCCAAACAAGGACAGGAGAACTTTGTTAATAGCAGACGCACATATGGGCGAGGGTCTCAGACACCTCAAACTAAAAGATTCTCTGAAAGAACTACAATCAGTGTACTGGTGGCCAGGCATGAGCCTGCATCATCACATTTTTGTAAAAAAATGCCCGGGCTGCAACAGAGATCGCAGCGGCGAGAGGAACGGGGTAATACCATGGCGTTTCACTCAATAAGGGCTAAACAAATAATCAGTGAAACAAGTGTAAATAATGCGTCCCATTAACAAATAAAGACTAGTTTCCACTTATAAATGTAGACCCCAGCACTCGGCTGACGTCGGGACTGTTATACAAAGATTTGCGAGTCTAAATGGCATATACGCCAGGAGCATGCTACGTTTGACCAATGTTTTCATTTTAGTCCTCAAGCTTGTGGGAAAGCACGGCCAAATGAGCATAGCGAAGCGGGATTCTTCTCACTTCCTTCCTGAGGGATACGGGATGGTGTAAAGAAAAAACCAAGGCATAAAGCAATCTATAACAGCAAAGGTATTAGGTTCGGGAGCTGGGTGGGTCAAACATCTAATAAGTGTCCAACGTAGTCTAAACAACTTGCCAAGAAATTCTCTGAGGGGGTTCAGTCCGTACGAATTACTGTTTGGGACTAGGATGCTAGTCTTAGATCTTGACAGTCAGACTTCAGTGGTGAAAGAAAAAAGCTTTGATATCAAAGATCGTTTGGCTATTTTACAGGACTTAAACGAAACAAGAAAAGACCTGAGCAGCATAAAGTTGAAACAGCAGCCAACAACCACTGAAGAACCACCCCCTGTCCCAGCAAGACCTGTCTGGATTCCAAAAATCGGGGATCTAGTCAGAGAAAAGATCGCGGTAAAGAAGGAATTTGGGCCTTCTTACAGAAAAGCAGTTCCTGTCTTGTCCATCAACGGGACGAGATCAGTTGTACTACCGCCACTTGCTGGTAAAAAGGAGAACCGAGTTGTATCCATCGACCTGGTAAAACCACAATCATGTGGCCGATAACAAACAGTAGGCCAAGTGGACTTCCGATAAGTAGTAGAACACCGAGGTTTGCTACAAGTACAGAGGTGCTAACTAAAAGGCTAATCACATTCGAAACGCCTACAGAACAACAACAAGGACTATGCAACAATGCAATGGAACTCACACCTCTGAAAACCCAAATAAAAACATTTAGTAGAGACACACCAACCTACAATGAAGTAACAAATGAATATGCTGAAGCTGCAAGAAACAATAATCCTGAAGCAATTGGAACAATAGACAGAACGGCATCCGGCTACTTCATCAACTTTGATGATTCTTCTGAAGATCTAAGTGAATCAAAGACACAGCCATCAACAAAAACTTTTAAAGATAAAGTTAAGGAACTTTTGAAACAGCTGAAAGAAACCTATCTGATTTCTCCATGGATTGAATTTTGGGTGTCCTTTGGTGTATTTATCCTGATACTTTGGCTCATCATGATATTATGTTTGGGACGCTTCATTGAGGGAAAATATGCTAAAATGGACACAGCAAGCCAGAAAATCAACTTGATCCTCAAGCCACACACGTCTTCACACGTCAAGAAAAGAGAACTTTCTTCAGCCAATTTCACAGCCAATCCTATACCGGGTGGGGTAGCATGGGACAATACTGACTATGAAATTTATGGTCCGGTTGAAATCCTCAAATATCCACACCAAATCAAGATCTCGTTGAGTGACTTTGTAAAGCCAAACTCATTTGCTGATGATTGGGACTTTGAAAGTATTAATGACATGTTGTCTGACCTAGTGATGTCTGCTAAATTTACCAAACATGATTATTTGCAGGGTTCATCTAATTATGATAGTATGTACTGCTACAACCACTACGGTAACAATTTTTTACATAAATCTGCACAACCTAGAAATGTTTTAAATTATAATCAATGGGAACATTGTGCAACCCCTCCAAAAGGAAGCTCAAGAACCTTTTATGACAAATATTCATACTTTTCAGGGTTCAACACAAGTAATGCTGAAACATTTTATTTCAAATTGTCAAATAGGACAGGAACAAAAACCATGCTTACAAACACGAAATTGATATATTCGGACTCATTTTTTTAACAAATGAATACATTTGTTTTTGATTATTGGGACAAAAATGTTGAAGTAAAAAGTGTTTGGGGTACAAAAGAATGGCAAGTACAAGGTATAGAATCATTGTTTAGAGCCTGCATGATCCCAGAACAAATTATATTCTTGAATGAAACTATTCAACAAACTACCTGTCTTGGATTAGCCAAAATCAAAGACTTAAATAAACCGTCTATTCCAAAACCAACAATGAACAGCAATAACTCTGCGGATGAAGAGATAGACGTAAACTATGTATTAAACCAAAACAGAACAAATCCTGATTGGAAACAATAGTTAATCTGGCCCACAGATACTAATAACTGTCAAGACAGATTCCTGAACAAAACACAGGGGTTCACATTGACCAGGCCAGACCCTAGATATTCCCAAAGACAACACCCAGGGATAATCACCACCTATAGTGTGGGCAAACTCTGCCTTCAATGGCTAAAAACTTCTACACTGACAGAAATTAAGCAACACCTAACTTTACTTACTGATGGTGCTGACTTGCGTGATTTCATTATGGGACCGCGCAAACAGCGTCAAAAACGCTTCATAGCAGCCTCTATATATGCAGCTTACAACGAGGCCTGGAAGATAACTCAAATTGAGACAGCAGAAAGTATACGGGAAACTGACCGTATTAATTTGGAAAAATCGCTTTCTGTAGTGGACAATGGGTTAATGACTCTGTCCTCCAGAATCTTTTCATTGGACAGCATTGTGTCATCAGCAATCGACATAATATCGCAAGACTTACTGTTGTTACAACACGGTCAGTCTCAATTGCGTTCTATTGTACAGCTTGGCTGGACGTTACAAAATCTGCGTTCAGGCTATGTGCCTTGGCGTTTAATCAACACAACGTCACTATTCAATATCTTTAACCTTACTGATAAACAAATCAGTATGGCGCAGAAGGGTGCTGATTATACAATCCTGAGCATTGAGAAACTCGAGAGATTACCATTGACAATGTCAGAACGACCTGTCATTGAATGGATAATACATGGGATAATTAATATTCCAATATCGACTTTCAGGTTTCAATACTGCCAAAAATATATACAGGCTGGCATGTAGGAAAAATTGGGAAAAGGGTACATTAAGACAACATGGAACTTGCCCTATTCACATGCATGTGTCAGTAATAAAGGACAGAAAGTGTTTCTTAGTGGCAATAATTGTGCGATGTCACTAAGCGGTACACTTCTGTGTAATGGAATTAGTTTGCATGGAGCCTGTGAAGGGAACTCAAATAACCTTTCATGTCACCAGCTAGGCACACCTGCAACAGAGATAGAACCATTCTTTAAAAGACTGTATAACGGGAGTTACATTCTAATTGTGGATCGCAGATGTTGTAGTCTACTGCCCGGGGTTCCTTATCTCGTTAGTACGACTGCGAAGGTCATGTGCTGTGGACGCTTATTGTTCCCCAGCTCCTTTCCAGACATGGAGGCAAGGGCATGGCCTAACTTGAAAATTACTTCTATTCGAGTTGATACTTTAAACAGAATGAAAACAGTGCTTCTTCAGACGCCGACCAGGCTCACGTCATCAAAAGAAACGTATGATCTCCTAGTCGCAAGGACGACTGCAGAGATTCACTCATTGTTATCAACTAATTCCCCCATACATTTCGCAGAAATCCTGAATGAAATCTTAAATATTTCTGATACCAGTGGAGTCTCAAATGTATTTAAGACAGTATTTTCGATGGCATTAACACCATTCAAAGCCATACTGGGTATTTTTCCAGACTTCGTCCATTCGATTTTTGGAGGAGTTCCCCTCATTTTGGGACTAATTGCAGGAATCCTATTCTTGGTCCTTATATTTCGTTATGGCAAACCATGTCACAGACAAAACACCCGCGACAAGGGAAGAAACAATCCGAGCCATTGGATACCGGGACCGGATATCAAAAATCCTGGGACTAACCCGGCTTAGAGACCTGAACATGACTTGGTTTCTTTCATTTTGGCCGATATGGCAAAGATGTGTTTTACCTGTATTAAGGTGCATGCTGTGCGGAGAAGAATGCGTGTTGGACACCTGTCTGACGCTACAATCGGATGCGCCAATGGATGCAGAAACATTGTTAGGTCCGGTAAAGGCTCTTGCATTGTGCTGCCCTCAACGGCTGCCAATCCTGATGACGGCATTCGTGGAAACTTCACCACTACGAATAAGGGGTAGTGAAGATCAAGATGAAAGCAGCATCGATCAGGTACAACCTTCTGTCAGCAATACTACTCAAAACGTCAATGGAGACAATCATGCGCATGAATGCATGGTTACATCCTTTTCCGAGTTAGTGGAACTCTCACAGGAAGCTGTTGACAGCTTTTTCAGCAGTCTCAATGATATGATGTTCTCACCAGAGCAGAAATAATGACTCTTGAACAAGCTAGCACACGGCGTTCCCGACACCTTGAATTTGGCCTTCAACTTTAATAATAAAGTAGCAAGATCAACTTTTCCTCCAGTCCACGGACAGCAATTTTTTTTAGCAGCCCCAAAATATTTTTTTTTAAATTTTACGGACACTTTTCTTCTGCTTAAAGTAGGAACTATTCTTAGAGAACTTCATAGACATTAGCTGCCCGCTGGTATGTTCATAAATATTTTTTTTCTTGAACTGTGATGGAGTGGTCTCGAACTTTTCTTCTGTATTAAGAGCCATTTCATGTGTAATTCTCATATTCGATTACTAATAATGTATACATGCGTGATTAATTTAGCATTAGTCTACTGCTTAAGTGCATATAGTACATATGGCTATTTTATTTTCCCGTACATTACATAATTTCGAAATGCATTATATGTATTTTGGGGTGGTAAGGTATACACGATACTCTACAGTATGTTTTACTATGCCTAGATTCGTAAATATGGCCATAGTTAGCGTGGAGTGGGTGTGATGTATTCCTATAGGTTCTGTATCGATCCCCCTATTCCTGACCCTATTCTGGTTAACAAGTTAACTAGCAGCCATCCCATGATGCAGAAACCGTTATCTGATTACGCCAGACCACGGCACAGGAGCGCGTTATCTGATTAGGTCATAACGCTTGCAATCTAATTAGACAAGCAATATTCCTCCAGCCCCTGATAAGGCATACGGAGTTCTCAAAACAAATCAAACCTATGACAACCTGGGAAAAACCCTCCGGCCATTGTTTTGATTTCACCGAGAACTTCAGTAAAAGAATGTGCTAACGACCAGCTCGTATGACATCCTTATTGACGTATCTATGTCCATCCTTACGTCAATCTCGGCACCTTACAGGTATAAATATTACCGATATTGCCTTAAGCAAACACACGCGGTGGTGACGAGATCGGAGCAGCGAGACTTGCCGAAGCCCAGCAGAGAGCGAAGCCCACTGGCGCTGCCCCGCCTTCCTGACGCGCTGAGAACGAGACGCTGCCTTTCTCCTGCCGAGAAATCCAGCTCCGGCGCTTCCGAGCAGCCCTCGCAGGCAGCTTGGAATATCGAGACCTCAGACGAGAGATACTATCCCTCAACCATCCTAGATCTCAGGTACAGAGCTGAATAACCCCTTACAGAGAATTCTTGAGTCAGTCACTTGGCAAAACAAACTTAACTTAAACTGCTACTTTCTATCCCCGCCCACGTATTAGGCTTAGGTCAGGTACACTGGGGTAGGCGTAGTTAGAAGCACCAGTTGAGTACTATTAGTCAAATGTATATGTGTATGTATATATTCTGTCCATTTTAAATAACGTATGGCTTAGAAACCATATCAATGTTTTTACAGTATTATTTTATAATTCTGCTTTTATTGTATGCACTTTACTTAACCATAAGTATTGCGATAATATCGATCCATTTCTCTTGTACGAGAAAAGAGACTGATCAATAAATAACATCTTTTATTGAACACGCCCGTCTCTTCCTTTTCTCTACAATCTGGTGAAACTAAGAATGCACGTACTGACTGAGTAAAATAAGTTGTCTTTTGTTTTCACACGACTCTAGAGATACACTCTTGATTAGGGGAGAGCAAAGTTGTCATGTTCTATGGTTGTCAGAAACTAAATCCCTTCTTGTCTATCCAGGGAGGTTCAACTCCTCCTTGCCTATTCGAGAAAGTTTCTAGTGAACTCTGAGCTAGCTGGCAAACCCAAAACTTTAAGTCTAATATCGACAGTAGAAGACCTAGTTAACGTCTGGTCTAGGTCTATACTATTGGAGGTATTATTCCAATGCGCAGAGCCTATTGGGATAATAGGAACTACACTACAGAACTCCCACAGCCGATGTTGTTCAACTGGAACCCAGCTGGGCCAATACTCGAGGCCCCGGCTTCCAAGCTGGGTTAGGCCGCAAACTGAAACACGACATATCTCCGTCCACCACGCCGGTAAAAGTCTCGGGGTCGCACCATCAGACAGTACTCCGGTTCATACACACGGAGGCAGGGCATAAACACAGGATAAATGACAGGATCATCTGGCAGGAGATGGAGATCGGCGGAGCCGGGAGCCTAAGCAGCCATCTTGTTGGCTAGCGTAGCTCCTCCCCCACTGGTAGTAGCATTTAAACATACTTTTACATGGGTCTTGTTTCTCTCCAAGGATTATGTAAAATAATACAATTGTTTATTGTTGTGCACTTGGGTCATTAGCAGTGAGTGGTAAGAACGTGGAGGTTTTGGAAACATCACAAAGGCCCCTAAGAGATTTTTTATATGCACTTTTAAAAAGGGAGATTTTATAACAGTTCAGTGTCAGTAAAATGATAGAAGCGTTGAGATGCAGTCAATCACATGCTAGGCAAAAAAATAATTGAAGTAATCCCAGATATATGATTGACAGTGTACCAAGTTAACTCTGGGCACAGAAACCTATGTCCTTCGCTGCTGCCTACACTGGCCCATCCTTGTGAGCAAATAAAAAAAAAACAACCTGAGACAGGTCGCAGCCAAGGGCAACAATGTACTTTAGCCTCTGAGATGCAGTAGATGCCCATCATGTATGGCAGGTATTTGTGGCCTGCAAGGGTCACAACAGCTTCTGTCCCGTCTTCTAAGCAAATGGAAAGAGCCTCAATTTCCCCAAGAATGCAGCCCTGTGCCGGTGGGTTCTGATGACACAATTTTATTACATAATCTCAAGAGAAAGCCCTTACGTAGAATGGAGGACGATGTTGTCTGCAAACATGTATGGGAAATGTAACCCGAAGAGATTAGGATTGACAATAAATCAAATAGCATAAACAGTTAAATATGCCTTCTTGAGACCAGATAAAAAGTAGAGCGCATGAAGGTTTATTAAATGCCAAAATCATACAGAAGGCAACATAAGGTTGATCAGTTAGTCATAATAATCTCATATACAGGAAATGAACCTAAAACTCAGTCAAATGCAGCATGAAGTCGGATTTAAGGTTGGGGTTAAGGTAGATATGAGTCTTCTCTCTAAGAATCGGGGCAAGCAACTCTGGCTAACTTCCAAAATAAGCCCTTTTCAATAGGACATTTCACAACAAAAATCATATTCAGCATGAGGTGAGCAAAATTATACATAAGCTCAGCAAATCACAGTATATAATATAATGCAACAGTACCTAATGCGATCCCCTAAATTAATAATAATTAGTCTCCATTGTTCTAATGTCTTGGTAAGTGACTGTTCAAATCTTGTGACATATAAAACAATTGCTTATTTCTGAAATTAATAGACTGAGTTTCAGGCAAGAAAAACAGGAATATCCTTGAAACGTAACCTTTAAGAGGAAAGCGATCACTATAGCTTGCTTACAAAGAAGAATGTCTTATGAAAGAATTACAAAATTTATTATATTCAGTAAAATTTCAGTGCACGTATTGCTGTGTGCGGAGAGAGTAAGAATAAAAACATGGTCACATTTAGAATTTCAAGTTGGACTTAGAGATAAGGCCCGGTCAAGCCAATGAATGGAAATACAGTCCTGGGAATGCAAGGAATTCATTTCTTATGAAAATCATTATTGTCACTAAATAGTCATTATTTATTTATTAGAAAAGCTCTCTAACAGCCCAATAAAGCACTGGTCACGAATAACAGACCCCAGCTGCCCCCCTTGTGATGGCCCCACCAAATGGACACTTTTAAGTAGACCAAGGTATTGCTAGCTTGCAAGAAAGAAGATTAAGCACATACTGGCAGGCATGAAACATAAAAAATAACTGAGGCTCTTCAACTTGTGACTGGATCTTGTGTGGGCCAGGGGCCTCTATGGGTCAGGGGAGACGGAGCGGAAGGTCCTGGTCCTCTTGACCCTCCCACTAGAACCAGGCCTGCTCCGGGGTATGAAGCACTGTATACATTCTGCAGTACAACTATACCATGCAATGCAATGCAGTACAGAAGCTGGGCTCTTCAGCTTACCAAATCCTGTTTCAGAACTGTTGTCGGATATACCAGGTGAGCAGTCATATTGGCTTCTTTAGAACGCAGATGAGTAAATGTCGATTTGGGTCACACGAAGAATTGTGAAATCTGCATTCTTTCGCTCTAATATTTTCTGCTGGCTCACAGAATGTGTGTCCGCCGTGTATGTCCACATGAGTGGAGTATATATGCCAATAAATGAATACTTTTGCATTTTGAGATTTGTTTTACGTATCATTCGGTCAAACTTAAGGAATTTACTGCTTCTATTTTGAAATGCTTGGAGTGTGAATGCTCCTAAAAATATGAAAAGAATTTAGTTTTATGCTTGCTTTTATCTCATTCTTTTACCTTGTTTCAGTATTGTTACAGGGGTGCATTAAATCACTTGAAAATGTCCTTTAAAGCACACTGCAAAGTCATATCATTTCTTGAAGTTTATCCAAGCACAGCCCTGCTTTGGTAAATGTCAGATTTGTTAGCTGTAACAGTTTTTTTAGGTTGCAATCTATTTTAGAAAATGTATTTTAGATTTCCTGACAGGTGTTCATGATCAGTAGAGTACCAACCCATCCTAAGTATTAGAAACACATTAGTATGTTTACATGACCGCAGCATGAAAGTTAGCACCATTGTGTAAGAGTTTCTTATTTTATTTGTGCATTGTAAACATTTCTCGATTCCCATTGTATTCGGTATACCACTGTCTGATGGTTGGGGTTGGATAGCAAAGCTTTTGGGATTTGGGTTCCTGATCAAAAAGTATGTAGCCAATTCCATTTGTACCTAATCCTTTCCACAAAGCCTGCAATGTGCAGTATAGGGAATGGCATTGTGTAAGTGTAAGCCCATCACCATCTCTCTTTTGTGATTAGAACTACATGTTAATTTTCTTAGCTACCAGCATGCTTCAGCAAGAGTACAAAATAGGGGGACAAATGCACAGTGAGGTATGATGGAAGATGCTGACCTGTCATATTGACCTTTGCTACAAGCATTTCCTCTCTTCAACTAGCCAAATTTTAATTCAACACAAAAGTCACCCAACCATCTAACATACTTAGCTTTGCCGCTTAAGAGTGACTCAGCAAGTGTTCTTTGAGTCACTCAGCAAGTGTCCTGTGCCTTTCCGAATGATTTCCATTTCAAATCGAACCCCTGTGTGCAACTGCAGATGAGTCCACCCAAAAATTGCTTTTCAGCCCTACATTGGGGCCATTTTCTTTTGACTCTAAAGCAGTTGTTACCAATTTTCTGTTGGTATTAGTCTAAGCCATTTGAGATGGAATCCTGATCTCAAGAAACAATGACCCTCTCTATGTTAGTCCTCTGCATAAACGCATTGCTGTGAATCGGTCTCCAGCTTGAGGCCCACTTTTCAATATTTTCAGATAGTGGCAGCTCTTGTGCACAGCCACCTCCTTTCTGCGGGTCTTCCGGTGCAATCACTTTTAGGCTCAAAATGCTTCCTTGCATTGGTATCCGAGATCTGTAGTCGTCGTGCTCTCTTCTTTGCTGCCTCTCGCATCTGGTTCTCCTGAGACCAAGTTTTATCACGTCAGTGTCTCCTCTTCTTCTGTTACTGTTGCACTAGTGTCCTGCTTGTAGACTGCCACAACAGGCTCTTTCTCTGTTTCAGTTGGCTGTTAATTTCAACATGGTAATTATGACTCTACTATTTTTATTTACAGTATTTGATTGTGGAGACATTGCCAGAACTGACTGTCATTTGCAAACAATCAAGTATGGCTACAGTTATACAGAAAATTAAAAATATTTGTAAATACACAATGAACACAATCCATCATCAAAGCATACACCATACAAACCCTAGTCAAATAACCCTCTACTTCTTTTAAGCTATCAACTGCCTTAAATCGGACCTTAAATAAATGAGTCAAAGGTCCTGCTTTTGAATAAGGGGCCACCTTTTTGGAGCTCCTATTTAGGTCTATGCTAGACTGCGCATGCGATGTCTCGAAGAGAAGTTGTAGTCAATATGTGGGGTTCAGCTCACCCACAGGTTTCTCATTTGCTGCCTCCACAATCGTTCTCATAGTCATTGTCTCCAGTTGTTCTTGGTATGCATGCAACAATGCCTCATTCTGTGTTTAGCCCTCCTCGAGAGCATGGACCAATTACTACTATCCATCCACTGTTCCCATTTTAGGAACTGTGTTAGGGACTACTTTTTTTTTGTTTAAAAGCGCTTCACATGGGTGCTTGTGTTTTCACTCGATCCAAATTCAATTACTGAAAAACAGGCCTGTAAATCTTGTTCTTATCTCATCACATTTGCTGCGCATTGAAAGACCAAGGACAAATGTCAGACGCTGTTTTCCGAGGGCGCCTCGTTACTTTTTATCTGACTTCAAAGTGAGAGGAATTTTTATGTTAATGTCCCAGTGTTCAATTCTTCGTCACTTCCCTCATCATGTATGCCCTTCCTAGTTCTTCTCATCTGCTCCTCCAATATACATTTGCTCCGCCTTGTGTTCCACTCCTGTCTCTCTCATCCCCTTTCACCATTACCTGCGTGCCCCCTGCCATAGGCATACAGTGTGCATACGCCTGACAATGTGTGATGACAACTGTACTGCGAGCCCCACCCTCTGAGGTACTAATTTGAATTAGACCGGCCGGCGTGATCATTCACTTTCTAAACTTGTTTCTCCTTCAAATAGTTTTGCTTACGAATTTTTTTTATATTTATCTGGCTTAAAAAAAATTGAAGGAGACATGGAGAGTTAGTTAAAAAGACCAGCTTGCTGCCTGTGCCTACATGAAGAAGAAATCCAAAACAAAACCGATCAAGCATAAAGTGGCTGCTGTGTGATGAAACCTTCTATCTGAGTTTTGTACTATTTGTCTCCTTTCTCTGTCTATTATCATGATGCTATAGAAAGCAAATCTACTAATTTCCTTATTATGAAGCTTATAATTGGACAAACCCTGCCAGTTGGTATGTTGGGTACCTCCCTGCTAGTGCCACAAACTCGCATTATCCTGCTTAGGACACTTTTTCTTTTTTTGTAATCTATATTTTAAGGGCTGGACACTGAAAAAATACCCTGGAAGAAGACCGTTTTGGTGACAAAAGCAGAAAAGTGGTGGGGTCATGAAGAGGGAGGTCATGAGGAGCAGTCAGTTTACTAACTGGCCAGATGTGTGCAGTGTTTTCTGATACCAGCTTGAAGCATCATAAATTAGCTATTGAGAGTCAACATAGCATTCCTAGAATTTCTCACAGCAGTACTTTTTAATCTTTTGACGCTTGCAACGGCTTAGGGCTTTTTGTAAGGACTTTCAGTCACACTGTACAGCAGCCGTGCGGCCTCACAATATGGCTTAAAGACTTTGACATTTGCCAAAGACCAGTGCTCTAACTTCTTAGAGACTATTGAGTTTTCACTTCAAGAACTGGTCTCCATTTAAGGCATCCTACCTGGTGACGATACTACACTCCTAAACAATGGATGTGGCAGTCAATTTCTGTATAATCTGCACCGAGCAAGATTGTGCTCGATATTCATATATGTGATTGTATTATAATATGTGAACTTGTAATTGCTTTTGGTTGCATGAAACATTTCTCATGTATTGGATTTAGTATTGTCTTGTATTGTCTTTGCTCTAATTCTAGACAAAAGTAAAACCTTTTCTTTGTCTATGTTGTACGCTAGTTGCCTCTCTTTACTACACAACAATTATGCCTTGTTGATTACATATTAATACTAAGCACCAAAAGATTTAATTATCAGTTCAATATATTCGATTGTCGATAATATTTTATTCTATCATGCTAGAGCTTTTTTATGTCTTCCTCGTTTCAGTGTAGCCCAAACTCTGGAGGGTGATACAGGTTCAACCCTCCCTTTTTTGCATTCGGCTGCAGTGATGAGCAGAAAAAAGGATGAATAGGTAGCCTGCAGTGCTTGTTGAAGGATGGATGGCAAGTTACTGGAGTATTGGAATAGAAGCAAGGGACCAAAACTGGCAACCATGTATTGCATCTAATGTGAGACTTCTTGTAGAGTGTCTGGACATCGTGGTGTTAAATGTGAGCTAAAGGCAGAAATGGTGCAATAACTAACTCCGCCAAAATTCACAATTCAAACCATGCAGTCCTTTTTAAAAAAAAAATTTTTAAAGCTTTTATTTCAACAATCAGTCGTACATTGAGCAAAATACATAGCGTAATTGCTTAGAAGTCAAAGTAAACATAAAATCAGTACATTTCATCAGAAGCAAATAATGCAACATGCGATAAGCAGATCAGTTTAAATCCATTTAGAAATCGGATCCCATATTTTTAATCCCTGCTTTTTTCTTTTTACCCCCTTGGATCTATACATAGCCATTTCTAATTGATATATAGAAAACAGTTTGAGCTGCCAATGATGAAAAATTGGGGGGTCAATATCAATCCAGCGAGAAGTAATACTACAACGGAAAACTGACATGCAAATAAACAAAAAGGCTTCTTCAGCAGTAGACCTAATTCCAAGATCCGTTTCAAGACCCAAAATGACCATTTCAGGAGTTAATTTAACAACAATCCCAAGACTATTATTTATAAAAAATTCAATATTTGCAATAAAACAGGAAAGTTTCTCACATTTAAAAAGCATATGAATAGAGTCAGCCCCCCTCTCATCGCATCGATTACATTTATCTCCATTACTGAGTTTCCACTTCGCTATTTTAGCAGGGGAATAATAAAGATCGAAAATTGACATATAGTTCTGACTTTGTAGGTAGCCATTAAAAAGCATCTTAATGGATAATTCAATAGATCATCCCAGATCAACATTTTCGATTTCAAACTTCCTTTGCCATTTGCTCTCTACTAAAGACAGATCGTCTTCAAATTGATTAATAGCAGTTTGATAAACTACTCCTATTTTTTTTGCTTTCCTACTGGTTTCTAAAATAATATTTTGGCTCATGCAACTATGAATGAGAAGACCTTTAGATTCTAAGAAACTCCGTATCTGAAGATATTGAAAAAAGTTGTTCTTAGGTAATCCATATTTAATTTGGAGGTCCGAAAAAGGGGAAAGTTGGGTATATTCAGATAAGTCTCCTAATAACTGGATTCCAGAAAAATACCATCCTTTTATAATTTGATCGTGAAAAACCGAGGGTAATATATGGTTATTGGAAACTGGAGAATAGTAATTAATTTCACCCAAACAAACAATTTTTTTCCTTATTTGGTGCCAGATTGTGAACACTGCTAAAATAATTTTGAATTTGTTTTTTTTATAATAGCTAGGTTCAATGATTTTTACTAAGCATTGGGACACTTCTTCACCTAACAATAATTCATAAACTGATGGATATACTGGTTCTTCAGTGATGGTATCTGGGAAAAGTAGTATACCCATGTATCTTAATGATATAAGCCAGTAATATAACCGAAAATTAGGGACCCCCAGCCTCCCTTTATTCTCGATAAAAAACACAATTTTAAGGCTCACCTGGTTCGATGATAGCTCCAGAGGAACCTGGATATCATTCTATCAATTTTACTTATTGATGATTGATCTTTTTTCAGTCAGTGAGATGTAGTTCCTCTCTTTCCCAACTTGGACAAAGAAATGCTATCCCACTGGGCTCTCCCTAGCACAGACTATGAATAAGATCTTGGAGACTTTATTTGGAAGGCAGCGATGAGCAGACTGAAGTTTCAAGGCAGCTGACACAAACAGCGGAGGATTAGTGTTGAGGCAGGTTGCTTAAGGTTGAGTATGGTGCATTGACTTTCTGGTCACAGACAACCAGGGCGTTCTAGATCTTTCCACACATTCTTTAGGCATCTGACAGTAGCTCCAGCCATCCAGAGGAACAGTTCAGTAACCAAATCTCATCTTCTGGAAATCTCCAGACTGAGCTAAGGCTCCTGGTTGAAGGCTCCCTTGTCCTTTCCCATACCCTGAATAACGTTTCAGGAAAAGCAGCGATCAATAGAGATGACAGCCTCCCTAGAAGAATAGGTAGCAAGCTCTCCTCAAGGAGCCCTTGCTCACTGGACGAGTTGTTGTCAGGATGGTAGTCTGACAATCTAAGATAGATCGTTCTGCGGTTTGCACCCTGTGCCCATTCACTTTGCTTTTGGGAAAGAAAGAAGTATACTCTGTTTGGCGAAGTCCCGAACTATTGGAGCATCATCTAGATTCCAAATTAGTGGAGCAACGAATCAAGATGCCCTGATGGGCCTCTGGCTCTCTTCTACTAGTTACTTCATCAGAGCTACAATGGGGGCCCCTTCATCATGGCCTGTGCTGGAGAGTTGTACGTCAGTGCCTGAGCAGAATCCCCTCGGCTTGCTAAAGGATGGGAGAGTGCTTTGGCTCCTGGCCTGCATATGTATTGCATGCCTGTGAAGCTCCTGGACCCCTTCCACCTGACCTTGCCAGGAAGATGGAGACTCTTGTGCTGCCCAGCTTCTGCTGGTGGGTGGAGGCATGATCATCTCATGCAAAGTCGCCCCACCTCTCTAACACAATGCATGGTTCTACTTTTTCCTCAGAAACTGCAGTCAGACTATGGAGGGGCTAAGTCACCTGGATAAATGTAAACAAGGAGCCTCAGCCTTTCCAGCCTCATGGTAGACCTAACCTTGACTGAGGAGGCCTGATGAAGAACCTCAGATCAAAGTGGAAATTGCCTCTAGTCCCAATAATCTCTGGCTAGTCCCACCCCTCCCTCCTACCTGTGTTATACACTTGCATGCAAAAATGCTGCAGGGAGGACAGCAAGCAGATCATCCTTAAGGGCACGAACAGGTTTTTAGAAAAGGTCACTAACTGTATGGGATGGTTTGGTGAAAATGGGCTAAACACTGCTACAGGTAATCCCCATCCCTTATGAATCAATACAATGTTATCAGAAGGTGAAAAACGCAAACTAGTCAAAAGTAGTGTTTAAAAAACATGTGGTACAATTGTGGATCACGTAGGATCTGCAGTTTCAGAATAGCCCTGCAAAACACTAACTTCATGGTCTGTATGCCTTACATGATATCCCGCTTTGGGAACAAATATGTTGGCCCTGTTGGTTTTAGAATGCACAGGTATATAGGTTTCTGTTTGTTAAACCATCTTTATTGTGCATTCTAGAGCCACAGATATGCCAATACTTGAAATTGCAATTGGATGACTGATTATTATTTGGAAAATTTCCAATAATTATATTTCTCTCTTTAATGAAAAATATTGAAAGTTTAGTTCTCATCTACATTGATCAAAATGTGAATACTGTGCTCTTGCAGCACCTTTGATGTAACAACCCCATTGTAGTAACGCCAATAAGTGTTTATTATGCTAATACTGTAGCATAAGATCAAAGGGAGAGTCAAGAGAGGGAGCTAGCAGAAGCAGACAGAGTGCTATATTTGTAAAGTAATCCTTCCTACAGTTCAATGCAAGCGCTTGAATGAAGGTGGAAGGATACACACAACCAGCCAGTCGCATTAGGTGAGACATAAATGCTCCACTGGGCAAAGTCAAGACTTGATTGACAAAGTGTCAAGCCTAGCCAAAAGCCGAAAGAGGCTGATAAAAGAAAGGCAATGCTTGAAAGGGATGCACTGTGAAAACAAGGCTCTAAAAATGCCATTGTGTAGTTATTTGCTTAGTGCTACACACTTCATTATTGTGGAGATAAAGAGGTGAAGTGAGTGTAACTCCCTCACAGAGTGAGGCTAAGAAGTCTGAGGGCTAGATCGATTGTAAAACTCAGGAACCGTCGACCAGGGCAAAAATGCTTGTGTGCTAGCAGAGCCCATTTCATCTTGTGAACTTACTGGTCACCTGAAGTGCTATATTGCGCCTCCACGCTCTCTGGATTCCAGGAGATAGGCAGGCAAACTATCCCTTTGTACTATCGAAGGGTAAAAGGTACATGTGAAGAACCCGAACCACACTGGGTTTAGGTGACTGATACGATATTACTTTTATTTTAATTTACAGACATTATTTTATGTGTAGAACGTCATTACGTAAAGAAAACTTCATGATTTTAGATACCTTTGATACTAGTTAGTGACTTTCAGGCTCTCTTTAAGTGTTAGATCCATTTTTAGATGTAAAGCCTTTTGATTTTCGTCTATGCTGCAGAGCATTGGGAAAGAGCACTGGCAAAACCAGTATGCCCAAAAGGTAAGACCTATAAACTTTAAACAATGCTTGTTATTGATACCTTCATTAAAGTGTGTTCATTGATCAACCAAGTTTTGTTTGGTAGGCATTTGATTCAGCCATTTCAACTTGAAACATTGCCGGTACCACTTTTGGACTTCACTGGTGCTTGCACATTATTCCCGATCTAGGTCCGAAAACTTGTAATTGCATGGTGCACAAAATACTTTGTGTGCGATAAAATTTCTGCCCCTGTATTTTGCAATTACAAGTTTTTAGGCCCTTTCCCACATATCTTGCCCCTTTTCGACACAAATTCTTACTTTCAGAAGTGGGGTTAGCAGATGCGAACACGCACGCGGTCAACTCAGATTCAGGCAGGTCCGTATCCACTCAGAATTACCACTCCACTCCACACTCACGCTCTTCCCACTGTCATTCATTTCTGTCCTACCTGTGAGCAGTCTGCTAACCTCCTGGCTTCAGTTTTCTTGTGGTGTGCAAAGGAATCTTGACAGTTGGTACAATTGTTTATGAGAGTGCCTGCATAACGATTAATTCATTAAATAAATTGCACGGCTCCACAGTTCAGAACATGAGCCTTGGGTACGCATCATGAGTTGCGTCGACAGAGCCACGGGCGACACTTTAATTAAGAACTTCCCAAGTATCTTCAAAATTATAATACGGTCAAACCGGATAGCCCCACAACGCAGGCCATGGGAGTGACGAGAGGATCACTGGATGTCCTTCTCACTGACACATGTCAATAAATGATAAAGGCTCTCTGTTTTAATTTTTATCTTTCCCTTATAGCCTCATCTTCTTCCTGAGATTTGCCCAGGTGTCACTGATCAGTGATCTTTTCGGACTCAATGAACCTTTTTGAAGTGCACAAGAGAGTCTGACGCTCTCTTCCTCCAGTGTACGTGTCCCACCCAGATCTCAAGGATGAAGGCACTCTAACAATGGGTCTGGGGTGACTCCTCCTCTTCCACGTGCCTTTCGTTGGCCCTGGGCTTCCAATATGGGACCCACGGGCCTCCATGTACACTACCACACGCAGGCACATGGACGTTACAGCACGCGCAGTCACTCGCCCTCTACACGGCGCTGCATACTAACATGATGTAGGACAAGGACAGGTTAGGTACATAGCAGGCAAGCTTTACATCATTGGGCAAGAAGGCCTTAATCCAGTGACACAGGTAATAGGCCTATTCATATCTACTGATCACTATGTAGAAACGGCATCCTTCCACCACCGCGCTTGTGCCACTTCACTCTTGGTAGGGGCAGTAGCCCTTTAGCACTGTCAGGGTAATGCTTTGTGTGCCTCTCCTGGTCTAAAAAGACCTCTATCCATGAGACAGGCCTAGGTCATAGCGCACACGCATGATCCATGTTTTCCCGTGATAAAACATCAGTACCAATGATCCAGATATTGCTGCAGCTGGGGCACTCATGGCCGTGGTGCAGGTCTATCACTAGGCAGGTGACTTTTCTGTGTGAACACAGCTGTTTTCCTTATGACGTATTTCAAACCATAAGCCTTTCAGGTTTGCCATGCTATTTATTATTATCTGTGAAAGAGAATCGAATAAATGTCTACCAAACCAAATACCCAAATCACAGGCAGCTATAAGGTTACAATGTCATTTAAACACTTTATAACATACATACAAAGGACTTCAGGCAAAATAAATAGCTGGTTAAAATTAATAATGCAAATAAAAAATTTGCTTTGAATCATCTTTGCTACGAAAGAGAAAGGAACTTTTTTTCGGTGGATGTGAAAAATGTGCACAGGTTTGTGCAGCTACTCCTATTGAGCCAATGGCTAAAGTGGGTTAACCCATTATACTATGCCGTAGGCTGTGAAGGCGGAAGCAAAATGTGAGTGACAATTTAAAAGACTAGCGGTTGAAGCCCACTCACCAAAAGCCCCTCTGTGTAAGCATATTGTATATGATTTTTGGGGAAGAAAAATAGTCTGGTTAGACGAATAAATCTGATAGAGACTACTAGCCGCAGATTCCTTCACGTAGAATTATCCCCAGGCGTGAGACTGAATCCGGAATTTTTTTGCCACAGCATCCCTGCGCGCCAGGGGCGGGGAGGCATCACGCGACTCCACCTAGGCGTCATCTGCGCACGTGACATCAGCGAGGTCACATAAGCCCCACCCTTGCGCGCCTAGGTCAGTTTTTTCCTTTTTTACGTGCAACACGGATCCGGTCTTTGCTAAGGGCCTGTTTGAGGCCCTTTTTTCTTTCTCATTGTCTCTCTTTTTTTGGTGGAACAGTGTGCGAATGCCTTCGGGCTTCAAGACTTGCACGTCATGTGGGCGTCCTATGTCGGCGACTGACCCTCACCTCATTTGTATGTGGTGTTTAGGGGAGGATCACGGCACCACTGAGGCGTGCCAACAGTTGAAGCCGAAGTCACAACGGGAGCGCCGGATGAAACTACTCTCGGTGCGTCTCTCCAGGTCGGCTTCCTCCCCGTGGTCAGTCTCGGCAGACGGCTTCAGATAAGGCCGTGGTTGTCGTCCTCGCCCTTCCCCGATGTCGCGAGAGCGTCTCTCCCTGGTGGGTAAATGTCGCAGTTTGTCCCTGGGGGCTGGTGTTCGGCCTGCCGGGGGCGTGGGCTCTCCGCGGGTGATGTGGCCCCGCGTGTCGTCGAGAGTCCAGATGGAGATATACGCGGTGGTCTTGCAGGCCTCGCTGGCGTCTCCTCCTCTTTCAGCAGATCCCTTGCCTTGCACATGGCTCTCCGCGGCGCCGCCGGCAGCTCCGGCCCTGGCACTGACTGGTTCGGATCCAGGCTTGGAGGATGTGGTGCTGTTGGGGTGCGGCCCCTCGGGGTCCCTCCTTCAGACCACGCACCTCTGCCTCGCCGCAAACTCCCGCAGGAGTCTCTGTGGTGTCGCAGGAGGTCGCGGGGGCTCGGGTCACATCCCCGAGCCCCGCTCGGCCCTCTGGGCAGGCGAAAGCCTCGTCCACTGCTGAGCTGACGCCGCCGCGGCACCAACGTCTGCTCCTCTGAGCGGCGCCACAGGGGTCGGTGACCTCTCCTCATCCCGCTCTGGGTCGAGGCTGTGTGGGGACCCCTCGCCCCCGGGCCCCTCGCGTCCCTCGCCGCATGCCTCATCGGAGGGCGAGTCGGAGGTTGAATTGTCCCAGGCGCCACCGCATGGGTTGCCGGGCCACCTCCGCCACATTTTGGGCCGAGGCTGGCGGAGGGCTTCGTGTCACTCCCCCTGTCCCCCTAGTTCCTCCATGCAGGCGACTGCCTCGGCGAAGGTCGAGTCGGCGTCATTCTGGTGCCACCCCTTGGCCACTTCGGCTCCGGCTTCACTCCGGTCCCCGGCACGGTATGACTTGGAGGAGCCCTATCCAGCGTCTCCTTCAGCGCCGGATGGTGTTGACGTCCTGCCTCAGGCTGCAGACTCTACGGCTCTACACATAGGTCGTGCCGTGGATTCGTCTTCGGACGCTCCCTCTTCTCCGGAAGTTGGCTGCCTATTGGTGTCGTCATCCTCAGAGACTGGCCCCGCCATGTGGTGTCTTTTTTGCCGGCATCGTCCAAGGGTGGCTCCCCGCCATTTCTGAGGCCGAGGTGTTCGTCGGAGGAGCAGCAGGTCCCCCATTCTTTGGTTCCTTCTGACTTCCAGGTCTGGCCTTTGCCCGTCCCGCTTTACTTCGGGGACCGCCGCATTGGTTTACAGCCGTCGCCCATGGAGGAGCTGTTTTCTCCACCGCGGGTCCCTACTGAGGCTGGTGCAGCCATCGCTCACGCGTTGTCCACGGCTGTGGGCATTCTGCGCATGGGTGACCCGATTGCTCATTTCCCGGCGGACCATCGCTTGGAGGTTCTCCACCAGGGCTCTGGTGGGAGGGAGATCTTGCTTCCCTTTGAAGGTTCGCTCCTTTCTTCCCTGACGGGGGCTTGGAGGCATCCTGCCTTAGGGGATCCGGTGCCTCAACACCTTCTGCACCGGCACCTTCCAGCGCCGCGTCTTTCCCTCCACCCCTCTGCCGCCAGTCCCCTTTTGCGGAATGCTTTTTCCTCCCTGCCACCACTGTTGACTCCGCCGTCCCGGGATGCCCGCTGGCTGGACTCTTGGGGGCGCAACATGTTCGTCTCAACCAGCACTGGCCTGTGGGCCCTTAACACCTTGTGTGTATTGGCTAGGGCCTCCTCTTGTTTGTAGGACTCGCTTGAGTCTTTGGGATCCGCAGCTTCCCAAGAGACTGTTCAGGTAGCTTACGGCATGATGCATTCGATGGCCGGGATCTAGCGGCGTTCATTCTCCGCTCTAGACATCTCGGAGGTGCTTGGCCGGGCCATGGCTTCCTCAGTTGCCCTCCGACACCATGCTTGGCTTCGGGACGGCGTGTTCCCTGAAAATCTTCGGGAGCCGCTCATTGATCTTCAGTTTGATGGTAGCCTGTTGTTCCATGCCCCGGCTGACTCCGCTATCCAAAGGTTCCTGACAGGGCTCCGTCCTCCTCCTCCGCCTTATCCTCCTCCTCCTCCTTCCCCTCCTCAGTGACTGCCAAGTTGAGCTGGTTCTGGACCTTCTTGGGCCGTTTGCCCTTGCTTTAGATTGTGTTTTCTGGCCGTTGAGTCCTCCTTGCTGGGGCTTTGGCATTGTTGGCTGCTCGACAGCCCCTTGTTGACTGTGTGTTTTTGTTGCAGTTGTTACACAGACTTGACCCTGAGATTAGGCCTTCTGTTTGTTCTTGGGCTGCTAGTCAAGCTTTCCGCGGGGGTGTTTTTTTCCCCGTGACTCTTTTGGTTTTTCCTCTGCTGCGGAAGTTCTTCCAAAGAGGGTTCCCATTGCTTGGGACTTAACGTACCCTATGTGGGGTAGTGGTAGATGTTATATAGATGAGCTCTGCTGGGGAGTTCTGGTCGCTTTCGGGTGCCTGTTCTCCATGGCGTTTCTGTATGATGCTATTGCTTCATGAGGTCCTGTGTGCGGCCCCTTGTAATGGTGTGTCCGGACATTTACTCTACTTCCTGCTTTTGTCCTAAGAGCTGGGATGCTTCTGTGTTCTTGTTTCTTGCGGCTTATGGCTATAGGCGCCGTTCTGGCTGGCCTGTTGCCTTCCCTCTGGGTGGGCTCGCCTTCTTTTCCCTTGTTTCCTTGAGCCCTCTAGGCTTCTTTTTATTCTTCTTGTTCCTGTGCCTGTCCTGGCATTGGCTGGAAGGTCTGTTGCCTTGGGGGGGGGGTGCTTCGGCCTAGCCCTTGGTTCCTCTATTGTGAGTGTACGGGCATCTTCAGTCTTCCTGCTCCCCCCCTATCCCTCTTAGGGTCGCTAGTGTTCGGCTTGTGGGGGTCCTCTTGCCTGGAAGGGACAAAGTTACTTCCCTGGTCCGCAGGTCTGGTCCCCTGTGGTATCTTCTATCATGTCCAGACTGGTGCGGTCCTTTCGCAGACCCTCCTTCCCCATGGGTATTGCTAGGGTAACTATTCTACGTGAAGGAATCTGCGGCTAGTAGTCTCTATCAGATGTACGAGTTACTTACCTTCGATAACGATATATTAGGTAGAGACGATTCTAGCCGCAGATTCCTTCACGGCCCGCCCTTTGTCCCCGTTCTGCGAGGACCTCTGGGCTGGTCTTTGGTACTCACCTCCCAGTGGGGGGGGGCTATGTCTCCTGTGAGTGCCTTCTTTTGCTCTTGTTTCTGGTCATTCCTCCTCTCTAGCTCTTTGGAGGATGGGGTTACAGTGCTCCTGTGCCCCGCTTCTCTGGCTGCGCCAGGTTGGGAAGGTTTGCCTTCAATCTCTGCCCTCCCTTCCCTTCCTCTTGCTACTAGGGGTCCTGGCCCCTCTGCCACCCTCTCAGTTGGGGTCCTCTGGCTGGCAGGGTCTGCTCTTTCTTCCTTCTACCCCTGCCCTTGGACACTGCAGTTTTGTACTGTTTCTTACGGTGTCTTCCTCTTTTTTTATACTCTTTCGCATATTGTTCTCATGATACCACAGTTTTTTGTCTGGTGGTTCCGCGTTGCGGAACAGTTCTCTGAAGAAAACTGACGTAGGCGCCCCGGGGTGGGGCTTATGTGACCTCGCTGACGTCACGTGCACGGACGACGCCTGGGCGGAGTCGCGTGATGCCGCCCCGCCCTTGGCGCGCAGGGATGCTGTGGCAAAAAGTTTCCGGATCCAGTCTCACGCCTGGGGATAATTCTATGTGAAGTAATCTGCGGCTAGAATCGTCTCTACCAGATACATCGTTACCGAAGGTAAGTAACTCGTACAGCTGTTTCAAAGGCCAGACTAATAAACTAGTGTTGGGTGTGGACACAATTCAAAGTTAAGGGAGAGAGCCTTATATTACGTTATCCTTCTGGGCAGCAGCTTTACCAAGAATATGCCCTATTCCCACTGCACCTCATTTACGAGGAGGCATTTTGCAGATCACCTGGCTCAAACGTGAGTCTAATTACCCTATTTTGGTACTGCTGTGATTAGTCCTAAAACCACCTTCAGGCGTTGCTCCAAAGCCACCTTTTCTGTTTGTGGGTGGGACCTCCTGACACACGTTTATTACATCACTCAATTTGACTGCTTGATTTTTATGGGCATCTCTCCCTTAGGGCTGAATCTGTGAATGTAGTACGAACCACTATCAAGTTCTAGAGGGTGATGTGAATGAAATTCTCAATGTGGTGCTAAGGGATGTGTTTTTATTCACACTTTTTTCAAATATGGTCTTTGCACCAATAGTACAATTTAAACCTTTGTTGACAAGGAAGAATTGCAGAACCTAAAATATTATATTAATTCAAAAGGGCAACATCTATAATTGGGCAATACTCAACATCCTGTGACTGCAGAATCTCTCCTTTCTTTAGCATTTTCTTTGACAGTCAGTGCTGTAGATGAGGCCTGCAAAATGGGTCTTTCTCCCATAGGTTTAAACCTAAGGTAGGTTAACATTACATTAGCTTTCTCTAGTCAGTTCTGGCAATGCATGTCTCTTATAGAGGAACAAACCATTGGTTATGTACATTCAGAAAAGCAGATCAAGCCCTAACTAGACTGAATTTTCATTCCACGATGAAACTAAAATATGTCTTAACCAGAATTGTGCTTTTTAGGTCAAGCTTAGAACAGCGCGCATGCGCTGCTTGCAAGACTTTTAGCAAAGGGCTTCAGAAAGCTCACCAATTTGACCACACGCTTGTGCGTGTGTTTTTGTTTTTCTCACAGGCTATTGGGCTTTGCGTGCATCTTTCTAAGAAAGATAGCACACAGTTGGGGAAAGGCGGGTGCATGTCCTGCCTTTGCTCCACCCACGGCCTATTGCTTGCGGTTACCCGCACGGGCGGCATCTGTTTTAAATGATCATGCCCAGACAAGGGCGCGATAATTGAAAACAGATCGCTCGATGTGGCGCGCGCGCACCACTCGTGTGATTTTCGAATTCCGTAGCTGCTGGTGGGGGAGGGGGCCTGAGGGGATCTGGCAGAGGCAGTGCAGTGTGCTAGGGCGATTCTCCCATTCACTTCAGTGCCTGCTGAAAAACATGAGGTCAGGGTTTGACGGACACGGCGCAAGCTGCTGGGTAACAGGGGGCATCACGCAGTGTGCGTGCACGGGACCAACTGGGACTGGAGCGTGTCATGCAACAGGCGGAGCCTGGCATGCAGATGCCGTGTGGCAAGCTTGGAAGGGTGGGGCAGTGGAGGCTCCAGGCAAAGGGGGGGGGGGTCGTTCGATAGTGGGGGCAGGGTGAGTTTGCATGCAGCCTTGATTTAGGAGGAGACCTTTGTTACTGCAACAGTCTTGCAGATGGCAGGCGCTGTAATGGAGAGGGGAGAACCCACCCCCATTTCTCCCCTTTGCACCGGCTCCCCTAGGTGTGTGGAAAGCCAGCCAGTGTGTGAGAGGAGGTGGGTTTAAACATCGGGGCACTTTTATCACGACCCGGGGACAGACTTTTCTCAAAAGGCCTTTAGAGATGATTTTGGAATGGGCCCTGTCAGTCACCAAGGGTGGTGGGTGCTCAGCCAAAGAACGGCTGCTCTCCTACTCCGACATCCCTGGGGGCGTCCTCTACCAACCCTTCCACCTAGGCATCCTTCTAAGCCACTTCTTGCAGAGCATACACCGCATCACAGCTGGAAATCCTCCCTAAGCGCACAGAACATTTTCACGTGCAAACAAACTCCAGCACGTGGAGCCACAGGGGTCTGCCCACATATGCGTGGCTTCTTAACAAAGGTGCATGGGTGAGAGAGAGTGGGCAGGATGGTGGTGGTGAGAGTGTGCGATGTCTGTTTGTTCCACACAGCACCCTAACACCTCTGGCTGGGACCAGTTTACGACCACGAAAAGGGTAACATTATGCAATAAAATTGGTACCATTTCTCATTTGCTCAAGTGTCTTGCAACCCAGCCTGTAGCCACATGTATTTCTGACCATCGCACGTGTGCGCTTCCCATGCCGGCATGCCCTGATCCCACGCTGAATAAAAGGAGCGCACCTTTTATTCCACATTATTAAACATGATGGGCTACGCAGGCTTGTTTCTCTCCCACATGTCGTTCATTCCTCTACGTGATCTGCATGTTTTATTTTTATGGCGGCGGTGGCTGTTCTTTTCTCTGTTTTTTCTCAGTACGAAGTTCTTCGTGGAGGGGGAGCGAGGGAGGGATGGAAGATTAATTCTACGGTGCGGTGGAGGCTTCCTATTCGAAGCAGAATCTTCCGCTTTCTAGAACTCTTTTTGAAAAAGTCCGTGGTATCCCAAAATACATCAAGAATTCTATTGGGATGAAGAGTAAAACGTTATGTCACGTATGATAATTAGAATGCAAATGCTGAGACCTAAGCAGCACTGATTAAGGGTTTGCAGCGAAGGCAGGTGAGGGGCGTTATTCGTCGGTATCATGTAACCCCCCCAACCTCTCCTCCCCAAATCCTGATTTTCACGTTCATGCTGACTCCCGTTCTGAGGGCAGCTGGAATCCAGTCCTTATTTTCCCTCCGCACCACAGTGAATGCCGGGTCTCATCTCCTTGTGAAGCAAGCATTGGCATAGCCAATAGGTCTCGCCTTTGGGACCTTATAAGTGTTTAGTTATGCAGCACAATATTCTTGGTGGAACAAATTCAACTGTTGCATGGCTAAACAGAAGTTTCCAAAGGCTAGACCTATTGTCTATGCTAATGCTTGTTGGGATAGGCATCTTTCATACTGTTTTATACCTACGCTTAGATAGTGGATTTAACTTGCGTGGATGCTCATCTGTACAGCACCACTCTAAATGTATTATTGACATTTGTATGCATGCATGTACTATTTGCACAAATATTCCACAGATCCATCAAATTAGTTCCCATTTTGGGAGATTTATTATAAACCAGACAACGTGCATGCCGAATTTCCTAGTTCTGATGTAAAAGGAGAGTCCTAGAATTTGGGGATTGACCTTCCTTCTAACGGTACACCATCAGATTTCATTTGTTATAAGTGAGGGCAATTCTTTAAAACTTGTAGTTGTTTCTCTGTCCTGACGAGTTTATCTAAGCATTCTCTATTTGGAGTTTGAGTCTGCCACCTTTTAGGGATTCTTAATGTGCAGTTGAAGCACTCAGAACAGTCTGTAACCGCAGCATACCACATACGATGCTGACACTTCTAACAAAGTAATGCTTACTCTTTTCTAGGAGAGAGGGAATGAAGACCGAATCAGAAAGGAAGTTTGACTTAAACTTTCAGTTAACTACAAGTTTTCCATTTAAAATAACAAACTTGAGCTGGGGAGATAGGTGAGAACGCAATTGTGGCAGGTGTTAGGCCTGCAACTTTGACTCCATGTACATTAATGAAACTGTTATCACAGCAGTTCTAGATGATCTGTCATGAGAGAAGAAATTCTAGGTTTCTGCTTCCTTATGAAATCCATCAGGTGTGACAGTCCAGCAGGTCAGCTGTGTTGCTAATGCATGGGGCGGCACTACGGCGTACTTAATCTGTCATCTTCATATCTAGAATCTTATTTAGAACTCCCAAAATGAAACTGCCACATTCCAGCATTCAACACAGAAAAAAAAATCATCTAATCAACTCTAGCGCCACATTATTCTAACTTGTAATCCGTTTTCTCTAGTATTCCCTGCACAGTAGCACATCTAGCAAAAACGTTATGATAGTTTATTTTGATGTGGTATGATCATTTGTGTGGTGTGTTTCTCTCATTTGTATGGTCTCATGGTTCATTTGGGATTACGGACGCAAATTACGATTCTAGGATTCTTGGTGATTGTAGTTTAGGCGAACTGTGGATGTTGTGTTTGCTATTGTTTAGTAATGAGTCATTGTTGCTAGTTGCCATCTAGGGTAGAACAGACTAATGTATTCTTTAATAGTCATCTGGAGAACCACAGCCTTCTGGACCCCCCCCCCCCATTCTGGCTTCAGAGCTAACCACATCACAGAGACAGCCCTAGTCTCAGCCACGTGCGACATCAGAATGCTACTAGAACACAGAGAAACAGTAGTCCTCATCCTCCTCGGCATCTCAGCAACTTTCAACACCATATCTCACCACACTCTGATCAACAGACTCCACCAGATCGGAAACCAAGGAGCAGTCCTCCGGTAGATCACATCCTACCTCACAGGAAGAACGCAGGTCATCCTCCATCCCTACGCCTTGCTCCCCAGGGTCATCAGCTATGGTGTACCTCAAGGCTCATCACTAAGCCCAACCCTCTTCAACGTATACATGACACTCCTGCCCAACATCGTCAAGAGCCATAGACTCAACATCTTCCCTATGCCGATGGCACCCAACTCATCCTCTTCATGACCAACCACTCAACAGCCACTAAGGACAAGCTCCAAAGATACTTGAAAGTTGTGGCTGTCTGGATGAACAATACTGGTCTCAGGCTCAACACCGACACTACAGAAGTATTCATCTTTCGGAAATGCAAGGATACCCTCTGAACAACGAATGGCGACCATCTGAGCTGGGTCCAACCCTAAAAGCCAGTGAACACGACCACAACCTTGACATCATCCTCAACAGCCAGCTATCCATGAAGAAGCAGGTTAGCGCCATCTTCTCCGCTTGCTTCGTCACCCTGTGAATGCTCAGGAAGGTCTTCCATTGGCTACCACCCAACACCAGGCAAACAGTCATGCAAGCACTGGTCACCAGTAGATTAGACTATGACAACTCCCTCTACTTAGGAATCACCGCCCAACTCTTGACTAAGCTCCAAATCATCTAGAACACAGCAGCCAGACTCATCCTCAACCTCTCCAGGCGGACGCACATCATCCCTCACCTCAAGAAGCTCCACTGGCTACCAGTTGTGAAGAGATGCCAGTTCAAGCTGCTCACCCACGCTTTCAAGGCACTACATAACGAAGGACTGGTGTACTTCAACAATCAAATCCATTTCCACCAACCAGGAAACTTCTCCAAATCCCTCTTCCTAGCAGCCACCAGCCGCATCTGCCGGACGAACAGTGGAGGCTGCTTCTTCTACCACCTGGCAGCCAAGGACTGAAACAACATCCCCCTGCCCCTCTGAGCCTCCCCATCACTCCAGCAGTTCAGGAAGGACCTCAAAACCTAGATGTTCAACCAATATAATTACAGCATGCATGAACTTTGCCCCCAATGTCTCAAGACCCTCACGAATTATGCAGTTGCGCTTGATAAATCTTGATTGATTGATTTAATGAATTGCATGTTATTGCAGTGTGTCGAACTCTGTGTTTATTGATGTGTGTGCCAAAGGGTGGTGGTGTTTGTTTGTATGTATGGTTGCCCAATGCCCTTTCCTTTGCAGTGGTGTTTCTACTTTCCAGCAAGGAGACCCGTTCACCTAGTGTAGACTTTAAGAGTCCTCTGGTGACAGTAACCAAAGTGGGTCCACTCACCACTCCCCCTTCGATAGCACCACTGTTCAAATGTAGGTTCCTATCCCAGCACTTATGACACATAATGAGCTATATGCAGGGCCAATTCGACTTACAATAATCTAGTCACACTAGCTACTTCATATAACATTGATGTTTTGTTTTCTATGGGACATACGTTTTGTAACGTGTTTGTATGTCATCTTCTTGTTTCAGATTAACGGGTTTTCTATGTGTTAGTGAGTTCCTTTTGGGTGTCAAACCCTGTAAATACTAGTAGTTATTTCATTTGTAAACCATGGTCTATTTTGGGTAGAGGTGCCAAAGTGATATGGCGGTGCTAGTATGGGTTGGAGCCATATTTAACCACGTGTGCCAGTTGAAGAATCAGAAGTGGATTGATACAAGAAGGATGATGTTTGGTATGGAATAATTATTGTGCATACAATTACCCATGTGGGTTTGTGAGACATGGTTTCCCAGGAGATTTATCTTTCGTCACCATTTTGGGTTGTCACCAGTACATGTATGTGGGATGAATAATATGGTATTTCTGGACAAGGTCTGATTCTTTTGATGGATCCTGCGTTAATTAAAATATTTGTTTGGTTGGTGATGATTTTCTTTTGTGATCTGTAAAGCATGCTTAATTCATGGTCTCGACTTTTGCTGGCAGTAATTGTTTTACCCTTTCGCACAGATCTAGTGCATTAGTTTTTAAGTTCATGCTGAATTTTCCCTGAAAATTTAGAGCTTCCCGACTTATTCTATTGAATCTACCGTACAAAGCCGATGCCACAAGCAATTTATTTGTATCAGGCATTTTAAACTGACCACGAAATGCGCAAGCCAACTTGGTAGTTGTCAACTGTTAATGGGAATTTCTTATCTTTATGAAAGAAGTTTAGCTCTCCGCTTTACAGGCTGGAGCTAGTTTTTATGCAGACAACATTTCCATGTCAGCAAGACGTATATAGAATGTAAATGTCTTTTGCAAAGAATTTGAACAGATTGTGCTTTTGTGTCTACAGATGTACATACGGAAGCAGTTCAAGCAGCACTTGCAAAACATAAAGAGAGGAAGATGGCTGTGCCTATGCCTTCAAAACGGCGGTCCTTAGTGGTGCAAACCTCGATGGATGCCTACACACCCCCAGGTGAGCATAAAAGTGTGTTATCCTTTTTTATTTCTAAACTATATCTGTTGTTCCAGTGATCATTTCATTAACTAACCAATGCATTCGTTTATCAGTGTGGTCTGCTTCTTTTATGAAAACAAATATGGGAACTTTTGCAGTAACTTGTGAGATCGAGGTAACATTATAAATAACTAGATCTCAAAGCCTAGGGTTTGTGAATTATATTATTCTCCGGCTTCCAGATAGGGTGAATACCTTCACAATTTACACAGTGAACTTAAGCAGGTATGCAAAATAATCAGTAATTGAAAATATATCCAACCATTCCTATCTACTGTCACCAGTAGAGGTAAATCTGGAGCAGTTCTCTGGTGTTAGGAGACCTGCTCCCCCTTGCCAGTGCAGCAAGACAGGAGACAGTCTGGATAGATAGGTTATGTCCTCGCTACAGGGTCTTTATTTGGGGTTGTAAAGTGGGGGAGACGGCAGGCCATTCTTCCTAAGAGCTAGAAGAGCCCTGAAGAAAGCAAATGCAATCCAAAGAATGACAGACTGTTGCAAAAAGGTACAGGTAACCTGAAAGAAGGGAAACAGTCTTAAAGTGTGTTGAAAATCTCGTGAAAAGGCTGTGGAAAAGGAAGTTATCTCCAAGAGGGATAGTGTTTTTTTGATATTTTTTTAAATGGTAGCAAAAAATCCCCAGGAAGGAGAGGGAGAGACATCAAGAATGTGGCACAGAGCCCCAATTGGAGACATAAAAACAAAAACAGGAAAAGTATCAAAATGAGATGGGAGAGCAAAATGGGCTAGAGGAATATCCAAAGAAGGGTGAGGGAGTGAGTCCCAACAAAATAGCCTGATTATAAGAGACATTTTGATTGTGCACAGGCCATAAAAAAAATGCTGTTTTATGCAACTAAAAATGTATCTTACATTAACAATGGAAGCCAAGAAATTTCTGACGTAGTGTCCTGATTTTAAAATCTGTTCCTCAAACATGTCTGGTCCAGAGCAAAAAGATGATGAAACTTTATATTCCCGTAGAAAGCTTGCAGTGTTAGGATAGAGGTTGGCTTAGGATACCGAAGACCAAACAGGTGACAGGCAGTGATAAGATTTCACAGGTCCTAAGTAGCAAATAATGTAATTATTTTGCTCAGAAGCTACTTTCAGGTGTAGTTTAGGAGTCAAAAATGTAAGTTTTTAAATTAGCATTAGGTTATTGTGGACTGTGTGTGCTGGAAAGGGGTTTGTGAAGTTATATATATATTAAAACATGTTTGCATTTACATGACATTATCACACAGCTAAATGTATTGAGAAATTGTGTATTCACGTTTAGAGGAACTATGGCTAATGTAGGCCTGAATTTTAAAATGTCTGTTGTTTTCCATCTTGTTTTGCGACGTCAACATTTTATTTCTAGGCAAGCTGAAGTTCTAATTTTTTTAACCAATTTTCTTTTCCTTCTTTCACATGGGAAGACATGCTTTCTTTTCTTTATGATTGGCGAGGAATGTTTTAGTAAATAGCACATTGAAAAGACACCAACATAGTTTAGGCTAGTCCATGTATCTAATCTTGTTACAGATAATGCAAGCTTGAAGGAGGCAAAGAGAAGCCAGTAGTGTAAAAAAAACCTCGAGAAGCTCTCAGATGTAATTATATAATTTTACTCCAACCTGATTAGACAGTCTTAGGAGAACAGCGTTTAGGTGTGTAAAATGTTAGAGTTTGTGTGTTTGAGGAAGTGATGAAAGAAGAGTAGAGGAGAACAGAGAAGGGAGGACTTGGAGTGCTCTTTCAGGGAAAGAGTTGACTGTCCTTTTTCCTTCCATTTGAGGGAGTCTATTCTGGTTCGTCCTCTCTCATAAGATGTGATTTAATTGATTAACGTGTTAATTGAAGCATGTGTGTTGTGATTATAATTTGCTTCTAACCTGATTTTTTGCTTTCTATAAGCCATTAACTTTTAATAAACCTTCATGGTTTGAAACTAAAATACACTCTGTCCTTTTTGTGGAGCCTAATGTGCTGATTTGTTGACCAGACTCGGGGTGAGCACCAAAACTTCTTAGGGTATTAACACAGCTCACAGTCCCTCGATGGAAGCCCTTGTTGGTTCTTGAATCTATCTCTTAAAAAAAAAACACTAACAGGTTTATCGCACCTTACAAATTTGTCGATGACTACTCAAATTTTTCTCAAAACATTGCAACCTGTCTGAAATTTCTTTTTGTTTTCATTTTCTCGTTATTTGTTATCACACATCCTGAATGAAAGCATTTTAAAACTTCTAAAGCGCACTGTCACTTACAATGAAGCATCCTGCTAAGGTTGAATCCAATAAACCAGAAGAGAGGGAAGATAAGAATAAAGTGGGAGATAATTAGATATGGGAATAACTAGGTGCACCAGGTGCCAAGAAGAGCCACATCTTCAAGTGCTTTTTGAATAGAGCTTCCAATTCTGTGAACCGCAAAGGGCTGGGAGTTGCTTTACTAAACCTAAGGATTCCTTGATTTGACCATTGAACGTTTCTTAGTTTTCTTTCATAATGTCATAGGTTTATTTTTCAAAGCATCTATGTATGCTGAGACAGTACTCTTATTTACTCATTTTTAATTTTACACCTTTGTACTCTCATCCTTCCATATAATTGTCTATTATTGCACAATTTCCATTCATCTTTCCTCCTTATTCATCACTTCTCAAACGTCTATAGATTTTATACGAATGGTAAATAATGTATGGCTTAAATTGCCTGAAAGATCATTCAGTGAGTTGGATGCTCATGACTGAGAAATGAGTGTGACCTGTGGGTCATAGGTTTGAAACTGGGCAGGGCCAGCTTACTATTCTATTCAGGATGTTTGATAAATTGAGCCCAAGTAGCTAGGGTAATGTCTCCTGTAATTTGTAGAAGAACAGGCTAAAACTTTGGTAGAACATGCTGTAAGAAATTAGGCTAATTGTTGTTAAAATTTACATGTAATAAATGCTTGTAGGAAATTATCATGTCCTCATCCCTGTGTACTGGGACTTTTGTGTACAAACGTTATAAATACACTAACCGTTATTACTTTTCTGTGTAAAATCAATTAATGGTGTTTGCAATGTTATATTAAATGTAGATCAGCTCTAGGTGTACTTTGGTGTACTTTGCTACTTTTTAAATAGGAACACAAAAAGGGGTTATTTAAATTATTATTGTTTAGTTTATTAGAGGAGGATGATTGAAACTGAATGCAGTCTGGATGGGCAGGAACATGGGCCTCAAAGAGCCCAATGAACTGAGAACAGCAATTGAACAGACCTACGTGACACCAGTATGCTACGTATATTTAGGAGGCTACTGATATAGATTCTGCTTACGGGCAGCGCAGTTAGTGTACTCAAACAATTCCTTTTACACAAAAAGGCTTCTAGGTGGGTTTTTCTAATTTTACCCAGTTAAATGTGATGCATTTGACTATATGAAATAATTGTTTATGCCTGAGACTCTGTTTCATGTTTGTTTGCTGTATTTCTAATCTTGGCCCTTTTCAAGCTGTTGTGGCACCATGGGATATATCCAGTCTGTCCTGCTGGGGGTAGTTCTGCTGACTCGCTGCATGGAGAGGTCGAAAATGCCTTCCTCTTGCAGTTCATGCCATTTGATGCAGCCTAAATACTCTCTGGTGACTTCTAATGGGTTCCTCCAATAGATGTCCTATGTTTTAGTCTTGGCCTAATAAAATATTTTACAGTTCCTGGCATCTCCTCGTCCCCTGTTCTCAAGTCATATTTCTTATCGATGCAGGAGGCTGCTGAGAAAATCGTCACCAAGCTCCAAGCTGGAAGAAACAAAGCCTCACCATAAAAGGAAGAAAAATAGGCATCTCATCCACTGGTCATGGATGTGCAGAAACTAGACATCTGTCGATATTCATTGCATTGTTATCTTCCAACATGCAAATTGAAGAGAAATCCTTGCAAGTTTTTTTACAATAAATCTCAGTGAAATAGTAGACGGATGATGATAGATAATTGGTATGCTCCCACAGTAAACCTAATCTCTTGACGGCTTTGCGAAGTTGATTCAGTAGGATTTTAAACTTGTGATCTGCCGGCAGAAGAGAGGTCCCTGAATTGAATGCATTGTTTGATAAAGCTACCAGATTGGGTGTTCTCCATAGTTAGTGACGGAGTTTGTTCCTTAATTGTACTCTTGTTAATATATTTCTTATTCTACATACGTTGTTTGATCTCCCAGCACCCAGTGAGTGGACAGCGGATCTTGCTAGACGTTCTTGTCTATCTGACATTTCTCAACAAGCTGTCATTTAATTCTTACCACCTTTACACAATTGTTAGGTTGTGAAGTGTACCCAAATATAGTGACCCGAATCGCCCAAATGTAAGGCTCTCATACCTATGTCTATATTTTAGAATGCAGAATATCATTCTGAAAAAAATCACAAGCCTAGTGTGGGACTTACCTTTCCCGTAAAATAGACATTTGCAGAGTACTAAAACATAGAGCTGTCCAACAGGCTCCACAGTTCCATATCAGTCTACATGATAAAGGTGGTTCTTACATTTTTTTTTTTTAACTGTTTGAAGAAATGTGTTTCTCTCAAATCCAATGAATAATCATTCCACAACACTGGAACTAATGTTTGTAATTATATCACATTTTAACTTAGGTATCTTACTGTAGGTCTTTATAAACTTTTGTTCGAAAAATTGCTTTAGGGGCCTTTTGAAGGAGAAGTGATTGGACAAGTGGGAGTCAGTGTCAGCAAACCTGTCCCTGGATGGAGAAAGAATAGCCACACAAGTAGATTTAAATTGATGCGAGGAATGCATACAGAGCTCTGGTTGTGCCTGCTACGATCTGGAGATGAGGTGTATGAAGAGATTCTATTTAGTAGATAGATTTCAGACAATTAGCCGATACTACCACTGATCAGGGATGTGGAATTCCTAAAGCCCGACGCCCGGGACATATTGTTTGGGGGCAAGGGCAACAGGTCTTCATGTGTTATTTTTCCTTGGGACAAGTAGGCCCAACCCCCTACTTCACACACCCTTTGATTGCCAGTTTACAGTACTACGTTATTAATAAGGGAAAGGCATTGTCTGCAGTTAAGGTAATATTTTTGTCCATGTGTTAATGCTGTTCAAACTTGTATTTATGATGCCTTATGGCAAAACTTGTATTATTAGGGTGAGCGATCGAAGTACATGTTGTAAGCTCAGACTGTACTACTGACAGTGGTTCCAGTATAAAAATGTGTACACGTTTTCAATGTTTAGCAATATGAGGCTATGTATACTGCTCCAGAATGCTCTCTGATTAGATGCAAACATATGCAGAAGCTTGAAAGCAAGATTGATTATTCTCTGCTTTCAAAATAAAATGTTCACAAAAAAAATGCAAAAACATTCTGCTAAATTCTAACATTTTAGGTACTGTTTTTTTTGCAGCATTATTTGGTGAAATGTGTTGCTGTATGCTAGTAGTTCTCACAAATATTCCTAATGGAAAATCAGTGTAACCAGTTTTAATAAGATTATGGGAAACATAAAAATAAACAAGCATTGGTAAAGCCCATTGGAAATTGTTGGTCAGCATTGGTTTTGTCAATGCTTGACATGTTTTGGCATTGTTTTTGTAAAATCTTATTGGTGTTGGAGCTGCAGGGCCCTCATCATTAAAACAAACATTGGCAAAAGCAAAAATCGTTTTGGCCTCAAAAAGCACACATTGCCGCAGAACTTGGCACTCAACAAATCCACTGTGTCGATTATGCTCCTTGTGAAAGAACAGAATGCTGTCACTCGCAGGGAAGCTAGCCGATAGACAGAGAGAGACAGAATGTTAATAAACACAAAAGGTCATGGTTAACACCAGACCTAATTAGGGACCCAATTATTAAATAAAGGCTCAAAAGTGCACTCATCTCCCTGCATTAAGTGCAGATATGCAACTTTCGTAAATTCACAAAACTTTACAGCAGTAGGCCAAGAAATAGTACACCTAGAAAATATTTGTTAACCGCATTTTAGCATGAGCAAATATGCAGGTGTAGATTTGCGCATGCAAAAATCTGAGTGTTAGCAAATTCACTTTCCCTCTAACCCCTTTTTTCCCAACCCTGGAAGAAGTTTTCTGTCTGCCATTGTCAGGAGTAAATTCCCAACCTTTTTCAGTATGGAAAAAGATTAGAGAAGAGTTGGTGAAAACCCATAGAACATGCTAGTTAGTAGGTTTGCACAGAGTATTCCCACCCTAGAACTGTTTACTATTACCTTCAGCGCCAGTATGTAGATCTGCGGAAACGTGGCAACATAAGTGAATTGCTGGTATTCAATCTCCTATGGAAGGAGACCTGGCATAATCAGAGAGGGTATTTAGGAGCTCTTATATAATGAAATTGCTGCCATAACTTGTCACCTCATTACATGGCACAAAAGGGACAATTGGATTCTGTTACAGGACAAGTAGATTTATGAAGCAACCTGCCCAATGGACAAGTAGATATTTTACTAAATTCCACACCCCTGACTGATTATTTCTTCTGGCATGCAAGACGTGATCTCTCCTAGACTGGAGACTAGTTGCGCTATGGCGTTCTGTTCCCATTGTTATTGATTTACCTAGAAGGCTCGTAGTTGCGGCCTAGTGAAGCAGTGACGGCCTCACAACCAAGGCTATGTGTGCCTTATTCAGCATGAGCAGTTAAGGCCTATGTTTGGCAAGTTGGTGAAAACAGCTACTAAGAACAGATCTTTTCTCAATTTTGAGGTTCATATTGGTATCAAAGATTACCCCAAGGCTCTTAACTTTGTAGGGCACAGTAAAAATGTGTCCATATTCTGCTGATGATACCTTGAGTGCAGCCAGACTGACTCTTTTTTTGGTGACACAAATATTAATCTCAGTCGTTGTACTGTTATGCTGCAAATGGTTGTGCCTTTACTAGCTAGCTCTAGATCTATTTAAACATTTAGTGTGGGGGGGGGGGGACACAGATGACCTACCTTGGGCAAAATATCCTCCAGAGTTGTCGGCATGTATTTTCCCTGCAACCTAAGTATCTTTAAAGATTTTATGAATGGGGTCAAAGTAGATGTTAAATAATGCTGGCAGCAAACAGGGGCACTGAGCCAATCCTTTGAGATGGAGATGCTACCTGAAGCAGGAGATAACCAAGAGACACTTAATGTGAATGATGAAGAAGAAAGAACCAACTTAGTGTTCCATTCAGCATGGGCTATCACAGACAGCCTGTTCTAAATGGTAGAATGGTCCATGGTATCAAACAGTAAACACATTTAGATGGGCTAGTAGACAAGCCAAAGCGTTGTCAGTGATTTGTAGGGCATCATGCAAAAGTCCAGCAAGAGTAGTTTTGCCAGTGTCTAAAACAATGTCATAACTGCAGGGGAAAGGCGGATATGACCTTTTGCAACACTTTGGCCTACACAGGCAGATTAGTGATGATTCTGTGTTTGGCTAGCATCGTGTGGTCCTACATTGGGTTTATTATTGAAGGGTTGATCGGTCCTTATTCAATTGAGTTGGTGCCTATCTTTCCTGTATAAACCAATTGATTTGAGGACAGATAAGTGAAGCGAAGACCCTTGCAAGTTCCACGAAAAACCATGCTGTAGCTGTGTTGATGGAAGAATCTGTAGGAAGACCTCACCACAAATCATGGTGGTAGATGAGTGCAGTGAGAAAACCTAAGTTAACTGATAAGGACGATCTGACACACTTCTAGCCATTTAGCAGTTGTCGCCACTGCCTCTCAAATGCTTAATTCTCTCCAGTGAAAAAAATATCAGCTCCGCACAGCTCTGTGCTAAGTGAGTCAGGCGTTGTAATGAACAGAAGCTGGGCTCCTTCTACTAGCTTAAATGAACCTTAATGGGTTTCGGCTTTTTCAGTAGTGTCATCTCAGGGGCAGTACTTGGCCTCTGTTGGCAGCCATAATAATGCTCAGTGTTCTCATGTGCCTGGTTGCGATATAGCAGCTAATGAACTTCATTCAAAGTTCAGGCTCAGCACCATGCAAGTATTTAGAACATGAAAAAACACCTTCCATCAGCAGATGTTGCAATAGTAGTCAAAACATGCAGCATGTGCCTTAGCCATCAGTGTAGTAGCTCACGGAAACAACAAGAACGGAGTCAGAGGAAGACACCATAGGGTTGACTAGTTTAAGAGACAAGGCAAGTTCAGAAATTGAAGAAAATGAGAAAAGAGAAGCAGTTGTACTTTACTGGGCTGGAGTAAAATAACTTAACAGAGTAAGAGCATAGAAAGTTGTTTTTAGAAGTAAAAAAGCAAAATCATGAAGAGAGACGGATCAGGAATAGGGGGGACAAAAAGATGATTTCTTGTGGAAAAAAAGCGCAAAGGATGTGGAGAAGGTGAGGTGACAAATTGCAATAATATTTCTTAGCAAAATGAAATAGTTGTTTTGCAGGCTGAATTAAGAGATGAGACAAAGGCATGCTGTGCTGTAGACGGGTCTTTAGCCATCATTGTTCCGTCTGTCGGCTCTGGGGCTATACAGGGGTTTTCAACATATTTAAATCTAATAATTTATATTTGCCCTGCTCTTTATTGTAGAAGATCAGTAGTACTCCTGTTTTTGTCAGTGTCACCTGAGTGTGGGAGATACTAGGCAGATGTGTTTTCATTAGTTTTGAATGCTCTCACTGTGCATTACAGCTCTTTCTCTGAGTACTTCTTATTCTTGATTGAAAGCCACAGCCTACCATGTGTTTCATAATGCACAGTGACCACAATGACAACACTTAAAAGTGGGTTGCAAACCTCTCTACTTTCTACCGTCAGGTCAAACCATTTTTCTGAAATGGGAGTTTGGGACAATATGTTTTCAAAGTCTTGCGTATGTTCTCTGCCTTCTTCACAGAGAGACCTGTCACACTGCCAGCTTAACCATGACCTGGCATAAATCCAGAGTGTGGAGTCAACCATCAATTCATAGGCATTCTAATCCTTTTGGCTTTCTGAGTGGTTGCTGCTGACTTGTGATAAGTCGGGACTCGGGGATAAGTCTGAACACTATTAGGAATCCCATATTGCCACAAACTTTCCCATACAGTGTTTGGGAGTACTACACAATGACAATTTAAATGTGGAAGAATTGCAAATTAGGTGAATAAATTGTAAGTCAACGCATATTTTGACTACAACTTGTGTTAAGAAAGTGTACGTACAAAATTCTGCGACACTTGTACCAAGAAAAGTTAGGAAATCGCTGGGCCCATTTGGCCTCCCATTCAAATTCTTCAAATGGTTGCATCATTATTCACTCTTTCTGTCCTCCACCTTTTGGCTCTATTTAAATACATTTCCCAGACTGACTGACTCACCTCTGTGGTGCAATTGTCTCAGAGATACTCAAATCTGACAGGCCCGCACTGATGCCCCTCCTACAGGCTGAAAGCCTAAATTAATACAGGTTAAAGTCTTGGCTAAGGTTTTGGCCAATCCACTGATGAGGGTCAACTTTATGTTAAGTTATGTAGCGCAAGTATTGTCTGAGGAGACTGCAGCAGGCATTACCCAATGCTCATGAATTCCCCACTCCTAACACACTGATTCTAATAGACATCGAGAAGTGTTAATTTCCCTCAGCTGGGATTTCTTATGTCAAGTTTTCCAAAAACTTTTATTTGCACGGCCAATCAAGTGACTGGTTGAGTGGTCCTCATGCAGGGTTTGCAGTGGAAGGGGTGAGTGTAAGATAGTGTCTCTCTGTACACGGATGACCAGCTTCCCTTTCTCCGTTAAACCAAGTAAACTAGCCAGTGATGAATAGATATTCTGGAACTTTATGGTGGTGTACTTTGGCTTTTGGTCAAGAGGGATAAATTGGTTATCATTTCTCGACTGGCTGGGCTTTGGGCTGTTGAGTGGCAGTGCCCTCTGTAAGTCCAGCAGGCTTCCCAGCTCATAGGATCCCCATTGGTGCTAGAAGCTGAAAATACCCCTTTACTGCATAAACTGTGCAATAATCTACAGAATTGAGACACCTGCCCCCTCTATATCCTGGGTAGGACAGCATTGTTTAAAATTATTACATACAAAATCCAAGACAGTTTCTTTAGGACTGTGCGTGCTTAATTTGACCTGAAATTACAGGTTGGCAGGCAAACAATCATGGATGTCTTTTGCCAAATGTGTGCCTGTCTTTAATTGCGATGGACTGAACATAGCGAATGTGCAGCTTTACTATTGAGTTACCCAACTTGTCACCATTTTAGGCTTTTTTTTTCTTCAAACTTTCTTTATTGATTTTAAAAGGTACAAAGGAATAACATGACACTGTCGATATTAATTCTAGCAATTGGAAGCTAATAGTTCCGGATTATGAAAGGTAATTTGCTGGCACAATGCAAATTATACATATATAGTAAAAGCAGTACAACAGTCATCAATTATTGCTGGCTTAGATAATAAAAGTACCCTTTTATTTTAAGTAAAAGACATCTGATCTCGGAAAACATGTAGGAAGAAATGACAAAATACAGAGCTATCAACCAACATAATTTGCATGTAAGACCCAAGAGTAGGTTCTGTCTTCTGGGTGGGGGATATTCTCATGTGCTAGTTTAACTATTGCCAAGTTGGAGGTAGGAGTAGGTGTTGTTAGGTCTGGGAGAGGTGAAGTGACCTTATGCGGGTGTGGCAGGAATACAGCGGGAGCTCTCGTGAGAGAAACTGTACCAAGGGTCTCCATATATGGTCATTAATGCCTTTTTGGCGTGGATAGGTCTTGATCTTGTCATGAGTAGAGTTTGGTAATACCGCCATCATTGGCTTATGCAGTCTTCTTTCTTGCCCCTCAAAACGTCTGCACTCTGCAGCCAGGCTTGCCATCTAGGAAGTTCGACCACATCACTCCAATCCTCATATTGTTACACTGACTTTCTGCTGAGGTTAGAATAACATTTTAAGTGGGATACCTAACCTATCAAGCAGTCCATTCCAACTCTCTAGCCTAGATTTCTAACCTCCAATTATCAAGCGGCACAGGAGGTGTTAGAAACAAAAATGACCTTCTGGTGGAAAAACCCCAAGCTTCAAGACCACCTACACACATCAGTCCTTCCCAGGAGCTGCTACTCTTCTGTGGAATTCTGTTATACACCAACCGTGGAGCTAAATCCACCCCCTTATCATGCTGTCAACATCTAAAGTCACACCTCTTCAGACTGCATTTAATCCAAATGCATTACATGTCTCTAGTCTATATGTCATAATCTCCACTCATTGTGCTCTCCTTTCCTGGTTCTCCTTTCTACTCTTTCCTTCTGTATATGTTGTTCTGTTCATCTCTATCCTTCTCTTCACTTTGGATGTGCTAGCTGTACCCCTCTATTCTGCTCAGTCACCCCACTAACCGCTCTACCTTTACTCTCTACCATGTCTAGTTAGCTGCCTACTCTCACCTGTAGTCTCTTCCTTAGCCTACCTCTCACTCTGTTTTTTTTCCTCTAGCCCGTTAATCATTACTGAATGTGTGCCTCACCCATTCTTTGGTGTAAACATGATGTCTCCCTCATTTGCCTCCCCTCTGCATCATGGACTTCTCTTGGCATTATTCGTCGTCTCTCTCTCTCTCTCTCTCTCTCAATAGCTCACACTATGTTACTGTCTCAAGTTTTCTTGTGCGTCCCTTTGAGTAAACTGTGGGAATCCCCTGGCCTTTGATTCTTCTACAAACCAACCCCCATGTTATGATCTCATAGTTTGTTCACACTCTCCCTCCTACTTTTTGTCAGATCATTTAGTCTCATCTTCTCTTGCCCAATCGTGCTCTCTCATCATTCATCCCCCTTCTGGAAATCATTTGTTACACTTTAATTGCTTGTTCTCAGCTCATCTTGGCTATATGGTCTGCCTCTCATATTCTTCCTTAGCAATCCCTCTCCCCTCCAGAGTTCTTCAATTGTCCAATGTTACTTTGTTCATTTAATTAGAATCTGCTTATTCATACAGTTTTCATTATTCAATGTAAAATATTATCATTGTTCTTGTTATATTAAACTTCACAGTGCAAAAGCACTATTCAAAACTGTTAAGTAAATAAATTGGCTGAGAAGTCAGGCTTACATCGGAACCCCGACTTTGACTGGGAGACACAGGGTGTGATTGGATTGCTTTAGAATGTGGGATTGCACCAGAATCTCCAGACTTGGTGATGTCTGGTAAGGTAGTGACAAGAAATTGTTTGATGATCAAAAGTCAGAATTCTCACTTCATAAACCACAGTTCTTTCTGTTCCCACAGCTACAACCGGGAAAGACTAATGGTGCTCCAGAAATTTAGCCCGCTAAAGGCGAATTTGACTATGGAACCATTGAGGAAGGGATATATATCCCAGTTTTATACTCTTTATTAATCAACATCCCAAACATTTTTACAGCACTCTGCTCCAGTTGGGTAAGGGATTTGGAACCATTGCAAATGATAACTGGAAAGAGGTGAAATTGGCTACCTGAACGTGTGCCATTTCAGCCCATCTACACAGCATGAAATGTTATTATTTCCTCAGAAGTTTCCACATAGTCCAGAAAGACTATTGAGGATGGGTACAGGTGCATCCCCAAACTGAATCCAGTACCATGCGGCCGTTAGCAACTACATATATAGTGTAAGAATGTCTGTAAATCCGAGAGTACTAATTCTTGTCTGCAATGGCTTCTCAGGTAGCCTTTCTGGACATGTTAGAGGAGTTGGGAGGCACGCACCTGCTCTGTTATCAAACTTGGTTACCTTCTAGCCAAAAGCAACATTGGTCATCATTGGCGATTGGATCGAGCATCATGCTGCGGGAGCCATTGTGTGGTATTGATTTTTACCCACAATTAGAAGAGGAGGCCTATAAATCCAAGGGATGCCCAAAAAATGTGCTGAAATATTTATATTAAATATTTATGTCCCGGTGGGGACACCGGACTCCACCTTCTCCCTAGTTCCGTTAGCGATAATGGGAGCTATATATTGATTGATGCGTTGATAATGGTGTCATTAGCACTGCCCCAGTTCAATGTTTAGCTAGACGCTATGGTTCTCCAGGTGATACTGTGAATGTGCTCAACCTACATTTTTTCTCATGACCGCCCTTGATACACACATGTACTTTATTTCAAAGTGTACCTATTCAATATATTCAATATATTCCCTGTACACACTGCCTACTTTACTTGTCGAAAAATAACATAATAAAAATTGTGGAAAAGAAGATAGTCTCATTCGTAGAAAAGGCCAAAACTGTGGTATTGTAATGTGTAGGTGAAATTAAATAATCTTGTTTTTAAAGAACTGATTCTTTAATCCAGCAAAGTAATGCCCTTTCAGCTAGCTTTTTTCCCTGTCTTACAATATGCCTCCACCTTCTCCTCACTGCTACAACAATATCTTAGTCTTCAACTCCATTTTAGAGTGATAGTCTTCCTTGTTTTGCAGATGAATTATTTTAGAGCAACAAGGACCTGTCCCAGACAACATCCTAGGAATCGGTCCATGACCAGTAATCATTTTTAGGATTGTGGCTCTCATGTGTATTTTGTAAAATCATTCTTTGACTGTATGTAAATATGTCCCCAGATTGTAGCTAGTGTTAGCATAATTAGCCAGCTAGTTAATTGGGTTAGTAATCCACTGTATTTCGAATTATAGTTGGTATCTGTATTCCTCAACTACATCCCAAGTGAGCAGTTTTATTGTTTACTGTCAGTATAGAAGGCAAAGATCAAGCAGATCTAAAGAGTCTTCTCAACTCATATAGTGGTTTGGAAAATATAAGCAGGGCATTGTTGACATTGCACATGCATCCGCTGTCCTGTCTACTTACTTGTGGTTAAATTGCCTAAACTGAACTATTGAAAGTCTTCTGTTAGAATGAAATTCCATTGTCGTTTTACTCATTCTTTTACTTAGTGCATTTTTAGGCTTTGAGATGGAGAGAGAAAGCGTATCTTTTATTTCTTTTCCCCCTTTTTTTTATAGCAGTAGGACTATGTTTATCCAAAAGTTTGATAAGGCTTGCCTTTGATTCATAAGAAGTATGGAATGTTATCACTCAATGCGACTTTTATGCAATAATCATTGAAATATGAGCTTTTCTCTTATTTTCTCTTATTATTTTCTCTTATTTTCTCTTATTATTCTTGCCTTTTGTGACACATTGAGTATTTCGACCTACGTCACTATGGTTAGTCATTAACCCATTATCGTATTTCTTTGTCCTTCTTAGCCCGGCCCACCCTGTATGGAAATTTTAGAACCTTAATAGATTTTCTTTTGTTTTCACACGACTCTAGAGATACACTCTTGATTAGGGGAGAGCAATAGATTTTCAGTATCTATTTAAAGTCTTTCCGCAACCATCATGCCAAAGATAATTTTTTCTTCATAGGTAATATATCTGTGTCTTCTCCAGGGGTTAGGAGGATGTATTTTGGTTGTATTATGGTGCTGATTTGTATATTCTCCCAGTAAAAAGTGTTATGAGTATAGTCTTGGTGTGCCTCTTTTCCTTTTCATGTACCAGGTTTTTGTTTCCTAAGAGCAGCTGTGTTACCTCGTGTTGCCTATTTTGAACAATAGTTCAGTAGTCAAGGGAAGATGTTGCAAACTATTATGTTGCATGGATACTTTACGAGTTTCCTATATAGCGATCATAAACATTTCTTTAGCTGGTCTGTTGTAATCATGGCTTCTATCTCAGTTTCTGATGTTTTCCTTAACCTTGTACAAAATATAGATATTTATATTGCACATCAATTTATCAAACTCGGGAACAAGATTTTTTGAAAATCAAATTACTTTTTCCGCAATTGGAGAGATTGGGTTCATTCTATCACCCAGTCAGTTGGCTAATTAAATGTATTGCAAATGTGTAATCCCTAGTCAACTTTATTTTTGCCAACTAATAAAAGTCTCTATTTAAAGGTGCTGTGTCTGCCATACACCAGCTTCCTTGATCTCAAGAGTATATTTTTGCATAATAGATTTTGTCATATGGGGATATGTGGATAATGCCAAGTTGTTTTCCCTTTTCTAGGGAAGATGGGCCATATTTCATCTATTCCTTTTAGGACCTTCAATTTGTTTTGCAAGTAGTGCTTGCCAATCAAATCAATTGGCAACTGACAGGCAACAGTTAAAGCAAACATAAAATAACCAAGAATCAGCAGAATACATTTTAAATTCTCTTATGGAACACGTATATATTATAACAGTCAAAAAGACAAGGAGTTCATTATATTTTCTCAAGAAGCATAAAACCTAGTCCTGGAAACCGATTTCTCATGTCAGGATGCTAACAAATAGCCTAGCAGCATTCTTGAGGTGGACAGAATATACACACGGAATAGACAAGTACTTTGTAAGTAGCTTTCATTAGTAAATTGAAAAAAAGTATACATAGTGAACTATGAATGTTAAGTTCCACAAAGACAAAGGTTAGGGATGGGTGATAGCCGAAATTGAGGTTAAGCCAGAACATTTCACTACTACAGGGTTCTATTGCCCAAAGATAGATGATTACAATATAGAACAAAATTTGGACACAGTAGATGGAGTCCCACACCAAATATCATGGGATAAACTTTTATCTGGTAGAGAATCCTTATCTAAACAAACTATTAGGTGTCAGAATAAACCAAATTTAGCAATAAATCATTGACAGATGAAATTGAAGAAAGCAAATCAAAGTCTGATAGATTTGTGGTGCAACCAACTCCAAAAGAATATACTTTTTTTTTAGTCCATCCCTAGTCTTTCTCCCAAACTGATTATGTTCTGATCAACAGACCATTGCAAAAGCAGTCACAAGTCCAAAATAACAAGAGGGGCTTATTGGACCATGCTAGTTTTTAGTATTTGAATATCAAGTCTTAATAAAAGTCAGAGATGGATAATGGGCAAAGAACATTTAAAGATGAGAGAAGTTTGTAATCAAGTTTTTTTAAAAAAATGCAACAATGTTTTTACTTTGCAGAAAAGCTCTCCAGCTATTCATATACCAAGGGATCCATTTAATGAATACACAAAGGGTTGGAATGACTAGCTAGGCCATGGCAAAACTATTAAAGGAAATGGAGTGGGTGGAACACATTACAGGCCCCTGTATAGAGCCCCTGAAGGAATACAAATAACATTAAATTCCCTGCATGTAGAAACTATGGTTAAACTAAAAGAAAGACAAATGAGTGGTACAAGTGGTAGAAGAAAGCCTCCAAATTTGTGTTGCTGCAAAGTGGAATAAGGCAATTGAATTAGAATATCAAGAATATAAAAACACACACACTGGAGCAATTGAGAATAGCACATAATGCACAAAAAGCAGTATTGGTCTATTACAAAAATCTTTAAAGAGACACAAATCCGGAATTATGTTGCTTTCCTAGCTAAGCGATTTACTAAAAACATTGTAGGGGCTAGTAGGACTGCAGAAACATGGGTTGATAATCAGGAGTAGACCTCATCTTTGTAGTAGTGTGTGCCACTCCAAACTTGAGTCAAGTTGTAGCAATAATGATTGATGCAAGAATGCGTTTGAAACAATTCAAGGTCTATATCTGTAAAAGACGCTAAAAAAGATGAGATATTTGAAGTTTCTAAAAGTCATTTATACTTTACTTTAACCCAAGGGCTGCACTAGTAATAAACAAGGCAATTACAGCAACTTCCAATATCTCAGGAGAAACCTAATAGGGGTGCACAGTGATTCTAGCCCTTTTTGCTCTATATTATGAGCCCATGGCAACATCACTATGTCAACATACTAGCATTAAAAGACTTGAAATTGGGATCATCATTATTTTGGGGATGCATACACGTATTGTCAAATCATATGCTTGATAACAACTTTACAACAAATTAACTCCAATGCAATAGTATGAGTCAGTTGCATATGCAGTAGATATAGATCGTAATTCCAATCATTCTCCCTTCAAGGTATGTTATTTCTGTGCTTTATAAGACCCAATTTCAAAGTAAATAGTGTCTGTTGTCGTTGCAAGCCCCGGCAGGAACAGCCCACGGTAATCTGCCCATATTTGCAAGATTTTAGGATGTTTCTGTGGGCATCCAGGGGCCTGGAAAACCGGAATCTTCAGACCCATACAAAAATCGAATCAATTTTTCCAATCCCTAATAGTAGGGGTTGTATCTGATTTCCATGTTCAGGCGATATCACGTATGGCGATTGTAAGGCCTAGCCATACTTGTTACCGTCTATTGTATCAGTTTTGTGTAGCAGTGTCACTCTAGGAGATCTAGGTAGTTCCCATCCGAGAACTTCAGTTAGGCATGTCAGCACACCAGACCAGAACCTATCCAAAGGACTTGTCCCACACCAGATTGAAATCACCCAAAGCAAATCGGTGTCCCTCCACAAAGTCCCCTACTTTATTTAACAAACCTTGCAGGAAGTTGTTCTGCTGAGCGTTAGGGACATACACCACCACAAACGTACACAGACGACCATAAAGCATCCCCTTGACCATCAACCATCGGCCCTCCTTATCACAACTCACTCCCACAGGTTGGAATTGGAGGGATGCCCGGAAAAGAAGAGCCACCCCCCTGTGCTTGGTAGAGGCAGAAGATCTATAGATGAGGGAATTGCCTATGCCGGAGCCGAAGCTCGTCTTTGCGCGCCAGGTGGGTCTCCTGGAGGCCCACCACATCTAGGTGATGGTCTATCAAGTATTTCCAGATCCGTTGACGTTTCTGCGGGGAGTTGAGACCCTTCACGTTCCACGTGCCTATGCTAAGAGGCATGAGGAGACAGCAGACCCCACCTCTTCAAAATCGCTAAAGCAACACACCTCCGCCCCCGCCACACCACAGCCATCCCAGCCCCTCCTCCCCCAACAGGTCCTCTTTGCACATACCCGACCAGCCCAACCCTTCCCCGTCGTCCCCTCCCGTTTCCAATCCCATGAATCCAACAGTCCCGGACCCACAGCAGACAGAGGGAGGTCTCAATCGGGGTACCACATCCTAGAGCGCTACGGGCAAAGAACACAGCATGCAAGCGCCAATAAATCGTGCTCCTAGGCAAAGTACTACATTCATCCGACAGCCAGTAGTCACCACCACCACACAGCCCCCCCTTCCCCCACCCCAACTACCCCTCTCCCCACCCCCCCACAGAACTCCCCCCCCCCCCCCCCCCAACACACCAGAGAACCCAGAGAACGAAACAAAACAATCCCAAAGGAGGCAAACCCTGAGTAGAATAGTCCGAAGGACTTCCCAAGGGCTGGGGTCGGGAACCAATCGTAGAGTCCCCCAGGGCCAAGGACCGGGGTGTCTTCTCAGAAAGTACAATCATACCCTCGGTACCTGAGTCACGGGCCCCTCCGGCACTGGATGGCCAGCAGTCCGAGTTCAGGCTGCCCCGGAGCTCTGCTTGGAGGACATCACCGTCGCCGAAGCCACGGACGCCACTGCGTCCCCTCTCTCCTGCAGACTAGTCGTGCGGTCAGGCCGTCTGCGACCCGCCTCTGAGCCCACTCTGTGCCATGATGAGGATCGGCGCCTTCTCCGTGAGGGCGGGCTGCCAGGTGCAGGTGCGGGAGACGTGTCATCGATGCCCAGAAGCTCCTTCGCCTCCTGGAGAGAACGGATCTGTGCCAACCTGTTTTGCCACCGAAAGACAATGCGGAAGGGATGGCCCCACGAGTAGGAGATGTTATGTTCTCGCAGGTAGGCGGTCACCGGTCGAAACTCGCGTCTCTTTTGGAGAGTCGTGGCTGCCAGGTCCTGGTAAAGCTGGGGGCGATGCTCTCAGAATTGCAAGGAAGGAATGTCCCGTGCCTTTCTCAGGATTCGTTCCTTCAGCTGGAAGTCATGCACGCAGACCAATATGTCTGGGGGCGGTCCACCCCCACGTCTGGGCAGACCCACTCTGTGAACCCTGTCCATCCTAATTTCTTGCAAGTCCTCTTCGTCCAGTATTTGCAGGAAAAGTGCCTGCACATAGCCTCTAAGATCGCCCGCTTCGCCGTCCCACGGCACCGCCCGTATCCGGATGTTGTTCCTGCGGGAACGGTTCTCCAGGTCTTCCGCGTGAGCCTGCAGGTCTAAGTTCTGCTCCATAAGCCGCAGCACATCCTGCTGCAGTTGGTGGACATCGTTTGCCATGCTCAGGTCGTGATCCTCCAACGTAGCCACACGCTCTCCAATACCATCGACATCCCTGCGCACTTCGCGGAGATCAAACGCTAGTTGAGAGCGAAGCTCCGAGATATCTTCCTTTATAGAAGCGAAGAGCTTCGTCATGAAAGCCTTGGTAGCAGGGGCCTCATCATCCTTCTGCCCGGGCGAGGCACTAGGGCCAGGAGATGCTGGTGGCTGGGAACCCTTGGCCGGACCCTCCTTACCGGGCTTCCCTTTGCGCTGCGAGGTCGACATCGCCGCCACTCTATTCCGTCAGGGACGGAAGGCGGGAAGCACTGCGCAACAGTGCGGAACTCCGTCGAGATGATCGCAGCCGGTCGCAAGCGAGGACGCCGCCCCCAGTGACCGCAGATTTTGCCAATGCCCCTTCAACAGGCGCGGAGGATCCAGGCGGTATCTGTCGTCTCCCTACCGTGATCCCAGTATGTAGACAGGCCGGGTCCTGGAAGAGGCAGGGCGTCGCACAGGGAGCTAATCCTCAGCCGCACAGTCAACCAGGCGGCTACCAGTCGCCGATGCAGGGTGGCAAGAAATGGCCAAAGATCCACCGTCCCACTCGGGGCCACCAGCTCAGGCTCAACCCTCCGTCGGGACCAGGTCCTGGTCTCTCAGTTGCACCTTCACTTCTTACAGGCCTCAACAGTCACGCAATGACCGTCTCCCCAAAGCGCAGCCTCTCCGCGCTCATGCAGGTCACGTCCTGTAGTTGGGGGAGGGGGGGCAAGGCGGACCCCCGGCGGCTTATCGCGCCCTCATCGCCCTGCACGTGGCCCGGGGGGTCCTCAGGGGCACTCACGCTTCCAACCACCACTCCTCCGCGTGCCCTGTATGGCTCCACGCTGGCCCCTGGTTGCCCAACACGTGGCTGGGGCCTCCCGATGAATGCACGCGCCTCCAAGTGCTCCCCACTGTGGGCCGTGTGGGGTCCTCGCCTGGTCAACGCTGGTCACTGCTACCAACGCCGTAGCTGTGCAGGGAGCCCAGGGCCCCGGCTATTCCTGGCGTCTGTTCCTTCCCCACGTGGCTCCCAGGACGCCGTGCACCCGCTCCCGCAGGTCGTGAGGCCAGGCGGCACTACTCCCTCCGCCCTGGATCGAGCCCCCCCGCAGTCCTCCGTTGAACGCCGACCAGGGTCCCACCGTACCTGCAGCAGCAGCGTCCCCGGTGCGGTTCTCAGCTACCCGGCCTGCTCTCCGCAATCAGGCTGCAAGCCCCGGACTTGCCTGGGCCGCAGTCCGGGAGTCGCCTGCACCGCGTCGCCCAAGCTCTGCCTCCGCTCCGACACCGGGGGCCGCCGCCTCGGCGGTCTTGCAGGGGGGGTCGACTCGCCGCCCGCTGGAGTCCTCGGGTCCCGGCCAGCACTTCAGGGCCGCCTCGGCTCACAGCACCCCTCAGCGCGCCGGAGCTCCCCGCGGCCGCTCGATGCTGCAGATCGGCCCTCGGTTCGCCCGCCTCAATCTCGGCGCCGCTCCCAGGCACCGCCGTCGCTCGCTCTGGGCCAGTCACCGGACACGACCCTCAGGGGGACGCAGGGGTGTCTAGGAAATCGTACAGGAGCCCGGGGCAGATGCTGGACAATGCTATAAAGGGCCTGGCGCCGGAGGGACTGAAAACACGTCTTACTCCGTCGCCATCTTGGCCACGCCCCCTGCTTTTCACTTTTCATCTCTGATATTTGTGTTGGTCCCATTGTTTCTCCTGCTTCCTCCTCTAAAGTTGGTTACATTTGATCTACATTCTTTTATGAAGTCTTGCAGTCCTAGAGATTCATTTTGGTGAGAGGGATTAGAGCTAGACAGAGAGCTAGGGTCTTTCTAATAGCTTCCCTTTTGCCAGGCTTCCTAGCTTCCTTCTGTGGGTTCTCCTTTGTCATACTCACTGTGGTTTGTTATATCTCCTCCTTCTGCTGGTGGTTTGTTCTTGCCCCTGGAACCATAGCTACTCTTTGACGTTTTACGTTGACACATTTAGTCTATTGTTAACATGGTTCTTCTTATCTGCCTTTGATTATTTATAATGCAGGACTGATAGGTATTTTGGTACCTACGGGTAGGATTAAAACAGATACTTTCGATCACTATTACGGTTACGTCTTTCCACTGAGTACAGGACGTACTTTATATTTCACTTTATTCCAGCAACCCAGATGGTGGCTGCATCAGGCAGTGCTGCTAACGGAGGAGAGAAAATAACTCAGATTTTCTCATGTGTGCATGTGGAAAGGAATGTTGAACCTTATTATAGAATGAAGTAGAGCAAAGTGGAGTAATGCTCTGACAGACGATTAATATAATTCATGTTAAAATATAAAGCCCTAGCTTTTTAATTGGATTTAATTTTGACTCTCCGTCCACTTTTCCCATTCTACTTTTGAAGAAAGATCAGTAGAGAGACGGGTTCTCCTCTCCTCCTTATCATTAAAAATCACACTTGCCAAACTTCTAGCCTGCATAATGCTTTAATGCAAATGATGATTCCGATAGTATATGTGGAAGGAACCAATTTCAACCACATTTTCTACTGTCATGTTGATTAATGTCCTCTAAAATACCATCATGAAAGGGAAGCAGATACTTGCCCAGAGGTAGACTTAAGAATTGCACCATAGATACCGAATCTTGAAGGGAAAGGAGGAGAGGTGGTGCGGCATAACGCAGATAGAGATAACACAGAAGTAATACTATCAGACACTGATGCCAACACAGCTTTAGTAGTTTCAGCACCAGGGACAAACTTTGAGCAAGACTTTGGTGCAAGTCCTAAGACCACAAGTAGGCAATGAAACTGTTCAACCAAAGCTCAGGTAAGGATTTAGACCCTATGTCATCTTGGGTGAAAGAAGCTAACCCATAGCTTAAAAAATGATAACCTCTTAGTGCTTGCAAACGAGTGTCCGGGATGAATGACCCAGCAAGGTTTTGGGCTTCAAAGTTGGCAGAGAACAAAAGTAGTGTGAACAGATGGCAGGTTCTACCTGAAAAATAACACTTTCCTTGAACCCTAGAAAAAACAATCCCACTTAAATGCACTAAGAGTTACTCTTCCTAACCAGACATTTATGAAGGCCCACCCTGAATCTTTAACTAATCTTACAAAAAGGACGAGAATGTTATCACAGCAGTACGTTTTGTGAAGTAGTGTTATGAGAAAACAAGTAATTTAAACCATCAAATGTCCTATATGAATGTCTGATCCTGGCCTTAGAAAGATTGAGGGTCTGGTAAGAAATTGCTCAGGGAAACCCAAGACATATTGTATACCCATGTGACCAAGGGACAAGCAAGGTATGCTCCACCATGTGAACGTACTAATTCAGTGTCGGGAGATGCAAATTTGTGTGCTCTAGTAAATCGAGCACAAAAGATCAAAGATCTTGAAGACGGAAAGACAAGTAGTAATATAAATTCTGAAGACCCTGAAAATTCACTACTTAAAGGAAATATTCCTAAACAAGTATCAAAACTAGAATTTAGACCTTGCGAGGAAGGGGAAGTAACTAACACATGATCTTTTGAGTGACTATGTTCAATGAAGGACAAATAAACATTTAGTTATCATGATTGATTGATTTTCCTCGTCCTGCTTGGATGTTTAAAAATAGCTTTGTCTAACCTGAGTTCATAGCTTTTTGCTCATACCTGATTTAATGTTGTTCTTTCTTTCCGTTTTCTATTTACAGCAGAAGGTTTTTGTTTAGGGATGACTTATTCCCATACATGCATTCATGTGCTTTCACAAATGGTTTGTGAATATGTCACAAGAATGTCTAGTTTTATCATTAAGTATGCAGCATTCCACACCCATTGTCACCATTCACCTGTGGTGACCCCTACCCAGTTTCATCAATATGCAGCAGTAACTGTGCCCTTGGTGATGATCCACCGATTCTCCAGTGCATGTAGAGCATTTCACTAGTTTCTTTGGTAATACCCCCATATATATATTGTTCTGTGTTTAATTGTTTAATGATATTTATGCTGCACAAACCCAACAATGGAGAGATACCCATAAATTTAGATGAGGGGGTTAGGGAAGCATGCGAAGAAATTATTTAAATTTATATACATAAAGTGTGATGTGTTCTCGGCGAAAGGTGGCAAGTTGGGCTAAGCAGAAATATGATACACATCTAGTGTGTATTGTTCTCTATCTTATTTTCTCACATTTTGATATGACGGGTGGTCGTGTTTGGAGTGCACATTGAATGTGTTGGACATTCGCATTTTAGGCGCTGCTGAATTGGTCGGGTCATTACAAGCATCCTCCTACCTGCGTGTTACTAGCAGAGAATCATTATTGCCTTTTCTTACCACAGGTTAAGACCCCTGAACTAGCTTCCCCCGTGCCCATATTGGGGAGATGTTTGTCAGAACCATTTGCAGCAGAAACCACTCTGAACTCCTTGATGGCCTTCTCATTCTGCTAACTTCTAGCACGGAGAAAAATCAAGGCCAAGTTATTGTTTGATATATAGTCTTGTACGTGGGGTTCACCATGTAGGAAATGACGTTTCAGGACCCAATTTTTTGGTTTATATAAACCTCTCTCTTTTCATAGATGCAAAGGAATACAAAGAAGGAAAAAAAAGGTCTTATAGAGATGCATTTGCCATTTGGTCATGTCCCTGTGTAAAGGCCTACTCTGTTTGCAAGTGTGCAGTCATGTTGGGTTTTAGTTGAAACGTATTCAGTTAAAGATGTTGCTGTATTGGCAGGCAATTGTTTCAATCTTAAAGGTGTCTGTTTACTAGAATCGGGGCTAAATCCCGCCGCTTGTTTGTTATTTGCGATGTATCTTTGCCGTTGTTTTAGAGATGATCAGGAGCTGTACATCACATAAAATATAATCACAATCACTAATCTATTTCAGTCCGTAATGAGAATTTGGTATGTGTTAAAGGGTTTTCTTAAATAAATCTTTCATTTAAACCATCTTTAGTAGGTCACACATTTCTATTACTCTCAATCATCAATTTATGACCAGAAATAGAAAATCTATATTAATAAGATCATATAATAAATGTATTTACGCGCATTCCATAAAGGACAGCGTTACTATTCTGAGAATGATGAGAAAATTGAGTCAGAAGCCATAAATATTTTTACGTTCGAGAGAGTGATATATAAGCAAAAAGTTTCAGCATGAAAGTCAGCTCAATAGATCAAGAATATATCAAAGAGAGGTTCAAGAAACTTAGTAGAGTCTCAGATCATTGTGACAATGTCTGGGTAGATGGTGTGAAAAAGATTGTGGTACTCTAAGAACACGCGCTATTGTAGACAACACAGTTTATCAATGTTGCAGCTTTCGGTCTTCTTCCTCCTTCTGTCAACCGATCATCTTTTGATGCTCTCATGGGAACAAGATCAATCCTTGTTTTCTCATAGGAATACAATAGTCGACAGACAGCAATGTTAGGTTTGCAACAAATTGTATCAATTCTAAATTCATGAGGGTCATTCTCCTATTCAGGTTTTCTTTCCACACGTTTAAACTACATTTCTAACCTAATATATATATATAGTTTTACAGTGGTCTATGTAGAAGTTAAAATCTCAATATAACAAAAAAAAGAAACAAATAAAACCGCAACCATATATGAATTCTTCTTTGCCCCATTAAAAGACTTATTTTGATTAATTTGCCAACTGTGATCTTTCTGTAAGTAAAAACATTCTGTGTAAATATACAAAAACATGTACGCAACTATTTAATAAAAATATGTTTATCGAAAGGTCAAGAATTAAACATTTTATGCACATGTAGGGTTTCTACTCAAGTCAGCTTGTCAGGCAATGTTGCTTTAACCATTTGTGGCCTAATACGAGTAAATATGTTTGCGTACTACAAGTTTTGCGTTTTAACATACTTGATCTTTATTGAAGCTTACATGTTAATTTCTACACATTATTAAAAATGTATTATGTTCTCATTCTTTTTAAACTACGCATAAAATGTGAAAATAAGGTGGTGTGCATTTGAATGAATCTCAGTCTGCTTTTATGTAGTACATTGCAGCTTACATCCCAATAGATAAGATTTCAGTTAAGAGAAGTACACTGGCAGATAATTAGCAATGGATTATTTATTGTTGTGCTCATTTATGATCTTTTTAGTTGTATTGCTTTTCCCAGTTGCAAACTAGAACCATGCATACTTTCATACATCTCTTTACACATCATTCACTTAAAGGGAGTGCAAATATAGTTTGCACATTTTTTAGTTCATGATTTGTAACAAGTTAAAAAATAACCCCTCTATTCTTTTTAATGCTTAGATACCTCTTCTGGTTCAGAAGATGAAGGATCCGTACAAGGTGACTCCCAAGGAACGCCAACCTCAAGCCAAGGTAGCATAAACATGGAACACTGGATAAGTCAAGCGATCCATGGCTCTACCACATCCACCACTTCTTCATCTTCAACGCAGAGTGGAGGCAGCGGTGCTGCCCACCGACTAGCTGATGTCATGGCACAGACTCACATAGGTGGGTAATCAGCATCTCTTTTAGCCTTTCCAGCGAGTAGATACCCTTACGGGTGACAAGTAGCGCTATACAAATCTACTGATTGATTCTATGTTTGCTGCTTTATCTCCTTTCCATTTCATTCTGTTTCCATGTTTCATTTCATCTACATGATAAACCAGTCCTAAACGCACTCATGTTTTTAGTATTTGTAATATCCAATCAGTTGAAGCCCAGCTTTGTATGTAATGCAATAGGAGTGTCATCGGTAGAGTTTATAAAGGGGAACCTCTTCTATGCTATTAATTTTTCTGACTTTGGCACATAGCCATTGTGGATATTATTTTATCACAAAAGGTACATGCTACACAGTTATCTGTGCTGTACCTGGCGTTAGATAATAAGTTTTAAAGTTAGCTATATGAAGTCGGGGTGATTACCATGAAATGTTTATCAGTTTACCTGATGAATTACAATGCTCTTGTTACAGCCCTACGCTGTCACCCGCTAATGCGGTTTCAGACAGAAATGAATGAAGACTTGTTTATTTCTCCTCTGTCTGTGGATGATCGATTCTATCGACTTCACAGGTATACAAATATTTGTTTAATTGAGATTGCAAATAGGGAAGGAGCAATTGCCTTTGAGAGTAACGCAGCATGGTGATAATTGGTGTCCTTCGTGGGATGCCCTATCCCATCAGCTACCTGGCCCCTCTAGAAGGCCCATTAATGCAGCCATTGATTTTCTTGAAACCTTTGCAGCCTAGATATAAACCTGTTTGCACACCCTTGGTATTTGGTGGTATTGGCTTGGAACAGTCCTGCAAAAATAACCATAAGAAATCAGCAAAGGAAGTTTCTTTGTCAGACTTTGATGTCATTAATTGGAATGGCAAAACACTTTCAGAATGAACATCATCCTCCCACTATTTTTTTCGTTTCCTTCTTAGCTCTTCTAATTAGAGTGTTGTGCTTCCCTTGCTGACCTTAACAGAAGGAGTACTTTTAGTGCTTGCATTCTCCGTACTTTTAGTACATTAGACATCTTCATTCTACTTGTCAATTTATGATGGTTATGCTTTCTTTTCGACCATTTGTTCTTTAATGTGCTTTTTTCAGTTTCCTGTAATGTCCTTCTCTTAATTTCCTCACTGTTTTAATTGGGTGCTAATTTCATCTCTATTCTTTGTGGGCTCATAGAGGTGACCTTCTTGGATGACGTTTGTATTCTCAGAGGGATTTGCCTTTTCTGTACATAGGATTAGTACTTTAGAACAAACCTATACCAATGAAGCATCTAGAGGAGTCTCCAGTAACCATTCCCTGCTCCTCTGGAAAAATTGTGTTTGAGTAGTAAGCGACTGAAAGATGCAATGAGCCTAGTTGAGCTTGCTACTGGCCTAATTCAGATTCAGATAGTATAATTGTAGAGTTAGCCAAATAAAAAGTATGTGCACCTAAATATGCATGGCTTCCTTCACACAAGTTAAGAAAGAAACAGATAAAGATTAGCCCCCTGCAGCCCAGATGCACCAGTCTGCACACTCCGACCTGTGGGATGTAAATCAAAGGAGCATAAAGATGATTGGGAGAGCATATGTTGGTGCATAGAAGAACTATTAGCAACAGGAATGTAATACACACATTAAACATGGGTACTATGGCTTAATGCATCTGACAAAGGCTACCAAAGGGGTCCTCCAAAGGCCCAGCCCTCGAAGGACCGTTTTGAAGGTAGAAGTATGTTTGAAAAGAGAAATGAAAGTTACAGCAGGCATGTGAAACAAACCGGGAGAAAAGCATGCATTTGAGGTGAGAGAGACATACAAAAAGGAAGAGTGCCTTATACACATCTGCAACAACAACGAAGGGTTTACGCAGCAACAAATGAATTTACATTTTGAGGTGAAGTGGAATATGAGGGAAATCTGGTACAATTCATATAGTATATGGGTAGAATACCACTGAAAATATTTTGTACATGTGTTCTTGATAGTATGTTGAAGATAATGCACCCCATAGACTACTGCTTTACAAAAATGCCATCCAATAAAACATGTAAACCAAAAAAGGCCTAGAGATTCATTTTGGGAATGAGATGTGATGTGAGCATTTTTTCATCTACTCTGCTCTAGATTACAGTGTAACCAAATGTTCATTGACCTACCCAGTTTTGATTTAAGGGCTAATGTTGTCACCACAATAAGCACTTTATGAGCATTGCTGGTGGCACTTTGTGGAGCATTTTGTGGCATGTAAAGCATCATTTGTTGACATCAAATTGATTGATCAGGCAATGTTATATAAATTACTAGGATGATTGTCTTATTGACTGTTTGGGCGATAATTTGCTAGTTGTTTTCCTTTCTGAGTTGCAACCAATTGGAGCTTAACAATACTTCCAACTCTGCAACAAAGTAGAGCATATATTAATATTTTCATAAGTATAGCACTAGCAAATTAGCATTTACTGCCAGTGTTATACGTTAGGATTTTTTAACCTCAACAGACCTGTCCCTTTTAAGCATTGAATCTCAAATCTCAACATGGGGTTGTTTTATTGTCTGCTGCAACTTTATCACTTTCTTGCCGAAAGTGGTGTTAGATGTATACCAGTGGGTAATATGCAACATGCCCTCTTTTTTTTCCTATTGTGATGTATTTGGAATGGTAAGAGCAATGGTTTGTATTCAATATGTTGTGTCTCAAGTTTGTTTGAACTATGATTAGCTATAGTTATGAGATGGGTGGTGGAGTGTGACACCATTTTAATAGTGATTAAATATCCAATAAATAGTTAATGAGTAGTATTAGTGAGAAGGGAAAGATTTCCAGAATCTTTAAAGTCTAAGAGAAAATAATTGTTTGGTTAAGGGGTTTATATCTAATAATCAGTTAACAGATGCTTAACGTAGATTCCTAGTATGATGTATTAGCATAATTTAGATAAACATAATTGCTAATCTATACTAGACATAGTAGATCATATGCTGTCGATTGCATGTGTGTGGATCCTCATGACACCTTATTAGAAGTTGAAAATGCTAGTAATGGACCTGCCCTTGATCTTGGATTAAACATTTAGTTGTCTTGAATTTCTTTCCTACCTCTCTTGAGCCTTAACTTTTTTACCTTCTGTTGGAGGGTTGTCATGTAAATGGGGCATGCCATTTTTGGATTATTTATGTTTTTATTTTTATCATCAACTCTGTGTTGGTGCTTGATAGGTTCACACGGTATCTTGATATGAATTATATTAATCGGCTGCATAGCTGTTGTCTAGTGACTTATCAGTCTGCAGAGATGAAGACACGTATAATGTTTGAATCTTCTTTCCTGGTGTCCTTGGTGCCTACATACACCTATTTTTCCCCTGGAACATGCATTTTTTGTGGACAAATACTGTCTTACTCTTTACAAAATAGTTTGTGAGTGATAGCGTATTCAGATAATTAATGCTTAGTTTTGTGGTAAAGGTTTGTTGGGTGTGCTTGGTGCATTGATAGACTGCCCTAAATTTATGTCTCATAGGGGCTACAATATCTCTGGACAGCCTCCGATATATGTTGTGTTACTTCAGTGTAAACGGAGTTGGTCAGCATGATCATAAGTAATGACACCGCAAATGGTTCAGGCCACAGATTGAGGGTTTGGACATCAATTGCAAAAGCAACTAATATAATAGTTATTATGTAAAAAAAAAAGAATCACTCCCTAGTGGAATGTTTTTACCAGATGTTGACTTTTCCGGTTTGAGAAAGGTGCCCAATTTAATACATTGACCTATCCCCTGGAATCGTATCAGAGCTATGTGAATTTCTTATCGACCTTGATATCTGCAAAGTATTGAGTTGCCCTTCTGTCTAAAACTCCCAAAAAGTCATTTGCCCTAGAAAATATATGTGTATGATAGGTACATCATATTTAACACTACTTCACTAACGTTCCCTAAAGAGGCACACGGGTGCTCTATAGTCACCCATAATATTATAATCATGGGATTTAACACACAGACTTTTAAGTCAGTCATTTTAGCAAGGCGTAGTATTTACAGATATGATATTACTGAGTAGCTGCTGGTATTTTAGCCAGATCTGTTAACTCCCCCTGATTTAGATCCGTATTTGATGGAGTCCTCTAGCCGCAGATTCCCAGTGATTTCCCCACGCGTCAAACTGGATCTTGCCATTTCTTGCGAGCAGCACACCTGCCCGCTTCTAGGTGGTGTACACCTGCCCGCCTCTAGGTGGTGTCTTTCAGGTCTGCATGGTGTTGTTGGCAGCGATGAGACGCAGGAATGTTGCCACTCGAGGCCTGGCTCTGCGGTTTAGCCAGCGCCTGGGTCAGCTCTGCGCCGCCCTTAGTTTCCGGGTGCCGAGCGACCCTTGCCCAATTGAGAAACGTTTATGAGGCCATGCACCTCATCTTTGGGTGGCTTTTTTCCTCCGGAGTGACTTTAAGCCCTGCGGTTTCTGGAGGAGCTTGTACTGGCAGCTCTGGCATCAGTCAGGCTCCAGGGATCCACAGATGGATCCTGATCAGTTAGAGTCGTGCCACCTCAACCTTCCCTGATCCCGAGGTGGATGCTTCAGGAGCTGCCAGTGCCATTCTCATCCCTGACTCCCACACGGTGCCGGAGGAGCGTTGTCCAATGCCGCAGACTGGAGCCATGCCTCCCGAGCCAGAGCCTAAGCCCTAATCTTATGAGCTATTGGCATAATGTTTCCCCCTACCGTGGCTACAGAGCAGGAAGCTTCCTCAGCAATGATGGTGCAGTGGGCAGCTGAAGTCCTGGACCATAGCTTGTGCTCAGTGGCAGTCAAGAATAATGTCTTGATAAAAGTGCTTCAGCTGGGAGTGTCCCCATCCGAACCTCTGCTCCCTTTCAATGAGGCACTTACTGATGTCCTGCTTGGTACTTGGTCTAAGCCCAACAAAGGGTTTCCTGTGAACAGAACGATTGCCTGCTGCCATGGCCCTGCCCAGGGCACCCAAATTTCCTTACCCAACACCCTACCCCAGAGAGCTTGGTAGTATTCCAGTCCTCAACGCCCCACTTAAATCTTGGCGCATTCCCTACCGCACCACCGGAAAGGGAAGCCAAGAGGCTGGACAATCTCGGAATGAAGATGTTTTCTTCCGCCAGCCTGGCTCTGCAGTCTGTGAACACTGCATGGATTTTGAGCCTCTATTCCCACGCGCTATGAGATACGGTTGCCCAGGTGCTGCCAACAGTCCTGAAGGGGGCCAGGGGCTGTGATCTTCCATGCTGTTAACGATGGGAGGAATGTACGAAATTCAGCATCTGTTGTGGACTTGACACCACCAACTCACTAGGCAGAGCAGTTTCATCAACAGTGGCCCTGCGACACCACACCTGGTTGGGTACGACTGGCTTTTTTGGGGATGTCCAGTCCCCAATCATGGACATGCCCTTTGATGGCTCCCGTCTGTTCAGAAACAAGGCGATCCGGCGCTGGAGAGCTTTAAGGACAGCAGGTCCGTGGGCCTTTCTAAATCCAATCTTAGTATTATTTAAAAACTCACTTAAAACCTGGTATTTTAACCTCTAACCTTTTTAAAATCTGACTTGTGAGGTGCTTAAGCGCCATGAGATCCTTTGGGGGTGATTAGTGTGCCTAATAAATTCAATTGACAATAGAGTGCAATATTGAGAACCATTTGTAACTGTGGGATGAGATGGATGTCATGCACAGTTGGCTACAAAGGAAAGTTGAGTTGAACTGTTCAAGCATGCATAGAATGCTTTTTGTTGTAAATGACAGAGTTCTTACCAAAGGCTTATTGCCTGCAAGATCCAACAAAATGTTCACTGTTTCAAAGGCATCTTCGTGATAATGTAGTGTACAGACTTAAGGCAACAAAATTATAAACATAACTGAAGTTTCAACAATTAATTGCAACCAATATAAATGAAAGGAGAACCAACTGCATCTGGATATATTTTGCAAAATAGACATAATTTGTATTAATGATAATATAAGAAAAGGGTCCCATGCAAACTCAATCATTCATCTTCATTCATACTTCAAAGAAACTAGTATACATTAAAAATTGCAACGATTCTACATTTCAGATAAATGCAATGATAACAATTTCAATGTAAAATGCGGAAAGAGCAGTGTGGCACACTAGTAATGATCTCTTGCGTTCGACGCGCGTTTCGGCGCTGAGCTGTGCCTTCGTCAGGAAAATGGGCCACAGTAGATTAAAGTTGTTTTCTTATATTTATTGATTTAGCGATTTCAGTGATCCTTTTTAATGTTGATGGCTGTAAAGCATTTCTTGCCTGGTAGTCAAGGCTAAAAATATACTGAGTTGAAAATGTACTGGAACAGGGTGTTGTTCTACAGGTTCTATTTTCTAACTTTATGTCCCTGATTACGGACAGGTTTGGCATCAAATGAAGGAAATGTCCTTTATATAATTTCAGATATGTATATCCAGAAGGCACACATTTATTTGTGTATCATCTTCTGTTGCCAAACCAGGGGGGTCCTCCACACGCTGCAATCCTTTCATTTATATTGGTTGCTATTAATTGTTGAAACTTCAGTTATGTTTATAATTTTTTTGCCTTAAAGTCTGTACACTAGATTGATTAGTCCCTGCCTTAAGGAACAGTACCGTTCTAGCAGGGGGCCTCTCTACTTGCAATATATCTTCGTTATAATGTCCACATACTGAAGTACTTGCAGTGTCTTAATCGGGTTAGTTAGGGGAGTGTCCTAAAGTCTACCAGATGAAGCTCATAATAGCAAAATATCCACAGAGCTGTTTCCATTTCTGTTTTTTGGGCAAAAAGCTAAGTCAGGTGAAGAAACCAGTTTAGATCTAGAGAACGGTTCATTATTAAGGTAACTGTAGAGAGCAGTATTACTGACCTGTAGACAGCCATTGTTACATTAAACAAATCTGCAAATTGATGATATGGCATAAAATCATAACAGAATACAGGACTATGTTTTGGTTGCTCAATACTTTGCATAATGTGTACTGATCTGCTGTTTGTTCGAGAGCAGAGGAAAACTAGGGCGTTTGAGGGAATTTTGTGGCCAAACATTTTTAGACTCACTTTTCTGACATCTTTTTGTTCAGTGGTGGGGAAGTTTGATGTTAGTGAAGGTGCAAAAGAAATCTTAAAAAGTGCTCCTTTAAAAAACAAAGAAAAAACCCTCCATGTAGATGCTTTCCTCCGCCACCAAACAACAAAGAGAGTAACCAGTCTTTGCTATCGCTCCCACTTCTTTATAAGAAGCCTGAGATGATTGTCCCAAAGTAACGTAACAATTAGAAATACAGTGCCACTCTCATTATGAACACCTATATTATGATCCGTCCTCTTTTGCAGGAAATTCTGTGGCATTTCATGAGACAGGCAAGCAATGGAAACCTTAAGCAGTTTTAAGATAGATTGTTCCCAAAGAGAAATGGGAACACATCTGAAAGCTGCTCCCACTTTGCCCGTGTGAGCATCGAGCATGGACAACAGTGCCCCATGGTCAACAGTACTTAGCATTGATGCAAGATATAGCAACACAGGCTAGCCAGTCGTGCTGTCTGAAGCAACCTGCCCTTCCCCTGGACTCTGGCTGGGATGAAACCCTCACTGAAACAGTTGAAAAGGCGCCAAACACTACTGTGCAAACACTTTCCCCAACTTTCCCTGGCAATGGAAAGCTAGTGGTCGACGCAGAGTTACTGAAGGTGAGTGAGTCAAGGATAGGATTTTTCTGAATAGGAAATTTACATCCCTGTAGTAAGTGGAGACTTTAAAATATCTTGTGCTAGGGACTTGGTTACAAAAAGCCAAAGTGATATTAGTTGCTCCGCTGATAACCATAAAAACTTGGTATGCAGTTTGAGCATCAATATAGGTGGTTGGCTCTAGTGCTCTCACAGGAGCACACAATCTTAAAAAATAAATCAGATTAAGTGACAAGATGCTTCAAAAAAAGAGGAACTACTGTTTCAAAATATTCATTTGAAAATTGGATCTGGATCAGTCAAATTCTGTTAATAAACACATTGATTCATATTGGAGACAATTACTTTGAAATGCTACATAGGAAGGCCTGGGGTTCACACAATGGCAGACACCCCCCTGAAAGAAGCTCTTGATTGACTTAACTATCCATAAAGTGACGGTGTGGTAATCCGTTTTGGCTTGCTCGCGGTGTTGCCATTGCTTATGTAAGTGAAGTGTACACGCTGTTATCATTTGATGCATTTTATTGTTATCAAGTGTTTAAGTAGGACTAGACCCCGCCTTGTGAGCCTCTAGACATAAAGAGATATTCCTATTGTTAAAGTTGCTCGATTTTCCTTGAGTGAGAGGCGTCTCCTGCAGCCTTGCACCCCCAAACTTCGGCACAGCTGCATATGAGGTAATATCTGTAAGCAATGACAATACACGAGTCTTAGTCTTTTCAGGACTGGGTTACGTGTTTGTAATGTAGTTATTAAAGTTTAAACTACACTTTTTTTTCCATAAACATGGATTGCAAATTTGCTCCCTATTAACACTAGTGTTACCTGTGTTGTTGTGAAGGCTAAACGCTGATGATTTCTGTCCCAAATCCCAAATCTGACTACGTTTAATATTCTCAGAAACTACTAAAGGCTGTAAGCGAAAGAACACAAAGTTGTTCATACAAAGTCGTGTGACTCCAGGATGATGTCGGTCATGCCCTTTTCTTGGTTTTTGTGTGTGCTGCTGTTCAGACAAGCATTTGTAGTTCCTTTTAGTGCGGTTTATCCTCTACTAACGTCCCGCGGAGGAGCACAGAGAGCTTGTAACTTGATCATTGAGTGGGAATCCAGTGAGTGAGCTAAGATGACCTGGCTGTCGGGAAGTCATTTGGAATGGCTGGAGAGGAGCAGCTGACTGCACTTGTCATGCCTACTCTACTTGAAGCTTTCAATAGCCTATTGATTCCAGAGAAGAATGCGGCCTTGTTTTCGGCCTTCTGTGGATTTCATTTGAATTTTTAACATTCTTTTTGCTTATTTTTCCTTTCATATGTCCGTCTGTAATTGCTTTCATGTGCGTTGTATTTTATGAAAACTTAAGAAGTATACATTTTAGTTAAAGACCTATATGGTTGCGTCTGAAAAGCCATATCATTGTATAATATGATTTTTTACCAGATTCATTTTTTTGTACAAGCCTGTATTGTCCTGAGATGATGGGTTATGCTAAGGTTTCTGAAAACAGAATCTTTGAGACGTAGCTAGGGAAAAAAAAATGCCTTGTTGCCATGTAGTTGTTGGGAACCTGTTTATATATAAAAGGTAAAATGCCTCATACAGTGCCTTTTAGTAAAGGGAGAAAAAAAACGCAAAAAAAGGATTCCTCTGCTGCTCTGGAGGCTGCTATGGAGCAAATTCTCTCACCAGAACCATGCTCGCACTCCATCTCCTCGAGCACAACCACGACACCCAAACCATCAGCCCCATCCATGAAGCACACCGATGGCCTTCCTCTCCCAAGGTTGTTCGAGGCCCTCCTTGCAGCTGCTCAGGCCTCGTCCTGCGTGCTCCTGCTTCTCCTCCTCCGTGTGGCACATCTTGTTGCCCAGGTCTTTCCCCCGCACCACTCCTGATTGTTTCTTTCCCCTCAATTAAGGCACTCATACTTGACCTCTACCCTAAGATACTCCATGTGGATCATCTCTTCAAGCCACTTGAGGTGCTTCAAGCTGCCCCTTTCAGAGAGCAGCAGTCAGCCATAAATGGAGAAAAAAGGTTGCCCACAGCACCAACAGGAGTCAGAATGTTAGTGTGTGGCTTTATCAGATTATTATTTTAAGAATTCAAGCTGTGTGTGTGTCTATGAATTTGTATGTTCATTCTTGCTGCGATGCTTTGACTGTTTTGCCCACTGTCCACCCAGAAAAAATGTGGGGTCTTCACACAGTGGTAGTTAGTTTTGAAACGCTTCAGCATGCATAGTATGCTCCCAGTTTCCCAGCAAGGTAAAACACTGGCTTTGGCACCCTGGTGGTACTTCTTAGCAACGTGTGGACACCGTGGCTTGATACACAGTGTCCCTCTTCTAAAGGAGTAACTCGCTCCTAGTTTAAAGGTAGCAATTAATGAGACAGAATGGGTTGCCCATTTCCCTAAAATATATTCAAATTCAACCCAGCCATCCTCAGGACTTGATAATCCTCCTTTGGAAATTTTGAACTCCGATTCCAATAGTTTGTGTTTTTCCTTGAACAAGGTCAATAGGGCAATCATGGGTAGCAAAAGCGGTAAAGCCCCTGGCCCGGATGGTACCCCAATCAACCTATTCCGGGCTAATATCCCTTTGTTGGGTCCCATTGTAACTAGATTATTATGGGCCTGCTGCCATTTTGTTTTTCTTAGAACTTGGTGGCAGGCCATAATCGTACAATTTTTTAAGAAAAGTGACCGTGCTGACCCCACCTGTTATCACCCTATCTGTTATCACCCCATCTTACTCCTTGATTGCACAGTTAATTTGACCAGGAGAATCCTGTTGAATCGTCTGGAAGAATGGCATAAGTGTCACAATACATTTTATGGCCTTCAGTGTGGATTTAGAAAAGGCCTGGGGACAGTAGCGCAAGGTTTAAATCTTAACCTACTTATTGTCAAGTATTCTTTTACGAAGAAGGTGCAACTGTTTTAAGCTTTTGTAGATATATAGAGCACCTTCCGCAGCGTCCTACACAATAACTATGGGCTATCCTGTTAGCGATGGGGGTGGACCTACCAATTATAGCCTTCCTTAGCAATCTCTACCCTGAAGGTACGGCCAGAGTACGCTGTGATCTCAAGGGTGACTGCACCAGCACTTTTGATCTTAGGAATGGGGTCAGGCAAGGCTGTGTGCTTTTGCCTTTTTTTTATTTATCCAGTACATTAACAGCTTAGAGACTGCCCTTTGCAGTACCTGTAGTGACTTCCAACCCCCACATCGGCCACAGGCCCTTACCTTGTCTGCTATATGCAGACGACGCTATGCTCATGTCCCTCACTCCACGGGGTCTGCAGCAGTCACTCAATGGCTTTGTAGATTTTATGTCTGATCTTGGTTTATCTGTTAATATGGGAACATTTTTGGTTATGAAGTGCGGTGGGTATAAGCAAAAGTGTTGTGACTTTAGGTAAAATAACGGCAAGTTAAGTTTAACCCCAACCTTCTGCTATCTTGGTATTTTATTCGATGACCATGGCACATGGATTACAGCCGTAGGAAACAGATTACAGTACTTTAATAAATCTAATTTTGCACTTCTTAAATTTGCTAGTAAGCTAGGTTATAAGCAAGTTTGAGAAATGTTAACCATCTATAATTCCAAATAGGTATCATCCGTAGCCCTTCATGGAGCCGGTATCTGGGGCTTCAAATATGTCATCCAGCTCCAGTCACTAGAGGACGCATTTTTTAGGAAACTTCTGGTCGTCCCTTGCAGTTGCTCTACCTTCGTTTGCCATGCAGATTTAGGGGCTTGGTTTTTAACTGATCTGATTAACATGCAACCTATTTTATTGTGGTATAAGGTTTCGACTAGCCATTTTAGTAGTTTTTAACCGTATGATTTTGCAGGATTGTTTAAAGCTAACTCATTTTGGCACATTCTCTTGGTTTAAGTTTGTAAAACTGTTTTGTGTGAACCTGGGTCACCTCGGATATTTTGATTCACCATCTGTTTTACTTAATGCAAGGGAAATAGCCAAAGCCAGTGTCATTAAAAACGAACTGTCAATGGTTACAGATGACGTTTGCAAAAGAAACAGTTAATGGACGGAATGCTGGACAAAGCAAACATTCACCCCCAGTCACAAGGATCTGGGTTAAATCCATCATTCTTTTGCTCACGTCACCACCCCAGTTTGGACCCAGCCATATACAAATCAGTCTTGAGCCTGTTCCTTGAGGGAACAGTCCAACCGAACTGCCAAGCCGGGTCCTCTCTGGACGTTTAGCCATATCTCACTGTCATTCACAACCATCAGCGCATAGGTTTGTTTGCCTTAACTCATTTGAAATTAGTTATTGTCTACCAATTAATTACTTTTCCATTTTTCAATAACCGGTCTGCTGTCTTGATAAACTGCCCCTGTGGCTGCCTTTCGACCCAATGTAGCTTGGACTTTATGCACTTCTGTCCGTTTTATGCTGTACCACTTGAAAGCTATATCTTAATTTTGATCAATGTTGGCCTGCTTTGTTGATTCTACAACAATCGAACTCTTTAGCGATCTGCTGTAAGATTTTCAGTTTTTTATGGTCTGTGACACGGCTAAGGAAGAATGAGTGCACTGTAATGATGTTTATCAATTTGATTTTGTCCTGTTTTTTTACGTCAATTTACTTTAATAATCTAATATGTATTTTATTGGTATGCTTGTTTTTATGGTTTCTTTAAAAGATAATCGATTAAAGCGGACTATGACGATGACGCACAATGTCCGCCTCTAGAATAATGCCGGCACCATCACAAGGGTGATAATTCTTGGCAACTTGTCGGCATCCATAGCAGGGTTACAAACTCTGGTATAATGTCCATAGAACACTTTCCACCACTGATAAAATGCTGTCTCTAGACCTAGAATAGGGGTTGTAATTCCTGGCAGCTAGTTGGTGAACATGGTGTGATAGTCCCCATGCCTGGCATAATGCTTCCCTGGCTGGGTAGTGGTCATTATTGCTTTTTGTGTAAATGCATGGCGTAGTTGTGGCCACCAAAGGCATAATGCTGGTCCTAAAGAATGATGGTCATTCTTTTTTTTAAATTTTTTTTTTTAAAGTTTTTATTGAAATTAACAACAAACAACAAAACATAGTTCACAAGGCACAATTACAGTAGTGGTGATCCTGAGTCCACGTGGGAGCAGCTCCGAACAGTACAGTACGCACAGTATGGTTAAAAGCAGTAACGATGAGGGGGGGGGGGGGCAGCGAGGAAACAATGCAATATATACAGTCGATACAAAACACTGGGAATACCAATTAGGGGGACAAGGGAACATCAGGGGTAAAATCATGTGGAGGAGTACATATATTTCCACGATAAGCATTCCACTGTGACCAAATTCTGTTCCACTTTCTGGGTCTGCCCCGAGACAAATACACAGTCTTTTCCCTAAACATGCACCAGTCCATGTGCTCCTTCCACGCCAATACAGTGGGCGGCCTGTGGGAGCCCCATAGCTGTGCAATATCCCTCTTAGCAATCATGTTGCAGAGGGTCGCCCAGCAGATCTGAGCGGCATTATAATCGTTCGGTTCCCACACATTCAAGAGACAGCGCCAGGCCTCTGGTAGAAGTGGAACCCCCGTGACCCTCTCCATAATCGCATGCACTCGGGACCAGAAATCAACCACATCGGGACATTACCACAAAATGTGAAGGAAGGTGCCAATCACGCCGCAGCCACGCTTACACAGCCCATCCAAAGAATAGCCCATTCGAACCCGACTCGGACCAGTGACATACACACGATGAAGGATCTTAAGTTGGATGAACCGAAGGCCTGCAGGTATGGCAACCTCCTTAGGCGAGGACAATGCAGATTGCCAGTCCTCATCGTCCAATTCCAAGCCGTCGGTAATCCATAAAGCCCTGAGGTGCACAAGCAGGTCAATTCTAGTGTTGATCAGTTTTTTATAGATCAATGAAATTGTACTATCAGGTACATAGCCGTCAAGGATACGGTCCTCGAGAGGCGAGGATTCGGGAATAGCAGTCCCCACAGCAAAGACTGACAGCAGGGCATGACGTACCTGAGCGTATCTAAAGAATTCCCTGTCACCAAGCTCATATTCCGCCTTGAGTACCTCAAAGGTCTTCACATTTCCTTTAGACCAGAGGTCACCCACCTTGCTTAGACCAATCATGTCCCATTTATCAAAGCCTTTCGTCCGCCACAAATTGCCCAAACCTTCGGAAGCATACAATAATGATGGTCATTCTTGACATATTGTGCACATCCATGGCAGAGTGGTGCCAAACCATGGCATAACAGCGGTCCTGTCAGTTATATAAAATACCTTCATAATTCAATTTTAAATCTGAATTTCAGTCAAGTACAAATGTTTCTCACTAATTAACTTGCGCTTTAGCTACCAGGTAAGTGGTATGGTTCTCTCATCTAGGTATTAATGGTATATTTTCTAGGTCTTTAGCGTCTGGTATTTAGTTCTGTTGGCATGTTGAGGCCATCGCCTGATGTACTGGAGTTTAAACATTGTTCTCTTCTCAGCAACAGGCAGGCTTAGTGGTACTCAGAACAGAATATTCAGAGGCATGTGGAATGGTAATTTTCCATGTTTTTGTAGAATTGTCACCTCAACATGATTACAACTTTTACCAGGTGCCGAAAAGGGCCTGGAATTTAGGCATCATTTGCTTCTAGGATCCATATGTTAATCCCCATTCTGAACCACCATCTCATAATAGTTTATACCTGGGCTGGGGATACTGGCTGGAATCCGTAACACTGTATCTCACCATGAGGTTCTTAATATGTTATCTAAACTCCACGTCCGTACAGTGTTACTTTGGTTAAAGGTCTTCTCATACATAAACAGTATCCATCTCGATATAGGTCGGGACATTTGGCGGCTTAGGAAATACAGTGCTTAATATAACAGCAGTAATGTTAAACTCATGACAATTTACATTGGAAATCCTTTGGAACCAAACTTGTAAATCCAATCCTTTTTTTGTTTATTTGCTAGAGAAGGACTAGCCGAGTTCAAATCTTCACTAGAGTACAAGTTGATGTGTTGCACATAACCTTGATGCAGTTGGACCTCTCTGCCATACATAGTTTGGACCAAAAGGGGGTGGTGATGGACGGAGCATCTGAACCAATCAAACACTCACACCCAGTCAACAGATCTGGGTTTAATCCATCACCGTTCTTTAGCCCACTCTGCCACCCCAGTTCAGACATGGCCATATGCAAATCTGTCTGACCCTGTGCCTCATGGGAACAGTCCAGCCCGAACTGCCAAGCCATGCCTTCCCTGAACCGCCCCCCCACCCCCTTTTGTACCCCATACATAGTTTGGAGGCTCTTCAGCGATCTATTCCACACACCTTTATTTCACACATCCACGTTAGATGTTTTACTCCTCCGTGGTCGGGTTCACCTCAGCATGCATTGAGTCAGGATGTTAAGTGTCCTATTTAGAGATGCACTGTACACGGTCACTGAATCAAGGATATCCTTAAATGATCCACAAGAGACTGACCAGTGGCAGATCTTCAGGTTATTCCCATGTGATATATTTACATTCAGTTTTTCAAATTTAAATAATTTTTATTGCCAGTGACTATCTTCAAAACGATGCCTAGATCTAACTTGTTGAAATAAAATTGGACACCCCTGATTTAAACAAACAATTAAGTGCTGCCAGAAACTCCAGGGTTGTTCATCATACCTGATGTGAGCATTTACCTGTTGTACATCATACCTGATGTGATTACTTTACCTGGTCCATCAGAGTGTCTCTCCCACATATGTTGAATCCATTACAGATGGTGTTTTAGGGCAGCACAGGCAGTGGTAGATGGTTGATGTCTTGTGCAATCTCTTACACTTTAATTTTTATCAAACCGTATTTTCCAGGGGCTTTTCTTTATTCACTATCAACTTTAGATGAAATATTGTTTTTTATAAATATCTAGTCTTCCAAATTATTTTAAATGATATTGTTTTCTTTTTCAACCAAAATATAGCTTTTCTCTGTGGCACAGGATTAAGATTCTCCTGAACAAGCAGGGTGTACTTTTAAAATGGAAGCGTCAGAAGGAAGGTTGCAAATCTGTACAAATTTCATACATTTTGGGTGTTTCCACTCAGTTTGTTTGTGTCAATTTTATAGCTAAGCAAAACCCAAACTGAAAATCCTGTTCCAGCAAAAACAATCGTGCCGCCCAGCCCTGCTCCTTCTGTGGATAGTCCAAGCTGTTTAGACTCACAAGATGGTCTACAGCAATCAACAGGCACTAAGTTGTAGCAACCTGTGGGTCTCCTGCCCAATCAGTGTTGGGTGACTGGTGCTGGTGAATCCGTCCAGACTAGCAAAGTGGCAGGTACCCTTTTCCATTGCTCTTTCAGGCGTGACCTGGCCAAGGTTGAGGGATCAGGTGATGGTGTCGCCCTGTGTTTTGAGCTGAGAAGGGGAGGATGGGATTGTTGAAGGACAAACTAGGCAACACATTAAACTCTGGCGTGCCTTCTGAAAGAATGTGACGAGCAAGGCTTGAAGGCTGCTTTGGAGAAAGACGTGGTGGTTGCAGTTGAAATTCTTCTCTCTCTCTTGTTGGGTGTAAGCAGCAAACCTGATCTCTTCAACCAGTGCATTACGGACGGTTGATTAGTAAGGAGGAGTAACTTGAAAACAGCCCTTGTAAAATGTAGCAACGAATGTTTGCTTTGAATAGTTGCCACTTGTAATCATATGCAAGCTCACTACCCTTAAATATGTGAACACGATTCATGTCATTACATTACGTGAAGAGTATGCTGTTCCCCAGGGCGGACAACATATTAAGGAGGTAGGGGGAGGGATTCCTCCTTGTCGGAACTAGAGTCCTCACACACACAGCAAGCTAGCTGTCATTCTTCTTCATATGAACTTGCTCCTCGTCTGGTCGGCGCTGCAATACCTGACGGGCACCCTTAAAGGGGCTCTTTAGCGGAGATCTTTTGTTCATGCCGTATGGTATGTGGGTGTGAGGGCCCTCAAAAACAGTATAGATGTGATGTGGGTGGGTGATGTTAATAAAGGTTGGATAATCCAAATAAACTTTTTATTAGGGTGGTTATCCACCTTCTTAAAAGCAAACCGAGTGGCCGCTCTCTGGTCCAGTGAAGCTTAGCTTATCTCTCTGCGTGGTCGACATGTTTCATGCATTGTGGTCAATACTGATCCATTGCATTTCATCAGGACCTATTGTTTATACTATCTACATGTGGTGGTGGGAAAGGAGACTCCTAGCTACCACACTTAATGAATGCGAGTGTGAAGTCCTGCCAATCCTAGTGGTAACCTACACAAGGGGGATGACATGAAAAGCAGTATGTAGTCACTAGAAACTTCCATCTTGCAGACAGGTCAAATCACCCCAACATCCTCATAACAGTTGTCCATCTAGTGAGCAAACTTAGATTGTAGTCTGACCCCTAGTTAAAAAGTGTAATTAAAAGGGAGACTGAATTACAAACACTGCTAAAAGAGAGACTAGTGGAAAAGTAAAAGGCATTCCCTAGAAGAGGGTCAAATGTACAGAAGGTAACTCACCTAAGTGAAGGGTAAAATTCACTCCATTCGGTATTTTGGGCTCCAGACACCAGTATTGTGGTGTCCTGCAGAGTTATAGGCAAGGTAGACAATAGAAAGTTTAACACTGGTTAACTAATCCAGCTCCGCAATGGAACACGGCTGAAACTGATGTCCATGTATGGGGGAGATGGTTGAAAGCCCACTGCCCACCCCTCCCCTGTCACTGCGGCCGTACGTCGCGGCCACCCCCAGTGAAGCATTTACAGTTTGTGGCATCGAGGACTGGTTTACCTGCAGCCCAAGGGTGTTGTAGAAAAATGTATAAATGATGTTCGCATGATGAATGGGTCTGGGGGAGTGCAGTCATTCCCAGGTCTTTTCCGTGAGGGCATAACGCACGTATGTCATGGCACCCAGTGTGCGACTCATGGTAATTGGCCTCAAAGGACTGCTCATAGGACTTTCGCCACACAAGTACACACGCAACCTGGGCTACCAACACTGGCCCAATATCATAAGGATTTTTTTTGTGCGCTCTTGCTCAAGGGCGAGCACACGGAATGCTGTTGACTGTTAGACCAAGGGTAGCACAAAGAACTCTCATGATAATGTGACAGCTGATTGGTCTCACAGAATGGTCATATGGTTTATAACCAGTTGTTAGGGTTGTATGTGCCAAAATTGAGGTCAGTAATGGTTTAATATGGTATGCACATTTATATATCACCTATCACCCCTGATAATGTCCTTGAAGGCTTTACAAACTGTAGCACGCTACCCTTTGGGAGCCCAGCATAAGTGACTTAGTCATTCCTGAGGGTATATCGACTTAAACGTATTATCGACTCCAAAATATCAACTCCCAACATATGGTCACAGTAAGCAATTATGGAGAAGCAATGATTTACTGTTCTTTACTCCACTTCTTATATTGATGATATGCTGATAGTGAATATTTTTGTGTCGATATAACTGCAAGTTGATATTAAAACATGACTATCCTGAGGAAAAAAATAAATAAATTGTCACTCCAAAAGAACTTGATGCAACAAGTCTCCTTCCTGGTATGGATGCCAGTTTCAGATGTTTTAAAGTAATGGCGCCCTTACAGTGTATACTCAAAAGACCTACTTTGTTACTTGAAGGGCACTGGCTGGAAGCAAGAATGGGTAATATACTTGTAAGATCTGTGGTTTTGCTTATAGTTTCAGACAAATGTTTCGTATGCTACACATTGCCTTCTCCTTGTGTAATTTTTTAGTAGTGTCCTCTGAACCTTTTGTAATCAGCATCCATTACGACATTGGAAATTTCAGAAGTACTATACAATCCAAATGTAACCGTGCCGCATACATTCTTCATTCATTTTTCATGGAGAAATAAGAAAGACGAATGAAATGGAACTCCTGACCCTTGTTTCTGATGTTAGCACTGCAAGACTTCACTTGAATATGCTGAAAAAGATGATCCTCTGAATTCCTTTCTTTATGCTAGCCAAGAGAGCTCCTTCACTGACCCACAATGCCTCCCTTCCGCTTTTACTTTTTTGCTACGGTCTTGCTGGCAGCCTGTCATTCTATGTCAGCGTTCACAGTATCCTCTGGCATCTGTCTTAGTATCATATGACTATGGGAGAGTATTCTAGCAAAATGTGCATTTTGGCAGAATAAATTCAGTAGGAAGTTCTCTCTTGTTATGATTAGGGTCTGGCTATCATTAGTGCAATGGGTGGTACTCCGGCCAAGGGCTCTGAAGGTCACCTGCATCACAGTTATTGCTGTCTTTTACTACCCAAAGTGGAAAAGGATGGCCCATTGCATACATTACAGCCCATAACGCCATTCCTATTGCTCTGGTTGTAGCCTCATATTTACTTGATGTTGAGAAGCTAATGTAAGTGGGTTTACTTCTTTGTTGGGAGCCTTATGAGACACGGGAGGAGAGAGAGAGAACTTTATTCTTGTGAGTACTGTGTGGAACAAAATGATGCCTGCATCTTAGTGTGGGTATGACCGCTGTGACTGTATCGACGCAGCTGGTTTCAATGTACCTCTTTTTAATGAAACATTTGATAGAGTTTTGTTTTAAACGCATTGAAGCCACATTTAGTGTACAGCACATTCCTGATGAAGAAACAGCATAATCTTCACATACCCTCATCTAAATCGGTTTTAGCTTTCATGGTCTGGAGTATGTGCCACAGCATACCACACAGTAGTGGGAAAATGGATTAAGAGGCAAAACAGAGGTTTGATGGTGGTCCTGGGTGGAATGTGGCCTACAAGTTAGTGGAAGCGTCAGTAGACCGCTTTGGGGATTACAGGAAGTACATTAGCTCATGTCTTGATGGGAAGTAAGCTGCAACGAGTTATTGAGCTGTCCCCGCTCAGCTGACCGAGTAAGAAAGCAAGTGAAAAAGGCGAGCAGAGGACGTGGGGTAGTCTTCCTCATATAGGCCATAAAATATGCACACAGAAGCAGAAAAAAAGTTGAAACTCGACATCAAAGTCATGGATATCGGTCCCGCTGCATCATGACTAGCTATATCATGAAGCTGGAAGAGAAAATAATTCTCCCAACCTTGCTAAGTACACTCAATCTGTCCTTAACATTGGGTTTAGTACCACTTTCTTAGAAACGCACTGTAGTTAAAATGATCCTTAAAAAAAAAAGATGATACTTGACCCCTAGGCAAGTCGAAAATTACAGACCAATTTCCCTGCTTCCCATAATGGGAAAGGTCCTAAAAGAACCTGTAAATCAGCATCTCTCTATTTTTCTGAAACATAATGGATGGCTCAATCATACGCAAATGGGCTTTCGATCAGGGTATAGTACTGAAAGGGCCCTATTAACCGTGATTGAGGAACTAAAAGGGAATCTGGATCATGGAGGCACTGTTGCATTAATCCTTTTGGATCAAAGTGCTTCGCTTGGCTGGTCTCCCATGACAAGCTATGGCACAAACTAACAGCAGTGGGAATATCGGGATCAGAATTTCACTGTCTCGCCTCATTTCTTGATGAAAGAACCTTTAAGGTGCAGGAAAAGCCATTTTATTCTGATACCTTCCCGCTCAAGTGTGGCGTACTTCTGGGTTCCTCACTTAGTCCAAAGCTTTTTGATTTATATGTCAGTCCTTTAGCAGAGATCATTATATCCTTAGGTCTTTCCATCGTCTCATATTCAGACAATCTGCAGATTATCATCTCTCTTACCCAGGATAACTATTGTAACATAGATCAGTTAGATCCATGTTCAAAGGAGCTTGCCGACTGGATGGATTGTTTCCGTTTGAAACCTAATGGTAATAAAACTGAGGTGATGGTGGTCGGTAACCATATAAACCGCTGGACATCTGTTCAGTGGCCGGGATCCCTAGGTATTCGGCTCCAACTTAAACCAACAATTAAAAATCTGGGTGTCTACATGGCTGCAAAGCTCCCTTTTGAGCCCCAAGCCGGTAAACTGGCCTCCATATGTTTTGGTATCATGAGAATGCTTAGAAATATTTTAAACCTTGTCCCACCACCCTCTCTCAAGATTGTGATGCAGGCTCTGATTCTTTCCTGGTTAGGTATGGAAATTCCCTCTACCTTGGATGCCTAGTTAATGTGTTGAATAGACTTCAGGTAATCCAGAAGACAGCGGCGAGGCTGATACTGAAGATACTGAGATACCCGTAGGTATCTGGCCCCCTGGCTGCCTAGCACTGGCTTTCATCCGCCCTTTAGTGCCCAAAAGATCGTTTAGGTCGTTCTCCCTAAAGTTAGCCCAATTACCTATAGTTCGGAAAGTTTGGAGTGGATGTCGATCTTTCTCCTTGGTTGTGACAAAACTATGGAATGATTTTTATTAGGTTGAGGATGACTGAGGAAGAAGTTGTGTTCAGGAAACTATTAAAAACCTGTCTGTTTCTTGATTGAGACCAAATAGTGTTCGGTGCTTTACAGTGGTCGGAGGACCCGGGAAGGTATGCAAAAAATGATATTATGCTGTTCCTAATTGTCAGGGTTTTCTAGAGTCAGGGAGACCAGAACCAACTATACCCCAACAGCGGTTTAAAGTTGGGGATCCGTATATTGGATAGTAATGCCCTCACACACCCTTTCAGGTGTCATGCTTCATCATCTGGGCTGCTCCTCGTTGGGTCGGCTGTGCAATACCCAACCTGTAGTAGAGGCACTTTATCGGAGAGCTTTTATCCAATAGCCGTATGGTGAAGTGTGGGTCCAGAAATGTGTATATGTAGGAAGGTACTTAAAAAGGGTTTGGAGTACCGAAACGAAAAACCCTCTTTTCGGTACTCTGAACCCTTTTTAAGCACCTTCCTACATCTACACATTTCTGGCCCCACACCCACACTTAACCATACAGCTTTTGGATAAAAAATCTCCGATAAGGTGCCCCTACTACAGGGAGCCCGTTGGGTATTGCACCGCCGACCCAACGAGGAGCAGCCCAGATGATGAAGCATGACACCTGAAAGGGTGTGTGAGGGCATTACTATCCAATATATGGATCCCCAACTTTAAACCCTTGTTGGGGTATAGTTGGTTCTGGTCTCCCTGACTCTAGAAAACCCTGACATTTAGGAACCGCATAATCTCATTTTTTGTATGACTTAACCTTGGGGCATTTATGCTGGACCTCCTACTCTCGCATCAGAGTATAAAAGCCCCCTCCTGTCCCTTAATTTGTAAAGAGACCCAGGAAGGTAGCCACGCGCCATATAAGTACGTTTGAATTAAATTGAATTGTAAAGTAAAGGATACCTGTTGTTTTCTACCTAAGATACTTAAGTTCAGGATGTCTGAATAATCACATTTTTTATTCTAAATGTATAATGGTTAACACTTCCTCAGTGCACTAAGGGAAAGGAAATCATGCATGTGGAACCGTTTTTTGAAGAGAACAGTTATGACTCATGAGACACTGGTTTCTGACTGAGACCTCAGTTTATCTGTGGTCGCAAATTGAAAGTGAACTGAATGTAAACGGGAACGTTAGATGGTAGAGTCCTAAGGGTTGTACTCTATAGAGTTAAGAATAAGGTTGCAATAAAATCTTCTGTGTTGTAAGACAGCAAATTGCCGAATTAAGTGGGTACCTGTCTGTGGCTATAAGAGCATACTCCAGGGAAAAGGAAGCATGTTTGCAGATATTGGAGGGGGCAGAATCCCAGTATATGAGACTGTAGGTGTAATAGAATAGAGGAGAAAACCTGAAAGCAACTATTTGAGAGAGAGAGAAATAACTGGGGAATTAAAGCAAGTCTGGCTGTGGATGTCACAGAGAGCAAACTGCACTAATTAGAGGGATCCTGACTGCATATATTTGCGAGAGCAGACAAGGAATATAAGAGAGTCTCACTGGTTTTAGAAACCGCACGCTATGGAATTAAAACAGAATGTGACAGTCCATAGTCGATGTAACTAACATTGTGACTGAATTCTTCCTGACTGCTGCTTTGGATTCAGGATGACTATAATTGATTTGCAGGAATCCTGTGGATTTATTGGAATACTTGCCGTAGAATACCATCTTAATAGGAAGGAAATCAGAAGATGTAATTTGATCTCTAGGCAGAAAATTCCCACTGATTCCAGTCCTCCTGAAAGAAGGGATTGCAGTATGCTTTCTTATTTGTTTTGCGTTGAGCAGAACTTCTGTGAACAGTCTCACACAGCAGGGAACCACTAACACATGGAGATTGTGAGCTTGAGATTTATTTTAAAAAGGCAACTTTCAGTGTCCCACCGAAAAGCTGCGTCCACTGAGAAAGTGAGACCACCAAGAACCTTACAGATGGGGAGGAGGCCTATGGTTCCAGTTGTGAAGGGACAATTGAGGGCTTTCCAGTGAAAGTCCCACACTACCAAGATTGGTGAAGAGAATTTGTTTCCTAGTCCACCAGGATTTATATGTCCATGCGACTGATCAGGGGAGAACAGATCGATCATCCAGTGACAATATCTTCCTAACAAAACATTTACGCTTTGGGGTCCCACAGCATCACAAAGTATGGGGATTCACAAAGATCTGTGGGTAGAGCCTAACAATTCAGACTAGAGGTCAAATGTTCAGGACTCGGCTAACGATCTGGTTCAGACTGCTGTAATGGTCTTCACGATATTGTGACAAATGATCCAGAGGGTTTGTGGAATTCCCTTGTAGTGCTCTTACTCACTGAGTCCCAATTTGTCTTCTTGGTGCCTTTAGAAGGGCTACAGTCTCAGCTCATGCTGGGTGAAGATAAAGCAACAATCTCTTTGGCATAAGGCAATACACCAGGTCGTTAGAGGACTAACGAGCTGTGATCTCCTGAGATGGAATAAAATCATTGATATGGCCTGCTAACTGCCAGGAATTCGCAACCATTCTCAGCCACTCCTTTGGTTGCCAGGGTACCCCATGTCCTTCAGAGTGAGTTCCTACAGCAGTAACTTTAAGAAGTTGGTGCAGCATGGCATTAAAAGTATGTAGCCCGGCACATGAGCCATACAGGAACTGGCAAAGCTGTTGTATGAATTAAGCCTTGTAGGTCTACAGGCACAGCCCAACTATTAGGTACAGGTCTAACCCATGAAACATTTAAAATAACGAAGAAGAGGAAAGCCAAAGTGTTAAAGTGATTTTGAAAATGGTGAATTTCTCCCAGTGAGAATAGGGCATTTTGAACTGTTGTAGTCCAGCATTCTCCGTCAGCATCACTCAGATACAGTTGAGTAGCTGTATGCTATTACGCTTAAGAAACAACATTTAGATGTGCAGTGCTCTTGTTTAGCGTGTATAAAGCTGTAGTACTTATAACAACTTAACCAGTAAGAGGGAGTCTGTCAAACATTAGCTATCATTCTCTCTCAATTAGTAGGAGTCTAGCTATCTAGGGCTGCCAGAGGCTGGCTCTCTTGGACGGCCCCAACCTGGCTTTTTTGAAGTTGAGAAATTGTTCCAAATAATATTGCAGCACTTAAACAGTAATTTGCAGCAGTTCTCTTAACACGGGGTCTGTGTATAACTTTAGTCTACAGGCTAGGAGTCGGTAAGACTTTGGGGGTCTTAGCATTACCTTGCATCTCATCAGATTTTCAACTTATTCTGGTCCCCACAACTATGAAGTTTGTGTGCCTGCGAGAATGCTGCATTGGATTCAAGGGCTGTAACATAACTAATGTGTATTTGTAAAAAACATATTCACTCCAAGTATTTCTTGATATTGACAAATAACATATGTTTACTGTTATCGAACTCCGTAATGTTCATTATGATGATTTCAGAAGGATGAAAGGATGAGTTGGGCTCACTGGTGGAAAAGCATGTAACCATCGAGTCAAACCGATGCCTGAGGGGTATGCTATAGTTCAGTGAGTCACCAGACTTAGCTGTGGGGTCGGATCCACATGCCCTTTGACCAAAGTTCTCTGAAGCACTATTCATGGAAGTTAGCTCAGTGCTGTTGCACAGATACTCCAGCACCAATACCAAAGCCAGCCAAAAGCAAACTCTGTATCGCAGCCAAACTGGGGATAGTTCCTGCCTGTCACAAGAAACTGGACATGGGGTACTTGCTAATGGAATATCTGCTGTATCCGGAGCTTTGTGGCTCTTATGCTGTAATGGGTGTTACTGCTGTTCGTCCACAAAGTCTATTCCTAGGAAATGAGATAAAACCTTGCTGTCAACTCCAAAGGATGTCCCTAAATTTCATGGTCTTATCGGTCGGAAGAAGCTCGTCGTGGTCATGATTTAACACTGAGTGTATGAGTAACCCACCCGACTAGTTGGGGATCAATATCCAAAAGTGGATGATACAGACTACCCCAAAGTCAAAGGGCGTCTGCTATGTTCTGGCCCCACACCCTGTCTAACACTGGCCATTGGCTAGCTACTAGAGCACCAGTGTCACCACAGTCTGGTAAGGAGTCTTCAGTCACACTCTCACAGGTAGTATGTTTCCTGATTCTCCACCACCCTGACCCTGTCACCCCCTGCTCACTTTAGCCACACTTGCCTCCCCCACGCCACTGCTTCATCCCCTGAAACAGATGTCTGCAAGAAGTGTGAGAAGTATTTGGATATATAATCCCCGACACCATATCTTTAAAAAACTATTTTCATTCAGAGTTGCACTTCAAACCTTGAATATTGGCAAATAATTTAATCTGTTTGTTTAAAGTAAAGAAATTCCAGCTCAGTACTTGGAGTCCTTGTTTTTTCCTGAATTTAAATTAATAGTTTTATCAGTTTCTTTGGGTCACCACGAATTTACTAAATGAAAGCGAAACATGTAATGCTTCACCTTAACTTGCTTTAGGCCTTCCTTTGCACACTAAATACCAGCTACCAGTTATTTATTTACTCAATACTCGATTTGAGCCAGGGTTTGAAAGAGCTATGTGTTCCTGGAGGAACCTTCCTTCAGATCACAGGAGGAATTTGGCCTCCTAGCCCATCATAAGAGTCCGAGATTTGTCTCCTTCAGTGCGGTAATACAGCCTCAGTGGAGTTTTAATAAAGGGTTTAACCAAAGTATATTCCAAGGTCAGACGTCCTTTCTGACAGCTCTCGTTTGCATAATTCTTACATAATCCTGACTAGTTTGCAGACTGCGGCTCTGGAGAAAAGGTGTCGCGGTTATACTGAGTGTTTATCCTGTGTTATGCCTCCTTAAAGCTATAATATGGCAGTTTCTCTTATTATGTGACAAGTTGTATAGACTCGCGTGCATCTGTAGCCTGGTTTTCAAGGGTGAACTAAAAGGTCACTCAGAACAGTAATGTTAAAAAAATGTGCACAAAAGTATTTTATTATTTTTGCGGTGTCTTTATTCTGCTGGGTAAAGGGCAGGTTTGCCATTTCACATCTGCTCTAAGTCTTCAGGTGCAGACAAAGTTGCAGCATTCGCAGGTTTGAAGAATTTAGAAGAATATGCGAAAAGTAAGTACAATTGGTTACATGTCCAGCAGGACAACAGATAGACTCTTGAGGTACGCTCCTAAAATGGTGGCGTTCAGTGGATTGTTAGGAAGCAGTGGCAGCCTAGGCTGCATGCGTCAGGAACAGAGCCGCCTTCTGAACTGCCATTAGAAGTGGTGCAGAAAGAAGGACCATTGCTAGAGGGTCCGCATTAATCAAAGGGTTCTGTCTCTGCTCTCCCAAACCCTCCCCCAAGCTCTCACCTCTAACTTCTACCGCTTGCCCTTTTCAAGGGCATCCAGATGTGGACTGTGGGACTAGGAGAATACAATAATGGTGTTTCTTGGAATATGGTGTATAATTGCCCCATGACAGGTTTATGGTATTGATGATATTTCGAAGAAATACTCTGCCCTTTGACCCACTTCTGATGGGTAGCGGTACATGCAAGGCACGTGGAGGGGCCCTTCGTGCTCAATCAGGAGCTCTGCAGTCAGAGTGCTGTGCTGAGGGGGCCCCCTGGAGCTTGGGGGCCCGGACTGCGGGGGGCTGTCTTAAGCCACTGAGGGCTACGCCTAACTCCTCCGACACGGTCCCAGCCATTATTTCTCCTTCTTTTCAAGATGGCATCTGAGAGGAGGCGTAGGAGGTCTGTGGTTGTTTTTGTTCCTGCGTACTAGAGAATGTTAGAGCAGCAGGGGGAAGTTGGAACAACTAAACCTAGAGGATAATATGCAGGTCACCAACATGTTTTTTTTGTTTCCATCTAATTGCTACCACTAAGAATGTAGCATTTGCTGAAGTTCCTTCTATTACTGGGTTTTTCCCTGGACATGTACCACATACAATATAGTACATTAGCGAGCTTTAAAACTTTGAAAGAATTTAGGAAACTGTTTAGCTTGATATTGTAGGCTCCGCATATACTTTAATAGAATTATTCATATATGCATTTTTAGCTGAAATACATTAACATTTTTGTAGTGCGTTGAGCACGGACTCTTTTCTATGATGGCTGTTTGATGACCGATGGTCCTGGATAGACTTTTATTAAAAGGCTCATTATGTGAAGGTAAAAGTTGGTAAACGAAAATGCAGTGGTGGTGTTGGTTTGCTTGGTTATCGTTTTATGCACAGTTGGTGTCTGAATCTAAATCAATTTCTTCTGACAAAAGCTTTTCTCGTATTTTGGATGTTATGTGGGAATGAGAAACACTATGCAACTACCAAAAATGGTGCAAGTGCCACATCTACTCTGTCCCTGACTGTCCTTGAATACGACTAATAGCTCTGTCATAGTGAAATTATACTCTTTATTGTGCATATAGACAACACACAGTTATTATAATGGTGTTCTGCCCCTTTCCTAGATTGGATTCAGAAAGTGGATTTGAGCTCTAAGTGGCAGTGCAAGGGAAATTGACTGAACAATAACGGTGAGGGATGAGGACAAATGGAGAGCCTGCAATGACAGGAAGCGTCGGTACATTTGCTGACTCTCAAAGCGAAATCCTTTTCTTGGAATAACTCATTTCAGTAGATTTGCAGATGGCGCTGGTGTGCTAATTTGACCTGAAGTATAATGCAAAGTTATCAAATCTGTGTTTTCAATTAAAGAAAATGTGTTACAAAAATGCTAATTGGATTTGAGCCATGCACAGGCAAAAGAAAATAGGTAGCGGCATCATGAGAGTTCTGCAAAAACCTTAAAGTCTCCTGCTAAAGCAGGTATACAGAAGTTATATATATATAAATATATATATATATATATATATATATTATTATTTTTTTAAACGCGCCTCATCATCTTACCACTAATGCAGGGTACCCCACATGCCCGAAGTGTTTTCTGCCTCGAATCATAGACGTTTTAAGGCCTGGGCAAAGGGGGCTCTGGCCCAGGGCCCCAAAATTTCAGGAGGCCTCTGATTTAGCCAGATCTGTTCTGCAGAGAGATTTGCCCTGATGACCTATAATAGTTCTTAAATAGATTGTTTTAGATATGGTTTTCCTTTAATTTATTTTTAATTTGGTGATGTCCCAGAGTCTATTACAGACACTTTACAGAGAAAGTATGTTTGGGTTTTATGCAACATAAATACAAAACTTTCTTTTAGAACAAAACAGGATCTCAGATATGAGAAATGGGAGGGTGTCACAGGGATTATTTGCAGCAATATTAATGAGCTGCTGCTGTATTAAAAATACAGAAAAACACACATCACTATCCCTGAATATTAGATGTAAACACATTTAGAATTTGGACGAGTGTGCCTGTGCACTGTCCGTGACCTGTCCAAAGAGGGCGTGAAGGAGCAGATATTGGAGTATAAATTCAAAGCTGTTCAGAACAGGGGCCCCCAAAATAGGCTTGGCCCAGGGCCCCCAAAATTCTTAAGATGTCTCTGCCTTGAATTGCACCGTATTTACAGTCCTCCCCTCTCGTCCAGCATGCTCTTCATGTGAACAGAGCACTTTATACAACCCAGCATTACGGTGTGCTGCACACCATCCTACCACTTCACCAAGCATCACATCACAGTGTTTCAATTTTGTCTCTAAACAGTAGATAAACAAACGGAGAATTAGGCACTTTATAACAAAAGTAGTTATCTGTGTACTTACGTCATAATTATATGTAGTGCTGTAGATCCAGAGATGATAGTGTTTTTCTTCCTGCAGTTGTTCCCAGAGGATTTTTATTTTATACAAAGAACACACTGACGGCAAGGGACAAATATCTGGTTTTGTTTATGTTTAACCTTGTTCATGATACAGGCTAGTTTAGAGTTGATTTTGTCTACCGAAAGGAGCCAATTAAAATATTGAGGATCAAGACGAATCAAATTTTTATTAGACACTCCTGAGTTTGTGGCCGATTTAAGAGCCTCTTTATATGAGACATGGTGCATTGAAGTAGGTGTAGATTTAATTATGTGTTTTCCATAATCATCGGAGAACATGGGCATGGCTTTCCTGGCTTCAAGGATGTCTTTTGGGGCCTGGGAGGAATGAGTTTTGCCATCAGCTTGAGTTAATAGTTTGCTAATTGTACTATCTGCTTGCAAAAGTCTGAGTGACAAGAGGATTCAAGTTTAGAAGAGCTTTGGGTAATCTATCTTGCTTGAGTTCAGCTTGATGCAGTTTAAGGATATACCTAATTGGATTTTTTACAAGACAGACTTTAGGTCGCACAGGTCATTCCTGTTTGATGTCACCAAGTTCCCTTGGATTGACTGGCATCATGATGTTGTTCCCTCTGGTGTACTCCATATGGAGCCCCATCTTTTCATTGTATAGATTTAAAAGCAAGGAATCAAGCGTGGAGTCCTGGGAAACAGCACATCTTGTTAGAATCGAAACAGAATCTACCAATTTTGACCAGTTGGATGTTTTCTTTTAGGAAGGATGCAAACTTTTTAATATACTTACCATGCAAGCCCTTCACAAGAACTGAGGATTTGAGCTAATCTCCCTTCATCAGTAGTACCAAAAACGTGGTGAGATATAAAGGCATCTCAGGAGCCTTCACTCAATATCCATAAAGTATCAGCAACTATCTTGATGATAGTGTTTTTGCTGTTACATTCCTTAAGGAAGACTTATTGGTCGGAGACTAAAAAGGTATCCATTTTATTGTGATTCTTGAGATGGTTTGACATCTTGTTCTCTTGAAAAAGGCAATATGAAATGGGGATTTAGTTGGCAGGTGTTTGTGTATCAAGTTTTCAGTGAGTCCGGGAAGAAGCCTCATTTATGGCAGGAAGCTACGCATGATTTAAAAGGGAGAATTCATTTCGGCTGGTCTCAGGCAGTAGGGGGGCCAGGAACCCAGGAACTGGTTAGTGGCATTGCAGTTATTGGTGGTTTTTGAAAGTTCATCTTTGGCTACCGTTGAGAATTCTGACCAGAAGCAGTGGTGATATTTTTGTTTCCATACGATTCATGCTGTATCTGATGAGTACAATTTCCAAGTGAAGTAGTTCATAAAGGCATTGCATTCTTTTGATAGTGTAATTGTTTCAAGGTTGTGGCCTAGGGAACCACTGGCTTCTGTTCATATTCTTTTTTGCTGACACCGACAGCATCTTTCTTACAGTCTCTTTGAAATGCCAACATTCTTTTACACCAAGCTGCAAGTCCACAACATTCTGCCGCTTCTTGGTCAAAAACAAAATCACTTGGGACGCAGTAGAGACCAAAAAGTGCTTTACATCGTGCCCTTCACCGCAAACCCCAATAGTAGAAAACCCAGATTTCACACCAGGACTAAACTGTAGGCATTCAAAATCTGGCAGAGGCCTGGATGCTGATCCATGAGACATCTCTTTGACAAAGAAGTTCCCATCCCATTTGACACACTGAAAGCAGACCGTGCACTCCCTGAAGAGGAGAGATTTCATCACACAAAAATTACGCACAGGCTCAGGGGCCTGGCAATGAGGGAAGCTGCAAAACACCATCGGACTAAGTTTGAGTGGTGGCTCCTCGGTAGGGACTCAGATAAATAAATAGTCTCAGACTATTCCTGATGGGCCCGGTGATGAAATCGTTGGACCAGGAGCTTGTACACTCCCTAACACAGAAGAAGTGGCAGGATATACACTACTGGGCGCAATACTCCAACACTTCTAGCACATAAACAGCAGTGAAAATCGCTTCCTATTAGTACTGGACCCTTGCCTTGCTTTATAAATAAACCCAGACAGGGTGGATAAATGTTGGAGATGTAACGGTTCCCCAGGGACGCTGGTTCATATTCTTTGGGAATGCCCCAGATTGACACTCTTCTGGGAAGAGATTCTAACAGAAATAGATGCTCATTTTGATACCCGCTCCCCAGATTTCCCTCCTTCACTATATTGGGTCTCCCCAATCCATTCACTTACCCGCTCTGCTCCAAACGGGGTAGACATATCACGCTGGCCCTCCGAGTGGCGCACCAAGTAATACTGGCCCTATGGAGTAGAAAAAAGGTCCCATCGAGACTGGCCTGGTTACACTGTTTATGTGACCTGCTCGGAATGGAAATGCTGGCACCGACTTTTGACCCAGGAAGGTTCCCATTCAGAGAGATTTGGCCCCCATTCATAACACTTCTCTCGCAAGAGTTCACCGAGCTTACATGCCCTAGATACCTCGAGCTGCTGCACCTGACAGGACTCCTTACACCTTAGCACTTCTCAGACCCTACGATTCACAGGCGGTCCTTCTAGGATATATTTTGGAAAAAGCAGGCACCCGAGAGGGGTGAGGGGGAGGTATAAGGGAGGGGGAGGATTTTGTTAAAAGCTGCATAAGCGCTGAGTGAGGCCGAATTTTGACGCCACCTCAGCATTGTAACGCCTATATTATGCCTTGGCAGCACTGCAATAAACGTATTTAAACATAAAAACGAAATTACATTGCATGCAAGTTGAAAAAGTCAAATAGTGAAATATGATTGTGGCATCTTACTCTTCATCTGTCCGTTTTTAGAGTGGTGTTTAATAGGTAGCATCATTTTTGGTTGGAGCTGTGCAGGCCTACAACTCATTGTTCGTGGCCACCATGCCTTTTTAGAACCAACTCTGGTGATTATCTTTATGATTTAAAAAATGAGTTGGCTGCATATTTTATCTTCCAAAAATTAAAGTCTCCTATAGAGGTTTGAGGTGACAGCAGTGCTCAATTTGAGTCTTTGGTAGGAGGTAGGGTCCATCTGCACTCTTTTTTGGGGACCCGGGCGTATTTTACATCGACAGTCTTTGACCCAGGAAAAGGGTGAGAGAGGCAGAAATGGGGGAGTAGAGGAGGAAGAAAATGATTCAAAAGCAGTGACATAGGGAGAAAGAAAGGATAAAAATTACATGCAAAGCAGAGATGAAGGACCTTGGAAGTCAGGCGGTCGGTGAAAGACTCATGAGGTGGAATTGATACCAAACAGCCTTGATGTTTGGCCACCCAGTCACTCGGCCACGCCACTGGTGGACGTGTGAGAAAAACTTTGGAACCCAGTACTTAATCTTTTACAAATGAAGCACTGGATTTGGCCACAAACGTTTAATTTAGGTTTCTTCCAGAGGAGGGACTGTGATTTGGAAACTGCTTGGTGAGTGAGCTGGCACTGAATCCATTTGATTTTCCTCTTCTGTCTAGGTTCAGGCAGTTGGATCTCTCTGGGTGGCTCTGCGAGAAAGGTGGTGTACCCCTTCACCTCTGCAGGTAAGCCTTTCCAGAATTTCTTTTTTCGGTTTTTGTTAGTAATGTGTTGACAAGGGGGTGCCTTTACACAGGGAAAACGTGTTGCCTACTGACCGTTTGCGAAGCACAGGTGTTTCTGTCAGTGTAGCGTACTATACCTCGCTTCTGCTCATCCTTAAGGCGTCAGCTGAACACAGGCAATGCCTGCTCTGGATGCTGATATTATCTTTATCAGCAGTCATGTAAGAAGCTATGACCAGTTACTAATTTTAGCAACTTGTCTACTCCGCAAAATGTTGGGGTCATTAGAGGCTAGAGGATACATTTGTTCTCCAAATCTTCTTTTAGTAGTATTTCTTCATCTCCATTAATTAATTTTTATAGAGAAGCAAGCATATATATATATATATATATATATATATATATATATATATATATATATATATATATATATATATATGTTACACCAAGAAGACCCGTTTTACATGAAGTCCGCGGCCCGTTGACAGATGGCAAGTCCGACCGAGCGGGACACTCGGTAATTAATCCAAGCTGTCTTGATCACACCAATCAGTGTGATCAAGACAGCTTGCTGTCGAAACGTGTTACCTTGCCGAAATAAACTCTTGTTATCCTGAGTGCGAGTCCCTCTCTCTTTCAAGCGCAGTAGAGAGTTTGTGTGTTATATATATATATATATATATATTACAGAGACTAATTACAGTATGGCACGTATATATTGTTTGTTGACGTATATCTCTTGCTGATATGTCTGTTTAAAAACACATCTGTACTTAATACCTGCTTGGACAAGAACCAGTGCTACGGTGCTAGTAGTAGTTGCAATTTCTTTCTGTAAAAACATTTTTAGTCTTTGTTTTGGTTTTTAGTTGCCTGGTGTGTTTTGGGCAACAACAACCTCTTGACAAACAGTCATGCCTTTTGTGCTTTCTAGACTGTTTCGCTTCCCATATGTCCTTTTTGAACGGTTCCTAGTTCCCATAAGTTGTGCTGATTTCTGAAGTTTCGTTTCACGATTCCCTCATTATCTTGAGTAAAAGAGGATTGTTTATTTTCCACTTGTCAACATGGGATCTGTGTGGCGTTTCCTAGAATGGTGTCGAGTAATCTGCCAATTTGGAGTTATGTGTAATCTTAACGTCGCATTTGAAAGTAACCACAGGTACAGCTTAGATGATGTGTAGAGATTGCAACAAAGTATTACTTCATGCGATGAGACTGGTAAGGTAAGGTCTTGGATGTCAGATCAGGATAGCTTTCATGCTCATTAGTAGTAATATCATCACATACAGGCAGTTCATCAAGCTATCAAGCTGTCAGAGTAATTTCCCTCGTTTGCCTGATGATACTTGGTGTACTGCATGTGTTACTTGGCTATGTGTTTCCACAAGCTTGCTAATGAGCTCATTAGCTTAATTGTTATAATAACGTGTTTCCAGAATACTTTTGGAGCAGAAACCTTAAGCAGCACTGACGTTTATGAGGAAGGAAACTTAGTGTTGCTAAAAGTCATGTGTGTTGCAGAAAGTATTGTCTTGTTATATCATTGGTCTAGCATTTTATATGCCTTTTGGTGTAGAATATGTGTTATTGATGACGATGCTCAAGTGACAATCGCTGATTGGGCTTTCAAAATTTTCAGTGTAATTATTCATGAGCAAACATATATCCGATTGTAGTATTCGTTTGTATATTCATTGGTTATATTGATAACGTCACTTATTCTAGTCTGTAAAGAGCAGCAGCAAGATTTCATGGTATCAGATCAATTCTGTTATCCATTATTAACTCAATATATCAGTTAAGTAATTTTGGTTCGCTCTACCCCTGGGCAGATGCAGCCTTAGGTCTTAAAAATATATACATTTCATATGTTGGAGTACAGATGCCTTCCTATATCCTTTTTTTAAAAAAAATTTGTGACTTATGAAAATTTGACCTATAGCCGTAACCTCTGCAAACCTCTTTGAGCGCTTTATCTGAGGTATCCCTGAGCTTCGTTTATTATGTTTTTTATTTCTTAAAAACAGGAATTTCATGTGTAAGGGCCACTGTGAAGCTTGTTTATACCTTTATATTGCAAGTAATGGAAATGATAGCAGTGGTAAAGTATTTGTTGTTTTAGCAGGTGCTTATTACATCTCTCGTTTAGAGCACTGTTTAAAATTCAAGGTATGCTCAAAACATCCCCGAAACACTAGTAAAATGTTGGCAAGCTTGGTGTCACAATATGTATTTTTCAGAGCTTGATGAAATTAAATCTAGTCGCTTTTATTTTGCAGCTGAAGGGGATGTTTTAATGAGCCCACTGAGGAGCTGTGGATAGTCTGTTGGCAGTGTCATCGTGTTCAAGATACCTGTGGTTAATTATTAATCATTAATAAACTCTTGCCAACTTACAGAAGGTCTCACAGTCAAGTCTTGTGACTCACAAATCTTGTTGAATCTGGCCCGCTGGGCCTCAGAGGGGCAATTTGCTGAAATAAATCATATGATAATTTTGTTTTCGTGATATAAGTGGTTCTGATGAAGGTGATACTAGTTTCTAATAAACTCTGAAGAATGTAGTCAATAGATGTTGTCCCTCCATAATGCTTGATTTTGAGAAGTACATTTTTAGCTCATTAAATGAGAAAGTTACTCATGTCTTGACGTTGCCAGCAGTCCTTCATTGTTCAGAACAGTTCAGTGTGCAAATTGACAAAGGCTTATATATCTCAGTTCTCGCACCTGTTGACATTAGCACTTTAAAATATGTGCCCTGCTATTGACTATGGAATTCAAGGAAAGCATTAATATCAGAGGACTAGATTCTTGAAAAGGCAAGTATTTACTATTCCTTATATTTATGTATGTTGCTAGGAATTAGGAGCCTACATCAAAAATACGTCCGATTTTAAGGGAGAGCCCTTAAAAGAAGGGTGTCTAATGAATGTAGAATTTGACCAGGTTCTTGCCAGATTATTAAAATTACCACTATGTAAATGAGTTGTGTTTAGGTGCATTGTATGTATGTATGTCTTACGCAAATGTCCCTAAAATCTGGCATAAATATAGCCCTGCGTTTGACTCCCCTGAAATAAAATCTTCAAATATGTAAGTTCAACATATGAGGAGAACATAGGTATTTTTTATCTTTATTTGTAACATTTGAGATGAATGTGAATAGTTTTGTGTAAAGATATTTTTACAGGCAAATAAGCCAAGCAAAGCAAATACGGGATTAGCCTTGCTCTAAACAAACAACAACAGTCATAGTTTTTTCTAGCGTATTGCCCTTGTACATCAATTTACCCATTTGTCTGTTCTAAATGCCTGTATGATTAAAAAAAAACAACAAACGAAAAAAAACAGATTTGCAAATACATAGGGTGTAAAATTTCTTTCAGCATTAGAACGGGGCTTTTCACAAGTGTTCAACCTGTTACATAGGTACAACAAGAACAAGGGAACCTCCTAAATTATTCTTGAAAAGTTAATACACACACATTTGCAATATCATAGAGCCAGTGTACAACAGTAAAAATTGAATCATCACCTAGGATTGTTAATTAAACTAAGAAGTACCCAAATCGTCCAACATTTGCCCATGATGGTATTGGATCGATATGGTAGCGGGGAGTACAGGGTGGGGTTAGCATGGTGTGGTTTTATCTAGTTTTGTGATTTTTGATTTCTGTTTTACAATATTTGTCAACATTGCACTACTTATGTAGTTGTATTGGTTTAGGTAATTTATTTTAGGAGTTATTGTTCAAAGTAAATTCATGCTCCATTCAACTTCTCTAAGTCCACCAAACATTTTCCTCAATCAAGTTTTCTGCCTTATTGCAACATTTGTGTCTCCTTCATTTGCATATCTGTATGTCTCCTTCCTTATTGTTTGTCATCTCAGTGACTCAGAGTACTTGTGTTTATTTTTTTAGTTAAACCGTTTTTATTGCAGAACCAAATACATAGTATTTCAATCAGGAGAATTATCATTGATGCGGAGTCCTCACTCCCTTGTTCATGTATCCACATATTATACACAGCCATTCAGCCCACATCCCGGAGGTCGGGCGGCAAGAAGCGCAGATTAGACAATCCTTACATTTGTCAGTCGCTGTGTAGGTCTTTAGGGGGAGGTCCACCGTCTGCTTTTGATTTTAAATTCTGCTTCCCTCTCCCCCCCACTGATGTCTGAGAAAGAACCGCCCCATCTATACTATCATTAGTAAGAGTCCCCTCCACCCCCTGAAGATCCCCCCCCCCCTCCTCCCAAGTGTCACCAGTCGCGCCCGGCTTAGAGTACTTGTGTTTATCATATGAATTACAAGAGTGAAAAAAATTAAAATTGTCCCTCATAATGTTGAGGTTTTGAATGATCTGTTGGCAGAATATTTCAACTGTTTGGGTTGATTAAATATAGATTTTGCATAGGAAGATAAGGCTGGTGTGAAATAGCCAAAAAAGTAAAAGGGGTGCAATTGGTAATTCGCTGTTGACTTTCTAGAATAAAAAAGAATGACATAATTAAGTTAATAGCAAAAAGAAGCAAACTACAAAAATGTTTTCATGTGAGGATGGCCTTGAAGGTAGATACAAGTTATGTGATCTCCAGAAAGATGCTTAATGGTGAACGATATAACTCCATGAGGTATATTACAGAATTTTGGAAAGAGAAACTCACAACACCTTCAGGATCTAACATTTCTGGATAGCCGTTTCCATTTTTGATGCTTAACAGGCAGTCTACGCATACATAAGAGCCACCTTTCAGAAGCTCTCCCTGGTGAGGGGAACTGGGGCTGCGAGCTGCATGTGATTCTTATGCTGTGACAAACCTGCGATCTGTGTTGATAATTTGCGAATTTGCACTTGGAGCGTTTTTAACAATGTTATCAATTGTACTATTTTACCTTGGGTGGCTTTCAGAGATAAGGGGAATTAAGTGATAGGCACTCTGACACCCTGACCAGCTATCGATCACTTGGCCCAGCCGCTTCTTAGCCGATACTCGGCGGCGGTGGGCGCCATCTTGAGTGAGGCGGGGACAGCGCTCTACTCGCGCCGTCCTCCCGCCCTCTTGGATTATTTAATCGGTCTCCTTTTCGCGCTCGGTGCCTTTCAGAAGCTCTCCCTGGTGAGGGGAACTGGGGCTGCGAGCTGCATGTGATTCTTATGCTGTGACAAACCTGCGATCTGTGTTGATAATTTGCGAATTTGCACTTGGAGCGTTTTTAACAATTTTAACAATTGTACTATTTTACCTTGGGTGGCTTTCAGAGATAAGGGGAATTAAGTGATAGGCACTCTGACACCCTGACCAGCTATCGATCACTTGGCCCAGCCGCTTCTTAGCCGATACTCGGCGGCGGTGGGCGCCATCTTGAGTGAGGCGGGGACAGCGCTCTAGTCGCGCCGTCCTCCCGCCCTCTTATCTCCCTATATTATGTGCAGGGCGGCTAGACGGCGCAGCGGGCTGGCGCAGCGGGCGCGCCGGATGCGCGCCGAAGCCGCACCTAAGCCAAGCCCGTCTGCGCCCGTCCGCGGCCGACCGGGACCAGGGGCCACGACCCCTGCCCAAACCATCAGTGAGGCACCATACATGGGTGGAAGCATTACCTACACGAGCCGCGAACTGCGGGATCTGAATGGTAAGAAGACCATTAATGTACATGATTGTGCTCACATGGGCCCGATTGACACCTTCGGCCCATTCAGCTGTTATAATTGTAGATGGGAAAGTACCCCTAAACTGAACCCTGTGGAATTAAATCTACCCACATTTCCTCTTCAATGCATCTACATGAACGTAAGATCGCTACCAAAACATTCCACGTACATCTGGGACCTTCTAAATGAACATAAACCTGACTTAGTGTGTCTGTCTGAAACATGGCTTGATGACCATAATATCCCAGACATAGTCTCAGCCCTTCCCCCAGAGTACAAGATATTGAATGTTAATAGAGTTAAGAAAAAGGGAGGAGGTGTAGCTCTCTTGTTCAGAGACCACCTCTTATGTAGGCAAGAGACTATCGTGCCGGTCGAACACTATGAGGCTCTGGCATTTACGGTATCCATAAACACAAATGTACTATTCGGAGGTATCCTAATCTATAATCCCCCAGGCTGCACATTAAACTTTAGCACACAACTACTCACACAAATTATGCCTGTTTGTTTAAAGAACAAGAACATCCTCCTCCTTGGAGACTTCAATATACATTGGGACAACAGCAGCAATTCTCTGACAAACCTATTAGTGGAAGATATGGCTATCCTACAGTTATCTCAGAGAGTCCACCAACCAACACACATCGCAGGACATACACTAGACCTGATATTCTCTAATATCGATTCCATTGACATTGACCCTTTAACACCGTTGTTATGGACCGATCACTACATGATCACTTTCTGCATTAACCTTCCCATCCCTCAGACCAAAAACACAGTGTATTCACAGCAAATACGAGAAACTGGAAATCTTTCACACTTGATAAATTCAGAAATCATTTTTCACACCCTTTTTGTACAAGTACTAATATTCATGAGGAAATAGATCTCCTTCATAAAAACATTAAAAACGCACTTGAATATTGTTCGACTTCTCAATCCCGCCATAAACCTGGCAACAAAAAATCAGAGAGATGGTACGGACCAGAGCTTAAACTCTTAAAAAGAAATTGCACCTCCCTTGAACATAAATGGAGAGTAAGCAAGTCAGATGAGACTAAATGCAGCTTTAGGAAAGCACTAACACTCTATCACAGAGCGATTAGAAACGCAAAAAAGAACTATTTCACACGCAGAGTTACTGAAAATAAAAACTCCTCAAAAGAACTTTTCAAAATTGTCAGAGAACTATGCAACCCAACCAATCTCTCCCTAAATCTTACTCCTTCACAAGACAACTGTAACAAATTTAATGACTTTTTCTGCGAAAAAATTGACACCATTTATGCCTCCTTTCCAAAATCAGGGACGGAAAAAAGTGAACATTACGTACCAACTGCTGCACATACCATCTGTCACAGTTTTGGCCTTTTTTCGGAAGAGGAGGTAGAAAAGTCATGCTTGAGGTCAAATCTGGGTCACCACTTGACCCATGCCCACATCACATTTTCTCCCAGCTAACCCCTGTAATATGCCCAGTAGTCACTAGAGCACTTAATCTTTCTCTTAGTTCTGCCGAATTCCCAAAATCATGGAAACAGGCCCTAGTCACTCCTTTAGTAAAAAAGGCTGGAGCAGACGTAAACAATCCGGCCAATTACAGACCAATATCCCAGTTACCCTATTTATCAAAGGTTCTGGAGAAGTTGGTCAACAGACGACTTTCCATATTTTTGGAAGTTAATGACCTACTGGATGCCTCACAGACAGGGTTTCGGACAAACAATAGCACTGAAACTACACTCCTAGCAGTGACAGACAGCATTAGAACTAAGGTGGATCAAGGTAAAACAGTCGTTCTGATACTTCTCGATTTATCAGCGGCTTTTGATACCGTACCCCACGATCAATTATTGAACATCCTGGCAGAGAAAGGAATTCAAGATAAAGCATTAGGATGGCTACAATCGTTCCTAGCGGATCGAACCCAATCCGTTCGCTTGGGTGACTACACATCCCCCTCCGCGACCTATAAAATACGGGGTTCCCCAGGGGGCTTCGTTGAGCCCAACCCTGTTCAATGTGTTTGTCTCCTCATTGGCAACCATTGGCAAAAAGTGGGGTGTCGAAATGTGCTCTTATGCGGATGACACCCAGTTGATGGTCACCATTGATGAAAAAGATGATTCTAAATCTAGACTGACAAACTGCCTGACTGAGTTGGCAATTTGGATGCAGGACCATTGTCTTAGACTAAATGCCGACAAGTCTGAAATCTTACTGTTCGGCAGAGGTACACAGGCTTGGGACAACAGCTGGTGGCCGAGTGACCTGGGCTCGCCTCCCAACCCTACCCCAAAAGCCAAAAATCTAGGCATAACACTGGATAGGGACTTATCCATGAAATCCCATGTCTCCATAGTTTTCGGCAGAGGCTTCGGGCTATTGAAGATGCTTAGACGAGTCTTCCCCTGGGTTCCGACAGAGTGCAGGAAAACACTAGTCCAGTCACTATTGATGAGTAGGCTGGACTGTGGTAACTCCCTGTTTGTGGGAATGGCAGATTACCTTTTCTCTAAATTGCAGATGGTTCAGAATGCCGCGGCCAAAGCCATCTGTAATAAAAGAAAATACGACTCAGCCAAAAACTGCATGCGTGAGCTTCATTGGCTCCCAATGCGACAACGAGCCACTTTTAAACTACTATGTATTTCACACAAAGTACTTCACGACACAGGCCCCAACATCCTACATGACAAGATTAGATTCCATAAACCCTCAAGGAACCTACGATCCATAACGTCAGGTAGAGCTTCCACCACCCGAGCACGGACTGTCAGGATGGGAGAACGGGCCTTCTCTCACATTGCCGCAACAAAATGGAATGAGTTACCTTCTAACCTTAGAACAAATGACTGCTTCCTCTCATTTAGGAAACAACTAAAGACAGTTCTCTTCCCCAGATCAGATCAATAATCCTCAACCAGAGCTGCTATCGAATCACTTGCCACCTCTCCTCAGCGCCGTGATGTCCTTCCAAGGATGAATGTTAGCGCTTTACAAATTAAATAAATACAAATACAAATACAAATACCTAGATCCATTAAGTTTCTTTGGACCATATGTGAAATCCTACACTTAATGAATGATATTTGTAGAGTATAATATCCTACAGGCTGAACATTTCTGAGTATTTAACTTAGCATTTCAACACTATTGCGATTTTTTAAAAATGTCTTTGTTAATGCATCGTGTGAAGCTCCAAGTCCGGGACCCCTAGATTTGATCTGCTGTTTGAGATCACTCATGCATTCGGCTTATTTTAGACCTTCAAATTCCTCTACTTGGAACAACAATGTGATGTCTTAACAAAGAGGTTCTTGAATTCTTGTAGAATATTAGTGCATTATGAAGGTTTTGCAGAGAGAACCTACCCACTTGCAACTTTATTCCACTTTTATGACATGTTAAGTTCTGAGGAATAGGTCTCTTGGCTATTAAAATTGAAGAGTTAGTCACAGTAGAGGACCACATTGGAAGATGGCGCCAATTATAATTATTAGATTGGGCTAGTATGAGTATAATTAAGAGCTTTGCCATATATTTTAAATTAACACACAAAAGAAGCTGTGGGATGAGTCAAGATGGCAGGATTTTAGAAACTATTTTAAGGCTGAGATAACAGGATTTTCCATTACTCCGAAATCCAAAAACCGTGACATTGTGGTAGAGTCAAGGACACTCGAGAAGGGGCAAGTGATTTTTTGAAATAAATTATACTCTGGTTCTTCAAATCCACCCATGGAAGCAATTGTTAGTTTTTTTAAGTTATTCGTTTACCAACCATTAGCCTTCCAGCGTGACTTTACTTGCCCATCTCCAGAGGAGTTGGTGAAAGAGATTCGCTCCAACCCTTTTTTTTTTTTTTAAAGGTGAATTTTAACCTGGTGAGAACCCTACTCTAGAGCACACTGATATCACTGAGTGTTGCTATAGTTATGAAATTCAACCTTCTATTAGACTGTGAACATGCAAGATTTTGGCACATACATGATGGGCCTAGGTAAGCTATATCCAACAGCTTACCTTTAGGGAACAAGGTCTTCATCATCAGCAACAGACGAGTGTGGGCCAGACTCGATAGCTGCACCCATAGAGTTTATCCCTAAGGAACGTCAATGCCAAGTTTTAGGGACTGTGCATTTATTCAGGAAAGACTTATTTGACTTGTGTTGCTCATAACATTATGCGTTCTTTTCTGCAAGTATGGTGGCCTATCCCTTCTTTTAAAGATAGTCTGGGCGCGTAAGCAGTCCGTCACATTACTGCTTAAACCCCCCCCATGCAATTTTTTCCATTTTTCAAACCATTGATTAAATTAGTAGTAGTGCTGAGCATAGTCAGTCATACATCAGGATCACATGTTAATGGCCGATAAGGGCAGGGCACAATAAATAATATGCCAGTTTTGCATCTGAAACAGCAATAGAGTTTGGTTGAGTCAGTCCCATGCCTGGCACCTGCTTACAATTCATGGTCTCAACTGCAGCACTACTGTGCCGCAAACTGAGAACTAATTAAACAAAACAAAAGTGGTACCCAAAGTGTCAGCCTTTACCCAATTGCGGTTTTTGCTGTGTTGGTGAATAGTGGATGTTTATTGTTGACAAATTCAATAGTACTCATTTTCTGAACCTTGCAAGGACGAAAGGCTAAGCGGACTCAGAGGGGTATGAACTTTCAACCGTGGGTTCAACCACAGATCCCTGAAGTAAATGCATCCGTCCAGTGAACCATCAGCCCTGGCTGAATGTAATAACTTCGAAAAATTTAATTTAGTGTATTTAAAATTAATACTTTACACCAATTTAAAGAAGCCGAACCAGAGAACAGTTTTTGAGTCCACTAGCTTTATAAATGTACTCAACCTTTATTTCTAGTTTCCATTTGTTGATTTTTTTAAAGCACTGCTTCATGTACTAGTGAGTCGTAGATATTTCTTCTCCTCTTGACTCTCTTGGTTCTTTGTATGCAAACAGTTTGTATTGAGGTTTTGTGAAACATTACATGAAGTAGAAAAAGGGGAAAAGAATAATGGCATGGTAAAAAGAAAAACAAATCCGTTGATCTGAAATTATACACCCTGAAGGCAAGAGAGCACATCTTATAATTGGCAAGTATATAGTGCATACTTGTGTGTGTTTATATTTATAAAGTTTATTTAGAGTTCAGAGGTCATTGTTTTTAAAGAGCACAGTGTCTCCAACTGAAAATGGTTTAGGCATTCCCCCCACCTCCCCCAATTTCTTGTGCTTGGTAGGGCACCCCCTTGACAAATAAATGCTTTCTTCCACTTTTGCGCACCAACCTTCCCCTCAACCAGGCATCAAAGGTGGGCAATTCTCAAACCTTCAATATTTAGCAATCTCTCTAAGAGCCAAAAACACAGAAAATCCCCTCCATGAATATCTCTCCTCTCAATTAGCCCACCTATTCTAGTTTTCCTACTAGGCTCAGTTTAGAAAATTGTTCAACTGTTCTTTCCAGCACCTCAGACAGCACACTCATAACTCTGGCCAAGAAGGGCGTAATTATTGCACATGACCCTATCATATGCAGTCAGTTAGCTAAATCTAGTGCAGACCGGGGACTCGCCCTGTCTATTTTATGCAAGTGTTTGGGCGCGAGATACATTCTATATAAGTATTTTAATTGTATACATCTAAGCTTTGCGGAAATAGACAATTTCCTGGGGGGCAAAAAAAGCCATCCCTCCACCTGCTTCATCCAGTGAGCCTATGCTGGCCTCCTATTTTGCCTGAAATGTTTATCAGTCCACCTGTGAGTTAGAAATAAGAGAACAGTTTAGAGGTGGGATACCACCCTTGTCAGCCTTCTCCAGTGGCAGCCGAGCCTCTTGTGGTCTGTTTTCTGGTATTACAAGCCCCTTAAAACAGCTGACATTTGGTGTAATTGGAGGCATCGGAAAAATTGCATGTTGGCTAACTGGAATTCATATAGTGCGGTCTATCCACATGGCTCTTAAAAATTAAATGCCAATGTTGCCCCTAACCCTGAAGCATTCTAGCAGTAAATAATGTCGCCAGTATGTACTTTTCGTAGCGGTGTTGCAGAGCGAGTTTGCCCATCCCAGAGTCCATCAACTAACATCCTGCCAACATTTAAGAATCACTCTGTTGTGAGGGGGGACGTTTGAAGGTCTGTAGAACTATATAGAATATTTTCGTGATCCCTCTCTTCTAAAATGGTTCATTGGGTGTCAAAAGAAGCCTATCAACAAATAATCGTTTATTGATAATCTGAGCAGAGAAGCCCAGTAATTCCTATATATGTCCACCATACCTATCCCTCCTTCAAAGACTGAACCGGTACATTTGTCCAAAGGCAATTCTGGGGTTTTTCGCAAATAAAGTTAATGGGATTGGATCCAAGCTTGTCAGCATAGTGACTGGGGATTTCATAGGGGTAATTTTGAAATACAGATTGTTTTGGAAGAAGGATTATTTTTTTTAAGTTTTCTTTCCAAGGATATTGAGGATTAATTTACTCCAAGTATGGTGTTGTATGGGAAGGGGGTTTAACACCTAGCGTTGCACTGGGTTGAGAGACCAGTGTATTCAAAAGTATGTAAATCCATGTCCGGTAGTGACATTCTCACCACCCTACTGGTAGGTTCCTGGATACCCCACAGTGGAACCAAGGTAGATTTGTCCCAGTTCCGCAGAACCATGATGCCTGCCCATACAATTCCAGCATGCGCACTAGTCTGTGACCGATGAATCACACAAAGAAGCAAGCAATAAACATAAAGGCGAATGTGGTTTTCATGTCTCCTTCCCATTGATATCCCTCTACCAGCCCATCACAATGTATCCAGATTACCAAAGGTTTGATAGCCAGGGCAATCATAGGTGAAAGTGGGCATGTTTGTCTCGTTCTGTTCTTGATGTTAAACGGGGTGCTAGAACCCCTCTGATTCTGATCTCTCTTATCAAAAGTCATGCCTGGATCGTGATGCCAACATACAATCAACTGAAATAACAATCCTATTTACAAGAATGTTTCAGGGATCACTACAAGAGGAAAATCAGTCTACTGAGGTTGGGGTGGTTCCCGAGCAAAGACCTTACCCCTAAATGGTTACGGACCTGGTCAACTTTGGATTGTCGCCTCTGTGACAAGGGAGTAGAGTAGTTATTGCATCTATTATGTATTTGCCCGGCCTTACAAAATCTAAGGAAGATCCTCCTGAAGCCATTCCTAAGAGAAACATAAGTCAGGACCTGCAGGACGGCTGTGATAAAATGCCTCAGCGGGTCTTCGATACAACTTTCCTGCAAAACGATAAAATTCCTGGCATTTGCTGCTCAAGATCTTGAAAAAAAAAGGCAGCAGCAAAAGAGGAACTGGGACATATGGACTCCCTGCAGCTGGGCCCAGATCCTCCTTCATTCTCTTTACAGTCACCCTCCTCCCCCTGCTCTGTTATTTTAATACACTGCAAGCATTTATAACAGACAAGAGGGGACAGTTACATCTAATTAAATATAAGCCCTTATGTGTGCAGCACCCCCTGTTATAACAGTCATTTGTTGGGCCCTATATATTAATGAGGGCCACTGTCTTCCAATAGTGCTACCCCTGTTTCTTTTTATCTTTGTACATTAAAAAACACTCTCCCTGTTTTTACTTATCATGTATATCCGTGCAAAGTCGCTTAGGACATGGGGGCATGTGTTGTTTTATGTTGCTTTATGCTGATTCAAAGATGTTGATGTTTATTACATGGTAGTAAGTTCCACCCTTTTACGATTTTAACAAATCAAATGAAAGTATTTATACATACATTATCAAACGTTTGCATTTGAGGCTGAGCAGATGGACTGTGGATGCACAAGTTTGAATCTCACTTTAATTTAAATCCCCTTCTACTTGAATTGCATCTCTGCCCTCTCTGACATAGCTCAATAATCCGTCCCGTGATCATTATCAGGTACTCTCAATCTATAGATATTGTTAAATAGTCATTTTTTACCCCCAAAAATAATAATACCCTATTGTGGGCAGTCTTTCCTGTCATTGCCCTGCAGTTAAAGATTAACTAGTTAAATGCAGAGAACTTGTCCAGATGATGAAAAGTAGTACCAACACTACAATCTTCTTTGCCACCCAACTCCCATCACAAAATGGGGTTAAAGTTATCCCTTAGTCAGATCGACCATATAAGTTCCACTTGTTTAATGTTCAACTCTTGTTAGTGGAAAGAAGATACACGAATTGCAAACACAAAGACCCAGAAAAATTGACCTAGAACATAGAAATCAGAGACCTAGAAGAACCAAAGCAGTCATGTCCTCTAAGGAGGCGACAGAGCTATCCCTAACTTACAACACTCCCCTCTCAGATACCCCTATAGCCAAGATTCAAGTGATCACCGGTTTCGGAAGAGACTACCGCTCCTCGAATTCTCCAAGACCACCGAACCTCCTCACTCCCATTCCCAGAGCCTCCACCACAAAGAAGCACACCAAAGGGGAATGCACTACCAAATGCATGCTCATAAATTGTAGATCAGCAGTCAAACAGGCAACAGAACTTGCGGAAACCATCCTCTCGCATGACATAGACATTGCGTTTATAACTGAGACTTGGCTAAACAAATTCTCCACACCAATCCTAGACATGTTGGTGACCCCAGGCTTCACTATCATCAAGGGCAGAAACGACAAGGACAGAAATGACCAAAGAGGCGGAGGCATAGCAATCATACATAAGAATACCATTGCCATCTCAGAAAAGGACTCCTTCAAGTACAGCTCCATCGAATGTCTCACCGCCAACATCAAGACTAATGACAACAGAACAATTCTCTGCCATCTCCTATACCATCCGCCAGGCAACACGTCCACTTTCGGGGAACACCTGTCAGATATAATTGCCGACTGCTCACTCGGCGATGCAAATAACCTAATTCTCGGTGACCTCAACATACATTGGAATGAGGCAAACAATCCACTAATTCTGACCCTCAACAATCTTCTTCTGGACAACAATTTGACTCAATTCTGCTCCGAAGAAACGCACAAGAATGGGGCAACCTTGGATGCCATTAACGCTCAAAATGACACAGTGACGATTGATCACGTCCTCCCCGTAGACTGGTCCGACCATCACAACATCCTATTTCACATCAACCAAAAAACTCTTCTTCAGCCCCCCGTGCAAGACCCCCCAAATGTTCCAGAAATCTAACTCAGATTCCCTTAACAGACCTAGATAAAAAGATACGTGCACTCCTCCCTAGCTTCTCTGATCACCTTTCAACAACGGAACCTACCTCGCACTACACCCCAAAGATGACATCCATCCTCGATCAAATAGCTCCTCTAAAATTAAAAAAAAGCAGGAGTACTCCATCCAGATCTTGGTTTAAGTCCGTCATTAACTCAGAAAGGAGACAACTAAGAGCTACAGAGAGACTATGGAGACACAACCCCTCAGTCACACACCGCGAACAACTCAAAGAAGCTCGTGGGAAGTACAAAAAACACATTCAGAACGAAAAATCCTCATTTTTTTTTTGCACTGCACTAGATAACGCAAAGAACAGGCCTAGAGAACGCTTTAGCATCATTAGAGAACAAACCTCCAAGCCTGCTACCTCCGCAATGCAAGCTTCCAAAGAATTATGTGATCATTTTGCAATCTTCTTTGAGGAGAAGATCAACAAGATCGAACTCTCACTTGAGTTCAACATCAATACCCCCAGCAAGATCCCCCAGCCCGAGATCAAGGACGCCCCATACAAACCTCCTTCAAAATCGTGGAATTCTTTCAGCCCTATACATGAAGACGAGATAGTCAACCTGATCTCTACATCTAAGCCTACCTCACACGCTCTAGATCCTCTGCCGCCTCAATTGACCAAAAAGTTTAAACTCGCCCTTGCCCTGCTGTGGTGCAAGATCATTAACAGTTCACTGCAATCCGGCATCATCCCGGAATGCCTCAAACAGGGGCAAGTCACGCCACTGCTAAAAAAAACAGACCTAGACAAAAAAGATCTGAGCAACTACAGACCAGTCTCAAACCTACCTCTTCTAGCGTAAACCCTAGAAAGATGCGTGCTCTTGCAACTTACCCAACACCTGGATAGCATCAACCTACTCGACACCAACCAATCGGGCTTTAGAAAGGGTTGTAGCACGGAAACCGCGATCCTCAACGTCATCGATGACATTCACAAATCATTGGATGCGGACAAATGCTGCCTTCTCATCCTCCTAGATTTATCAGCAGCTTTTGACACGGTTGATCACATCCTCCTCATTAAGGCTCTTCAAGAAAGGGCAGGTCTAGATGAGGTGGTCTTACAATGGTTCTCCTCCTTCCTACACAACCGCACTCAAAGAATAAAAATCATAAATTGCTCGTCTGACCTGCATCAAGTTAGCAAGGTAGTCCCCCAAGGATCAGTGCTCTCCCCACAACTTTTTAACATTTACATGGAACCACTCACAACCTTGCTCAGAAAAGCTAACATCCCCTTTCACCTTTATGCCGATGACACACGGATCTACCTGGAAACCACATCCATTGACGACATTCAGAGACTCAATGACACGCTCAGAGAAGTCCAACACTGGCTATCAAGGAACCACCTAAAACTCAATCAGGACAAGACTGAAATACTCCTCATCTCAAACAAAGAAGAGAACCCTCAAATTACAGAATGGCTATCTGCAATCGATACACTCAACGGAAACATCACCCTGGCGGATTCTCTAAAATCATTAGGCATCACTTTAGACCCGAAACTGAACATGACCAAACACATTAAGATCTCGGCAAAGAGCGCCTTCCTGAACTTAAAGATATTGAACGAAATAAAACCTTTCATCCCAGCCAAGGACCTTAAACAAGTTACCCAATCACTGGTGTTATCCAGATTAGACTATGGGATCGCAACACTGTCAGGCTCAGCAAAGGCGCACCTGGCCCGCCTTAAAACAACACTAAACGCAGCAGCTAGAATGGTCACAGGAGTGAAGAAATTTGACCATATCTCACCCGCACTCAGAGAACTAAAATGGCTCCCAGTTGAAATGCGTGCCAGTTTCAGAACAGCCTGCCTCACCCACAAACCCCTTCACACAGGCAAACCCGAATACTTGGCCTCTAAAGTAAAAAAAGCCGGACAAACCAGGTCCCTCCGGAGCTCAAACACACTACTACTCATCCCAATGAAAGCACGCAAATAAAAAACCGCAGCCCAATCCTTCGCGGGAAATGCACCCAAAATCTGGAACGCTATTCCCCCTCATATAAAAACTATCTCCTCCTTCGCAAAATTCAAAGAACAACTCAAAAATCTTTTCCTTGATCGGTCCCTAGCAAAAGGGCAGGAGACACAGAAGAGCTTTTGACAATACCCACCGATGGGGGTGGGATACCCAGATTACGGGCATCCTGATAAGGTACTACGAGTACGTATTGACACTGTTGACTTTCCCTCCAATACGCAAAGTGTATACCCGATGTTGTCTCGAGACTCTTGACACTTGTTCTGATATCTGCACTGTACTTACTATGAATGTTTGTTTGGTCTTTGCATCGCACATTCTTGGTCTGACGGGCACCTGCTTTGGCATCCTTAAGATGCTCCGGAAGTTCCTACCCCTGCTTACAGAGGAGCATAGAAGATCATTGTCCAAGCTCTCATAGGATCTAGACTGGACTATGCTAATGCTCTCTATCTTGGGCTTCCGGAGTATCTGATTCAAAGGCTGCAGGTGGCGCAGAATTCTGCGGCCCGCGCCATCTTCGGCCTTCCTAGGCGGGCAAGAACATCTGGGGTGCTACAGTCACTTCACTGGCTCCCTATCCGAAAGCGGATAATGTTTAAAACGCTGACGTTGGTGCACAAGGCACTTTCTGGCTCCGGTGCTAAGTATCTGCAGCGCAGACTTACCTTCTACCGTCCGGCCCGCTCCTTGCGGTCGGAATCCCTGTTCCTGGCCGTGGTGCCCCGTGTAAGGAGGGCTCGCATCGGGGGTCGCTCTTTCAGCTGTAAGGCCCCCCAGTTGTGGAATTCTTTGCCCCTTGCTTTACGCAGCATTTCTAGCTTGCTCTTGTTCAGGAAAAACCTGAAGACCTGGCTTTTTAATCTTTAGGCTGTTTTTCTTTCCACCTTATGTCTTGTTTCTCCTTCTTTGTTCTCTGTTATGTTTTTTAACTGCTGAGCCGCCCTCTGAAAGCGCCGGGACACTCTTGTTGAGTAGCCGTGCGCTATATAAATAAAATCATAACATAACATAACATTTGAACGGTTGTGAAGCGCTCCGATACCTCTGGGTCTGGCTAGCGCTATATAAAACTTCATAATAATACATCCCCATGTCATATATAAGGAAATATTTTTATGTTTATTACACTTGAAAACTTTTCCTTGATATTACCTGTTGCTGATGATCAGAGTTCAAGTCTAAATGGAAAGCCTTGGACACAAATTTAACAGTGGCATGATTATAAGTTTCTCCTTCTAATTAAAGACAGCTGGATAAAATTACATATTTTGTTAAAAAAACATTGTAAATCCAAACATCGTCTGAACTTAAAATAAAATTTAAATATCTGCATACCTGTCTGATTGTTTCAAAGTTTCTCAGATACTGGGCCAGCATTTATAACAGTCTGTGATTTTATTTATAATTAGCAAGTATACTATTGGTGCTCTAATCTGATTCTGCATTTCTTAGACTAAGCATTCAGTTATCTCTTTAACGTATTGGGGTGCTTAGTGGGTAATTCTCACTATAATAGAATTTACATTTCTTAGTTTAATTAAACCGTTGCCCTGTTTGTGTTTCTTTGTAGAGGGGTATCGTTGTTTATAGTGCATTCTTTAGCAGAAGTATACATTTCCCTCTGTAATGTATTCATTGTTTTTTGTTTTTAGAAAATCATTCTGCCCCTCCAGATGTTACCACCTACACCTCCGAACACTCATTGCAAGTGGAACGGCCACAGGGATCTACCCCGCGTGTGGCCCCCAAGTATGGCAATGCAGAGCTTATGGAGACTGGAGATGGTAGGTTTAAAAAACGCGTATTCACACACTTTAAGCTTTATTGTTCTCTCTCGCTGTCCTGTTGCGGCTTTTGATGTCTTATTCTGCATCTCAGGGAGTGCTTCCATTGCAATGCATGAGGTATGTTGCTTTCAGGAGCAGGAACTGTTGTCGACTATTTGTGACATATTGTCCATTGAAGCCTGTTGTGGATCTCACTTTCCATATGATTTTGTGCATGAGTCAAATAAACAAGAATATTATAGTTTTATAGAATTTTCTAACAGTGCTAAATTATGTGTTATAATTGGCTTAAATCTACCAACACATGCAAACAATGTGTGCATGTGTTTGTCCATGCATCCCATATTAAAACCTGACACATTGGCTTTTCCAATGCTTGTTGAACTTGAAGCTTCATCAGCAGCATGTTGCCTTCATGGATGGCACAGACGACCCTGCTCTTCTTAAGACATATGGATGTCAAATGCTCAGATCAACAAACGTTTCTTAAATCAGTCGAGTGAAATATCCCCATGTGGCCATACCATATCCCCTCCATTCTCGTTGTGCTACAAAACCTTTTTATCTGTGCTTACAGAAGTAATTAATTTCTATGTCACGGAACTTTTCAGGTAGTAGAGAAATCTGATGCTTCTTGTAATTTCTAGTTACATGTCCCAAATCCTGTTGACTAGTATTCCTTAAGGCTGCATATGCTGTTCTTTAGACCGGTTTCCTTTAAATGTTGTACCTAAAAATTAATTTTTTTAAATGGCCCAGAAAATGTTGATGTGTTTGTACATCTTTATTTCCATGACCAGTGTGCCTAGGGTAGCGTAATGACGTGTGGCTGCAAACCCATGACATCACAGGGTTTCACCCTTTATCTCACCCTCCGCTGCAGAGCCGCCTCATATTGGTTTCTGAATGGATAGGGTATGGACACTTGTAGAAATAACAAAGTAAACAGGGCTGAGCCTTGAGACCATGGGTAGCAAGAGCAGTGCCAAAGGGGCGCTGCTACTCCCGACTCCCCATAATTGGCATCCATGTTCACAATACATCTCAAGACTCGGGAGTGAACATTCCCAATGCTCTCCTCAGTAACTCTTATGTTCGGATCCTTCCAGTTGTAGCTTATACAATTAGTGCCATCATGTGGCTCATACTGTTAGGTGTTCTAAAACTGCAGGAAGGTGTGCATTCATGTTATTACCACCTCTGCCCCAAGCCCCTGTTCTCCTATTGCTCCGATGGGGTACCTCGATATGCATGGGTACACATCTAAATCCTGAAATCTGGGCTGTGTCAAAACGTTTTAAAACATCTATAGGTTTACTACTTCGGGTGTTCAGATCATATTGTTTTTTATAATTATTAGGATTATAAGCAATTCTGTGTTAATAGCAATGTCCAGCATTAACTGAAAAGTGTGCAGAGGTTATTAAAAACAGGGTGAAAACATGTTGGTATGCATAGAAAGGGGAATACCTATACTGCATTGCTGTTCGTATAAGAGTACATCAAATATGTTTTTAGAACAGCACAATTGCAATTAGTGCTGCTTACATTTTTTATTTAATTACCTAAACATAGCTTTCTACTATAATTAAACCACTCATAGGTGTCGCACGAGACAAGAATGGGATTGTGCAGTAGGCACGAGAGCGAGAAAAGAGTAGTAATCTAGAGTGGATCATGTTAGATAGATAAAGTATAATCGGTTGCTTATGGAACATGAGTAGAAAGGGAAACTCAGCAGTCAAAGCTTTTTCAAAGAAGGGTTTTTAGAGACTCATTGGATAGTTTAAGATCTGAGGAATCGAATTTCCAGACGTCAGTATTTCCACAGATTCCTTTAGCACCGAATGATTGCCTCTTGTCTGTTGAACTTGTCAGTAGTTAATCATATACCCTTTTTTGTCTTAATTGCTTATTACTTTGCTGAGGCTTGACTCACCCATGTTATGGACCAGGTTTCCAGACTCCTCTGTGTTTACTGCAAAGCGAAACTTACCAGAAACTCCAAAAATCACCATTTGCATTGATGTGGTGGAGCGTGGCACCAATCAAGAGTCCTGTCTGAGCCTTGAGTTTGCAAGCAACTTTGAATATCTGACTTTTATTCGGGTCTTCCAGTCTTTTAGCTAGATTTTTAGTTTTTGCATATGTTTGGTGCTGGTAATGCTGTGAAACGAACACAATTTCATTAAGTATTTCGATAGTATGTCTACTGTATGTAGCATGTTACATTGCTGCTGGCGTGTTTATTGTGCCGCACACATGACACTCCCAGACTACTGTCTCTGTAGCAACCAGAACTTTGGATATGATAATTACCACTATTAGTGCCCAATGAACATCCATCATTTCTCTGTGTGTGAGTGATTGGGTGAAGGGAACTTTCTCCTTTAATGTGACTATGATGGCAGTGGCAAGTGTTCTCCTCCCCTTGCTGGTTGACATGTGTGTGAAACTTGTGTAGAGAGATGCTCAGACTGTCCACGAAATATGGAATTTCGGTGTGTAATTCAACCCTGTCTCACTTAAGTCCCCAGTTGGTGTGGAAATGATTCAGCTTCTGTAACTTGCATTTCGCCAATAGCAAAGAGAAGAGGCAAAACCACTGCGAAGATACCAAGGGCCTTAGATACATTCCTGGGGTTCAAAGTTGCAATAAATTCATCTTGTAGAGACTTATAATTGTAACTTCACTCCTGATTGGATACTAGGCTGCACTGTTTTGTGGACTTTGAACGGGTTACTTAGGGGTTTGTCTTCAGAAGAAGTTGAATTAGATGGTATAGGCCCACCTTTGTTGATACGGATGTACACTTTGCATGTGGATGCATGGGCCAGAGTACAGACTGGTCCTTTGAGTTCTTTAATGGAAAAAATATGTAAATGTAAAGGAATCAAACCAGGCTGAATTGTGTTCCCTTCTCTCTTTAATCTTTGTCAAACATGCACCCTTTCAACAATCTCGAATATGCTGTTTTCTACATACTTTTAGCAATGCAAGACGTTCATTTCTCTTGTACAACAATTTGATCATTTTTTATTTTATTTTTATGACATTCCTTTTGGATAGTAACCCCTCTTGGACTCATTGACCTGATATAACCTTGTAAATCATCTCAAGATGAGCATCTCGAAGAAGGCCAATTCCATGGTGGTGTTTGGTTAATATGGTAATAATCTCAAGTAGAATGTACAAGCAGTAAAAATAGTAAGGGATGCCAAGAATGTGTACCTGGGCTTAATGTTTTCTCTCCCATATCATGGAGATGTACTCTCCCTGGTCTGGGAACAAAATGTTCATATCATTGTCATGGGCTAAGGCATTTTAATATCAGATTTGGTGCTTGTTCTGTTTGCCATTTTTAAAACTTTTACTGCAAAGGTATTACCTATAGTGTTATCAGTGCTCAAGCCTTTTGTAAAGCAATTAGAAAGCGTCTAGATGTCTTGCAAATTATTGACAAATTAGTTTAGACTGTGTCAAAGTATCCCACAGAGCCTGCCCAGGGTTAGATTAGGACATATTGGACTATCGAAGTTTGGGTGGTCGGAATCATCATGAGCATCAATCCACCAAAAGACCAGAAGTAATGAAAGTGATGTCATGCACCCTTTGATCGTAATAACATCCCAAGAAGCAACATCATATGGCCCAGAATCTTACCAGAAAGTGATGTCCCATTACCTTAATCCTGATGACATCAAGATACTTGGCATTGCTGAAGTTCCCCAATAACTTGAATATTAGTAGAACAACACAAACAAATGTCTATTTTAAATGCCATCTATTTTAGAGTGCTGTTATTATCTTGGATAGTTGGGCAGCGCAATACTTGTGCTGGTTTTCAACGAACGATTAAACCAGACTTCTAGTGAGTTTCGAAGGGGTTCTCCCCTCAAGAACATGAATAATAGTGGTCAAATAGTTCACTTAAAAGCACAATTTTCGCATAAATTTGATTAGACGGCATAGGCTCTAAAAGGACATCAATAAATATGAAAGTCCTTTCTTGATGCGCCAAGCCAATGAAACCTGATGCTCCTCAGGAGTTGACCTAGTCAAAAATTACTTCTATAATGCCAGGGCCAGCTTTTTGTCATAGTTGACCTCTCATGACTTGGCTGCCCCATGTGAAAAAATTACATACAATATGCCTGGGTAATAATGCTGCCATTAATAATGTTGCCATTAATAATGCTGTCCATATGCCAAGGGTGACGCTTTGTCAATCAACCATTGGTCTTATAGAGCGCACAGCTACTCAATGAGTGTCCCGGTGCCTACTAGGCTTGTACACTATCTGTGTCCAAACAGGCTACTTAAATGCGCTTTCAAATAGCAGGGTCTTAGTATGGCCTTTAAAGGTGAGTTCATCCCTTATCATACAAAACTTAAAAAGGAGTGAGTTCCAGGTGGTGGCGCGAATAACGAAAAGGACGAGCCTCTCCACTTTTTCCTCTTCGTCCTTAGAACCACCGCTAACAGCGCATCTGAAATGCATATAGGTCGGGCCTGATGATACGGCCTAATCCTTTTCATTAAGTACCAAGGCCCAGATGGGTAAAAGGCTCTGCGAGTCAAGATGCGTCCTTTGAACCTTACTCTCTCCTTGATGAGAAGCCAGTGCAGCTTTTTGAGATGATGCTGAATGTGACTTTTTAGGCACTTTTAAAAGAAGCTGTGCTACCGCATTCTGAATTGACTGCAATATTCTTAGTTGGAATGCTGGTAGTCCCCAATAAAGAGCATTCGCATAATGCAGTCGAGAAGTGCCAAGGATATGCTCCATAATTTTCTGACATTGCCCTGGTAAAAGGTACAGCATTTCTTCAGGTATTTTAGGAGGCCATAGCACATGCCTATTACAGCACTGACCTGCGCGTTCAAAGCAGTAATGTTGATAGGGGCCAGCGAAGGTGGAACATGGGAAGGTGAACAAAACAGCAGTATGTCTGTTTTACCAGTGTTGCACTGCAGATTGGTTTTTTAATTTTTTTTATTCTGTTTATTGAAAAAGAACAAAAGAAACAATAACATCAGGTGAACAAGAATTGTCATCATTGTGAGGTTTGATTTGTCATTCGTACAGAATCATAAATTACAATATACATAAATTTGGGATCATGGGGATTCTTGTGCTTCTGCTTCTGTTTGCCGCATCGAGGGTGTGCATAATTCACCACGATGACTATTCCAAGCCCCCAGATCTTCCCCCACTTCTCCGGACAACCCCAGGCCACGTACACTATCCTCTCCCTGAACATACACCAATCTAAATCTTCGGCCCATTTAGTAATCCGGGGTGGCTGGCTGGCACCCAACAATTGAGCTATATTCCGCTTCCCTTCCATACATGCCAACGTGACCCACGGTTTCAGATACCCGTTCGAGTCTGTGGACTCCCATACATTTAATATACATCTTCGGGCTTCTGGTCGTATCTCCTTCCCCAGTACTTCTTTCATCTCATCGTGTATCTTTGCCCAGAGGTTTTGTATCTCCTCACAGTGCCAAAGGATATGCATGAAAGTGCTAAGTTCTCCACAGCCTCTTCTACACTCCCCGCCCGTCCCATGTGTACTAGTCTGGGCCCTGTGATATACGACCTATGTAAGATCTTAAGCTGCACCAATCTGAGCCTCATCTGAACTGCAACCACTTTAGGGGAGGAGACTGCCTCCACCCAGTCTTCATCAGCTAATTCCAATCCATCTGCCCCCCACGACATTCTGACTCGTCCCAACGGGTCATCCATATTATTTACAAGCTTCTTGTATATTAAGGAGATAGTCTTTTCTGGGATGTGACCATCAAGCACTCTGTCCTCGAGAGGGGAAGCCTCTGGAAGCACCGTATCTCCAGGTATGTGGGCAAGAAGGGCGTGTCTAATCTGCCGGTACCGAAAGTGTTCATTTTCATTCAAACTGTATTGTTGTTTCAAAGATTCAAATATCTGCACACTGCCCCCCCAACCATCCTTAATTCCAATGAGGTCCCACTTATCAAACCCTTTAGACTTCCACAAGCTACCAAGCTTCTCCGAACAGAACAGGGGGTGACCAACGTCAATCTTCCCTCCCATCCTAAACTTCTAGTAGCAGCGTGCCAAACATGTACAGTGTGTGCTGTTGGGCCCGCCAGCGCGAACCTCCCGGGTCATGCATACAGGGCTCTGATGATATCTCCACCCGGTGCCTGCCCAAGATCCATAGCATAACCCGGGTCCCCAAGGGGTCCATAAACCATATGGTTTACGCCGCAAGGTGTGAGGCCCAGTAATACTTCCTCAAATCTGGGAGACCAATGCCCCCATCGTACCACAGGAGGGTTAGCTTGACAAAAGCTATGTGGGGTCTGCCGTCCCAGAGGAGCCGCCGCTGAAGTGTCTCAATCTCCTTGAAATAGGATATCGGCACCGGATCCATTGTGTTTTGGAGTATAGGAACCGAGGCTAGACCATCATCTTGAATAATACTGCCCTCCCAAGCAAAGATAACGGGAGAACTTTCCAGCGCTCCCCGTGCTTTTTAAACCGATGCAAGGGGGGCCCTAGATTATTGGCATATCTCAACTTCGAGTCCAGGGTTAAATATATGCCTAGATATTTAAATCCCACCCTTTCAATCTTTATAGGGCAGGACTGTGGAACCACAGGCGGCGCTCCCGATAAAACGAACAATACCGACTTCGACCAATTTATAGCAAACCCGGAGTATCTGCCAAATATTGTCAGGACATCCAAAAAATTACTGAAGGACACTCTGGGGTTAGTGAGGTATAGCAGGATATCATCTGCGTAAAGCGAAATCTTATCCTCCAACTCTGGCCTCCACCGCAAGCTACGTATCGATCGGTCCCACCTGACCCATGCCACCGAGGCTTCAGCGCCAGATCGATGAGAAGCGGGGACAGCGGGCATCCCTGTCTCGTGCCTCTCCCAAGGGAAAAATCGACTGATTTACAATTATTTACGACCACTCTGGCCAAGGGAGTAGCGTACAGCAGTCAAACCCACCCGATAAACTCCAGGCCAAAGCCCAACTTAGCCCAAACTGCAAATAAGTAGGCCCATTCAACCCTATCAAAAGCCATAGTGGCATCCAAGGATACCAATACTGCTGGCTCCAGTATCTTTTGGGAACCACCCAGGATCCCGTGGGCCACCGCAGGTTCAGGGCTGTGTTGCGACGTGGCATGAAGCTGGATTGATCGGGGTGTATCAAAGTTGTAATAACCTTGACCAATCTGGTGGCGAGCAATTTCGCCAAAATCTTGGGCTCGGCATTGAAAAGCTAGATGGGCCTATACGAGGAAGGAGCTTAATCTTGCCTGTCTTGTGAATGACCACAATATTTGCCAACCCTTGATCATATGGGAGTTGGCCCGACTCCCTACTTTCTAGGAACATGGCCCGAATATGTGAAGCGATTTTATGGGCATTCAACTTATACAGTTTGAGTTTGAGTTTGAGTTTAAAATTACTTATAAAGCGCACATACACCTGCGGTTTCTTGGCGCTACAACTGATAAGATCCGGGGCTAAGAGACAAGGGAAGCTATTGGGAATTTAGTCAAAGGCCTTAGTGAACAGGTAAGCCTTGAGGTGTTTACGAAATTGCGAGTACAGAGTGAAGGAACGGAGTTCAAGGGGGAGGGAATTCCACAGGATCGGGGCAAGGGTAGCAAATTTCGAGCCTCCCCACTTCTTTCTCCGATAGCGAGGGATGGTGAGGAGGGACTGAGAGGAAGAGCGTAGTTCCCTGGTGGGAACATAGGGGGTAATCTCAGAAGAGATGAATGCGGGTGCCAAGCCCAGTCGAGCCAAGAAAGTGATGGAGGCGAGCTTGAATTGAACCCGAGCTCGCACAGGGAGCCAGTGTAGAGATTTCAAGAGGGGGGAGGAATGGTGAAATTTCGGAAGATTGAAGACCAGGCGGGCCGCCTGGTTTTGTATCTGCTGCAAACGCCGTAGGCTATATGCAGGAATACCTGCATATAGGGCGTTGCCGTAGTCCAGGCGGGACACCACCATGGCCAAGATGATAAGTTTGAGAGCAGAGAAGGTAAAGAAACTAGACACCCTGCGAATAGTGCGCAATGAAAGGAAAGAAGAAGATACCACGGAACTGACCTGGGAATGAAGGGTGAGTTGAGAGTTAAGTTTTATGCCAAGGGTTTTAACAGAGGTAGTGGGTACAGGAGAGGGGCCCAGTACAGGGGGCCAGAAAAGAGAAGACCAGGGGCTGGATGAACCACCCGTCAACACCAACTCGGTCTTATCGGGGTTGAGTTTCAGGTGATTGTAGTTCATCCAGTCCCGGATGTGAAGCATAATAGTTTGGAAGTTAAGAACAGAAGAGGGGGAAGAGGACAGGTTGAAGACAAGCTGGAGGTCATCCGCATAATTAAATACAGCGACCTCCATTTGTTGAAGAGAAAAAATAAGAGGGGCAACATAAAGATTAAACAGGAGGGGGGAAAGGGAGGAACCCTGGGGAACCCCGCACTGAACTTTCCGGATGTCCGCTGTAAAGTCACCAAGGCGAACGGCCTGGGTGCGGTCACTCAGGAAGGAGGATAACCAGACCAGAGCAGTGCCCCCGATCCCCGCCGCCTCGACACGGGAAAGTAAGATGGTATGATCCACCGTGTCAAAGGCGGCTGAGAGGTCGAGGAGCACAAGGGCCTGGCACTGGTTGGTATCCATACCCTCCCTGAGGTTGTCCAAGACCGAGATGACAACGGACTCCGTAGAGTGTGCGGGGCGAAAACCGGCCTGGCGGGGAGCAAGAGCTCCATGCATCTCCACAAAGGAGCTCAGAGCGCAGGTGACATGGCGCTCGAGCACCTTTGCCAAAAATGGCAAAAGGGAGATGGGGCGGAAATTGGCAGGAACAGAGGGGTCTGCCCCAGGTTTTTTAAGAATTGGCACAATAACCGCAGACTTCAAGGGGTTGGGTACTACACCTTGGGCCAGGGAGCTGTTGAGGAGATGAAGGGGAAGATCTGGGCAAGTAACAAAAATATGACGAAGGATGTGAGCAGGACAGGGGTCAAGTGGAGAGCCAGATTTGACCAAGGGTACTATGGAAGTAAAAGCTTCCTTAGATATGAGAGGGAAAGTAGTGAGTTTTCCCTTGGGAGGGGGACGTTGAGGATCGACAAAGGAGGGAGAAGGGGGCGGGATATTGGCTTTGATGGTAACGATTTTGTGAATAAAGTAGTTATTGAGGGATTGGCAGAGTTCTTCGGACGGGGCGGGCTTAAGGGTTGTTCTGTCCGAGAGCGCCAGATTATGAACAATCATAAATATCTCCTTAGACTGGTTTGCTGCGGCAAGGATTTTAGAGGAGAAGTAGTTGGTTTTGGCCTCCAAGATATCTTTTTTGTACTGGGTAAGGATGTTGGTATACTCCAGTCGTAAAATGGGGCAATAACTTCTCCTCCAAGCCCGCTCCGCGCGACGTACTGTAAGTTTGGTGGCCTTAAGCTCTCCATTGAACCACCGATTGGCATCCTTATCGCGCTTGGAGGTAATGCGTTTGAGCGGGGCAGCAGAATCACTACCAGCGGAGAGCCACTGATCAATAGCCTCGACCTGGGAAAGGGTGGAAAGGCCCTGCAGGGAAGGGAGGGAGGTGGTAAGAAGGGAAGAAAGTTCTTCCAGGTTGGCTCGGACCCAGATGTTTTTGGGGCGAGGGGGCTTGGCTGGGGGGTGAATGGGCAGAGAAAATGAGATCAAGTGGTGATCGGACCATGTGCAAGGTGAAATAGAAAGAGATTCCACGGGACAATTCAGGGACCAGATCTGGTCAAGCATGTGACCTTTGATGTGGGTGGGGGAGTGAACAAAGGAAGTGAAATTAAGGGATTGAAGGGTTTCAGAAAATTCCTTTGAGGACGAGCATTCAGCTGGGTCAGAAGGCCAGAAGTTGAAGTCGCCACGGAGTAGAATAGAGGAATTATTGACTGTAATGGTAGCCAAGACTTCCAAGAAATCAGAAAGAAACTGTAAGGGAGATTGAGGAGGGCGGTAGGTAAGAAAACAGGTCAAAGGGGGAGAGGTGGCGGTGGTACGGATAACCAGGTATTCAGTGGTTGCAATGTCAGGCAAGGACACGGTTTGAAAAGGGAGATCGTTGCGTGCGATGACCGCCACGCCGCCCCCAGCTCTGCCAGAAGGGCGGTCTGCCCGGAGGGCATAGTAAGTAGCCGGTAAGGTGGCCAGTAGGGCGGGGAGGGAGTCATCGCCGAACCAGGTCTCCGTTAAAAAAAGAAGATCTGGGGTATGAAGATCCAGCAGGACCGAAAGTTCGTGCGTATGGGCGACAGCGGACCGAGTGTTAAGATAAAAAGCTGTTAAAGGTTTGAAGGTTGTAGGGTGAGTGGTGCATGTAGGTGAGAGAGAAGGGCCAGCTATAGGAAGGGGGATGTGCGGGGGAACAGCATGGGATAGACCAAGGGAGGAAATGTGAGAACAAATGGAGGCTGCAATGGGCCAGGGTCCCTGGAGGCGGCGTAGTTGGACCGGGGTATAGGTGATAAGCGGGGCAGAGTAACGCGCCCCTAGCCCCGGTCGGCCGCGGACGGGCGCAGACGGGCTCAACTTAGGCGCAACTTCGGCGCGCCTTCGCGCGCCGCTGCGCCGTCTATGAGGGGAAGTTGTAATATAGGGACACATGGGAGGGGGTCTAAGAGGGGGCGTGGCAGGGGGTGGAGGGACAGAGGAGCAGCCCCGCCAACCACAGAGCAGCCCGAGATGGTGGGCACGCCCGTCCCCGCCCTCGTGACCTGCCCGTCAGAGGGTGAGGGAACGAGCAGCGTGGGGCGCTCTGGCGGCAGCCGGCAGGGGAGTCAGGAGGCGTCAGGGGATGCGCGATGTCCAGAGCGCAGCCCCTGCAAGATGAAGGCAAGGTAAATTTAAAAGAGTCTCGTGGTTTCTAAAAGCAAAGTTGCGCCGCGCCTCAGCAGCGTTGTAGCTCCCGGCAGAGCCTCGGGAGATCTAATCAGTGTCTAATCAGTTCTATTGGTATCCTATTTGGACCCGTTGCCTTCCCAGATTTTATGCCTCTAATCGTCTGCGCAACTTCATCATCCGTAAAAGAGGAGTGTAGATATTTCCTATTGTCCTCAGACAAGCTCGGCATGCAGTTATCTTTAATCATTTCGCCATTCTTGGCCTCTGTAAAACCACCGACCGAGGCATATACGTCTTTGAAATACTCAGAGAATTCATCTGCCACTGCCTGCGGGTCTGTTATTCTGTCGGATCTCGACCCCTCTAGCTCCGGTAGCAACCTAGAGGCCCACACCCCATGTTCTAACCAAGCAATCAGCTTACCTGTCTCCATGTTCGTGTATTCGACTTTTTGTATCATGGTTATAAAGAATTGCTCTTTCCCTGGAGAGGCCCTTGTATTCATCTTGTTTTAACTTCAGTAGGTGAAGGTCCTCCTGAGCGGCAGACTCAGCAACCCGTTCCTCCAACCTTATCACATCAACCTCCACCCTGGTCACCTCTGCCTGGTGTTTCTTCTTCCTGCCCGCATCCAAGGAGAGGACCTCACCCCTCAGCACCACTTTATATGCCTCCCACAGTGTCTGCGCCGAGTCGACAGTGCCCACATTCTCTTGAAAATAGCATTCCGAAGCCCGGAGTATCTCCTTTTTAGTGGCCAGATCTTACAGGTGCCATGCATTAATCGGAGCAACCACTGGCTGCCCGAACTCGACCTGTAACCACATCGGGGAATGATCTGAGATGCCCCTGCCAAGGTATCGTGCTTCTCTAACTGTGTCTGCCATAGCCGCCGGTATCAATCTGTAGTCCAATCTGGACATGCTGTTGTGTACGGCGGACACATGAGTAAAGTGCCTCTGAGTTGGATTACGTACCCTCCAACTATCAACCAACCCCAGCGTTTCAAGGAAATCCGGGAGCCACCCCTGCGATGATGTGTGCATGCGTGCCGGAAATCTATCTATTCCCTCATCGAGTACTGCATTAAAATCTCCCCCCAGCACCAGGAGACCCAGGGGCAGGGGCAGAAAAACGGCACTCAAATCTTTGAAAGTATCTGACTGAAGGCCTGGTGGTACATATATTGACAGGAAGGTAACTGTTCTTCCCCCCCAGCTGCCCCGAGACACCTACATATCTGCCTCTCTGGTCCAACCAAGTAGCCTGAACTGTCAACAGAAAGGAATTCTTTGTTAGAATACCGACCCCCCTAGACCCCGATGTAAACTCAGCATGTGCCACTAGTTTATAACCCCCCCATGTGGAGGGCCATGCATCGATTCCCGACAAGATGTGTCTCCTGCAACAATTCGACATCCGGGGCATGTCTTCTCATTAGCTGATTCACAATCCCTGTCTTTATCTTGTCACCCAGACCATTGACATTCCAGCTCAACACATTTATCCCCGATCCCTGACTAGTACGTGACATCTACCCCACACCACTAGCATCTAATTGCAATGTTGTCACCTGATGCAAAAAGAAAACTAATTCAGCCAAAAATAAACCCAACAATGCAAAAAATCCTACAACAAAAGACATCTCAAAACCCACCCATTCCACCGCCCCAAATTTCCATCCCCCCTCCCTGCATAAGGCGAATGCGCATACCAAACTCGCAGTGTGCCTTTCGCCCCATATCCCCCAACTAGATAACTAAAAGTAGTAGTGAGGAGGAAACCAATGCCCTGCCCCTACCCCCAACCCCCAAAGTGACTTCCTTCGCCCTGCATTCAATATAAAAACAACGAAAGCTCTCCTGATCAATAAGAGACGGCAGAAAAAATGCTTCACACAATTCGAAGTGTCTCAGAGATGTATCCAAACCCAGGCCCTTAATCCTACTGTTCCGTTCTCTCCTCTCCTTCATCACGTTCTTGTCCCTCGGCCTCGGCCGCAGGTCTACTATCAAGCCAGTCCGATGCCACTTCCGGATTGTCGAAGAACCAGGCCTTTCCATCAATTTCCACGCGCAGCTGAGCCGGATACATCATACCGTATCGCAGTCCCCTGTCCCGTAGCTTCTTCTTAACTGGGAGGAAACTTTGTCTTAACCTCTGCACTGTGTAAAGTCTGGGAAGAAGGAAAGAGTTGTGTTCTCGTACCGCAGTGGAGCCCCCATCCACGCCGCTTGCAGGATAGCGTCCCGGTCTCGTAAATTAAGCTGTCTGGCGATCATCGGGCGAGGTGGTGCTCCTGGCCTAGGCTTCCCTCCTGGCACTCTATGGGCCCTCTCGATGGTGAAGAAATTGCTGAGACCCTTTGGTTTGAGATCGTTGAGGATGAGGCCCTCTATGAACAAGTCTGGCGCGGGATTCTCTGATCTTTCGGGAACCCCAAGGATACGCACATTGTTGCGCCGAGCTCTCCCCTCATACTCGTTGAGCTTACGGTCTGTGGAGTCACGAGAGGCCTTAAGGGCACGCACTTCCTGCTGCAGTTCCGCCACGTCGTCTATCAAACTAGTGATTTTGATATCAAGCGACTTCACCTTCTCATTAGCCTTGGTAAGGTCTGCACATATCAGGTTCACTTCCATCGTAACCGCATCCAGTTTATTGTCCATAGATTCAATTTTTCCCCCGAGGGAAGCCTGAACCCCTTTTATTGCAGCCATGACATCAGTTAGCGTTGGCTCAGTCAGGGCATCAAGCTCGCCTCCACCCGTCCCAGTAGCCTTCTTACGCTCCACCGGCGACCCTTTAGGCATTGTGTATTTGTCGAGTTTGTTAGATTGCACCTGCTTCATCCCCTTCGATGTCCTGGATACTGCCTTAACGGAGTCAAATCTCGTCGCCATCCCTGTGAGTGTCTCTCACCCCTAAGGCACCGGGGCCTCTATCTCATGTCTCTGTGTGGGGATCAGTTATCTGCTGTCGCGATTAGACGTAGTTTGCGGACTTCTATGTCCGAGGGTGACTAAGTCCATACGCACAATCTCTCCCACTCGCGGACGTGCGGCACCCCCTCAGGAATAACACATCAGGATATTGTGGCACCTTCTTTCTCCAAAAGTCAAGATCACCTGACGAGGAACGCGAACCACCACCACTCCGATCTCCATTCACCGCCAGGACCTCGAGTCATCGCAAAAGTTACCCCACGCTCTCATCGCCAGTGCAGTACACTCAAGCAGCTTATAGCCCTCCAACATTTCAAGCCCACCGCCTTCAATGGTCCTGACTGTCTCCTGCCGGTTGTCCAGTGCAGCTCTTCACACAGCCCAGCCCGTCATTGTCTCTCAGAGGGCGCCGATCCCCCAAACCCCAACAGTGCGCCTCCTGCGTGTTTCACCATGCACACTCATCTACATCACCACAGTCCCAGGCGCCTCGCTTGCCAATGTCCTCCACTGCGCTATCTTGTGTGTTCTGGGGGGTCATCGTCTCGTATCTCCAGCCTTGTTAGCACCTGCTGCAGCCAGCTAATTCCATATGTGGCCCGATTGGTGGTGCATCCGCCCTACCCAGGCGCTACCGGTGTCTGTTGGGTGCCTCCATCCGAAATTCGCCGCAATTTCGGGCCGATTCAAGGCCGCGGGCGGGGCCGGACCGGTAAATTCCAGTCTCCTGCTCCCGCTGTTGTTGACTTTGCAGCCGAGGACCGGGTCTACTCCAGGTCCCAGCTTAGGGGAGCTCCAGGCCTCACTTTTGCGGGCGGCTTATCTCGGGAACCTGACCTCGGATTCTGACGAGAGTTGCCGCGCAGGACGTCGCTCCTCTTCCGCCACAGGATAAGTGGCGCAGGGCCCAGGATAGAGAGCAGGATTAACCCGAAGGCGGCTGGGGTCTCGGGAGCACGGAGCTCACGCTTCCATCTTGGTTCCATGCGTGGCTCCTCCCCTGCACTGCAGATTTGTATAGCGCATCCACTCGAACACAGTTGAAAGGCATGCCTTGAAGTTGATTAAGGAATTGGGAGCGTTTTTATGTAACCTGAGGAATGTGTGTCATCAGCGTAAGATGCCACTTGCTCACCAAGGCCTTTAAGCCAAAAATTACCTTTAGTATGTCCGAGTCTGCATTATGTCATGGTTGACACCCTCCCCCCAAATGCCCCTTTTGTCCTCCCTTATGACAAGTGTCTCCAATGTGCCAGTGCCAGCATTATTCCATTGGTACCCCATATACCAAGAATTTCTTTCCATTTCCAGTATTTTACTACTGGCGCCCATTTTGCCTAGAATTACCTTCAGTGTGCCTGTGCTAGTAATTTGTCACAGGCATCTGTCATGCTAATAATTGCCTGCAGTATCCATTGCTAGTGGTTCATTCTGCTGCTACAAGCCAAGAATGACTTCAGTGTGTCAAGTTTGCAAGCACACCACCTCATTATTACTCGTGTTTTCTCACTCACTTATTCGTTCTCAGTCACTCTTGCACTCACTCTTATTCTCAATCACGCTTACCCTTGTTCGTTTGCACTTGATCCAGCAATCAGGGATCAATATTTTTTCACAAACATAGGCCCATTTATACTACCCAACTGATCCTTTCACGCTGGGTGTCAGTGTGATGTAAGTTTATACCCAACTTACCAAAGTACATTACAGAACCTGCATTTCTCATTATAATATGTATTATCTGTGGCGACAGACCTATTAGTTGAGTAGTTGATGACAATAATTATGTACTTATCTATACTACTAAATAATAACACTCAGCGTAAATTTTATAATATATCGTAAATATTGTGAAGTAAAAATGCTCATCAAGTACTTGTTATATAATGCATGGATTATCACAGTGAAAATATATTAGCAATGTACAAAAACAAACTCATAGCGAAATAATAAATCATTGAAGGAGTGGATAGGCGAAAAGAGAAAAGTTTCAGAGACAAAATACATTTGCAAATCATTATGCAAATTTGAAATAGTTATCTATATTAACCCAAGTAAGAAACCGGGAAATCTACCCTCTTGGCCAAAGAAGGGCAGTGGGACCCCTCAAGAAGAATCGAGTGGCAAACATTAAGTCAGAAATCGGGATCAGGAAGCAGGTAGGACTTTATCTGGAAACAGCAAACTGATGACAGGGGCGATTTCCTGCTAGCTGACCAACACCTACTCAAACCACACACCCCAGGGTACCCCAATTATACCCTAAAACCTAAATGTCCAACTCACATTTGTTTCAGTATTCGTATAATCTCCGACTCTCATTGGCTAAGAACGGGGGTGTTCTATCACACCACCCTCTGCGTAATCTCTACTAAATGTCTCATTGTCTTGAACATTCAGCATTACGACAGATTCAACCCAGGAAACAAATTTGAACACAAACACAGCACATATTTCCTGAAGTGTATCACATGTATCAAGTCTTTCACGCTTTCTTTGTTTGCCTCCGCCATCTCGTGAAGAAGTTGCATCGCTTCCACTTGCTTATCAAAAATGTCTTCTAAAGTTTGGCAGTCAGTCTGCACACCATGAAGGGCTTTTGCGTTCTCTGCTCTAATTTATGAGCCCATTTTTATTCTTTTTTATTTCTTCTAGCACATATTAACCCCAAACTGGCATGCAGGAAAGTAGGCCCATACTCGCCTTTTCCACAGTAAAAACAAACACATAACATTATTTTTTTCTTGAAATGTAATTTTATTGCACATCATCCCAGCATTGCACTAACCCATACACAACCTGTGTTATTCCTAGCAATGTTTTATTAACATGCACAAAAGCAGCATTAGTCATTATTTTTCTTAAAGCCTTACAGAATGCGCCCTAGTTTCATGCATTAGTACACACATTAGTTTACGTATGCGCAAAAGCATTTTCCCCTTATTTTAAAGTTTATTAATACATTTTCACAACACCTTGTTAATAAATGTTACTGAGGGTTCAATCCGAGCTGGTTTTATTTTCAAAAAACTCTGCTCCATCACACTCTCTCATACTTACGCACTTGCTCTCACTCATACTCTTTCATTGTTACTCACTCACTTATTTTCACTCGGACTCCCTCAGTCATTTATACTCATTTGCATTCAGTCTTACTCTGAAACACATTCACTTCTAACGGTCTCACTCACGCTCTAACACTCCTTCACACTTCTTTTTATTCACTCTGTCGCCCACCCTTACTCAGTCTCTTACTCACTCATTCTCACTTACTTACACATCCTTTGCGCTGCAACCCACTACTTATAAGTGATTTTCTCTTAACTTTCACTAAAAAACATGCTCACACATGCACCCGCCTCTCTGTATCACACTGGCCTACAATCACTCACAAAACATGTATTTAAACCATTTTCACTTGCCTCATCTACCAATAAAACATTAATTTCAGTTCCTGGTGCTCCGTTTTTTTATTACTCTAATGGTGAATAACCGGTTTATTATTCATTATTAGTCTAACAAAAATTGTCCATCGATCTTGGGTTCTTGCCACTGATTTTTGCCATCTCTAATATTAGTGGTCGCAAAGTATCCATGTTGATCAGGCATAATTATCTTTGTTTTTTTGTTGTGTGCCAGTAAACAGTTTAGCAGAGGCAGTCCGTATGGAATTGCCCTGCTGGGGTGAATGTTACGGCTATTCTTGATTTAGTTAAGCAATATCAAATCATGGATGTCAAGGTTGCACTCCTTCCAAATCAGTGTCTAAACCTGACCAGAATGGCTTGCTATGTAGAAGATATAATTAAATCAAAAACATTAAAAACTGGCAAGGTACTTCAATGTCAGATTGTTTCACGTGCGCTTCAAGGTTATGTAACTCTGGGCCTGCAGCCAAAGATCAGAACACTGTAGAAGAAGTGATGCAGCAATTTCATAAAGAGGCAACGTTCAGATTACTTGCTGGCAATATTAATTACTTGAGCATCCTTCTTTGTCGCAGTCCAAGAGTCCCTCCTGCATCGAGCTTCTCAATGCAGGAAGGGCTGTGCAATACCAACCACGGTATATGTATTTCCAGATCAGGAAGAATAACAAATCACAATAATATTCATCATCATCATCAAAAGTACTTTATTCGATTCATCACAGAAGGATTAAAATACTAAAAACATTATTGAATAAAATACAGTGCATTGATCCTCGTAATATTTACAGTTAACAGCAGCAAACTTGTGTAACAGTATGCTACATTGACACAGTTGGAAATCTTCAATTGATTTTGTCTCAGAAGTTTATGTTCCCCATGTACAATTTTATAGCATTAAGTTCCATAAAGTGCCAAGTGCAAGTTTCCTTGACCTTACTAAAAGCACTTATAATACATTGGTCATCATATTATTTACAATATACGCTGGCACGATTTTATGTCATACGCTACATTTACACAATTAGAAGTCTTCAGTAAAATTGGTGTAAAAAATGTCGGTCCTCATATACAACTTTTAACAATATGTTCCACAATTGGCAAGTACAAATTTGCATGTGCAACTTATTAAAAATACGCTATTAAAAGTATTGACAATACTTCGATGATAACAAGGAATTCATTATGATTAGGACTCAATAAAATATACCTTAAAAAATCCACATTAATACACATCCTAATACCTGGATACTAATCCCTAGGAATACCCCTATTTAAAATAGCATATATATCTTTATAATTTTTAGTATACACAACATATCATTATATTTTCTGATGTTCAAACTTCTACCTAGGGGTTTTATCCATTTTCTCCTGGGTTTACATATTTGGGGCAGAAGAATAAAACATGGGCAATATGCTCCCTGACCCCAGATGGCACAGCGTACACTTAAAATCTTTATCTCCATTCTGTTGTTGTCCCCATTTTGATGTAAAGGTTTTTATCTGCAGCACACCACACCGGAACTTCAGGTATAGCATTTTTGCAAGTTGGGGTTCAATATCATCCAAAAATGATTCAAAATAAGGAGTTGTTTTGAACATCAGGTATTGGGTTGTGAGGGTTCCTGATGTACTATTTAAATTGACTATGCCAAATGAAATTCCAATAAATGGTTTTGATTTCCTGCTTTGTCGGGCGTCAGCAGGCTCGGGTTTTCCCAGAATCTGCCCAGGCTTAAATCAAAGAACCACTTGTGAACGTGTGCCAACCTTGGGAAAGTAATATAAGTATCAAGTATCAATAATTCACTCAATGTTTTTCTATATGTTTCTAATTCATTGGTGGTCCAGATTGAGCCGGTATGATAGGGTCATCCAGATTGCCTTGTGTACAAGTCGTTTTATACCCAGATCATATATTAGCGGAGTCAAGGGAGTGCTTTGGGGGAGTGCCACAAATCTTCTTAAAACCTTAGTTCTCCCCACTATTAGAGCGAAGAGATTTTCCCCACCCCACAGTTCTGAACCATACAGGGCTGTGGTTTGCGCTCGGGACTTATAAACTTCGCGGGCTGGTGTGACTGCCTTTGTCATAGTCGTATGTTGTTGTTTTTTTATTGGAGCAGAGTTTTGCAATAAGATTGATTTTGATTACTTTATCTGTGGGTTCAATGAAAGTTTTTAATCAATGGTTACCCCTAGATAAACGAAATTAGAGACACGCTCAAGGGTCACTCCATTCAGCACTGTTATTTTTAAAACATTTGTGGGGTTTTAAAGGCCATATATTTTGTTTTAACAGGGTTGATTTCCAGGCCTTTTAGTTTACAATATTCATTTAGTGAGTTTAAAAGATTTTGCAAGCCCTTTGGGGTTTGGGACAACAGAATTGTGTCATATGTAAATGTTAGTGCACAAATGTGAGTCCCTCCAAGTTTGGGGGAATCATGTTGTGATTTTTGGAGAAACTGGACCATGTCGTTAACATGTAAAAGGAACAAGGTTGGCGCCAGGACGCATCCTTGACGCACACCTCTCTTGACTGGTTTCTCCTCCGTGAGTTTCCCCCTTTTACCCCAACTGACTTTTGCGAAGTTGCTCTCATGAAGCCTAATCAGTTTAATTAAAATCTCATTAGGTACTCCCCGTTGTAACAAATGTATCCATAATAGGTCTCTAGGGAATGAATCAAATGCGGCGTTTAGGTCGATAAAGGCGACATATAAGTGGCCAGGTCTCAACTTTGTATATTTCCAGGCTATAGTTACAAGTCTAAACACTTGATCTATCATGCTAGTTTTCCTTCTAAAGCCCGCCTGGCAAGATGAAAGTACATCATTTTCATTCATCCAGCTGTTTAACTTATCCAAGATAATAAGTAATATATCTATCAGACTTATAGGTCTGTAGTTAGCGGGAACCCCTCTGCTGCCCTTCTTCTAGATCGGGACAATCTCCGCTCCCTTCCAAGACTCTGGAATTAGTTGTCCCCTGGCAATTGCGTTGAATAGATGGTTTATATATGGCGCCCATACCTCAGGGGCATGTTTAAAAAGGTCCCCTGGTATCTTATCGGGACCTGGAGCTTTAGATGACTTGATGGCCGCCATCGCAAGTGTGGTATCTTCTATGCTAAAGTGTAATGACGCAAGCTCATTTAGAGTCAACAGTCCCTCGATGCTACCTACGGGAACTTTGTCTACCAAATTTGGAGGTGCATACAAATGTAGAGGGGTCTAGGCGGTAGTCTTCTGTCGGATTGCTTGTTTTACTACCATGGGCTATATTCCGCCAAAACATGGACTGATCACCAGCCTTGGCTGCTACTATCAGGTCCTCCGAGCTGGCATCTTCCCAATTTCTTCGGGCTACTTTCAGTGTTTTATTACATACATTTCTTTCTTGTCTGATCACAGCCATCTCTTTGGATTGAATCGCCTTAATGAGGCGTTATTTGGCCACTATACATTATTTATTAAACCAAGTATTAGATGGTCTGGATTTATCCTTATGATTAGTTTTCCCTGATTTTGATTTGGTCATATAAGGTTTTATGTTTTCTAGCACCATCTGGTGAATCTGAGTTATATTTTCAAGGCTTGATTTTTAAAAAAAGTTAGAAGATCACTGAAGTTATATATTTTGGTGAGGGGTTCAACTTGGTCGACTAAAGTTGGCCATTTTACTGCCCTTCTATTATTACTTACTAAGGGCAGTACGATCTCTACGCGTGTTTTAGTTTGTGGAGATGGATGTGTCAGAAACTATTTTCCCACCAGGTGTAAACACAGTGGGAAATGGTCGCTTTCTCTCCTGACATCAACTTTAAAATCCTGTACATAAGCCCAGTAAGCTACACTTATCATAATGTAATCTATTTGGGATACAGAGTGACCTCTTGAAAAAGTTTTTAAACATTCGAGGTCTGAGGGGGAATCTGCCATTACAAGACCTTAGGCCTTTCTCCATGGTGAAGTGATATATTTGCATTGCAGAGACAGAACACCCCACCATATTTTCTACTCTGAGTGGCGGGATCCCCATTGCCAAATCTTCTTCCTCAAGGATGGTGTCTAGTCCTGAGAATGGTTTGTAGCAACAATTAAAATCTCCCCCGACTATAATGGGCCCATTTGGTACGATAGAATCGAGCATTTCTTCCAGTTGTTGAATTTTCGACGATTCTTTTGAACGCTCCCTTGGTCTTCTATATATTAAAAATATGCATCCGGGACCTATTTGGGAAAATTAATTTTAACCCCAGGATATCATTTGAATCAGTTGGTACAATTTCTATGGTTGCATTTATGTGATTTTTTTACCCAAATTATTAGGCCGCCTGACCTTCTACCTTTGCTTAACTGTTGAGCCTCTATGCTGAATGTTCTGTAGCTGACTTTGTATAACGGCTCCCTTGCCCCAGTGTACTGGAAAAGGCAGAGATCGAAGTTATCAATATAATCCTGCCAATCAGGTTCATAACGTTTTTTCGGGAGTCCAGCTATATTACAAGAGACTATCTGCACACCTCCCGATGAGGAATAGATTGGCGTATTGGCCGGGCAATTGGGAATAATTGTGTAATCCAACCCGACTCAGAGATATTAATTATCTTTCTTCCATCAAGATCTTTTCTTTTATGGTATGCGTCCCAGATGGGTTGTTCATCCGGGTCTACTAAGCGTTGGTTCCCAGCTGTCAAAATGGTTATACCCCCCTCTGTAGGATTCTGTCTTGACTGTTGATTCAGTCAGTCTACAGCTTTGAGATTATTTGAGCCCTCCCTAGCTTGTGTGGCAGTATTACGTCTATCTAAGTTAGTTTTGTTCTGTCTGAGGCTAATTTTAGAATTGAATAAGGAGTGCATTCCTAAATTCATGGTTATTAAATTTTCGGCGATAGTTTTTGAGTTCAGTGTTAGTTTTATATCGTCCAAGTCCCCCCCTCTAATGCAACCGCCCGCAGTCTATATATCGGATCTTATTACAGAAAGACACTGTCGGTTATTTCTGATCCAATTAATTACCCTTTTTTATGAGGGAGTCCTTATCTTTCCTAGCACCCTGTTTTAGTCTTGGGACATTAGTGAAAAAGACGTTCTAGCCACTCGGCTGCCCCCTCTTTGCATGATGGATTATTGGGTGTGATTCCTGATTCCTTTGAGGGCCCCTATTCTCCTGCCCAAAATTTGGATACAACTCACTATTTCCTTGGGTGGCTTGAGGTTGCCTCTTTGCAGATTGAACTTCTAGGTATGTGATTTTATGTTGTGCATGTTGGTGCAAGAGAGGCAATCCAGAGTGATTGTATGCATTAGTCACTGGATGCCTTGGTCTAGGTGGAGAGTATGGTATATGAGTCCTGTGTTTACTCTGGTTTGTTCCTTGGTTGGATGAATATTTCGATGCTGCCCAGGGTGGGATTCTATCTGAAGTGTTTTCTATCTGGGTGTTATGAGGTTTTATCTTCATATGTTCTTCCACCTCCGGTACACTAACCTCAGGTACTGGGTTTTTGTGTAAATTTGTTGTTAGCACCTCAATCATACTTTTGATTACCATAACCTTTTCCGGGACTGCTTTTAGTTTTGTGCAAAGATCCAGCACAAGTGTATAAGTGTCTAATTGTTGCGTTTGTGTTTCTACTACCCTCTCATTGCCTATGGGATGTCTGTGACCCTCTGTTTGTGTAATTTGCTTTTCTTGTATTTCCTCCAGGTTGTGTGCTAAAGGTGAGTATCTATTAGACCACTCTATAGTTGGTATCTCCCTATAAGTAGGGCTTCCCTGTGTCCTATGTATATTACCCGATTCAGGCGAGGTTAACTCACAGCAGCTGGGTGTTCTCTCCGATAAGGGTGTAGTTAATGATTGTGAAGATGTCATATTTTGAGATCTGTGAACCATAATAGTAGGAATACTTGGTCTTATGGCAGTCACTTTTTCCTTTTTGCTAAAGAAAGATGGAATTTTGCTTTTACCCTTAGTACTAAGCTCCTTTCCACTGGCCAGCATAGTTTCCACTTCTTCTATTTAGTCATCGATAGCGGCTAAGGTGCAGTTATCAGCTACAGATTTAGCGGGTTTATGTGTCTTAGCTCTCTTTTTCCTTCCCGACAATACCTCTGATGCTTTCCTTTTCCCCATTGCCACCCACACAATTTCTGGTGGTCCTAGTTACTTGGGTATTAGATCTATTCCTATTGGGATTTGGAAGGGATTAAAGAGTATAAGCTTAAAAACTTAGATAAAAAGTGAGCAGTGGAAACTATAGCCAACCTATACGTAACCTGTATTAAGTACTATAAATAAATACTAAAAATACAATGTGCAACAAGGGCCGGAGCTCCTAATCTTCCAAAGAGCAATAAATATAATAATCACAAAGTTACTCGTTTAGTTCTTACATGAATATTGCCCTTTAACATTAAGGCTTGGAACGATCCTTAGTCCAAATTACCAGGAATTATTCAATAAATCCAGGGACCTTGATAGACAACTTGCTGCAGTGAAAGGTTGTTGATAGGCACAAAGTCAAATCAAAGGACACTTGCCAATTATATGAAAAACATATGGACAATGCCAAGTCACTGAAAGTTAATTGAAGATCTTACCGCAGCAGGAGACCGTGGGCGATTAAGTAGGCGCCTCCTGGCGCGGCGATGTCGTTGGCGGCTTGCACCAGGTGCCATGAGCGTTGCTGGGAAGTGTAGAGCAGCACTCGCCAGGTCCCAGCGTTAATCCTTGGGAGGATCGTGTCCAGCCCCCAGCGGAGGGCAAAACAAACGGCAGCAGACGGGCTCACAATAATATTATATAATGAACCAACTGGACAGCCTGCTTCTACGATGCTAGTCATGAGTACCTGTAGGAAATGTGGACAGAAATTGCGATTCTGATGTGATTCTGATCACAAGAGCAACAAAAATTTTTACCAGAGGAGAGAGATTTATTTTAGGATCGACTGTAATTTAACTTTGGTTGGTTATCTGAATTGTTTAAGATAAAGTTTAGGCCAAGTTTCATTGATTTGATTTTTTTTTATTATTTTCAGTACAAGTTTAGCTTGCACCTTGGTTTTTTGGCATGTTGTAATGTGAAGTGTTGGTTGTGGAATATGCCTTGTCGTGGAAGGATCAACGTACATTATGAAAAAGCTACTTAAAGGCAGTGTGGCAAAAAATAAACAATTTCACTTGGCTCTATAGTTGTATTTGGCCATTTTCCACCAGGGCCGAGGTCCAATTCGTTACTGACCTAGACTAGTAATTTTTAGCAAGGCTAAACTTTCTTTATCTAAAACACAAAGGTTATACTTTCTTTGGTAATTGTTGGGGGATGCATTCCTTCACTGAGCCTGGCAGTGAAATAGACATTCTTCTGGCTTAGTGAAAACACACTATCACATCCTTTTGTAGGATTTAATTTAGATACATTTAGATTTAAAAAGTTGTTAACGTTTTTAAAATAAAGCTTCTACTGTATTTCATCTATAGCAGATATCTGCAAAGCATATGTCTTAATTAAGGTTTAGTACTTTCTGGCCAAGATAGTATAGATTATCATAGGAGGGACCGATTTAAGGCAGATTTTAGGGATTTCAACTGATTTTCATTTAGAGTAGCTCTATTTTAACTTTTATTGAGTGGATATTCAGAAAATCTGTCAAGGATCTGGTGCACATGTGCCTGGGTTGACCACCTGATGTATCAGCACATAAGTAACAGAAAATAAAAAACCCTGAAGTATTGGTTCAATGCTTTGATTACCAAAAAATACATTTTTGTTTTCCAAGTACATTATCTTTTGTATCTTGCTCCAGGGTGCCCTCTTGTCCTTAGTAGAATGCTTAGAAGTAATTTTCACAGAAACTTGGTGTATTATACAACATTCATAACCCTGGGGATCTGCGTGACAATTTTTTGCAAGGGCATACAGGCAGGTGAGTTATCAACTGGAGAGTAGTTCAAAGTGAAACTGACTCTTGGCTGGGGCACACCTCACCTTTACAGTTCCCACATATAATATTCTCTTCAAAACCGTGTCTTGGGCAAAAAAAAATTGAAAAAGCAAAACTGACAGATTAAAAATAAAAAAAATATTATGTGAAAGGCAGTAGTGGGAATGTATGCGAGCATAAAGTTTTACCAGACCTAATTGGAATTCGTATCTGTTGGTTATTTGAAACGAGCTAAAGAACCTTTGGTGAAAATACTGTGCTGGAACTTTCTTAAAGAATCTCTGCTGAAGGAATCATTCAGGCTTATGTTGAAAGAATAACTAAAACTCTGCATTTTTCTCAAAATGTTTGTTTAACAATTTCTCAGGCTGTTTATCTCTATTATGATGGACGTCATTATCTGCTTTCTAGTTGTTGTGCACTTTGGACTAATTGTTCATAGCTCTTCAAATGCAAAGACGTTGATAAACTCTGTATACTTGCCCTGTATGCAGATCAGCATATAAACACAAAAACGTACTGATGCCTTTTGATAAGCATTTGTTCAACTTTGAGCAGATTCTTTTATGATTTTGCTCATTAATGTCTGCTTTTTTCCTCAACAGGGGTTCCTGTGAGTAGCAGAGTGTCGGCTAAAATTCAGCAGTTGGTCAATACGTTAAAGCGGCCGAAGCGACCTCCATTACGAGAGTTTTTTGTAGATGATTTTGAGGAATTGTTGGAAGGTAATTCAGCACACTTTTTCTTCATATTGATATGTAGCTTATTTGTCTGCAGTCTGAATAGCTCTTGCTTCGTGTGCGCATTTGATTTGCATTTTTTTTTCAATACAATTTTTATTTCCTTTTTTCCCCGATGATGGCTGCTACCATGTATTACAGTGTTACACACTTTGTGTATAATTGTAACAGTGCCAAAAGTTCTCACAATGTGTAGTTCGTAAGATGTTTGGAAAGGCCTTAGGCATCAGGCAACCTACTTATTCCTGCAGATTCTCCTGAGGACCTTTTCCTTTTTTGTTGTTTGCTTTGTATCCTTAAATCCTAGCTTCTCAATCAGATCCCAGCTTCTCAATCAGATCCCATGTGTTTTTGAACCCTCAGAGTCAGCATACTTCTTGAATCTAGTATTCTGGTTCATTGTAGTCGTATTACGGTGTTTAGGTCAAGGTCAGGTTTTCTGTTTTGTATTCCTTATTGTTGTGTTTTTTGAAATAATCAAATAGAGGGAACAAATCGTGCTATTCCCTCACAGAGCTTAACATTACCTGCTAATTCTAAGTCATGCCAGTGCCTGAGGATAATTCAAGCATCTTCATCACTTTGTTGTTTGTTGCATTTGTTGGTTGCGAGAGCGTGTTAAAGGAAGCTTTGTGCAGAGCTTGTTGGGGAAGTACTCCATTTGTATTACTGCGGGAATGTAGCCGCTTAATGCAGTGATTGCGTGCAGAGGAAGAAGTGTAAAGGTTAGCGGGTTCTTAGCATGGTGTCCGCATAGCAGTGAGGAGAAATACGGGTCTGGGTAGTGTTAGCATGTGGTTCTCTGTGAGGATGAAATCTGTGCTCCTATCATGGTGCAGTGCTGGGATCTGCTAAGACACATCTTCTGTTTTAGCTGTTGCATAATACTCTTGGCTATGCATATCATGATGCTACACGGCTCAGGTGAAGTGTCTCCAGTTCTGTGGGTAAAGCGTGGTGGTTGTGAAGATTTCTTATATGAGCATTGTTTGAAGGAGATTTCTTATATGAGCATTGTTTGAAGGTTTTGCAATTTTGACTGAGAAAGCGTATCCATCAGGTGAGGTTCACTGTACATTGGGCTTTTAATTCTGTATTATATTTTTGATGGGGAGTTTTGTTGCTTGAATGGTTGGCGGAGACTCTTCCTGGAACTGGAAGCCTATGCAGGGTGTGTAGTGCTGCACTGATCCGTTGTAGGCTGTAAAGTAGATAGCTGGGTGCACCAAGGAAGAGTGCTCTCATGTAGTCCAAACTCAAGATCACAAGGGCAGTGATCATCTTAATTTCAAGTGAGAATCCCAGCAGCAGAAAATCTACTAACCTAAAATAAGATCCAGATCATTTGTGAAAACCATCTAGACGGTAGGCGTTTGATTGTTAAGCTGTGATGTGGGGAAGGCTGGAGGGTAATTCTTTGATATAGAGGATATCTGAGGTGTGAAATCCTTTGTTAAAGCTTGGAGCTTTCTTTTTTCCTTTTGAGGACATCAGATGTCAAGCCTGAATGTGACACTGCTCAGAGATATACGGAAGAGTTTGCATTTGCGAATTATGAGTTATCACAATGTGTTAGTATTTTACTGGTTCGATTCACAAATCTATTTGTTCTCGAAGTGGGTCACAAACCAGCAAATACCAGCAATTACCAGAGTAAAATTGCACTTCTAATTCTCGGAACTGAGAGTGATACATGGCACCTACCATTCAAACATTTCTGACAGCGGTGTAATTGCTGTTTGAGAAATCTGGCATAAGTTTACAGGCACTTTATTTAGTGTTGGTTTCACAAGGAAAAGTTGGTCAACATCCACAGACTCTTAAGTTTGTGGTTATTTACCAATAGTTCCAGGCATCTTTCTAATATGAAATTGGTCAGATTCACTCCTCTTAAGTGGCACCACTAAATTAATTTCTTCTTTGCTGAGTAGAGCATTCAACACCAACATTAGTGGTGGTGTAAGGAAAGGGGTTTCTCAAAGGATAAGAATATTTCTCTAAAATAAAAAAAGATATATATATATTTCCAGACAAGCTGGTTGAGAAAAGTGATAAAAAAAATGCACATTAGTGTGGCATTTCCGTGTGTGGAAATGGATACATATACCGTAATGAAGTCATAATTATCCACAGGTGTACCGCTGCAGATTCTCAGTAGTACTCTTGGATTTCTTTGAAAAGTTCGTAAAAGTTGGCAATGTTCACGAATCATAGACATAAGCCGGTGCAGGTAACTTTTCCACTTAATCCGATGAGGGTGTTTAAGAATCAGGCTCTACACTGGTTATTGTACATTGAGCGTATACACAATGAAGCTAGGCTTCACCTCTGTAGAAGGAGGCTCAAGGCTTCATGCCTGGGCAGTATGATGTGTTTGTGAAGCATAGTCAGTCTTGTATGATCCATGATTAACCATCAAGATGGGGAATAACATTACATACTTTGACGTGAGATGATTTAAGTCACGTTATTGTTTGAAGGAGACTTGTGGTTTTCAGACTGAACGCTAAGGAGTTTCCTTTAGGACAAATTATTCTGGATGAAATTGGTTTCAGTTTAAGGAAATAAATGCTTAGTATTCATTTCTCAGTTTGATGCACCGGTTGCATTGCCTAAACTGGGGTTTGCCTGTTAATCCCGTTGTGCATTGTATGTTTAGGTCTCGTGACCTATCAATGCGCGCAAGCGCATTGAGCGGAGCGAGAATTCAAGTGCTCAAAATCCTCGTCAAACCAAGGGCTTCTTGCTGCGGTTTTGTTTGAGTTCACGTGAATCACGTGACCAAACAAGCACGTGCATCAGCCTCCCTCCCTCCTAATTGCATTTTTTTTAACGGCCGCACAGCACATCGAAGGGCTTCGCCCAGCGTGCGCTCTGCAGCTTCTCCTCCCCTAATTAATCATGGCTGTTTGGCCGTACTTTCAGTTTCCAGGCCGCTCTGCATTATCAGGTACGTGTTGGTGACGCATTATTTCACTTTGTCTCCGTGCGTACATTTATTTAATGTTATCCACTCGTTCATTAGGTCCTATCTCTTGTTCCTTAAGGTTCTCAATGACTGCCGAGTTTAAGTATGTTGTTGATGGTCGCATTTTCGTGGAGCGCTTTTGGGCTATAAACTTTCACGGCCTTTGAAGTGAAGCTTAGCTTCACTTCATAGGCCCCTGCTGCTTCACACCCTCATCGCCGCTCTCCCCGCTCGTCCCCCTCCCCTGCCCGCTGTGTCGCATTTCTCCTCCCCCATTCCCCTTCTCTGCCTTCCCTCCGTCTTGTTTCACAGGCACCCCTATCACGCAATTGAACAGAAGGGCAAAGCGAATCTCAGCAAGTAATTTTGACAGAAATGGGTGTCTAGCTGCGCCTGTGCCCTGCCAACTTCAAAAGTGCGAACCTTGCAACAGCATTGCTTTGTTTCATTTGTGCAGGGCCAGGTTTACGCAGTAATTTCCAGTCAGAAAAAATCCTTCCCTTTCTAAGTTTATGTTACTTATCTCTTGTTTAAGTATGTTGTTGATGGTCGCATTTTCGTGGAGGAATCGCTTTTAAACCATTACATTTGTATTATATTCCAAAAGCCATTGTTATTTGTAATATCAATACATCTAAGTCACGTCAATACAAAACATGTGGCATTACAAATGCTAAAAGTGTCACATTTGCTAAAGTTAAAAGTATTGGCATTGTAAATCACAAAACATAAATATAAAATGTCCTTTACAAAACCAATAGCTCCAACTTTCCTACTGCGAGACCTATTGGCAACGCCAGTGCTTGTTTTTGTATGGTACATTTTGTAAGCAGATTCATGGTGAGGTTTAAAAAGTATGCCTTTCTCGAAGAAAAATATTGGGCTTTCAAAAGTATCGTAGATAAAACTTCCAACTCCGCAAAACCGTGAACGTAAGTGTATATAAATGAATATAGATTTACTCTTTAACTCGACATCTACATACCATGAATATATGTACTTATCTATATATCCGACAATTCATGATACTGTGGTATTAGACATTTTGTTTGAGATATTCTTATACAAGCATATTTATAATGGCACATTCCCTTGAAGAGTAATAATGCATTTCTTTTGTATTTACATTATTTTCCACCACAACAACCTGTTCTTTTTTTCCACAGTTCAACAGCCTGACCCAAACCAACCAAAGCCAGAAGGAGCCCAGATGTTAGCCATGCGTGGGGAGCAGCTGGGGGTCGTGACAAATTGGCCGCCTTCCTTAGAAGCAGCTCTCCAGCGATGGGGGACCATTTCACCCAAAGCTCCCTGTCTGACCACTATGGACACCAATGGAAAACCACTCTACATTCTCACTTATGGTGCGCATTGCTTCTATTCTGTGTGGAACATCACACTTAAATCTACAAAAATGTTTCCTAGTCACAAGGCAATGCTAAATAAACTGAATAAGACCCGTTTTCCACCTCCACAGTTTTCGCACCCTGTACTGTTTTTAAGGTGTTTTTTCTCTTATTTTTTGGAAGCAGGGTGTTGACTGATGGATGCGTCATATCTTTTGCTTAATGCCATGGTCACAGTGCTTAATTTGTGCCACTGGTTGCCAGTGGTGGGCACCTGCACTCATTTTTTGGGGGAACTTTGAAACGAAGCAAGAGAGAAAAATGGAGAAAATTGAGAAAAGAGGAGGAAGAGAACGGTGAGAAAACTGGGTAAAGTGGAAAAAGCAGATATGAAATCCTGCAAGAGTGATATTAACAGAAAGTGCAGGGTGGTTGAAGAAAGACGCATGAAGTAGAATCAAGAAGAAAAATATTGGGCTTTAGTTGTGCAGCTGAAGCTTCCCCTAAGCTACACATTCGAGGTGTTACTAAAAGCTTCTTCTGTAGTATACGCAAACATAAACTGATTATAAATTGACTGTCTCTGAAGAATCAGGCCATAGTTAAAGTAGCCACAGTCAACTCCAGACTTGACTGCTGTAATACACTCTATTCCAGCTTGTCCAAACATGTATTGAGCAATTTACAACAGCTCAAAATTCACAAATGCTGGACTATTTTGAGCTTAAAAAGAAGTAATATCCCATCACTGAGGCATACTGTTACCTAAATTAGCTACTAGTGCAGATCTAGCCCACTCTATATTTAAGATCTTATGTCTTACCTTTAAATGGCTGTCATCAGGCCTTTAGGTACTAATCAAACAAAAATTATTTTTCAATTGTTTATATTTGTAAGGGTGCAGTAACATAAGCTTTGCGTCACTGAAAACACTGTGACCAAGCGTTTATTGCTAACGCTAATTGAAACTATATAGAGAAAAGCCAAATCTTCAGTTGTATCCTGAAAAGTGAAGGGCTGAGAATGAAGGGCTAAAGGAATCTAATTCAAGAGCTCAGCAGCGGCAACAGAAAAAGCTGTCAATGGATCAGGTCTTGCGGGTAATCAGCATCTGGAGAAGGCTAATAGACAATCTTAATGTATGCGATTGGGTGATAACGACTTAACTTACCGGTAAGAAATGGTGAAAAAGAGGAGTAGACCATTTTACAAATGATTATAGGATATTTGAACATCAGTTTTTCCACAGTGAGCTCCTAGAATTTACAGAGATTTCAATAAATGTGTTACCATTTCTTGCAGACAGTGATAAGTCTGGCTGCTGCATTCTGTATCGGTTGAGGCTTTTGTAATATATAGGTGCCCCGATAAATACTATTGCCATAATCACGTCGAGAACGAACCAAGGCCATGACAAGAGAGGTGTGATAAGTGGAGTCAAAAAAGGGAAAGGCCCATCTTAATAGCTTTCATTGGTGCAAGAAGGTCCAGGATATGTGTGCTACTTGAAGTTTGAGGTAGAGGTGTTTGTCATGAATTATACCCAGATTGCAAATTGATGGGGATAGATTTGGATGGCAAAACACACAAGATGATGGACGGAATGTTGCACAATGGCAAAACATTCACCCCCAGTCACAGATATGGGTTTAATACATCGTTATTTTGCTCACCAAGCCACCCCAGTTTAGACATGGCCATATGCAAATCAGTCTTGATCCTGTGCCTCATGGGAGCAGTCCAGCCCGAACTGCCAAGTAACATCCTGCTCTGAAAACTTGCAATGAAAGAGATTGCTGCTTGTAGAAAAGTGTTGCTGCTGCACCCTGGAGAGTCATTTGTCACAGAGCTCCTTCCACTCAGCTTGCTGGCCTCTGCCAACTATTGAGAGTGCAGAATTCTGTACTGCTATTGCTGCACTGTGATCTATGTCAACGTAAGCCATTGGACTCTATGTTTAGGAACCGAAGATGAATTTTGTAACACGTAAGGGCCAATTCCGATTTCGGACGGAACGTTCGGAGCCCTTCCGCCCGCATCGGAATGTGCCGGTCGGATTCCTTTCCGACGAGCCATTCCGATGACTCAGTCAGAAAGGAATCCTACTCTGATTTCCAGATGGCTTACGACGGGCTCGGAGAGCCCGTCCGCTGTCTGGAAATCCTTCAGTACTCCCCCGGCCGCCCCGTTACGACCGAGGGAGTACAATGGCAGTTTTTCACTGCCTTTTCGGGACGGTATTTATGGCACGAAAAGGCAGTTGGAAACAGTCTTTGGGGGCCCCTGTAGGGCCCCCGTGGGTGCAAAGGCGGCCTGGGGGCACCTAAGGTGTCCCTCTGTTGATCCCTGCACCCGGTGGCAGGCTCCTTGGGGTGCCGGCCACAGGGTGCCGGGATGAACTGCACCCCTCCATTTCACAATGCGGGCGTGCATTCTGGACGGAATGCATGCTCCCATTGTGTAACATACGATTGCGTTTCGGTTGCATCATACTTGCAGGGCCGTAACAGACGACAGTAGGTCGGTCGGTCACGTTTCTTGACCGATGTCGGACGGACTCAGGTCCGTTCGACATCGGAATCGGGCCCTTAGTCGTTTCTTTATCCTCAAAGAAAAGGTTGCTCTGTTGTAAGCCAACACCTGTTCTGCTACCTAAATGAGCAGTGGTGCACCAAGCATTTCCAGCTCTTCTGATTAACTATGAATCTTTGGATTTGTGGTAAAATACATCGTTTCTTGGGTCACAGTACATTCAGTGGGAATGGAAAGGGAAGACACCGTGAAGAATCTCTGCCTCTTCAGGATGGAAATTTCAAATTCATATTGTAATTTATTTGTTTATATGAAATCTAGATCTTCATAGAGATCCTCATATATTAATACATAAATACTTTCTATCCATTTATAATTATATATCTATAAATAATACTTCAGTGCAAATGAAAAAAAAAAACTTGTAAACCATCTAAAATGTTTAAAATATGGCATTTCATTTTCCAGAAATAATTAAAAATGTGGTTGAATTTAATCCCCAGTTCATATTTCAAACCTAAGAAACAGGGCTATCGAAAACTGATGGTGGATCTAGATCTTAAACACCATTATTACACAAATCACACATTCTTTCTTTATTATTCAGTTGTTACCAAGCTCCAATAACAATACTTAATGGCAAAAGGTTCATTCGTACCATTAAAAAAAAAAATCTGTTTCTATGCTGCGTATTTCAAGTTAAATTGGGCTGCGGTTTTCATTCTCTACAGGAAGCAATTAGAGTGCTAAAAATGAACTCTATCTGTACAATACTCAATATCTAATTTTATACTCAAGCTGGGAGTTAATTTCAAATGAAATTTCAGTTGATTCAGTGTCATGGACTTTAAATAATTCTGCTGGAGCATATACAGTTCTAATGCATAGCAGAGAGTTCTATGGAATATACTACCTCCTCTTTTTTTATGAAATATTTCTTTGCGTAATAACTTACATAAAGAGTAGGCCTGGGCGGTAAATTCCGTTCCGCTCGCGGAATTTGGGTAATTTCACGTTCCGCAGAGACCGCGAAATTGCCCAAAATTCTGCGTTCCGCGACATCGCGAAATTTTTTGCTTGTTCGCGTTCTTAACATGCTTGTTCGCGAGATATTTCCTCCCGAGCATGCAGACGGCAATTGCGAATACGAAAAAAGCATCGCGAACAAGGAATTCTGCGTGTTCGCTGAATTTCTGCGTGTTCGCAGAGATTTTTTACCGTTTTGCGGAAATTTGCGTAACGCAATTACGCCCACCCCTAATAAAGAGTTCTCTTTGCAATGAAATTCGATGCCCCGATTGTAAAGCAGCTGCCAATCTTAGATCAAAAGTACTTAAAGATGGTAGCTAAAGACCAATCTGTCATTTTATACCTTTAGTTCATAATGGGGCCCAGAGATTGACTTTTCATGGAACAAGAGACCACCACATGAAAATATCCAATTTTACTATCCACTGGAGCTCAAACCTCCAGTTACTTGCAAATAGCTTTCTGGTTCTTAGTTCACAGGACAAGAAAAGGGTAAGAAGGAAAACATCAATGACCTTGCAATGAATGATCTCACAATGAAGGGAAAAATGTGTTAAATGCATAATTCAATTAATTAAAAAAAAAAAAACTTTATTTCGGTTACATAGGCAACCATAAAAGTACTTCACAAAAGTGTAAAAAAAAAAAGATAATCTCTGTTCAATCCATTGAACAAGTACATCGCAAGAATATGTGATGCTTCAAAAAAGTGAGTGCATGGCTATTTTAAGAGAGTAGTTGATAAAACCCCTCATAAATCCAGCAGACTAAAGTTCTGAAAACATGAGATTTTATTGGGACAGTTGCACCTTTAAAACCATTTCATTACCAAGAATGCATCATAAAAAGCATTTATATAAAAAAAACAGCTAAAATAACATCGTTTTCCTTTTGGCGATAGCACATTTTTAAAAAGAGCCAATATTTACACATAAAGATGGAAAATGTAGCTGTTGCAGAAAGACCAAGGCAGCACCACATTTTGTAATTACACTGTTCCTTAAAACCGGTGTTAAAAACCTTTTAGTAAAGGCAGAATAAAACTGACAGAAGAAAATAAAATGCAGCAGGCTCCAGGGAGAAGATGTATTGCATGGTCATATTAAACCTTTAGATGAGTCGAATTGACCAAGGGGGAAACTGAGATGCCGTCTCACAAACCCCCGCCTAAATCTTGTTAAAAGCAATCTGTCCCGGGGTTATCCACCCACCCAAGGTAAGGGCTCTAAGGCTTGGAGTATAACGTATTCCCTGACAGTAAATTTTGATAGTTCGATTTCCTTCCTTTAACAATGCCTTGATGCTCTAAAGGTTTTCATAACCCAGACCACATCAGTTTTAGTATTGAAGGCAGCACTAGAAAAAAAGGCTGGCCTACCCAAGGTTGCTAATTCTGACTTAATATATTTTAACCAGAGGATTTTCATTTTGCTGTTGCATGCAAGGCAGTCTAAGATAATCGCCCTATTAAATAAAGCATCTGGGTTTCTCCAGACTGCACACCACAATGCAAAAGAGACCGTAGCGTTAGATGGCATAGCCAGAAGTCATCAGGCATTCCATGGCAAGTGATTGGAGGGCAAACATTGTGCCTCACACTAAGAGGTAAACATGTCTTCTGTGCCCAGTAACTATGGAACAAGCATTATGTACACCATGGGTGTGACACAGACAACACTTGAAAGTGATTGATGGAGAAGCATTTCATTTAGAACAAATTATGGGTAAATGATCTAAGACAGCCACTTCTGTGTAGTTTAACTTGTGAACAAAGATTTTGTGACTTAGTGACTCATGGACAATACTAATTGCTGGCAAAGAATTCTGTAAAGAACTGCTGGGAATCTGCTGGTAACACATGCAAAACTGACCTGAAGATAACAGCAGGAATCGTTCCCTATTTTCTTGCTCCCACTTTTCCAAATAAATGCCACCAAGAACATTATCAGAATACTAATTGGAACCAACTTGCCAAGCAATATCTTGTGCGCCTATAGCCTTGAAGAATTTGCATACATCTTGGCCTTATGCATAACTCATTTTGTAAATCCGTCCTTAGAAGAAGAATCATTTCTGATGACTAATAAGCAAATTATCCTCACCCGCTTTCTCAAGAAGGCTGCCACTGAGAAATGCAATACTGTGGCAGCAACCTAGACACATGCACAAACGCCATACTTCGACAATCATGCCTTTCTCAGTGTAACTTTCTGCACATCCCTTGCCGGATGTGCCAACAACTTCAAAATGTATTTGAAGAAGTTAACAGAAGCAACCTTTGCTTGCAAATACTTCTAGACATCATCGTTGCCTTCAGAATTGTAAACCACAAGATCATCGTTCCTTATATCAGTGTCCTTCCGTCCCAGTGTATTCAACTAAGGATCCAGGCCTGTGAAACTCCCACAGGGTTCTGTTTGAACTCCCACAAGGCTGTCTCTGATTGCAAGTGATCTTTAAGTTTGCTACCCTCAACTTCTGAAAATCCTAGGCGATCGCATCCTGGACTATTTCTGCAAGTTCAGTGCTCATTACAATCACCTCGCCCAAGCATCATCAACAAGCAAAATTAGTTCCAGGCTCTAGAAACTTGCCTGCCTGCCATTAACTTATGGATGCCAATTGAGTTCCTTGCCCTAAGGGAGCAAAATTTAACCTGTGTCCTCAAAGCCAAAATATCACAACTTCCTTCCCTCCCTTCCTACCTCTTTTTCCATTCATTCACGCTGTGCACCAAGATCAAAAGCCCAGGAGTCGCGCTTGCCTTAATATTGGCACCTGTACTCAGTTTAGTGGTGCATCCGCACATCCCATCACTAATTTACCCATCTCAAACAAATCCTCCATTTTGTCTCCCTGGAACACAACACTCCTTCTCCCACACACCTATATTAAGGGCGTTCATGTTCCAGCCGGGACCATTGCACCTTTGTAGACTACACATTCTCACTCCATGTCCGCTTGCGAAAACATCAATCCCTGCAATTTGAAAGGAGGTAGACTTTTTCCAGTCTCAGTCAGGCAGACTTTTTTTTATTGTTTAGGTTATTTTAACCACTTACATAGACCTTTTGTGATGATCTCATGAACATGTAGTTTAAACTTAGAGGGACCTATAAAATAAGCGCCCTGAACTCGGGGAACCTACCTAGGGCCCTTTTGATTGAGCTAGCTAGAAATCCTTTCACTTTCCGAGCTATATATTGTTTTTTATAGAGGTTTGCTTGTGATTTATGTACATTCATATCCTTTGTTTGTGCCGAAGGTGTTTTAAGACTTCCACTGACATCTAGAAGTCTGCCTTGACTACTTCTTTTTGAGGCCTCACTCCGGCGAAGCAGAGAAGATCCGCTTGGACCTTTTGCAAAGAATATGGGTTTTTTTAGAAAGGAAAAAAACTTGAACTGAAGATGCTAATATTAATCATTCACTCGTGAGATGCTTGCTGAACCTGCACGCTTACTGAGCAAATCCTATATCCCCTCTAAAATAATAAATTGTACTGAACAAAATAGATTGTGAAGTTGAAGAGGCTGTCATGTTCCTGCTTGCCTAAAGGATGACATTGTTTTTATTTGAAAAGGACATCTGTTTCCTCAAATGTAAAGTGTTCCATGTAAATAGGATTGTTTCTCTGCTCCTTTGATCCTGGTCCAAATTACTGGGTTTTGTTCTTAAATGCTTTTTTTGATTTATCATTTACTTAAAGGCTTATGTAGACCTTAAGTATGACATAACAAACGTATTTTGTGTAGAGAAGCTGAAGGCCTGATATGTACTCTGGAGTAACTACTGTGAAACATTTTTAAATGTTTTTAGCTGAATGTCTGCTGTACAGGCGCCCTCATCTCATGATTTCCTTCTTCAGTGTATTTTGATGTCCAGTGCAGGGACCCTTGCATTCTGACTTATTCATAGTTTCATACTTGTCTTTCTGGACTGAAAGACAAACCAAATCAAATACATACCCACAGCGATATCGCCTTATCACCTGTTCTTATGATGTCCATCCATTACCCCCCCCCCACTCGGGCATCTTGATCCCTCTTGCTAAGCAGCAGGCACCTCGCACAATTCAGGGGTCTCGAATTGATCACATGTCCCTGCCTGTCTGTTGCATGCATGAATACCAGAGGCCCCTCCCCTTTGCAGGGGCCATGCCATCTATTAGGGCCCTCATCAACCCGGAAAATTGGATGGATTTTCCCAATTCCTGGAGTTACCATTACTAGGGGTACTGGTTACTCCGGGAGTAGGGCATATAAGGTCCATTACATGTTCCACCATGATTGCTGACTGGGAAATGAGGAATTACGATGGGAATCAGTAATTATGGCTCTGATTCCCCTGGTAATTCCTTATTTTCCCTCCTACACTCCTAGTGAAAGTAATGACGTATGTGGGGTTTCTGCGGAGCTGATGAGATGATGCCGCTGTGGCGGCAACTGCTTGTACTCGCCCCAACCGAATTAAGAGGCTTCTCATACTGAGCGCCTCAGCAGCAGCTCTGTGTCTTCCGTGGGGTAAACAGGCCTGAAAATCATAGCATGTTCTGCCTGTTGTTTCTGGCAGGTATACGAGGCACATGTTTGAAATTGTGCCAATGGAATGACCTCATCTGAGCTACAGAATCGTTGCAGAATGTAGCGATAGCTGTAACATTTCGTTCCTCGATATCTCAAACTGTTTCCTAACCAGTTCTGCTTCTAATTAACTTTAAACTTTGTTAAAGAATACATAATCTTCGCCTTTTTTTAAAAATGTTAATGTTATGCATTTATAGATTCAAAGAACATCTGAAAGTCATTATTGAGAATGGAGCTAAAATGTTTTTTTTCTTTTTATCTATTTAACAGGTAAACTGTGGACCAGAAGTATGAAGGTCGCCTACAACATACTTCATAAATTAGGCACAAAATTGGAGCCTATGGTCAGGCCTGGAGACAGGGTAGGTCTCTCTTTGTGGTTCTGGTTTTATCACCGTGGCATGATCAAAGCGAACCAGGCCAGGTGTTGGGAGTCCACCTCAAAGGGTGAGGCAGCGAGTGTGGTGGGGTCAAATTGTCTCTTCTCTGGTCTGGTTCGCTCGCTGATGTGTGATTTGAGGAAACTGTAATTTCTTTCGCCATATTGTGTTTATTTCTTGTATATTAGACGGTGCTGATGCTCTTGTGACGTTCAGGACAAATATAAATAATCAGATGGTAGAGTGAAAATACAAGACAGTCCTAAATTGACAGTTTTTTTCCTACCCAAAAAAAAATCAGCACTCCTGTACTTGGGAGGGAGCGGGTTCAGTGTGAACGAGTTCCTGTCACCATCCATCCTTTGCCTGTTTATCTCTGGGATTGTCCATCCTCCTGCTTTGTCCGAACCGCACCTGGCATCTGACCACACACTACAGAAAAATGAACACCTAGGTGCTGATTTAACATTGGACCCATTAGTGTTTTGCTTTGGCAGTCCCACTCTGTTTCAGCCTGACTGTGGCTTTTCCTGCCTACCTAAGTTATTTGTGATTAAGAGGGTAAAGGTAACCCTAATAGCAGATTCGTCCACTAGGTCGAATGTTTTATTTATTTCTAACCCGAACGGTGGCAGCCTTGGAGAGAGTGCTTAATTTGTGCCAGTTTTTGTACAGCACTTATTTCTAAACACTGCCACTTATTCATCATAGTCCACCACATGTTGGCCTTTCCTCTATATTTTTTACCAAAGCAAATGAGCAGAACATATAACAATCAACATACTTTAAAATTCAATAAAATCGGCAGCTGCATTCTTCTTTTACAGCTGTAAGTGACCCATAATGGTCCCGAAATGTCCCACATTGGGCTATAATGGTTAGCGGGCACCACTGGCATTGGCATTCCAGCAGAGCTGACTTAAGCATTGGGTGGTGCAGCCACAGTGGCTTCCTAAACATTTTCTTAAGCCACAACATTTTTGTAATACAAATAAAGGACTGCTTGGAACCCACTCAAAGTGCAGTTTTATCTTGTGTATGCTGGTATTTATTGGCTGAGGTAACCATGGTGTTATTGGTTGTACATATGAACGGGAAAAAACTTGAGCTGCAAACCTACAGGATTCCGCGGAATCCAATAGATCCTCATATTACAGCGTTACCATCTTCTCAATTCACATGCTGGGCATTATTCCACCCTCCAGTGTCTGGAGTCCGAAAGTGTACCTATAAAATCTTTTACTCTGGGTGTCAGATGCAGTCTGTCCATTGCAATGTAGAGATTTGCATATAGTGCATTGCAGTCATTTATGCATTCGTGTTTTGCTGTGGCTATAATGAATCCTCTGCATTTGTTTGAAAGTAAGTGCAGAGGTAGAGTAGCTTCTGTATAGCATCCTGAACAAGTGCCCTTGGGCAAGTATTTTGTGGCACAAACTCCCCCAGGCGTATTTAAGTGCAAAAGGTCACTTTAATAGAACAGGTCTACACGAAAAATTACGCCCATACCGTAAGCCTGTCAGACTAACAACGTTACCTCACTTACACACAACCAGCTCTTTACCCAGTTACCCTGTCCCCTCTGTCACCTCACACTTTGTTTGCCTAATTGCTGCCCATAGATTAACCCCCCCCCCACCTCTACTGTGCTGTACTTGCGCACCTCCAATATGGTCATCTTACTGTCCTGGGCAACCTCGTACTATCATACTCCCACGCAGAGGCTGTCCTACCAGTGGTATAATAAATATCAAGTAAAACCAGATAGCAGACCTGCCCTAGTAAACCTTAACAGAAAATACAGTAATACCTTTAAACTGGAAAACTCAACTCTCCCACTAAACCCACCTTTATGCCTTACAACGCACCAATTCTAAATAGGTGAACAATCTAATCAAACACATCTTCAGACTTTATCTCACTTGGGGCACCCACCCCTAAAAATTCGATTACCGATAGCGCGAAGGAGTGACCAATGATCCATACTATTAAAACAGAAAACTACATTTGCCCCATGAAGCCAAACCTAAAATAATTCCTTATCCTCTCTAATATATTTCTCACAACACTGGGACCGTCACATAACCATACTTCATAAACGTTGAGCTGGGAAACCAAGACTTGCAAGACTTGCTGATTCTGTTGCACCTATCCTAAATGAATGAGTTCCAAACTGAGAAGGAGGAAAACCCAAATTTAGAAAATGCTTCGCATAAAAGAAAAACACTTGAAACTGTGTAAGGACGGAACCACTCTGGTGCATAAATATATCTCCCTTCAAAACCTCCCCTGGAAACGGAAATCAGTTCCAAACTTGCAGTGGGTACCTCAGAACATGCCCTGACCCACACAGCAGAATATCCCCCCTTTTCCCAACTGATCAGTCTTAGCTCTCCCTAAACACAAGGCCAGGCTATGCTCAGTTTCTTCGGCGCCTCCTTACAAGAGCCTACCCTGCTTTGCTTATCAACAAAAAAAGCACAATATTGTATCATCACTGTGAAACCTGTCTGATAAGTAAAATATAATGCTACTGAACAGCTCGAAGAAAGGACAAGAAACCGAACAGCTCTTCAGTAGTTTCTTATCTGATAGAGACTTCTAGCCACTAATTTGCTTCCTGATAATTATCCCCAGGCATCGGACTGGATCCAGAATTTTTTTGTGAACAGCGCCCCTGCTTGCCAGAAGGTGGCGTGGTTTGGCTCCATGTGGCGTTGTTGGCGTCATCAGCACCGGAAATTATGTTTGCTGTGCCTATATAGGCGCCACTCAGGCACGCTGATGTCGCCTCTTTTCTTTCTGTGCCAGCCAGCGCAGATCCAGGAAGAGCTACCTACCCCTTGGTCACTTTTTTACTAGGTTTTTTGACGTTTTGTCGGTCTTTTTTTTAGGTTTATCTCCCGGTGTGCAAAAATTACATAGAAGAAAGGCAGCTTCAAGCCCTGTGGCACCTGGATCTGACGGACGTGCACCTTGTATGCCTCTGGTGCTTTGATCAGGACCACGACCCGAAGGCCTGCCCCTACTTTCGCGCCTTTTCTCCAGCAGGCCTTGAGGGAGCGATCCCTCTTGCTTATGGTGGCTCGACGTGCAAAGCTGCGACTATCAAGGTCCCTGTTGAGAGGAAGGTCCCGGGAGCAGTTGCAGAGCCTGCGGTCATCATCACCCTCGAAGTTGTTGAGCCATTCTAGTAAGTAGAAGTCCCACAAGAGGAAAAAAGTCAAACCGATGAGACATGGTATTGTCGCCACTTGAGGTCTTGCTCCACTGTTGAGCCAGTGCCTGGGTCGGCTCCGCGCCTCCCAGACGTTCCGGGAGCTGGCTCATATTTGTGTGGCATCATCATTTGTTAGCAAACCGTACCCCCCACAGTGTATATATACATATATATGTAAAAGTCCCCTGTGTCTGTAGCGTCCTACATCCTTGTCTCTTTATTATTATCTAGATTCCCCCTGAAGAAGTGCAACCTTTGCACGAAATGCATCGGGGACTATTGAATTCATGAAGTTAAAATGATTACAATAACCATCGGATTCAATGTTTTGAATTACATTGTCACCATATGATGTAATATGGAAGATAATTGACCAGTTGAACTATATTGTTACCATGGTCAAAATTTTGAAGTAAATCTTCCAAAAAACCATGACTACAGACATTTTTTTCAAATAGTGTGGACACCTTGCATTACGCACTATTGTGCATCCCAGAGTGCCCAGGAATTAGTCCTTACCCGTTGTAAGGCTTTCTTGTTCTTAGATTTGCAGCACCTCTTGGACTCAGAAGGTGTTTTCCTGCGCACCTAATACCCATCTAAAATATTTACTTGTGGATAACATTATTACCTTGGAGTGCAGCGGTCCATCATACTTTCATATTTGGGTGGCCCATTCCCTCCAGCGTGTCCCCTGGATTCAGAAAGGGCCCCAACTGAATCCACGCCGGTAGCTCCAGCACCAGTCGGGCCCAAGGTTGGGACAGACTTGGCACCAGTCATGCCACTTCGACCTTCCCCCGATGCCGAGGTTGACGGTGCCAGCACCCACCGGCAGTGCTATGCACATCCTCATCCTCAACTCCGACAAAGAGCCAGAGAGGCATCATCGGTGCCAACTGGAGCCATTCCTTCTAGGCCAGAGCCTGAGCCCTATATTATGGGGTTGGACTTGGGGCGTAATAGGAAGGGTTGCTGGACCCTGAAGAATACCAGCCTTATGAAGAACATACGGACTGGTGTGAGGATCTGAGTGAAGCCAGTGGGCTGGATACGTCTGATATTGGCATGCTTTCTTCCCCTAACGTGGCTACAGAGAGAGCTTTTTTTTGCAGTGGTGGTGCAGAGAGTGGCTTAGGTCCTGGACCTTAGCGTGTCGTCGTTGGCAGTTAAGACTAATGTCTTGACGGAAGGGATTCAGCTGGGAGTGTGCCTATCAGAACCGCTTCTCCCTTTCAATGAGGCTCTTACTGAGGTCCTGCTTGGGACTTGGTTCAAGCCCAACACGGGCTACTGTGAACAGGACGATAACCCACCTCCACCTCCCTGCTTCAGATGACCCAAATTTCCTCACCCCATATCCTACCCCGGAGAGCTAGGTGGTCTAAGCTGCAACGTCCCCTGTAAGTCCTGGCGCATTCCTTACTACACCCTTGGACAGGGAATCCAGGAGGCTGGACAATCCTGGGAAGATGTTTTCTTCCAGCAGCCTGGCACTGCTGTCTGTGAAAACTGCATGCCTTTTGGGCTGCTATTACCACGCCCTGTGGGATATGGTTGCGCAGGTGCTGCCAATTTTCCAGGAGGAGGCCCGGCCGTGCTCTCTCAGGCTGTTGCTGATGGGAGGGATGCAGCTAAGTTAACCATCCACTGTGGACTTGACACCACCAACTCACTAGACATGCCTGGTTGAGGTTGAATGTTTTTTATTTTTTTATTTTTTATTTTAAGAAAACCCCCAAAAAATAACACTCCATCTTGACGTCATGTGCATTATACAATTGCATGAAACAATATTCAAAATAAATAAGAAACAGAAGTTAGACTTTAAGCATACATATTTCTGCCACAGCCCAACCACCTGTCACGTATATCAATCTACACACCAGCTCTGCAACCCTCCAAATACTAACACCGGCAGTGTAGACAGTGACCTTGTACCATTAAGCTATACAATAAAAACATAATAAAGAAATCAACCTACAGCAAAATAAAAAAGACAGTACGTATAAATTCCAAGACTGTATCCAATACCAGCCCCCCCTCCAACCTGCCCAGACGTGACCAAGTGCATCTCACCGCAATGTCACCTCAACTGCACGCATCACCCCCTCCAGCGTTCATACATGTAGATCATCACACCAACTTACTAAGTAGATACAATCGCAAAGGTTCCCAAATGTCCCTCGGCCTTGAACTGACCGTCTGCTCCTCTGCATATGTATTAAGACTATCTCGACAATAGACTAAATCTTACAGCCATTCCTTAAGTGTGGGTTTAGATCTGCCACCCCATGTGATAGCCACCCTGCGCGCCGCCAGCAATAGCGCTATTCGTACGAAGGTGCCAGTCACTCCACAAACATCTGAGCAGACACACCAGCGGAGTGCATTGTACATCCACAGCAACCATCTCCTGTATACTTCCCACCACTGCGCCCCAAAACTCACCCACTGTCAGACAGCCCCACGCCAAATGCATGAAATCTGCCCCGTCCTGTCCACATCTATCACAATATGCAGTCCCACATAAGCCATACCTGTGCAGTCACGCTGGGGTATAGCATACTTGATGTATATATTTAAAGTGTATGATCCGAAGGTTACCGTTCATACTAAGTTTCCCTGTCATGTCACAAATATACTTCCAATTCTCCTCAGTAATGGGATTCGGCAGACACTTGTTCCACCTTTCCCTACTTTTATCTGACACCTCCACAGTTTCATCCTTAATCATCCTATACAGTCTGGATACCAGCTTTTTGTTAGTGTGAGTGGCAAGCACGAACTGGAGCGACAACAGCTCGGGGGGTTCCTGCGGATACGTGATGTAATGCATTCTGATCGCGTGCCTCAGTCTATGCACTGCAAAGCGAAACAGAAGCGACTGGTTTCTGACATATTGCAGCGTCTCCGGCGCTATGATTGACCCCTGTGGATAAATATCCCGCATGTGTACAATTCCGACTTTCCGCAATAGTCTCATAGAGGGACCCTCATGTGTGACCGACAAAGCGGCATGATGCTCCAAATGCATGAGCGATGAATATAACGGCAGCTTCCGCGCTAATCGCCCTATATTCCTCCAGGCTAAAACCGTGGCTTCAACCGCATTTATTTCCGACTTCGAAGTGCCACGTGCATGATGAGTAATGATGCTATAAAGCGGAATCGTAGCAGCGTCCCCCTCCTCAACTGCCACATGTGGAGTAAAAGCGTGCGGTCTGTACCAATAGTATGCATATTGGGCCTGCGCGCTCAAGTAGTACACATAAAAGTCAAGGTCGAATGGTTTTCTGGGGATGTACAGTCCTCACTTATGAACATGCCTTTTGATTGCTCCTTTGTCTTCAGAGATGAGCCGGATTCAGCACTGGAGCGCGTCCAGGACAGCAGGGCTATGACCATGTCCTTAGGCCTTTCATTAGTAGACATTATATACCAGGCCAGCTTCTCACACCCCTTCACACCATAAATCCCCCTTTCTCTTCTTTTGTGGCCTCAGAGGGGACATACAACCAAGTCTTTAGCCGCCCAGCCGCCGCAGCACACAAGGTTTTCAGCTTCTGTGTCCCACAGACGCGGTTCCTCACGGCCCTGTGGTTCAGGTGGCCAGCAGTCGGGTCAGGTCAGTCCGCCAATCCCCTCCCAGCAGCCACATCCTCCAAACCCTCCTTGTCTGCCCATTCACCATCCTGGGCACCAGGATTTGCCATCACCTGCAGCGCTGGCAGTCCATAACATCAGAGACCTAGGTTTTACAGATTGTCTGGAGCTACTCCCTCCCCTTTGAGACTACCCCTCCCTCCATGCTACCTACTTACGACATGTTGACAGAGGACCACCTAACTCTTCTTCATCAAGAAGTGACTGCTCTTTGGCCAAAGGAGCCATAGAGAGACTGCCAATGCCAGATGTAGGTCATGGTTGCTATTCCGACTACTTCCTGATGCTCAAGAAGGACAGAGGCCTTCGTCCTGTCCTCAACCTGCACTCTCTCAATTTCTTCCTCAAGAAGAAGAAATTCATAATGCTCACTCTTGCTCAGGTCATGTCTGCCTTGGAGCATGGAGACTGGATGGTGGTGTTGGACTTTCAGGAAGCATACTTCCCCATTTCCATCCTCTCTACCCATAAACGTTACCTGAAATTTACAGTGGGCCACGACCATTTTCAGTTCACTATGCTCCCTTTTGGCCTCACCAGCGCCCCTAGGGTGTTCTCCAAGGTGATGGCGGTGGTTGTATCCCATCTGCGGGAATCTGGGTTACAAGGCTATCTCAATGACTTGTTGTTGAAGGTGGGCTCGCCCCAGGCTGTCTTCTCCCATGTCCACACTACGACGGACCTCAAGCATTAACTGGGCTTCACTATAAACTTGCAGAAGTCACACCTGACTCCCTCTCAGACGCTCCCTTTCATTGGAACTGTTCTGGACATGGTGCAGTTTTGGGCCTATACTCCTGACCGGATATTCTGGCTGTGATACTAATGTTCCAGCCTCTATCCTGGATTTCAATGAGACTGACTCTGAGGCTGCTGGGCCTCATGGCCTCCTGCATCCTGATTGTGACAAATTCCCATTGGGATTTGCAGGCTCTGCAGTGGGCCTGATGTTCCAGTGGGTGCAGCATCAGGGAATCTCTCCAAAATGATCACGATCTCAGACGGAACTGCAAGGGACCTGCAGTGGTGGCTTACGAACCACGATAGGGTCAGCGACAGATCCTACTCCCTCATCCAACCAGATCTGACAGTTGTGACAGATGCGTCAATTCTGGGATTGAGAAGCCATATGGGAGAGGTGGAGGTCAGAACGCTCTGGTCTCCGGTGGAATCCAGACTTTACATCAGCTTGTTGGATCTCCGAGCAATCCAATTGATATTGAAAGTCTTTCTATCTTCCATCCAGGGAAGGCTAGTGACCCTATTCCTAGCTCAGAGGCATTAGTCTGCACAATTAACTGTTTAGAGTAATCTGAAGCTTTGAGAATTGGTGGTGAGCACCTTGCCTCTTTCAGGGCGTCAAAATACCTTTGACAACGAACTGGCCTGTTCACTTTCTTGGGCATCTTCTTGGAGGTAAGTTCTGTGAGGGGTGCCACAGTGGATCCATATCCCTTCACAAACCTCCTGTAATACCAAGTTAAGCCTAGGAATGCCCTGACTTGGATCTGGGTTGTCAACATTGCCTGGATCTTTGGTTGTAAGGGTTGCCCTTGGCATCCACCTACAAGGTAGCCCACATATACAACAGTACCCTGCCCTATCTGGCATTTGGATGCCTTGATAGCAGATTGACCAGGTGATACTGCCAGGAGGAGCGAAAGATAGCAATATCATCAAGATATGCTGCACTAAAGGCCTCCAACACAGTAAGGACTTGATTCACCAACCTCTGTAAGGTGGCAGGCGCATTCTTTAAGCCAAAGAGCATAACAGTAAACTGATAATGCCCATCTGGGTTGGAGAATGCTGTCTTTTCTTTGGCTGCTGGGGCCGTGGCAATCTGCCAGTACCCTGCAGTTAAGTCAAAGGTACTGATAAATTTGCCTCTGCCCAATTTGTCCATCAGCTCATCGGCTCTGGGTATAGGGTGAGCATCTGTCTTAGTGACAATATTGACCTCTCTGTAGTCCACACAAAACCTCATTTCTCTCTTGCCACCCTGTGGGTGAGGCTTGGGGACTAAGACCACTGGGTTGGCCCAGTGACTCTGAGGGCTCAATAACCTCTAACCAGCATCTTGCTTACTTTAGCCACGATGCTCTCCTTAATTTGATCAGACTGCCGATAATTCTTTGTTTTGACAGGTAAGCTCTCCACAGTGTCCACATCATGAGTACACTAGTGTGTCTGTCTAGGGGTTAAGTAGAAAAGCTCAGCATACTGTTGCAGGACTTGCCTGCATTCAGTCTGCTGTTAGGCAGAGAGGGTGCCTTAGTGGACAACTCCATCAACTCCCCACTCTGTTGGACTATAAGAGAGGAGGTTAGGGAGAGGTTCACTCTCCCCTGGTACCCTGGTACCTTTTAGGAGGGACTTAAGTGTGAACCAGTGGTGTGCCAGTTGTGGAAACAAAAGTACAGTTTTGGGAAAGAACACAGGCACTGGAAACCAGATTGGCAGGGACCCGTTGCAATCCCGTCAAAGCTCAGATAATGTGGAGTTTGCCCCGATCTAGTCATTGCTATGGTGTTGTGTGTTTGTGGGCCCCTCCAATTGCCTTTCTTCTGCGGCGCATCCCACATACCCAGCAGTTGTGAGCTGTCGTGCCCCCCTGATGTTCAAGCTCTGTCACCAAATTCTGGCCAGCTGCAGAGTACCTCATGTGAGTGGTCACAACCCTCTTAGCTTGCGGAGCTGACACCACGGAACTCAGGCAGCCCACGTGGTCCCCCACCTCTAACCGCACCAGCTGCTGCTGCCTCATTCTCCTGGGCATCAGGGCCACCCAAGGTAAGGCTGCTGCCTGCTCACATTGCCTACCTGACTGTACTACCCAGCTACTGGTGGACATACCCCCCAACCTCAACACCCAGGACCCTTCACAACAGTCATGCCAACACCACTGCGGCTACGCCATGTCCTGACTCTCAATGAGCGCTCTTTCAGCACACCCACTCATGCTCCAGTACCCCTGGTTACAAAATATCCTTCTAGCCTTCATGTTGAAGGACACTCAGGGTTTCCAATACTTTATTGTATTGCTACAAAATCCTTAAAAGAAACTCTCCTACCACCAATATAACCAATGAAAAATACCCTACATTCCACTATAGCACCACTCACCTGACTAAAACTCCCACTAATCTGCACGCCACTGCCATGCTTCCAGCTGCTCAAACAGCTAAAGAGCCTAATATGCCCTTAATCTGACATAAAGACCCTACACAAACAATACCCCACCCTACACCTAGTCGACCAATCCCTGCCCACCTCAACCTGGTGAAGTGGGCCGCTCCAATCACCTGGGGGCAGTGGTCAAAGAGCATTAAATAAAGTATGGGAACTGTGATGCATGCAAGGGGCGCGGTGGGTGAGCCTGTAGGCCTGGCTAAAACAAAACATTCTGTAACTTGTTTTGGTCTTTAATCTTCCAGTAACTAAAAAATAAATAACTCTCAGCTTAAATGAAAATTAAATACAAATTATGTTAATCAGTGGGAAATGCACTATTTTACGTTATGAAACCTCTAATAGTTAATAGACCGCAGAGATCTTTGGCTGTAACCAGAGGGCCACAGAATTGAAACCTGGTTGGTGCAGTGGAGAATAGTGACTTGTGTATGCTTAGTGCTAGAAGTTCCCAGTATGGGACAGGAGGCGCTGTGTACATTTAAGTCATTATTTTAAACTTTCTTTACGCATAGTGCAAGATAGGCTGCTACATATGTGAAACAACGTTGAAGATAAAGTGTTTCCAAAATAGAACAAAAGAGATGCCAGTTCAAGATCTTCTCACACGCCTACAAAGCACTCCATGACCTAGCACCTGCCTACATCAACCATTGACTGAACTTCCACTAACCCTCTCGACACCTGGGCTCCACTTCACTCACCCTCGCACCCCTTTCATCCATCGCAGCTGCAGTGGTGGTCTCTCCTATATCGCTGCCAAGACACGGAACGAATTTCAGCTCCGTACCGCCCCTGGCAGACTTCAGACAGAGACTCAACACCTGGCTCTTTGACGTAGACACAGCTCCCAGATACCCCCTAGGATGACAGTGTTGCTCTTTACAAATGCTGTTTGAAATATAGATTTTTTTGCAGACTATACATAGTGCAATTTTTTTATAACTGTCTAAAAGCACACTCTTCACAGCCTAGCTAGTAGCTCCCTTATAATACCCCTCAAAAAGAACAAATGCCTTCAGGAAGCCTTTCAACTCAGTGGCGTAGCGGGCGGCACAAGGTTCTGGGGCAGTGGACCCCTCCCCCACCACACCCGCTCTTACCTGCGGCCGTTGTGGTCCGCAAACTTAAGGACCATTACCACCCAACCCTCCTTTCCCCTACCACCACCAGGGCCGGACTGGCCATAGCGGGCACCGGGCAAACCACCGGTGCGCCGCACGGGTGGGGGGCGGTTTTGGGCCCCTGGGGCCGTTTTTGTTATAGGGCAGACCGGCCCTGGCAAAGAGCTCGGCGGCACCTCCAACCTTCCCGAGTGGGTGGAAGTATGGCCACGTCGTGCCCTTCAGATCCCTCCACTTCGACCACTGTCTGTGGACAGTCTGTAACTCGTCTTTATTACCCCTGGGCAATTTTAAGACACTGTTTTTCTTCCACTACTGTGTCTCCTCTGTATATAATGGCGCCTGTGCTGTGAAAGGGGGGCTGTGCTATCCATTTAATTGAGATCCATTCAACTTCAAACGATTTAGAAAGACTAGCAAGTAAGGGCTTCTTCAGGAAAGAACTGTGTTATCTCCCCTTTTGTCTATTAATATTTATCAACTGAGGAAATATAAAGACGGCTGTTCATAGGATTCAGAAATGAGTGAACTACACATGATGTGTTTTAGGTTGCATCAGAAATATTCCAGCAAGTTTCAGATATCAGTTCTCAGCTATATTGCTGGATTTAGTCGGCATGTTTTTCAGGCAGACGTTTTCCAGTGAGATGGGCTAAACCGATGAAGGGCACTTCGACTCTACATTGTATGCCGTGGAGGCACGCGCACTTCTGAGCTGCGCGAGGCAGAAACCTGCAGCTTCCGAAATCGTTTCCCATGCATTATTGATCAAATAAAGCCTCCAGTAGATGCGGCTTCGGAGATAAAAGCGCCCTTCACGCGCGCGCGGCAAGGTGCATTAGAAGAATATGGGTGCGAGTGTCACCGCGCCCGGTTTATTGACGCCTAATCGCTCGCTCCAGCCGCATTATCTGTAGAATGCCGCTCCATTGATCATAATGAAGAGACATAATAGACGATAACAGGTGCGTGCGTGAACCAGAGGCGCGTGCGATAAAGTGCTAGAAAAGCGTCATCTTGTTCCAGCCTTGGCTGCCGTTGAGTGCAGTAGGTGTGCGTTGATCTCGCGCACAGGCTGTGGGGAGGCGCGGCCATCACTGCGGGCTTACGTCACACATGGAGGGCAGGGAGGGAGGGAGGATGCACCTGGGTCGAAGATGGCTGTAGCAACAAGCTGCCTTCTCCCCCACTCTCCAGCCGGTAAATGCCTGCTGACAGTTCCTTGGCCATTGATCAGCAGGTCAATACCTCCATTAAAGGATGCATTAGCGCAGAAAGGGGTTTTAAGGAAATCTGCATCGGCCTTTTAATCACCTGCGTTCCGTGCTGATTAATTTGTTGATTGACTTCACACTAGATTATTTGGAGTTGGTGAACGTGTGCTGCCTTTTCGCTTGGAAAAAATAGTTGCCAATCGCTCCTTCAGAATGCAGCTGCACCTTTAGGTTAAATACAATCGACGCTTGGAAGACCAACGCTTCCCTGCTGTGTCTCTCGATACCCCCCCAGCAGGCTGTTTCTCACGAGGCCCAGCACATCCGCTGTGTCTGCTTCAGAAGACCTCTCTGAAGATGCTTGCATGTTGACTGTGCAGTGTGAGATCGCTAATTAAGGGTGGCAGAGTCTGTCTCACCAGGGAGATCCTTAATGAAGGCGGCATCAGTGTGGCATAGAGGCTCCAGTCTGTGCCATCCACCAGTACTTAGTACTCTACAAAGTCAGCAGATACGTGGCTGAAACTTCGTTTGGAATGTAGTTGTCTGGCCCAGAGTATAATCAAGATGCTCTCAACCGGCCTGTCTTGGGGACTTTGCACCTATGGCTCCTCATCCAATCCCTGGTTCTCTCTAGACTGGATTATTGCAATTCTCTTCTGACTGGCCTACCCAAAGCCCCCTCTGCCCTCTCAAATCCGTCCTCCATTCAGCATCTAGCTTTATTTCAGGGTCCAAACGACATGACCACATCACTCCTTGCCTATCTTCTCTTCGATGGCTTCCCATCGAGGCAAGATCTATTTACAAAACTGCCTGCATCACCCACAAAGCCTTGCACACTTCCTCCCACTGAAAATGTCTGGAGGCTTGAGACCTTCTCGGAATGCAGAAAAGTTTCTGCTTGAGCCCCCCTCCTTCAAAAGGGAACGATCGATGGCTCAATCGTTCTCAGGTAATGTGGTGAGAATCTGGAACACCCTTCCTCAATTTGTCTGTGCCCCCACCTCTACCCGGATCTTCAAAGCTGACCTCAAATCTCTTCTCTTCCAAAGAAACTTTCAGAACTAATACCTTCATTCTCAGAACCATCTAGGAAGTTCGTTCATCATTGTAAATTTGTAATATTTGTTTTTGTACATTCCTCACCCTTGCTTGCTGGGTTCTTGCCTTCTATGGTTTTACCCTACCTCTTCTAGTCTCCTGTTTATTTTTGTAACGTTCTATTTTGTAACATTTCTCTCATGTAACATAATTGGTTCTATTGTACAGCGCTCTGACACCTTCGGGTAAAGTCCACGCTATATAAAAATGCATTAAATAAAACCTTTTTTTTAAATTTGGAACAGAAGGGAGTGATCAGTGACTCTCCGTGAAGTCACTCTGGCCTCGTTCAGACTTCCGATGGGTCAGGCTGGCAGCCAAAGACAGTCACAGCCTGGTGAGTAGGGGGATGATCCATACAATAAAGACCTGGTTACAAGAGTGTCTTCAATATAACTCTTGTGAACTGCTTCTAATGTGGGAATCTCATTTTCTACCCACTCTCTGGCACCCTGTCTACTTTTTCACAGTCCCAGAACTCTCAATTCAATAAAATACATAAATATTTTTAATAAAAAAACCTCACGAACCGCTGTTAGTCAAAGTGTCCAACCACGCATGTCCTCCCCCACAACATGTGAGTAAAGAGCACTTCACAAAAAATAAGTGAGAAAGTGAGAGGGCACCTCATGTATGCAACACCAGGGAGGCTACCAGCCGGTTCTCGCCTGTATGCCCATGTATATCATCATCGGGTGCTCACTCGAGGAAACAAAGAAAATGGTGTCCAGTGCAGAGAGAAAAGAAAAGGAACAGAAAAAAAGTTAACTGTCCCAAAACGTAACCCCGTGAGATGCAAAGAACTGCGTGTTCAATGCGATTAAAATCGAGTTAAGACTCACTATCAAATTACCCTCTTTATTCAATAATGTGAGATTACTCGTGTTAAAAGCACAGCATGTCGCTAACCTTTTCCAGGAAGGCCAACATGTTTCATTGCCAATTACGTATGTTGTGGCAAATTCGTTATGGCGAGGGGTTCAATCACTCTCCTCTCTAGGCAAAACTTTGTATGAGGCAGATTGGCTGGTAAAACACAAAGAACAACAAGAACAGCGGTTCTTTCTCACTCAAACATGATCAACCAGATAAAAATTTCTTACTTAAACCATTTGGTGCTTTTCTGCCTATCTCTTCCCTTTTGACAGACACACACAAAGGAAGGGTAGGTGTGAGTGCAGAGTCATCAGCATGTTGATGGGTCATCTTGAGCAGGAGGGGAGTGAGGAGCTGACATTGCACCTGATAGGGCTGGGTCCTGTCCCCGCACAAGGGATTGCAACTCTGGACCTAGGGCAGGAAAGGCAGGAGCTTGTGCACTTCAAAGCCTCTCTTTGAAGTCTCCCTACTTAAAAGGTAAACTTGGTGCTTCTGACCTCACCAAGACAGAGCAATGCTGGAACTAAGGACATTCTTCCAGGAAGAAGAGCTGCTGTGCTGCTAATTTAATTTTCTGTATTGGCCTGCTGTCTGCTGATTGCTGTTCTGTGGGAGGGACTACCACTTTGGCAAATTACTTTGCTGTGTTCACCTGCTGCCTCTTTCCTGAAAGTGAGAAGGACTGGACCTGCTCTCTACATCCTTGAATCTACGTTTCTCCAATTGCTTGTTGGCTTGCCTCCTGTTGCTGAAGTCTCAGAGATATCAAAGACTTCACCTTTCATCTTCAACCCAAAACCGGGACTTTACTTGCTGTAAGTCGGGCTCGCCAAAGTGGTGCCAAACCAGACCATGGCCCTTGCAAGTGAGTTTAAAGTGCTGCATCTACCAAGAACCTGTGTATCAACATTGTTGCATCGATTGAAATCGATGCATTGCCTGCCACAAGATCGATGCTACATCATTGCTGCGAGGTCTGGGACCGCTGCATCATCTCTGCAATCACCGCATCATGAAATAATGCATTGCTGCCACAGTGTGGAGAAGATCGCTGCATCGTCTCCAGCGCGCATTAACCCGGTGCATTGCCTTTGGAACCGCCACAGTCCAGAATCAGCGCTTCATCTCCACCACTGGTGCATCACCCCTACTGTGTGTAGAAATCCAGCGCTACCTCAACGGCATGGGGAGCATCAACACATTGCACCATGCATTTCATTTTGCAACAACAAATTATGGTACTTTGCTCAGCGTGCCCTGGATGGGTCCTGTAGCCAGACTGTACTCCATTGCTGGTGGCCTAAACTCTTGACTTTGCTCTGGTCCAGCGTGACCTTGTTTAACCCCTTAAAATGCTATTTGCTTCTGTCGTTTTTTTCTTGCTTTGTTCAGAATTTAATCAAATACGTTTCTAAACTGGAGTGGTCTTCTTGCGGTGCTTTCACTGTTAGTGTTTGATGGATTGCACAAATACATTACAATTTGTCTCTTAAGTTAAGCCTGCCTGCTCTGTGCCAAGCTACCAGTGGGTGAACACAGGCTACATTTTGCTGTGTATCTAACTTAACATGACTAGAATCGTGGTTCCTGCTTGGACAGGGTGCACATTCTGCGAACCAGACACCACATTTCTAACACAGACCAAAAAAGTAGTGATAGTCTTCAAAGTGCAATATGACCTATGTCATAATTGTAGGGCCGAGTGACTGCAACATATCCAGTGAAATTATCCAATTCCTGTGTGTTTCATACTTTTTGTAAATAACATAGGACTGAATCGGTGTCCAACGATAAGTTATTCCAGGGTTTGGAGTCCACTGGTGGGTAAAGGACACAACTTCTTCAGTGTGCTTGCGGTGAAAACGCCAGTGTGATGGCAGTGATGCGCATGGTGGTTTTTGGTCCTCTGTTTCTTCGTTGTGCTAGTCTGTTATTATAGTCTCTGCTTCTTATGATACATTTGAGTCCAATGTCGCCGGCCAATAGGGAAACGTTATGCACTCTCAGCCACATTAACACTGGTGTAAAGCTCACTGAAGGCGTTGCGGGGCCTTTGGACAGAGACTGTCTGAACTAAAGCTCATGCGCTTTTACCACAGCCATCCCAGCTCTCTCCTATAGGTCAATTTGCATTTCTCCTAATTCGGCGTTATCCGATATTTGGACACTAAAACGTTTTGCTGCTTTCCTTCTGTGTGGATTATCATTTATTTTAATGCCAGCATGCCCCTGCTAGGATTTGTCCCCGAACAGACACTTTTAATTAAACAATAATCTTTAATGGGTGTCTCACACTGTTAGTTTAATACCTTTGCAGAGAATGGCACAGACTCTGTGCTGCTTTTCGTATTTCTCCTTTGCCATCGGCGCACTGCGGTTCCAAGAGCTTAATGAACAGCACGGAATTAGCAAGAAAAAAAAAAAGAAATGATCGTGCCCACTGTGTCAGTTTCTAAAACCCTACCACTCCTAGGACCACTAAAAGTGACAAGGAAAGACGCGAGAGGGCACGGTCTGTTTTTCAGACATTCAAAACTCCTGCAACCCAATACAGATCCTGTCTTCTCCAGCTATTCATAATTATGCGTTGTAAAGCTGGACAGCCACTTATTTCCAACTTAAAATTATTAGTTCTCATACTTTATGTGTGAATCAGAGATCCTTCTGAAATGTTATTTTTGCAAGATGGAAGACGTTTTCTTTTGTCTGGGAACAAATTGCAGTTCTCAGCTGTTCAGTCTAAAATAAATGTGCGGAGATTATAGTGAAGGCAGATTTCTCTAGCAGGGTGTTCTTTCCACTGTATAAATTATACTGCAAAGAGAAAGACACTGATCTTGGAAGTTCAGTGGTCGAAGTTGCTATTATGCTTATGATAGTGACAGCGGCTGTGCAGCAAAGAACTTTAACCTAGTGCACTTGAGTTGCCTGGTGTCTTGTATAACAGCGTGCCTTTTCTTCAACTTTGCTGTTATATTGAAGGCAAACTGATGATACAAATTACAATTATTTCTCTCTTACTTAAACCTTGAACAGCTGTGGTAATGCCAACAAGACTCGTGACTTGGGGGTGAATGTTTGATTCACTCAGCATTCCATCCATCATTTGTTGGCGTTAGTACTTTTTACCCTGAGTGGGATGAGCATGCCTAGATGTGGGTCCCTTGCTCGCTTGACCAATGGATGCAAGCGACCCTGGCTGATGACGGGTGATATACCCCTAAACCGGTCCCAGGATGCTTCTTTCAAGTCCAGGGAGGACCTGCCTTGGCAGTTCAGGCTGGACTGTTCCCTTGAGGAACAGGGTCAAGACTGATTTGCATATGGCTGGGTCCAAACTGGGGTGGCGTAGTTAGAAAAAGAAAAATGGATTTAATCTAAATCCCTTGACTGGAGGTAAGTGTTTGATTCATTCAGCATTCCGTCTATCATTTGTTGCCGTAGCAAGAGATTATAGTTAACGCACATTTCCCTAGCAGGGCGTGCTTTCCACTGTATAAATTATACTGCAAAGAGAAAGAAACTCCTTTTGGAAGTTCAGTGGTCTAAGTTGCTATTATGCTTATGATAGTGACCAGCAAAACACAGAAGATTGTGGACGGAATGTTGCACAATGGCAAAACATTCACCCCCAGTCACAGATCTGGGTTTCATCCATCGTTATTTTGCTCACCGAGCCACCCCAGTTCAGACATAGCCATATGCAAATCAGTCTTGACGCTGTGCCTCATGGGAACAGTTCAGCCCGAACTGCCAAGCCATGTCTTCCCTGGACCAGAATCAAGCATCCTAGGACCGGTTTCTGGCTATTAGCCGTCATCAGCCAGGATAGCTTGACTCAAGTGGCCTAGTGAGCACGGGACCCACGTCTGGGCATACCCTTCCCACATAGGGTGAACAGCAAAACACACAAGATGATGGACGAAATGTTGCACAATGGCAAAACATTCACCCCCAGACGGCTGAAATGCCAGAAACCGGTCCTAGGAAGCTTGTTTCCTGCCCAGGGAATGCATGGCTTGGCAGTTCAGGCTGGACTGTTCCCATGAGGCACAGGGTCAGACTGATTTGCATATGGCCATGTGTGAACTGGGGTGGCAGAGTGGGCTAAAGAACAGTGATGGATTAAACCCAGATCTGTTGACTGGGTGTGAGTGTTTGATTGGTTCAGATGCTCCGGCCATCACTACCCCCTTTTGTACCGCTATGATAGTGACAGCGGCTTTGTATCAACAAATTTTAACATAGTGCACTGGTGTTGCCTGTTACATTTTATGAAAGTGTGCTTTTTCTTCCTCTTTGCTTTAATATTGAACGCAAACTGATGATAAAAATTGTTTCCCTCTTACTTCAGCAAACCTTGAATAGATGTGGTACTGCCAACAAGTCTCTTGTTTAGCCACACGTTTACCATTTTGCTATTCATATACATAAGTCTGTTCATTGTGCGGTGAGTCGACCACATGAAACACGGCTGATGTTCGCCATCTCATGTTTTTCTATTTTGTGTATCTTTGGGCAGCAAATAGTGACTCTTCTAATGAGCTGCCAGACACTTGATGCTCATCACTGTTTACAATATGGGCCACAGCTCGTTGTGGGATTATATATATATATATATATATATATATATATATATATATATATATATATATATATATATATATATATATATATATATATATATATATATATATAAATAACTCAACATACAAACATCGAAATGTTCAGAATTCGGTCATGTCTCATTAAATGGAGAATTGGAGACAAATTCAAAAATCAAAGTAAAAATAAATGGATTCATATAATCTATTTCCCTTTTTCCAGGTAGCCCTTGTATTTCCCAACAATGACCCTGCTGCTTTCATGGTCGCGTTTTATGGCTGCCTGCTAGCAGAAGTTGTCCCAGTGCCCATTGAAGTGCCACTTACCAGAAAGGTAAGATCAATGTCTTTGCATGCTCTGGTGGTAAATGTCAATTTCTGCATTCTTTCAGCACAAACGTCACTTTAAATATGAGGTGAAATATATTCAGTATTGGAGAAAATGTTTCTGCTTTCGGCACATCTCCATTTCTCACAGAAAATATGCATTACAAATCGTTTAGGGTGGGGAACTGCTGATAAACAAGTAAAGTAATATGATGAATTGGAGTAACTATATGCTACTAATGCAGCTAAGAATGTAACTATTGGGGTAGATGATTTCTCAGGCCGTCGGCTCGTAAAGTGTCCAGTTGCTTTTTTGGGGATATAATAGTTGGAGACAAGAAAATCAGGGTTTCCTCTGGTGGTGGTGGGGGGCGGGAGGTGGTTATAGCAGAATAGTATCCGTTAGTGAAGGTTTTCATTGCTGTCACCCACCAGAGAGATATTTCAGCTGCAGACTCTTTTAGTGGCCCTTCCTGCAATCGGTTATTGAATATGTCCCTAGTCTTTTTCTGCACGATGCCTGCATCTTGTCCAGCAAAGGAGAACAAGGCTAATGGTGTGCCCAATCACATTAATGGAAATATATACAAACACAGGGTATTTTTCCCAGTGTGGAAGGACAGAAAACTAGTGGGATGAGTGCAAACACACCAAGTCAACACAAAAGAGACACGTCAAGATGGCAGTGGAATTGGCCTCAATCTCAGAAGGAGCAAGGGCATACAACTATGGTCTCTAATCAGGGGAAGTGTGAACGGAGGGTTTGTGGTCCAGGGTGTCTATGGGTTTTTTGAAGTTGCAGCACATTTTGAGAAGATGCAGGACACAGCTATTCAGTAAGGTGCACAACCTGGCAATGCAGGTGATTTTTGTGTTTTGACCTCTTTCCAGGCATGTGATTAGGCTTTAAAGATGGCTAGAGAGGACAGATAACTGCCTCTGAAGAACTTATTGGGGATGATTGATGACTCATCACTGATACTCATGAGGCCTTATCAGTATACTACCTAGAACTCACTGGGTCATTAGGCATCAGAGTAGACTCCACCTGAGGCTGTTCATTGACTGCTCCCCTCTGTAGTAATACTGGCTTTGTATTCTGTAACCTCTAGGCTCCTGACTACGCGCAGCCATGCCTGGTGATATTATATCCTTTTTCAATGTTTCGCAGCACGACTATGCTAATGACACCAAATGTTACTTTCCGCCATAATCACAAGATGCTCTTAATTTAGACTGTTGCGCCGGATTCAAGCATTAGTCGGCTTTAAACCTCTTATGGTTAACTTTTCTGCTAATAAATTGACCTATATTATTCATGCCTTCTACAACCCTTCTATATCAATTCCACTATCATTTTCACACTGATAGTCTTATTCTTTCACCAATTTCCAGGAAACCTCAGCATAATATCTGAGACACAAGTACGATTAGACTCCTTTATTGCCATGTGACAAGTACCATCTTTTGAGTATCAGAAAATTTCACCCTTGCTTTTCTTTCTAATAAACACTGCAGTGTCCTGAAGAAACAATCTTGTTGTGAGTGAATTAGATTAGTACAACAATGCGTTCCTAGTACGGTTTCCATAGTATGCATTCTTGCCTATAAGTTATCAAGTGACCTCTGCGTACTTCCCTCTTTCCTTGACACCATCCCATGGCCCTTTACTATAAACAGGCTGGTTGCTCTGTGCAAGTTGTAGCGCCAATTTACACTTCTAGCAGTGGCATTCATTGCTTTTTATGGCGTTCTGCGTTATAGAGTGTTGGGCTCACTTTAATGCATGTTATTGCCCTTCACTCTTCCTATGGGTATTTTGCTTTGTCCTCTATGCTGGTGCATGCTGTTAACAAGAGTTACTGCCTGGCTATGCTTTTTGGAAGTCTTCATTCGGGCAGTTTAAAAATATCTCTCATTGTGAGATGGGAGTTAAACTTAAATAGTGGAAGGATTTCCTACAACAGAGAGCAGTGAGAGGCAGGCCATCAGTTCCAATCCCCTTGCAGACCCAGACTCCCTTCCTCCCGAAGCTATGACTATTGAGTATCTTCAGTGTGCAATAGTTACAGCTATTTTCAATGCTTAGAAATGCTGGGAGTTTGGTATGAAGCACTATATTAAAAAAACGAGGTATTAATTGTAGACCACTTCGTAGCAGTGATGCTCACACATTGACCTGAAGTTATCCATGTTAAATGCAGCTGTGGTATGTAAGCCAACGTGTAAATAGCTGGTTTCCATAGAAGTGCAGATCTAAAACGGAAATGTTTCTCCCATTAATTAAGAAAAATGCAATGTCTTTATCTAAGTTCATGGAGCTTTTGAAAACACATACAATTTCAAATCTAGAAGCAGTGTGAAGGGGTTACTTACTATGTTTTCAATCCATGAATTAATGTGGGAGGAAGAGGTACCGCATCTGTTTGTAATGCTGCTATGTTTCAAGAGAGCATGCCAGTTTGCTTCAAATGCATCCAAGAAATAATTGTTGAGGTTAATTGTCACCATTTTGTTTTTCACAAGAAGCTAAAGCTCTGCTGTTGTCAGAAATAATCCTCAATTTGTACCCTGTGAATCGGAAGGCGAAGCATAAACAGAGAAGTGGAGCTGTGAACAGAGGGTTGGAGGTGGGACAAGAGAGGGTGCTGGAGGGAGCAGCTTGGGCAAAGCAAATTACATTGTAGATCCATTCCAGATCATCATGAGCACATTTAAAACAATCGGGTTAAAAGAGGGTTCAAAGTCCAATTTGGACATAAAAAGAGAGATTTTGACAGCAAACAGTACAGTGAATATTGTTAGACAGACGAACGAATAATTTAAACTAAAATAAAGGTAGTGGAACAAGTTTTCATTAGTTCCTATTCGTTTCAATTTCTGCAGCAAACACTTGTGTTATTTTAAGAAATTTGTAAAGTGCAATACTCGCCATAGTGATGCCTTCATCCTGGTGGGTTTCAGGGAGGCTTTTGAAGGGGTGCGTGTTTGCGTTCCCAAAGATGAAGGGCTTAACTATCTCTTGTTTTGCAGGAAGTTAGTTCCACAGCTTTTTTGCAAAGCTGCAGCAGCCCGCCATTATGATGCACCCACAGGAGTTGCCGGCAGGGGATCATGGGAAGTAGCGGCTGGTGTGCTAAACGAGCAGCGGAGACAGGGGAGCAGGGTGAATCTGGGTCGCAAGAAAGAATTTTAAAAAAAATGGTAACTTACCTGCTGCCAGCCTCTTTGCGCTCTACTGCTCCTCTTCTCCCAGCGACACAGCCTCCCAGAATTCCCAACGGGCAATCCAGAAGCTGCTTTTACGCATGAGAGCCGCTTCAAGGATTGGCCTGAGCGCCCTCGATTTGCGCTCCAGGACAGACTGGAAGTCTGTGCCTGCTCTTTCCAACCCAGCTACATTGCTGGGTTGGTGAGAGCTTTCACTGCACATGACGGTTTGGCCGGATTGAGATGGGCGGCTAAACTGTCATGTGCAGTGAAGGTAGTGAACTACCACGCCCCTCAGTGCCTGTCAACCGCCCCAAAACTCTGCAGAAAAGGAAAAATAAAATAAGTGTTTATTTTGTTTTAGTTTTCCTTTCCTGCCGTTTTGAGGGGTAGGCGTCGGGACGACGGAGGAGCTGCCGCTGATCGTGGAGTCCTGAACCTAACATAACTGCAAATTGGAATGAGGGTCATGCACATGATGAGCCGTAAGATCATTTCTGATAGAGGCTTCTAGTTGCCGATTCCTCACCTTTTGGATAAACTCACGGCCAGCGCGTTACTGGAGGTAAGTACCTTGTTCGTTGAGAGGCTCTTGGCTGCAGGTACGTGTTCATGCAGTGGAAGCAAGAGGAGGCGACACTTGTTTACAGGCAAGAGGTTCAACCTGCTGCAGCGGTTTAGACTCCTTCAAATTGGTAGAGCAGGTATGTAGGAGGCATAGTTAAAGCTGTAGTCCCACATGGAGAAGTGGTTACCACCATTTACTTTCCGTGGGGGTCGGCAGGCAATTCAGGATTCCACCCTGGAGTACTGATTTGAACAAAATCAGCGCATACATAGCTGCAGTGCGTGTTGGGGGGTGGGGGAGGGGGCGTAACTGCATTGCAGTCGGACATCCCCTCAAGCGTGTCACTCCAGGGGTTCTCACCGAGCCAATAGTCATCGAATACAAGGCAGAAACACACTATCTGTAAAACTGAGGAGGTGGCAGCAGGCTTACGGTTGAACAGTTACACCTGCGTGGCAGGAATCCCAAGGACCCCTCAACATATTTTTGTTGTCTGCTCCTTCAAAGCCTAGTTAGGGGTGGTAAGTGTAGAGAGCCACCCGGCCTCTCACTTACAATGTATCGAAACACACACACACATGCCTACACCCTCGGGACGGGCACGCCCCGAGGTATATATTAAAAGCGCGGAAGACCGCTCGGGGTCTTTCCGGCGTACCCTGCAGCAGTGTGTGTGTGTCCCATTATTGTGTACTATCCTGCGTGTGAGGCCCTGACCTCGCCCACCACATTGGCGACGAGGCCGGTTCTGCCCCTGCGCGTGCCTGGCCGCCCTGTCGGAGCCGTCCGCTCTTTACCTGTCAGCTGCTGCCGGACGCCCCTGCTGTGCTGTTTTCCCGGGCCGCGGAGCTCGTCCGCCGGCCTGCTGTGCCTGCTCGAAGTCGGCTCCCCGCCCACGCGCCTCCCTGTCTGGAGCGCGTTCTGCTGGCGGGAGCCGCCTGGTGAGTGCTTCGCCCGGCCCCCGCGCTGCTGGTGCTCCTGTCTGGGGGGCCGTGTCCCGCTCAGCATCTAGCGCGAGTGCGCTCTCCTAGCGTGCTGCCCCGGAGGGGGAGGGGTGAACAGGGGAGACGCTGCACGTCAGCCCCGAGGCCCAACCACGTGGCGCCTCCAACGCGTGTCTACTCCTCCGCAGCTTCCTGCCTGTCCTGAGCTTCGGTACTCTCCCCCAGGAGCACGTGGGGAATATTATCTTTATTGAAGTCTGCCGCGCATACTAAGGACACTGCAGTGTTTCACTCGGTGGGCAGTTCAAAGTCAAGACACAGGGATAGACAGTTTAATCAAACATTGGCAAGTGCAACTGCTTCCCTCCTTCGTGTTTTTCGCTACTGGGTGGCTGTCCTGCCACCACCCACGCCACATCCAGGGTGCGAGGTCCTGTGCCACCGTCTGCCCACCTTCCTTGCCGCGCGGAGGCGTGCACTCCCGCAATAAACAAGCACTGGTTTGCTCAATTTCTGCCTCACGTGAGACCCCGTGTCGTGTCGCTACCGCTCACACGGCTTGCGCAACTGGGGTGTGACCCGAGGGGGAGGTCACCATCATGGACGGCGCCGCCTCTGGGGGTGCGCCCACGTGGACGGCCGCTCATACCGCTACTCCACGCCCGCCTCCGCGGCGCGGTGCAACCACTACCATAGTCAGCCATGCCCACACTGGTGTGGCCCCGCTTCCGCCCTTCAGCGAGACGGCAGACCCAGCGACTGCGGCGCCGCGATGGAAGGCGTGGCTGGGGCGTTTGAACCTCTACTTTAGGGGGACAAGAGAATCCGACGGCGCCGTGAAGAGATCGCTCCTACTCCTGTATGGTGGCCCCGAAATCTATGACCTTTTCGAATCCCTCCCGAACACAGGTGAGGACGATGACTACGACGCGGCGGTGACCGCGCTGAATACCCACTTTGACCCCCAGGTCAACACCGACTATGAAAAATTCAAGTTTAAACGGGCGTGGCAGACGGAGAATGAGTCCGTGGACATGTACTATGCGAGGCTGCGCCGGCTGGCCAGCAGCTGCCCGTTTACCGATCCCCGTGAGGAGATCAGGGACCAGATCATCGTCGGGTGCAAATCGAAATTGCTTCGGAAGCTCATCCTCCGACAACAGGGCATCACGTTGGATGCCATCCTTGTCCTCGCTCGCTCCCACGAACTGTCGGACTCCAGAGCAGACGAGATGGAAATGGCGCTCCGGTCCCCCATTGCCCAGCAGGCGGCACCCAAAATGGCGTCCGTCAAGGAAGAGTCCGTCGACGCCATTCAACGGAGACCGACTGGTGGAAGAAATCGACAGTGGCAACCCCGAGACTCCCAATGTGCATACTGCGGGGGTGACCATGCGGCGACCGCTGTGTGCAATGCGAAAGGAAAGACGTGCTCGAAGTGTGGCAGGCTCAACCACTTTGCCGCGGTGTGCCAAGGGGGACGATACCGGCCCAATGCACAGAGGTCGCGTGGAGGTTCTGGACCTCGGTCTATGGCGTCCAGAGTGAGACAACTTTCGCTCGAGCAAGAGCACCCGCCCCCGGACACGCAGGCCCAAGGTCGAAAGCCATACTATGAAGACGAGGAGGATGATGAAGTCTACGTGATCTCCTATGTCAGTCGGGTTGCCACCCGGAAGAGGCCGCCGCCCATGTGCACGATATCAGTGGAAGGCTCAGAAGTCCGAGCGCTCATCGACACTGGCGCCTCCGTGAACGTCATGGACTCGGACCAGTATGAACTAATGTCGCCCAAACCCACACTGTCCCCGACGAATGCTCGAATATACACGTATGGGGGCACCGAACCAATGCCGCTACGTGGCGTCATCAGCACCACAATTCGCAATGGGGAGTACACGACTGAAGCCCGGTTCCACATAACTGAAGGGGAAAAGGGGACACTACTCAGCTGCAACACAGCAGAAGACCTGGGGTTGGTCTTCTTCGCCAACCAAGTACACCAATCACACGCCGACTCCATGCTGGAAGAGTTCCCGGCGCTCTTTGATGGCCTTGGAAAACTCAAAGGCAAGAAGATCAAACTACACATAGACACCTCCATCCGTCCAGTCGCCTTGCGGCACAGGAGAGTGCCTTTCAACCTCCGCGCCCAGGTCGAGGAAGAGCTGAGGAAGCTTGAAGACCTCGACGTCATTGAGAAAGTGTCGGGGCCGACTCCATGGGTGTCTCCACTGGTGGTTGCCCCGAAACCCAAGCAGCCTGGCGCCATCAGGCTGTGTGTCGACATGAGGCTGCCGAACACCGCCGTGAAAAGGGAGCGCCACATCACGCCCACCATGGATGACATCGTCGCCGATCTCAACGGGGCAAAGTGGTTCTCTAAACTCGATCTCAACGCGGGATATCACCAGTTGGAGCTTGATCCGGGCAGCCGATATATAACAACGTTCTCCACCCATGTCGGGCTCCGGAGATACAAGAGGTTAAGCTTTGGAGTGTCATCGGCGGCCGAAGTGTTCCAGAATGCAATAAGGGAAGTTTTATCCGGATTGAGTGGGGTCATTAACTTGAGCGATGACATTCTGATCTACTCGAACACGCTGGAGGAACACCACGCACATCTGAGGGCCACCCTCCAAAGACTGCAAGAACACGGCTTAACCCTCCACAGGAACAAATGCTCATTCTACCAAGAATCAGTGGATTTCTTCGGCTACCGATTCACACGTGAGGGGCTCCGAGTGGACCCAAAGAAGGCGGAAGCTATTCAGACTGCCAGCACGCCCCGAAACCCCACCGAAGTGAGAAGCTTCCTCGGGATGGCCACGTACTGTGGCCGATTCATACCCAATCTGGCTGACCTGGCTGAGCCTCTCCGTGCACTCACTAGACAGGACCAGGACTGGGAATGGACTGGCGCAGCAAACCAAGCATTCCAGGAAATCAAAGCGAGCCTCCTGGACAAGGCCACGATGGCCTACTTCCAGCCACGCAGGAAGACCGAATTGGTCGTGGACGCTAGCCCCGTCGACCTCGGCGCTGTTCTGATGCAGGAATATGGCCAGGGCGACTGGAAACCTGTCGCATATGCGAGCAAAGCTCTCACGGACACTGAGACGCGGTATGCTCAAATTGAGCGAGAGGCGCTAGCCATCAAGTGGGCATGCCAACACTTTCACTTGTACCTCTGCGGTCAACCCTTCACCATTGTGACTGACCACAAACCGCTCCTGCCCCTGTTCGCCGGATCTTCCAGGCTTGCCCCTCCGCGGATTGAGCGATGGGCTGTCCAGCTCCAAGGCTATAACTTCACCCTAGTCTTCCGGCCCGGCGCCCATAATCCAGCGGACTACTTGTCCAGGCATCCGGACGTCACCAGAAAAGCAATCCCACTGGCGGATAGTCCCTTGGTAGAGGAATTCGTACACATGGTGTCAGTGGCTGCCTGCCCGGAGACCCTCACCCTGCAGGAGATTGGTAGAGCCACCACTGAAGACGAGACTCTGACCCGAGTCAAGAATGCCCTGGAAACTGGAAGCTGGACGAGGTTTCTCGAAGGAGCTCAAGGACTTCGTCCGGAGATTAGCCATGCCCGACAACAGCTATGGCAGATCCGCCATGAATTGAGCGTTGGCAATGAAGGCATTATCCTGAGAGGGCATCTCATCGTGGTACCAGCAAGCCTCCAACAACAGATCCTCGCGATTGCTCACATGGGCCACCAAGGAACAGCCAAGACGAAGGCCAGACTGCGCAACAAAGTATGGTTCCCGGCCATGGACCGTCTGGTCGATGAGATGGTGCGCGCGTGTCATGCCTGCACCATTACGGGGTCAGATCCAGCCCCGGCCCCAGTCATCACTGAAGAAGCAGCAACCACCCCCTGGACCCAGCTGAGCATAGACTTCGGGAGTTTCCCCGATGGTCGCCACACGCTGGTCGTCGTGGACTCCTTCTCAAAATTCCCTGTTGTGGAACTACTCTCGTCCACAGCATTTGGACCAGTCAAAAAAGCGTTGGATCACATCTTTGCCACCATCGGACTTCCGGAGGAAGTGAAGTCGGACAACGGACCCCTGTTCCAAGGGCGTGAGTTCCACACATACCTGGAGAGCCTAGGGATTAAACACCGCAAGATCACACCTTTGTGGCCGCAAGCAAACGGCGAGGTGGAAAGACTCATGCGGACTCTCAACAGGGCACTCCGCATCGCCGTTAACGATGGAAAAGATCCGGAAGCGGCGTTGGACCAATTCCTGAGTGCCTACCGGCAGACCCCGCATAGCACCACCCACTGCGCACCCGCGCATGTCCTGTTCAAAAGGGCACCAAGAGGCAACATCCCGGCATCCTCCACATGGACCCCGGAAGAGAGGGATGGTGAGGCCATCCAAACACGGAGAGCCATCACGAACCAGAAAGCAAGCGAAAAGAGACATGCTCGACGCCCAGGGTTGCAAGTAGGTGACATCGTTGTGGTGCAAGATCGGCACCCTGGGTGGAAGTTCAGAACCCCGTTCGAACCAGAGCGATGGATCGTGGAGAAAATTCAAGGAACGATGGTGACAGCCCGCCTGGGCGAACAAACTGTCACAAGAAATGTGTCTTGTTTCAAACGGATAGGAGTGCCGGAGGGCACCCCTCAAGAGGCCGACGAAACCATCGATGTCGGCGCAGATGGTCTGGATGACGGGAGGACGGGAGCCCAAAGCTCTATGCCACTCCCGGGCCGTGACCAGCCAGGAGAAGACAGGCGTCACCTTGGCCTACCCCAAAGTGAAACAACTGGGCGCCCTTCTGTCTCCCAAGAAGGAACAACAACAACAACCCCGGCTGGGGCTGTTGAGTCTCCTGCCCGGTCCAACCACCGATACAACCTGCGGCCTAATCCTGGGCCGAGCCAGAGACTTCGAGACTTTATGTGCATTTCCCCGTAGCCTTCATGTTTGGACAGTTTACGTGTGAACTAAATTGAAGGAGGGATGTAGAGAGCCACCCGGCCTCTCACTTACAATGTATCGAAACACACACACACATGCCTACACCCTCGGGACGGGCACGCCCCGAGGTATATATTAAAAGCGCGGAAGACCGCTCGGGGTCTTTCCGGCGTACCCTGCAGCAGTGTGTGTGTGTCCCATTATTGTGTACTATCCTGCGTGTGAGGCCCTGACCTCGCCCACCACAGTAAGCGCTATGCAAATGCAATTTACATATTTGTATAAACCAGTGCAAATATATCGTCTTTCCGTGAGCTGTTTTTACGTCTCGTGGTTATTTCTGGAAAGAACGCGGTGCAGGTCATGCCTCATGAGCAATCCAAGGAAGACACGTCGATGGCGCAGCTTTGCTTCTGGCACGAGCTGAATGATGTCATTGGAATGACAAGACATCACACCGCGCGCCCCTCGCCACGCGCTGTCACACTCCTGATGGCCTGGTCTGTATGCTCGTGGACGCACGTAGGCTGCCCCTGTCGCGCGCTCCTGTCGTCTCATCTCCCAGTCAGGCCCACGTGCAGGCGCAGGCCAGAGCCAGGCCATGCTAACAGCGCGCTGTGCGGCCGCCGGAACCTATAACCCCGCGGGCTCAGCTTTGCATGCAGGAAGCAGGCCGTGAGCACGGTTCAGCTGCCAGGAGGCCCGTGTTTTTGATGGATTGCTCATTTGTTGCTCTTTAGCTCCCCTGCTCGAGGGGTTATGTTCAGACAGCGAGGAGAAATGTTGTGATTGTGAAAGTACACAATACCACATGGAGCACTCTTCCTGCTTTTCTTCTCTCGCGCCGAGTGCATAGTGCCATATTGCTCTATCTGTTGCAACTGCACCTACGATTTTAATCTTGATGCTACGGATTTGTTTTGCATTTGTTAAGAACCAGCTGTGATATATTGCTAAAAGCGAGGGTGCATGAAACATTTATTGGTGTTGACATTTCCTATTGGCACTTTTTATGCGGCAAATACTGGCTCAGTTTAAGCACAGATTTTGCAAGAATGTAGGCACTGTCCTCCATAGACTGTGTTCTAATGTGCTCTCCTTTCACAAGCGTGCTTTGCATATTCCCGTGTTTGTTTTGCTCCAGCATGCAGGGGCAGCTCTAGGCTCATGGCGGCCCTGGGCAGGGAGCGTAGGTAGGGGCCCCGGAAGAGGGGGTCCGGGCGGATCGACGCGGGTTAAGGTGATTAGAAGTGGAACAAATCCCTGTTAGGGGCCGCCATGCAAATATGTATCCATCATCAGAGGATTATTTTATTAAGGATATATATTGGCGTGGTGGCCCCTGGGGTTTGGTGGCCCTGTGCAGGTGCACAGCTTGCACATGCCTAAGGCCATCACCACCCCCTTTTGTACCACTTTTGGCCGCCATAAGTGTGGCATGGTATGCTCAGACGTGAGTCCCTTGCTCACTTTGCCACTGGATTCAAGCAAGCCGGGCTGAAGACGGCTGTAATGCCAGAAACCGGTCCTCGGAAGCTTGTTTCCGGTCCAGGGAAGGCATGGCTTGGCAGTTCGGGCTGGACTGTTCCCATGAGGCACAGGGTCAGACTGATTTGCATATAGCCATGTCTGAACTGGGGTGGCAGAGTGGGCTAAAGAACGGTGATGGATTAAACCCAGATCTTTTGACTGGGTGTGAGTGTTTGATTGGTTCAGATGCTCCGTCCATCACCACCCCTTTTTGTACCGCTTAAGGCCGCCCCTGCAGCATGCTCCTATCAGTATCCTAATGTCCTGTCCTCTGCTGCACGCTGCCGTATTTGCCCTCTTGCGGCTCTGTGGCGCATGCGCACACGTAGATGCCCTCTCTCCTAGGAGCACTCTTGAGTGCTTCCTTCTGCTGTGTCTTCGCTTGCGAGCACTCTGGTCTATGCTGTGCTTTCATTTCATGGGACTTTTCTAGTTCATTCCCTGTCACTGGCAACCCTCAATATTTTGAACAGGTGCAGCACCGAGGCTAGGATTGCACACCGCCTAATCCACGCGCACTCACATGCTTTTCGAAAAGGCTGATACCGGGTTGCCTGTATAGAGCCTTAGGCTGTGGCGAGGCTGTACCAAACAACAATGGCCTACTAGGTTACTGCAATTTCGCAATACGGTGAAAAACAATCGATAAAAGAGTTACAGCAGCAGGATTTTCAGTGTACTGACGTGGAATCTCACCTCTGTGAGAATAGTGTCACAAGTCACAACTTAAATATTTATGAACTCATCCATCTATGCAATCCTCTCAGTGACTTAAGCACCTCTTCAAGATATCAGTCTGTAAACTACAGGTCACTCACGTCTTAAGGGTTCCGTGTTCTGTGAGAGATGAAAGCTTGTACAACGCTTCGATGCAGGACCTGTTCCGAAGAAACAAATGATTGCACTTATTGCCTTCCGTGAGAGAGGGAAACTTGCTTTGCTATTGCCATGCTGTCCCTATTCCATGAGGAACTAAAGCTTGCACTGCTGTTGTCCGATTACCTGCTTATGCTGATGCTTCCATAGCTGCAGCTATCCTCGGAAAGTGGGATGCTTGCATTGTTCCTGTCCAAGGTGTCCCTGTTCTATGAACAGGAGAGTTTCCACCTCTGTTTCCCTATCTCATAAAAACACAGAGAATTTAAATGCATTTGCATAACTTGCCCAGACCACTCAGAAGTTTTTATTGGACACAGGGCAAAACTAGTTGTGGGGCCCTGTTCCAGAGACCCTGGTTATAATCACAACTACGCAGCTTGACCAAACTGTGAGACCCAGGGCAGTTAATTTTCTGCACTCTGCTTCCTTTTCAGTGCTCAACACATTTGTGAGCAACTTGAAATAATTTAGTTCAGAATGTGCACTGGACAAAAACCTTTCTTGTATCTGATTTAATAGGCCATACTATTGCTCTATCTATGACAACCCTAAGGACTGTGTATAGGAGGCATAAGACAGTGATTTGCCTCTTGTGTCAATAAGATTTTAATCAGGAAGAATGCAGTATCCATCCAGGATCTCAATTGCACAATGTTTCATAAGGAATCCTGGTTTAAAACCCAGCTCAAGCTCGACCAAACAGTGTGACCCTAGGCAATTACTTTCCTCCACTGCGCCTCTTTTCCATGATCACCACATTTGAGAGCACCTTGAAATAGTTCAGGATGCCTACTACAACTACCTCTCTTGTGTATGATTTAGTAGACCATAATGATGACCCAGCTGTAAAAATTAAAGTCTTATATAGGAGGAAACAAGACAACAGACTTGCCTCTATGTCATTAATAAAATTGCCACAGCAGAAAGGGTTTGGTTTACTTAATTTTAATAAAGGCCACTCACAGCAGTGATGAAACCTAAGGTACTGAAGGGAAGCAGTCCAAAATACACATTTTTTATGTAAAAGCTAGTGCCTTCGGTATAAATAAGGTGACAGTCACCAACATTTTTGTAAGAGAGGGAGATCCAGGCCTGTATATGGGTTCCTCTGTGCTCTGCGTCTTTTGGTTCGCCTGTTAATTCTTTCTGTGCACATGTTCTGCTGCACTCTACTACAGGCATTGTTTGCCATTTTTTTTAGCATTCAACTGCACCCTCCTCCTTTAATCACTCTCGTTCTTTCAATGTGCAGTCTCCAGTGCTCTCCTCCTATGGGCGCTCCTCTGTCCCTTACCTTTCTAGGTGCTCAGCTGCAAGCACTCTTGTCCATTTCCTCTTTGAGCCATCTGCCACAATCTTATCCTATTAACCCTGTCTTGGCCATTTTCAGTGTGTTTATTCTGTACTCTCTTAGTTTTCTTTGCTATTCCCTACCCATGCACCCTGCAATACGTTCATTTTGTTAGTGCTCTCTCTTGATCTCCTGTTTTTCCTGTTTGAATATTCTATACCCACCTCCTTCCAGGTACCCTCCTGTCACCTGTCGACTGCACTCTCTAGTCATCTCTTTGTAAGCGTTCTGCTCTTCTTTATCACTGCCTTGTTCATTCCCAGTATTAGCACCCTTTTGCCCATTCGTTATGTCTATACTTTGCAGTGCATTCCTCCATGCAGTCTCCTACATTGCCTCTGAGGGATGCTACAGTACTGTCCTCCCCTGGGCTTGTCATGTCCAGTCTCTTGTCACTTCTCCAAACAATCGGTCTCCTGTGGGAACTCTTCACTGAGTGCTTTTCTGTACATTTCTTGTTTGAGAACTTTTCTCTTGGATGAGCCTGCATCTGTTCCCTTCTGAGCATTCCTGATCACTTTTTAGGTGCTGGATCTCGTATGGAAGCAGCTTTGGGGTGCGAGAGTGTTAAAAGATGGATGGGGAATGCATTCAATCTGGGGTCCCCAAACATTTCAACTCCATCCTGAAACTGAAATGGACCTGTTCTTACTGCAACATTGCCCTTAGCTAAGCTTGTGCTTTTACATATAGGTTAAGTTTCTCAATCACTTCCAGTCAAATGAAACTGGTTATGTTGTGAAACACTTAGGGTTGAATGAAGATGGCGTATACTGCCTACTCCTGATCTCAGTATTCTGATGGGCTTATGATGCTTAGAAGTGTTCATATGTACCCCACATGCATGGTCCCCCACCAAACGGGAAGTCTCAAAGCTTACCCTCAGTTCTACCAGTGCTGTCTGGTGAAATTTCAAGGTGGTAGGGCAGAAAGAACCAGCGTGTATTGCAGTGAGCAACCAAGCTCAGCTCTTCCAAGGGGGTTCCAACTTGACCTGCAGTTTGCTAAGGAATCACTTGGGATATCATGCTGACTACTGGCTTCTGACTGGTTATACAAGGCGTGAAAGCAGAGCAGCGTGGAGACTGTGCATTATGGAAACAAATATTTCCCCGTCCAGTGACATTGAGTGCAGTACACTTGCTCACAATATGTGTGTGACAGATGGAACATAGTATGGTTTCTTTCTACTCTATTAAGTGATTGTCAGTAAGGGCAGTCATTGTTCTAGGTAAACTTGGGAAAATAGAGCAGCATAAGTTATAACAGCTCTCAGATTTTCATCCCAGTGGTCCCCACACAAAATATGTGATGTGGTCGCTGCGATACACCAAAGGGCACACCCAATACCTAACCAAACACTTTGTTTCATGTACCACTGCCAGAGTCTATATCACATGACTACTCTCTTCAAATGTCTGAACTGCTCCAAAGTGCACCAAAGCTGCGGTAAGCATCATGTCAGCACTACATTAACCTTAACACATTCCATGGTAATATGGGTGGTGAGCAGGGGCATTACCCTATTGAGTTAGCAAGCTTTTTGGGTCAAACACAAGTTGTCTCACAAATTCATTTACGGTGCAATTATTGTTGACATTTTTGGGTGTGCCAGACCTATTTTTATTGCTCCAAAAAAAACTGGTCCTAGATATGATTGTCCGCAACCACCTTTGAACTTCAGCAAAGTTTGTGTTTAGTATCACAGCCTCTGTCCACCCAAAACGTGCTACGGACTCAACTTTAAAATTCGTGCCCCCACAATCAAATTCGTCCCTCCACGTTTACCAGGCCCTTACAATTCTCACATGTGGCCCTGCTGTTATAATGTAAAAAGTGTAGCATTTCCTGAAGAGGGAGAATTGTAGATTATATCTGAATATTTGACCAGGCCTGTGCACTACCAAGGATCACAATATCTGTGATCACAGGGAACAACATGGGCTTAGCACAGACCCTCTGCTCATTCGAAGTCTCAGGCACGCATGAAAGCCGCAAACAACCACTGTTCATCCGTCCTGCCTGAGAACATGCCTCTGGTCTATGCTGCTTCGACTCCTGTGGGATGTGTCCGTACCCACCCTAAGACACTGGAATCTCTCAGTTCTTATTTAGGTTATCCCTTTTACATTTTGCTTTATACCTTCCCACATTGAAGTTCACAATCTGCATAAAATAAAAAAAAACGCAGTTCTGCTCCAGACCACCTGCTGTACCTGGGCACTCGCTGTCCTCAAGAAAGCAGCATTAGTTATGTACCAGACAGCAGCTGCCAAGGATCATGCGCTTGAGACACTGCATCTGAATGCACTTTCACACATCCCCATTTCCCCCATGACCTACTGCTTCACACATAGTCCTGCACTTTGTGACTTAGGCCAATACTTTAGCGAAGGGCGCAGCGTGGTTTTATTCTAAATTTTGCAAAAACTGTTATTGTTCATGTACGTGAAAACACCTTGCCCAGTCAAAGTATCAAAAGCATACCTTTTTAAAACTGAAAATATGAGTACTCTTTACGTTTCTGACATGGCAGCAGACAGCTTAGTTTGAGTCCCACTCTGTATTTCGTCTCAGAGTCTCGGAGTCCAATGAGGATGAAAATTGCGGGTGCCGCTACACTCCAACATGGCCTTGAAATACCAGAGACCTACGTGTCCTGAGCCAATCCAGAAGCTGCTTCCTTGCTTTCTGTCCATCACCACCCCTTGTTGTTAAATATTTTGTCCACCCTAAGCGTGGAAGAGTATACTCAGATGTGAGTCCCTTGCTCATTGCACCATCAGGATTCAAGCAAGCCGGGCCGACGACGGCTGAAATGCCAGAAACCGGTCCCCGGAAGCTTGTTTCCTTCCCAGTGTAAGAATTGGCTTGGTAGTTTGGTTTGCCCTGTTCCCATCATGCACTGGGACAGGAACAGACTAATTTGCATATAGCCAGGTTCTGAACTGGGATGGATTAACATGTATATGGGACCCCCTCTATATTTACTTTGCAGGTCAGGGAACGAGAGGAGCAACAAAAGCAATAAACAATGAACAATGTTCCCTCACGACCTATATAGTGAAAATAATACCACTTCTATACTTTTACTCTTATTATTTCACACAGTATACGGCAACATCAACTTTTTTTCATTTGTATTTTTTATTCTGATATTTTTTATAAATTTTTATAAGTACAAAAGTCACATTTATCAATTTATCATTTATAACATATATGTTTCCTGAAAATCATTTGATCAAATACACAATAATTCATTTAAGACAATAAAAACATTTTTGTCTACCGTGCAGAAAAAAACATACTTGAATACACCAATAAACTTAACCACACACAAACTCACTCATTCATACTACATTCGCTCCTTTTTCTGCGTCTGAGGGATCGCAGATAGATACGCGATTTTTTACGCAAGGTCGACGCGTTTCGGTGGTATAAAACCACCTTCCTCAGGACCTTCTGGCAGAAAAGACAGATACTCTTTGCACAAAAATAATCACTGCACGGTATGATATCTGTAACAATAAGAAAAAATATATATATTTGTAACATGCGTTTTTACAGATTTAAACAAATAAATTTATCTAAGAACCACACTTCCAGTTGCCCTGTGTAGTCATAACAGACCAACATTTCATTTAAAAAAAAAAAAAAAAGATTCAATACTTTATTACAGGCATAATTGGTGCATATCCAGTGTAACAACACCCATCTTTAGCTTCATTCGATTATAGTTTGTCGAGATGTAAAACAACCTTAAAGAGAGTCATAGAAAAAGAAGAGAGAAAGGAGGAAAGATCTCGTAGACTTCCTGTCTAGCTGCACACCTATCATTTTAGAAACTTAAATGTCATTTATATACTAGAATTATGAGACTCCGATTCTACGCTAAATTCAAAAATTAGGTCTACAAAAGTGATCATCTTTTCTTACCCGCAATTTTTTTAGAGTGGAAACCTGCTTCGGTCAGCTAGTCTCAACATAAACACACAAAATTCTTTAGGCGATCCTGCATTAGGTTAGAAATTGTTCTGTATCAATGCATATTAGTGAAAGATAGTGACAAATCAAAATGCTGATATACACTAAACCCAGCTTACCACGCATTAAAAACGCCTATTCTTTAATCCTATGTAGACCTCGGGTTTTGTCTTGGGTTCTTCCTTTTTTTCAAAAGCCAAATTATTCTGTAAAGAACCAACAGTTTTCTCAGGAATATGTACACTGAACTGAAGATTATTCATTAGAGAGAAAGACCATAATACTAACCTTTTTATCACTCTCGTGTCCACAAAATTAGGGGCCTCCTTTTGTAACTATTGTATTCCGATAGTTTTTTGGTTTTGGTCACGTCTATTTTGGATGTATTGTATCTGTAATTGACAGAATACCAACCGTTTAATTGATTATGTCCTAAGCTGCAGTCTGTTTCTTAAATTCGGCTCAAGAATTTGTTAGCCTATAACTTCCCATGTATATCAGCATAATTTAATATAAGCGAGTACTAGTACCCCCCGTAAAACTGGAAAGAACGGCGTCACTCTCACTACCTCGATTATGATGAAATAAAATATAGGACTGGCTTACTAGCTTTTTTTGCGCGTTGTTGTATTTCCCAAATCCGTAGATATCTCCTCTTCACCTTCTCTTGTATCTATTATTTGCAGTGTTATTTCTTTTAGGTTGAACACGTCTGTCTTGATTTTAGATCGCTGTAATCAATAAAAGGACATCAGTCATGTACTAACCCCATATGGGATTTAGTAACTACTAGGGTGCAATCTATCTCTTTATTTGGAAGAAAAGCGTGTTGGGCTAGCAAAATAGCCGTGACCAAAACCAAAAAACTATCGGAATACAATAGTTACAAAAGGAGGCCCCTAATTTTGTGGACACGAGAGTGATAAAAAGGTTAGTATTATGGTCTTTCTCTCTAATGAATAATCTTCAGTTCAGTGTACATATTCCTGAGAAAACTGTTGGTTCTTTACAGAATAATTTGGCTTTTGAAAAAAAGGAAGAACCCAAGACAAAACCCGAGGTCTACATAGGATTAAAGAATAGGCGTTTTTAATGCGTGGTAAGCTGGGTTTAGTGTATATCAGCATTTTGATTTGTCACTATCTTTCACTAATATGCATTGATACAGAACAATTTCTAACCTAATGCAGGATCGCCTAAAGAATTTTGTGTGTTTATGTTGAGACTAGCTGACCGAAGCAGGTTTCCACTCTAAAAAAATTGCGGGTAAGAAAAGATGATCACTTTTGTAGACCTAATTTTTGAATTTAGCGTAGAATCGGAGTCTCATAATTCTAGTATATAAATGACATTTAAGTTTCTAAAATGATAGGTGTGCAGCTAGACAGGAAGTCTACGAGATCTTTCCTCCTTTCCTCTCTTCTTTTTCTATGACTCTCTTTAAGGTTGTTTTACATCTCGACAAACTATAATCGAATGAAGCTAAAGATGGGTGTTGTTACACTGGATATGCACCAATTATGCCTGTAATAAAGTATTGAATCTTTTTTTTTTTTTTTTTAAATGAAATGTTGGTCTGTTATGACTACACAGGGCAACTGGAAGTGTGGTTCTTAGATAAATTTATTTGTTTAAATCTGTAAAAACGCATGTTACAAATATATATATTTTTTCTTATTGTTACAGATATCATACCGTGCAGTGATTATTTTTGTGCAAAGAGTATCTGTCTTTTCTGCCAGAAGGTCCTGAGGAAGGTGGTTTTATACCACCGAAACGCGTCGACCTTGCGTAAAAAATCGCGTATCTATCTGCGATCCCTCAGACGCAGAAAAAGGAGCGAATGTAGTATGAATGAGTGAGTTTGTGTGTGGTTAAGTTTATTGGTGTATTCAAGTATGTTTTTTTCTGCACGGTAGACAAAAATGTTTTTATTGTCTTAAATGAATTATTGTGTATTTGATCAAATGATTTTCAGGAAACATATATGTTATAAATGATAAATTGATAAATGTGACTTTGTACTTATAAAAATTTATAAAAAATATCAGAAATAAAAAATACAAATGAAAAAAAGTTGATGTTGCCGTATACTGTGTGAAATAATAAGAGTAAAAGTATAGAAGTGGTATAATTTTCTCTATATAGGTCGTGAGGGAACATTGTTCATTGTTTCTTGAACTGGGATGGTGCAGTGAGCTAAAAAACGGTGTTGGATCTAGCCCTGATCTCTTGACTGGGTGAGAGTATTCTGCTTAATTCAGAAACTCTGTCCATCACCACCCCTTGTTGTTAAATATTTTGTCCACCCTAGCGTGGAAGGGTATACTCAGATGTGAGTCCCTTGCTCATTGCACCATCAGGATTCAAGCAAGCCGGGCGACGACGGCTGAAATGCCAGAAACCGGTCCCCGGAAAGCTTGTTTCCTTCCCAGTGTAAGAATTGACTTGGTAGTTTGGTTGCCCTGTTCCCATCATGCACTGGGACAGGAACAGACTAATTTGCATATAGCCAGGTTCTGAACTGGGATGGTGCAGTGAGCTAAAAACGGTGTTGGATCTAGCCCTGATCTCTTGACTGGGTGAGAGTATTCTGCTTAATTCAGAAACTCTGTCCATCACCACCCCTTGTTGTTAAATATCCTTGCTTTTTATGTTATCAAATAGCATGAAAGCAGTGGCAGGATTAGCTGGAGCAGGTGAATCCAGCGCTCTTCAGGAGACCGAGCGATTGCAGCTTCAACTCCTACGGCTAACTAATGTTACACATAGGAGAAGCCTCAAGTGCGCATGTAAGGTTGGACGCAGAAAGGCACCCGTCCAACCTGACATGCACACTTTACTTCAAACCAAGCCTACTGTCCCCACGTATTCCTGCTCGACCTGCACTCTCTCTCATCGATTGGGACACACCTGCAAACGACCACCCTGAAATAAAAACATTGCAGCCACCCAGTCCGGAAACACGAACCTAAAGTAAATCAATCTTAGATTGGACTCTGGATTCGAGGGGGCAAACATTCAGGAGGCTACTCTCTAGTGCCCCAATAGGGCAGCCGCTCCTGAGTTCTACCCACATGCCAATATATTTTAAGTCAGTGCAATTTTATTAATAGTCCAGGCAGATTAGCTGCTGTACTTACAAGTACCTAGTATTTTATGGTCAGCATGAGAATGCTTGTGCTTAAAAAGCCGAGCTGGAGGTGTGCACACTTAACGTAATAAAGGTGTTCACTTGTGGGTTAAAATATACTGCATTGCAGCAATAAAAAAATGAATCTTCGCATGTTTGAAGCTTTCAAGGTGTATATTATGCTACTCAAGTTCCTCCCAAGGTATCTCTTAAGTAAAGCCACCGTGCCCATTTCTCTCCTGCTTTATCAGTGCCAATTTCTCCTCGCCTCCAGTGCAAGATGTCTCCCTCCTTCCCAAGCCATGGTTGACCTTTCTTTCAGATTTCCATTGTTTCAATGTCTCTTGCCCACCTCCACAGTTCATGTCTGATATCTGTTTTCCAGATACTGACACACCAGTGGTCCCCGACATTCCAGGATGGATCTGATGTTTTATTTTTGTTGTACTGTGATTTGAGTCTTCGCTTTTTCTCTTGCAGTGTGTGTCCTGCACGTCTTTTCCCCTACTTTGCTCTGATGCCCAATGATAGGTTCCTCAGTAACTTTAGTTGTGCTTTTCTACTAGAGGTTCTTTGTAATATCAGCTTGTATTGGTGTAATTGAACAGTTGCAGCAGCACACTCTTCTAAACTGTAATGGATCCCAGTGGCCCCTGTAGAGAGCTGGGCTTGTATCTATGGCATACAATATTTTGCTTGAAGGAGATAAATGAGTTATTCTTTACTGAGGGGTGTGCATTAATAATCCAGCTCCTCAAGACCTTCCTTTTAATGATCAAAATCATTCCTCTTTTTATGATCGTATGTCTTCTCCTACAAAGATGCATCCTAGATCTCTAGTACTTACAATTATTATCGATTCTCCCATTTATAAAAAAAAGATAAGATTTAACTGGTGCACAATTTTAAGTAAAAAGAATAAGTAATGCCAGGTAGGCTATGGCATGACGCCATTATAAAGTCCAGCATACTGATAGTACACTTCTAACCACAGCTCTCTCACCCTGTGAACACCCCCAGGTGCCACACTGAATAGGGAGAGTTTTTTACAGCATTTCTCTCACATGCCAGGAGGTGTTGTCATGCAGCTCCACGCCAGCTTCGTCACACCCCTAAAGTGACACGGAGCCACTAATTAGTGTCACCCCAGTGCAGTGCGGTCAGTTCTTTTCTGTACATTTGAACGCAGATTCAGAGCTCTCTCCTTACCCCCACTTCATCTTTAGACAACTTTTTTCATCTAAAGTATTTTCCAGTGTGCAAGGCACATGCTCCTACCTAAAAACATCAGTCCTAAGTCTAGTCTGGACAGTCACAAACAGATGTCAGTGAC